>NW_027223764.1:60220153-60843581 GCF_028538775.1 Myotis yumanensis
CTGTAAAAAAGAAGGAACTCTTACCATTTGCAACAGCATGGATGGAACTGGAGAGCATTATGCTAAGTGAAATAAGCCAGTCAATGAAGGAAAAATACCACATGATCTCACTCATTCATGGATAATAGAGACTATTATAAACTTATGAACAAAAATAGATACAGAGGCAGAGCTGCCTCAAACAGATCATCAAACTGCAGTGGGAAGCCTGGGGAGAGTGGGGGACAGAAGCGGGGGTAAGAGATTAACCGAAGGACTCGTATGCATGCATATAAGCATAACCAATGGACATAAGACACTGGGGAGTAGGGGAGGCCAGGAGATTGTCAAGGGCGGGGGAAAAAAGGAGACATATGTAATACCCTTTGTAATAAAACAATTAAAAAAATAAATATTAAATCAATTAAATAAAACAATAAAACAATTAAAAAAAATAAATATTAAATCAAAAAACTTGGTGAAAAAAAGGTACCATGAGTAAAGGGCTAAAGAAACAACATAGCTAAATCAGATCTGTGAAATGTCCAGTATTAAAATTATCACTTAAGAATATAAGCTTACAGTGAAAAAAAATAAAACTATGATTAAAGAACAAGAAAATATAAAATCTACCATAATAGGTTTTTTCAAATTATCAAACAAATTCAATAAATAGAACAAAGCTAGTAATTAAAATTAAAAGATACAATTTCTAAATTCAGCAGCTAATTCAACAAAGCTGAAGAGTGAAATAATTAATGTATAGAATAAAATGAAATTATAAAGAATGATGACCACTAAAATAAACACAGAAAATTGAAGAGGAAATTTAATAAACTTTCAAAATTATAAGGTCTAACTTCAGATCCATGGGGAGTCCAGAGAAAATGAGTTGTTGAGAGAAAGAGAATCTGTTTGAAAGGACAGGACAGTAGTTGAGACTGTGATTTTAGTGTTGAGATACAATCATTGAAGACTCCAGAAATGGACCCACATACATATGGACAACTAAATGTTTACAATAATGAAAAAGCAAGTCAGTGGAGAAGGATAGTCTTTTTAAAAAGTGCCGGTGGAAAAATTGGATAACCATATGCAAAAATAAAAAATAAAGAAACAGAAAACACAGAAATAATTTAGTCCATACTTCCTACCATAAACAAATGTCAAGTATATCATGGACCTCAAATTTAAAATATAAAACTGTAAAACTTCTAGAAAGAAAACAATGGAACAAACCTTTGAAGTTAGGTTTGGCAAAAGTATCTTAAATACTACACTTTTATAGGTTTAACTAGGGGCCCAGTGCACGAATTCATGCACCTTGAAAGGAACTGTGGGCCACAAGGCTGCAGTGGGCACAGGGGAGTGTCTCGGTCCATCCTCCACGCCCCCACCCAGACCCTCCTGCTGTGGCCCCTGGTCCCCTATCGGCTGGCAGTCCTGCTCCCACTGCCATCGCTCCCATGCGCTGACTGTGCCAGTGCCACTCACACCACTGACAGCAAGGAGCGATTGAGACCTGCGCTAGCAGTGGGTATGAGAGGCGGCTGCCAGCCCTGATCGCACCTCAGGAGCAGAGGGAGGTGGAGAAGCCCTAAGAGGCAATCAGGACGGGAGCCACGGCTCCAATTGGGGCTGGCACCAGGCATCAGCAGAGGGTGTGAGCAGCAGGCAGCACCGCTGCCCGTAGGAGCAAAGAATTTTCAGTAACCACCAGAGGCTTGCCTCAATGACAGCAACGGGCACCCCACCTTGGTCTGGCACCCCCACTCACCTGGTCCAGCATCCCACCACAGTCGATGCCTGCCATGTTCCCCGCATGCCCTCTGGCAGTCAGTGCACATGATAGCGACTGGTTGTTCTGTTGTTCGGGTGTTCAGCCATTCAGTCTATTTGCATGTTAGGGTTTTATATATATAGATTATGTCCCCACAAAAAAGATATGTTGAAGCCCTAATCTCCAATTTGATCTTACTTGGAAATAGGATCTTTCCAGAGGTCATTGAGCTAAAATGACATCATTAGGGTGGGTCTAATACAATCTGATTCATGCCTTTATTGAAAGGATATGTGGACAGAGAGACAGACATGCACAGAGGGAAGACACCGAGAAGAGACACAGGGAGAATGTCTGCGAAAGCACGGGACTGGAGTGATGCAGCTACAAGCCAAGATGAACCAAAGATTGCCAGCGAGCCCCCAGTCACCAAGAGGATGGGCTAGATTCTCCCACAGCTCTCCACAGGAAGCCACCCTGCCAATGCACTGATTGTAGACTTCCAGGTTCCAGAACTCTGAGATTATACATTTCTGCTTTTGTAAGCCAGCCAGGCTATGGTACTTTGTTACAGCAACACTAGGAAACTAATACAAACACCATATACATCACCTGGACAATTTGTCTACAACAATTCTATTAGATTCTACTAGTATTTTGTTACATGAGACATTAATTTGAAATGCCTGTGCATCAGATATTTTTTTAAAACCATGATAAATTGTATGCTATCAAAATTAAGAACTTCTGTTTTTCAAAAGTATTTAACAGAATGATGGGATAAGCATGAACTGGAAAAATATTTGAAAATCTTATATCTGATGAATGACTTGTATATAACATACATAAATAGGTTTCAAAATTCAATAATGAGCAAGCAAACAGCCCAATAACAAATCGATGAAAGATTTCAGGAGAAAAAAAAAGATGTGCAATGGCAAGTAAATACTACTCAGCCATAAAATATAAAATATTGCCATTTGTGACAACATAGATGGATCAGTGAGATAAGTCAGACAGAAGAGGATAAGAGCCATGTGATTTCACATATTGGTGGAATATAAAACAGAAAGCAACAAATGAACAAACAAAAACAAACTCATAAATACAGACAATAGAATGGTAGTTACTGGAGGGGAAGGAACTGGGGAGAAAATGAACAGAGTAAAGGGGAGATCAAATGGTGGTGACAGAGGACACAGTAGTGAGCACTCAGTAGCGCATACAGATGCCATATTATAGAGTTGTACGTTTGACATCATATAACATTATTAATCAATGTTACCCAATAAATTTAATTTTAAATGGTGTTCAACATTTTGCATTAGTCTCTAGTAATTATAAATTAAAGCTACAATGATATACCACTTTATTTATTTAACTACATAAATGTTTACATTTAATTTATTGTGGTGACATTGTTTAATAAAATTATATAGGATCCAGCTATACAATTCTATAATGCATTATCTATATATTGTATTGTGTGTTCACCACCCCAAGTCAAGTGTCCTTTCCATCACCATATATCGTCCCTTACCCTTGCCCTCTGTTATTCACCATACTGTTGTCTGTACCTATAAGTTTTATTTCTTTGCTTAATCTCTTCATGTTTTTTACTCAGTCTCCCAACACTCCTCCCCTCTGACAGTTGTCAGTCTGTTCTCTGTACCTATGAGTATGTTTCTGTTTTGCTTGTTAGTTTATTTTGTTCATTAGATTCCACATACTAGTATAAGTGAAACTCTATGGTATTTGACTTTCTCTGACTGGCTTATTTCACTTAGCATAATACTCTCCAGGCCTCTCCATGCTGTGGCAAATGGAAAGATCTTTCTTAAGGCTGAGCAATATTCCAAGGTGTAAATGTACCACAGATTTTTATCCACTCGTCTGCTGATGGGCACTTGGGCTGCTTCCAAATCGTGGCTATTGTAAATAATGTTGCTATGAACACAGGGATATATATATTCTTTTTAATTAGTGTTTTGGGTTTCTTTGGGTATATTCCCTGAAGTGGAATCACTGGGTCATAGGCAGTTCCATTTTTTAATTTTTTAAGTTAAATCCATACTGCTTTCCACAGTGGCTGCACCAATCTGCATTCCCACCAACACTGCATGGGAATCGCCAGCACTTGCTATGTGTTGATTTATTGCTGCTATCCATTCTGACAGGTGTGAGGTGATACCTCATTATGGCTTTAATTTGCATTTATCTGGTGATTAGTGACATTGAGCATCTTTGTATATGTCTCTTGCCATCTGTATGTCCTCTTTGGAGAAGTGTCTATTCAGGATCTTTGCCCATTTCTTAATTGGATTGTTTGTTTTTGTGCTGAGTTTTGTAAGTTCCCTATACATTTTGGATATAAAGGCCTTATCAGATGTATAGGTGAATATGTTATCCCATTCATTGGGTTGTCTTCATTTTGTTGATGGTTCCTTTTTGGTGCAAAATCTTTATTTGTTTGATGTAGTCTCATTTGTTTATTTTTATTTTGTTTTCCTTGCCTGAAGTGATATCAGAAAATATATTGCTATGAGAAATAGCCAAGATTTAACTGCCTATGTTTTCTTCTAGGATTTTTATGATTTCAAGTCTAACATTACTTTATACCTATTATGATGGGTCAAATTTAAAACACTGATCAAACCAAATGTAGGCAAAAATGTGGAGCAACTGGAACTCTAATGCACAGCTGGTGGGGTTATAAAGTAGCACATTTTGGAAAACATGTTTGCAGTTTCTTTAAATATTAATATATACCAATTTATAATTCAGTTATCCCCTATTCCTAGTTATTTACCCAAGAGAAATGAAAATATATGAACATATAAGAACTTGCATCTGAATGTTCATAAAACTTTATTTGAAATGACCAAGAACTGGAAACAACACAAAGGTACATCAACAGATCAATGTATAAACAAATGTTTATATATCTACTAGAGGCCCAGTGCACAAAAATTTGTGCACTCGGGGGGTCCCTCAGCCTGGCCTATGCCCTCTCACAGTCTGGGACCCCTCGGAGGATGTCCACCTGTTGGCTTAGCCCCACTCCCTGGGGGATCGGGCCCAAGTTGGCAGTCAGACATCCCTCTGACAGCCTCACAGCCCTCGGGGGATGTCCACTTACCAGCGGGGAGCAGGCCTAAGCTTCAGTCAAACATCCTTAGCGCTGCTGAGGAGGCAGGAGAGGCTCCTGCCACCACCACTGTGCTGGAAGCCATCAGCCTGGCTTGTGGCTGAGCAGAGCACCCTCTGTGAGAGCGCACTGACCACCAGGGGCCAGCTCCTGCATTGAGCATCTGCCCCCTGGTGGTCAGTGTGTGTCATAGTGACCAGTCATTCCCAGTCGTTCTGCTGTTAGGGTCAATTTGCATATTACCCTTTTATTATATAGGATAGAGGCCTGGTGCACGGGTGGGGGCCGGCTGTTTTGCCCTGAAGAGTCTCCCGAATCAGGGTGGGGGTCCCTCTGGGTGCCTGGCCAGCCTGGGTGAAGGCTTGAATGGTGTTTGCAGCTGATCACACCCCCTTCAGGGTGGGGGTCCCTGCTGGGGTGCCTGTTTAGCCTGGGTGAGGGGCTGATGGCTATTTGCAGCTGGTGACAAACTCTTAAGGGTGGGGGTCCCCACTGGGGTGCCTGGCCAGCCTGGTTGAGGGGCTGATGGCTGTTTTCAGGCTGGACAAGCCCCCCCAGTTGGGACCCTCACCCTATGGATGTTTGGCCAGCCCGGATGAGGAACTGAGGGCCATTTTCAGGCTGGCTAAGCCCCCTGGCGATGGAAGTTCCCAGCCTCTCCTTTTTTTCTTTTCTTTTTTTATTCTGGGATTTATTTACCTTCTATAATTGAAACTTTGTAGCCTCTGAGTGGAGCTCAGAGCCAGCCAGAATGGGCGGGAAGCTTGGCTTCCTCCATTGCCAGGGGCAACCCAAGCCTCCTGCTTGCTCCAGCTCCGTGGCCACAGCTGGCTGAAAGCAGGTGTCTGGGGTTTATTTATCTTCTATAATTGAAACTTTGTTGCCTTGAGTGGAGCTCAGAGCCAGCCACGGCAGGCGGGAAGCTTGGCTTCCTCCATCACTGGGAAACCAAGCCTCCTGCTTGTTCCAGTTCCGTGGCTACCGGCTGCCATCTTGGTTGGGGTAATTTGCATATAGTCACTCTGATTGACTGGTGGGTGTTGAGGAATGTTTAATGAACCGAAGATGCAGAGGTAAGAAGAGCACGTAGGATGATTGATGCCGGACAGAGGGCTACAGCTTGCTCAGGCATGTAGCAAACTCTGCACTCTCAACATTGCTTTTATTGGGGTTTGGTACAGGGTTAGTGTGTCAGCAGTTAATCAACTAAATCTTGTTTTGTTCTATATCATTACAATAGCGTATTGAAGACAACTTGCAGCTGTGCCCTCCCTTCTGCTCTACACCCACGACTATTTAATCTTATCCTTTCTCAGGGAGGTAAATGTTCCAGAAACTCAAGATTGTGTGCAATCTTGACCCAGCGTGACTCACTTGCAAGTCACGCAGTGCTCCTGATAGAACATCCACTTCTTCTTGGCAGGACTTCAGATCCTTGTTTACAAATGTCCAGCTACAGTGGGCGTGGCTTAAGGCATAGTGAAGGTATGGTCAATTTGCATGTTTGTCTTTTATTAGTGTAGATACACTGGTATACTACTCAACAGTAAAAAGGAATGGGCTATTTTTATACACAACAACAGGTTTAAAAAATTATGCTGAGTGAAAGAATGACATACACGTTATACACTGTATGTCTCCATTTATGCATGGTTTAGAAAATGCACACAGATTTATAGTGACAGAAACTCAGACTGTGGTTTCCTGGGAGAAAGGGCTGGGAAGGGCATTCGGAGGGATTACCAAGGGTAATAAGGAAAAATGTTGTGGTGTGTGAATGATGATTTATTTTAATGGATTTGATAATTTTATGGAAGTTAATAAATTATATATTTACTAGTGACCTGGTGCATGAAATTCATGTGCATTAAAAGGGAATTAATTAGAGGAAATATTTTAATATTGCTATTTGCCCTTTCTCTATAATAGAAGTGTCAGAGATGAAAGAAAATTAGTAAAATGTATATGAAAATATTTCTCTTGTCAGAGTCTGGAGCACACCACGGGAACCAGAGTCAAGTCCCTGCCCACTCACGTGGGCCTTGAAATCAAGCAAGACCCAGACCCGGCATGGCCTGAGGGTCCCAATCAAGCTCCACCGGGTGGGGTATATGGCCTGAAGGCCCCTGTCAAGCCCTGCCAAGAGGGGGCATGAACTGAGGTCCCCCGGCCTGGCGCCGGGGCAGGGAGTGCAGCCTGAGGCCCTGGCCCAGCCCAGCACCACACAGCATCAGGTCGCTGCTGTTTGCTCATTAAGGCTCATTATGGGAACTCGGCCTCCACTGTGGGCACAGCTATCTTGTGTTATGGAATCCCTGCCTCCGCTGTGGGTGCAGCCATCTTGACCATACAATGTGACGGTCAATTTGCATAATTCCTCTTTATTAGGTAAGATATGCAATTTATTATATTTCAATTATGCAAAATATATAAAGCAAAGTATACACTGAGTGGCAATATTATTATGACCACCTGACGTTTGTAGGCAAATTAAACGTACGTTGCATCGTATGGGATATGGAAGCTGAAGGCCTGTTCGAACACCTTTGCTGTCTGCAGTTACCAAGATAAAACACCTCCAATTCGCACAGGAACACAAAGATTGGATAGCCGAGCATTGGAAAAAAGTCATGTGGTCCGATGAATCACGTTTCCAGTTGCATCATGCAGAAGGCAGAGTGAGAATTTGGTGGAAACAGCATGAAAGCATGCACCCCACATGCACCCCACATGCACCCCACAATCATATCACAATCCTTCAAGCTGGTGGGGCCAGTGTTATGGTTTGGGGCATGTTTTCCTGGCATAATTTGGGCCCTTTAATTCATGTAGAACAACATCTGAATAGCACAACATACCTAAGTATCGTTGCTGATCAAGTTCATCCAATCATGTTGATGGCGTATCCCAATGGAGATGGCTTCTTCCAACAAGACAATGCGCCATGATATGGTGCTTGTATTGTGCAGGAGTGTTTTCGAGAACATGAGGGAGACTTTACCTTGTTTAGGTGGCCCCCACAATCACCAGATCTCAATCCAATTGAGCATTTGTGGGACGAAGTTAAAAGAGCCATCAGGCAGCTGGTTCCACAACCATCAAATCTCACAGAACTGGACAGTGCTATTCATCAGGCATGGTGTCAGATTCCTTGCATCACCTTTCAACATCTCGTGGAGTCATTGCTAAGAAGAATCGCCGCAGTATTGAAGGCAAAAGGTGGCCCAATGAAGTACTGATGGGGTGGTCATAATAATCTGGCCACTCAGTATATAAATATATCTACACTAATAAAAGAGAAACATGGTAATTAGCGTACTACCGCTACCCTTCCCATTGACTAATCAGCATATCCTTATGCAAATTAACTGTCAGCCAAGATGGCGGTTGGCAGCCATGCACTGAAGCGAACAGGGAGGCTTGCTTGCTCCAGTGATGGCGAACTCCAACATTCCCCGCCTGACATGCCGGCCTCTCAGCTGCAACTCTAAGCAACTATGTTGCAAATATAGAAGCTAAACAAAACCCTAGAAACCGGCTTTCAGTCAGCCTGGCTTCAGCCAGCCGGACCACAACATTGTATCAAATACAGAAGGTAAAGGCCAGAAACCTGCTTTCAGCAGTGAGGCCTCAGAGCTAAAGCTGGCCCAGAATAGGAAAAAAAAAGAAAAGAAGGAGTAGTTGGGAGCTTCAGTCACCCGCCAGCCTGAAAACGGCCCTCAGCCCCTCAGCCAGCCTGGCCAGGCACCCCAGTGGGGACCCCCACCCTGATCCAGGACACCCTTCAGGGCAAACCAGCCGGCCCCCACCCATGCACCAGGCCTCTATTCTATATAGTAAAAGGGTAATATGCCTCCCGGCACCGGGATCAGCATGACAGGGGGGATCTCCCCAACCCCCTGATTGCCCTGTGGCTCTGTGTGTGACAGGGGGCAGGGCCACAACCTCCCTATCTGCCCTGCTCTTTTTGTGACAGGGGAAGGCACCCCAACCCCCTGATCAGCCCTGCTCTGTGCCTGATAGCGGGGAGCTCCCCAACACCCTGATCGCCCTGCAGCTCTGTGTGTGACAGGGGGCGGAGCCACAACCTCCCTATCTGCCCTGCTCTGTTCCTGACAGGGGAAGGCACCCCAACCCCCTGATGGGCCCTTCTCTGTGCCTGATTGGGGGGAGCTCCCCAATCCCCTGATCGCCCTGCGACTCTGTGTTTGACAGGGTGCAGCCCACCAACCCCCTGATCAGCCCTCCTCTATGTGTGACAGGGTGCGGCGCCCCAACCCCCCCCCCCCCCCAAAGGACCCCTGCTCTGTGTGCGACAAGGTAGAGCCATAACCTCTCCATCGGCCCTGCCCTGAGTGTGACAGTGGTGGAGCCCCAACCCCCTGATTGGCCCTGCTCTGTGGGTGATAGAGGGTGGCACCCCAACCCCCCTCCATGGACCTTGCTCTGTGTGTGACAGGGTAGAGCCATAACCTCCCCATTGGCCCTGCCCTGAGTGTGACAGGGTGCAGCGCCCCAACCCCCGATCCGCCCTGCTCTGTGTGTGACAGGGGGCGGTGCCCCAACTCCCCTATTGGCCCTACTCTGTGAGTGACTGGGGGGAGCTCCTCAACCCCCTGATGGGCCCTGCTCTGTGAGTGACAGGGGCAGCGCCCCAACCCCCTGATCGGCCCTGCTCTGTGAGTGACAGAGGGCAGCTCCCAAACCCCCTCATCGGCCCTGCTCTGTGCATGACAGGGGGTGGCGCCACAACCTCCCCATCGACCCTGCCTTGAGTGTGACAGGGGGCGATGCCCCAACCCCCCAATTGGCCCTACCCTGAGCGTGACTGAGGGTGGCATCGCAACCTCCTGATCCGCCCTGCTCTGTGCATGACAGGGGGTGGCGCCCCAACTCCTCAATCGGCCCTGCTCTGAGCCTGACCAGGGGCTGCACCTAGGGATTGTGCATGCTCTCTGTCACCCGGGAGCGGGCCTAAGCCAGCAGGTCGTTATCTCCCGAGGGGTCCCAGACTGTGAGAGGGCACAGGCCTGGCTGGGGGACCTCCCTTCCCCCCCCTCCGAGTGCACAAATTTTTGTGCACTGGGCCTCTAGTATATATCAGAAAATATATATATATATATATATATATATATCCCATGTTCAAAGGCTGTTAAATCACGTTGTTTACCTATATCTTCCGAAAAAAATCACTTCTACTGTCGTGGTAAACAACCTGCTTCTCTGGCCCTCTAGCAACTTTAGCATGAAATTATAGCTAATTTGCTTGCAAACGTCAGGTGGTCATAATAATTTGGCCCCTCAGTGTACAATGAAAGTATGCACGTTTTTGTTTTTCCTATGGGATTTATTGGGTGATGATGTTGGTTCGCAAAGCCATGCAGGTGTCCAGCACACACAGCGTTGCATGATAGTCATACAAAATTATAATCCAATTGGATATAACCCCAAAAATGCAAGTGTTGAAAACCTGCAGAGCAGCAAGTCTATTTATATACTTGTGAAGATCATATTATTTAGAAAGTAATCTTCACATTAATTGACAAAGCGGGGAAGAAGCATGCCCTCTGCTGGTGCGTTTGGGAATGTCTACCCTCTGATCCTCCTCCCTGAATGTACACACACCTCATACTATTTATTACTAACATAACACGTTTGTATCTCTATAGTAGGAGCCTACATATTAGATAATATCTATGCATGAGATATCTATTTCTAATATGCAATATGATATAAGATCATATCTGCTACTCAGATAAATATTAACAGTCCTAGAATTAATCTTTCTTTTAGCAAAAGATAATATTAATTGATAAATACATAACCAGATTCCGGTATATTTACAAAATGAAATACTGTTCAGCAGTGAATGTGAATGAACTACAACTACTGGTAAACCAAGGGGAAATCTGTATATTGTATATTTTACAAATGTTAGTATCTGCACAATATCAAATATATAAAACTTCCATATAAAATGAAAATAATATTTAAAATAATATAAATAACATAAATAAAAATATCAAATAAAAATTGCATCAATGATCAGAAAAAGATTGGAGAGAAGTGCATCTTAGTTTTCCTCTGGATTTTTGAAGGATGACAAAGAAAGCTGGATTTTCCTTTCTCCTTTCCTTCATGCTTTCCAGCTTTTCCTTAATGAGCATAAGTGATGTTGTTAGTGAAAGCAATAACCTACAAATTTCAAAATTTTAGGTTAAGTTGTTGTAGTGGGTGACTATTTTTTGATCAAGCATTATTTTATGATGATAATTAAACAAAACAAAGAAATGAAGCTAAATTATTTTTATTCTTAGTGTCAACATGCAATGCTCCACTAAAATATCAAATTGGGTATGGTCTGATTTGCTTCAAAGGTCCACATACAGCACAGTCTCCTAAAATAGCCCCAAACAGCAAAATATAGGCCAGAACCCCAAAAGGGATGCACTTGATGAATTCCATAGAACATGCATGGAAAATTTCAGAATCTGAAAATGCTGGAAATATTCAAAAGTAGACAGATCAAAACATTCCTAAAAGGATTCAAACACTCATTTTAAAAAGTGTAGCACTGTGTATATTCCATAAAATACATTGCATTATGTACAGATGGACGCTAAAAGAGTGTCATTATAAACGTTTCCATTAACCAGGTGGATTGTAGGCAAGTGTGGCTGCCCTGGGACAAGGCCCACCCTGGCGGGGAGGCAGGGGGAGGAGTGAACCCCCTGTCAGCACACAGACAAGTGGCAGCCTCTGAGTGGAGGGGGGCCCAGGTGTGGCTGCCCTGGCAGGGAAATTGACAAGAGGAAGTAAGACTCAGAAAAAGGCAACCAGCAGGCACTCAGTGGTGGCATGCACAGGTGTGTGGAACAGGAGGTCATTAAGAACACACAACTAGGAGAGCAACATGGAAACAGAAGGTGACCACAAGGTCACAAGTTCAGGATCCTCACAGACAGCTGACAGAGTAGCAGAGAGAGAGAGTGGCGCCTCTCCCTTGGGCAATGGGGGCCAGAGCTGGGGCTCCAGGGAGGGTGGCTGGGGGCCAGAGCTGGGGCTCTGGGGAGGGTGGCTGGGGGCCAGAGCTGGGGCTCCGGGGAGGGGGGCTGGGGGCCAGAGCTGGGGCTCTGGGGAGGGGGGCTGGGGGCCAGAGTTGGGGCTCTGGGGCCGGGGGCTGGGGGCCAGAGCTGGGGCTCTGGGGAGGGGGACTGGGGGCCAGAGCTGGGGCTCCGGGGAGGGGCACTGGGGGCCAGAGCTGGGGTTCTGGGGGCGGGCACTGGGGGCCAAAGCTGGGGCTCTGGGGGCGGGGGCTGCCCAGAAAAAGTTATGCTTGTTCTGGACCTTAAACCTGCCCTAAGATTTTTGTCAAATATTGAAAAGGGGAAGTACTGATGAAGAGAGGTGAAAGACTGTGACTTGTTTGTGAAAGTGTGAAACCTCAGGACCAGAGTTTAGATATTTCAGGAGGGAAGGGGCCAACTTGAGCTGGAAGTAGGAGGGCAGTTTTTGGAGCTGGGAGGATGCAGGCTCCCTCTGTAAGCCTCAGAGACTCCCTAGCTACTCTTGTTGTTTCTTTTGTTAAGTTTTTAAGAACAGGAATGAAACATGATAACTGTTTCAAAAAATAATTGAAGTAGTATCATGCTAAGTGAAATAAGCCAGTCAGAGAAAGACAAGTATAACATGATCTCACTCATATGTGTAATCTAATGAATAAAATAAACTGATGAACAAAATAGATCCAGAGATAAAGAAACATGGAACAGACTGACATATCTCAGAGGTAAGGCAGGGTAGGGTGGGAAGAGATCAACCAAAGAACTTGTGTGCATATATGCACAACCCATGGACACAGACAATATGGTGGTGAAGGCCAGGGGATAGGCAGGGGTGGGTTAGAAAAGGTCAATGAGGAAAAAAGAGGACATATTAATACTTTCAACAATAAAGATTTAATATATATAATTTTTAAAAGCATGAAAAAGAAACTGTTTAAAAAAGAGTAAAAGAAGAAATAAAAGGCATCCAAATTGGAAAAGAAGTAAAACTGTCATTATTCACAGATAAAATGATATTGTACATAGACAACCCTAGAGACTCCATAAAAAAACTACTAGATTTGCCCTACCGGTTTGGCTCAGTGGATAGAGCGTTGGCCTCCGGACTCAAGGGTCCCAGGTTTGATTCCGGTCAAGGGCATGTACCTTAGTTGCGGGCACATTCCCAGTGGGGGGTGTGTAGGAGGCAGCGGATCAATGTTTCTCTCTCATCGATGTTTCTAACTCTCTATTCCTCTACCTTCTTCTCTGTAAAAAATCAATAAAATATATTTAAAACAAAACAAACCAAAACAAAAAAAAAACTACTAGATTTAATAAATGAATTCGGCGATGTAGCAGGATACAAAATTAACACCCAGAAATCTATGGCATTTTATACACCAATAATGAACTCACAGAAAGAGAAACTAAAAAAAAAAAAATCCCATTTACCATTGCAACAAAAAAATTAAGATACTGAGGAATAAAGTTAACAGAGGAGGTAAAAGACCTGTACTCAGAAAACTACAGGATGTGAAAAAGAGATAAAGGAAGATATAAACAGGTGGAAGAATATGCCGTGTTCATGGATTGGTAGAATCAACATCATTAAAATGTCCATACTACCCAAAGAAATCTACAGATTCAATGCAATCCCCATTAAAATACCAATGATATATTTCACAGACCTAGAACAAACTCTCCAAAAATTTATACAGAATAAAAAAAAAATAGCAGCAGCAATCCTGAAAAAGAAGAACAGTGTTGGAGGGATCACAATACCAGATATTAAGCTATATTAGAAAGCCACTGTTCTCAAAACTGCCTGGTCTATACTATTGGAACAGAACAGAGAACCCCAAGCCATTATGCTCAATATTTGACAAAGGGGGCAAGAGCATACAATAGAGTCAAGACAGTCTCTTCAATAAATGGTTCTGGGAAAACTGGACAGATACATGCAAAAAAAAAAATGAAACTAGACCAACTTACACCATACTCAAAATAAACTCAAAATGGATAAAAGACTTAAACATAAGAAGGGTAACCATAAAAATCTTAGAAGAATCCATAGGCAGCAAAATATCAGACACATGTCTTAGCAATATCTTTACCGATATGGCTCCTAGAACAATGGAAACTAAGGAGAAAATAAACAAATGGGACTACAAAATAAAAAGCTCCTGCACAGCAAAAGAAACTATCAACAAAACAACAAGAGAGCCCACTGCATGGGAGAACATATTTTCCAAAGTTACATCTGATAAGGATTTAATCTCCAAAATTTACAGGGAACTCCTACAACTTAACAAAAGGAAGATAAACAATCCAATCAAAAAATGGGAAAAGGACCTAAATAGACACTTTTTGAAAGTAGACATAGAAGAGGCCAAGAGACATATGAAAACATGCTCAAAGTTACTAATCTACACTAATAAAAGAGAAACATGGTAATTAGCGTACGACCACTACCCTTCCCATTGGCTAATCAGCATATCATTATGTAAATTAATTGTCAGCCAAGATGGCGGCCGGCAGTCAGGCAGCTGGAAGCAAACATGAGGCTTGCTTGCTCCAGTGACTGCAGACTCCAACGTTCCCTGCCTGACTTGCCGGCCTCTGAGTTGCAACTCTAAGCAACTATGTACTATGTTGCAAATAAGAAGCTAAACAAAACCCCAGAAACCAGCTTTCAGCCTGCCGGGATCTCAGAGCTGAAGTTATACATTGTTTCGATTATAGAACGGCAAACAAACCAGCAGCGGAAGCCTCAGAGCTAGAGCCAGAGCTAAAGCTGGCCCAGAATAAAATAAAAAAAGAGAAAAAAAAGGAGTGGTTGGGAGCTTCAGTCAATAACCGCCAGCCTGAAAGCAGCCCTCAGCCCCTCACCCAGACTGGCCAGGCACCCCAGTGGGGACCCCCACCCTGAAGGGTGTGTGACCAGCTGCAAACAGCCATCATCCCCTCATCCAGGCTGGCCAGGCACCCCAGTGGGGACCCCCACCCTGATCCAGGACACCCTTCAGGGCAAACCAGCCGGCCCCCACCCGTGCACCAGGCCTCTATCCTATATAGTAAAAGGGTAATATGCCTCCCAGCACCGGGATCAGCGGAGCCGCGAGGCCTCCTGGCACCGGGATCAGAGTGACAGGGGGCAGCGCCCAAACCCCCTGATCGCCCTGCAGCTCTGTGTGTGACAGGGGGCGGGGCCACAACCTCCCTATCCGCCCTGCTCTGTTCATGACAGGGGAAGGCGCCCCAACCCCCTGATGGGCCCTGCTCTGTGTGAGACAGGGTGCGGCACCCCAACCCCCCCCCCCCCCAACAGGCCCTGCTCTGTGTGTGATGGGGTAGAGACATAACCTCCCCATCGGCCCTGCCCTGACTGTGGCAGTGGCTGCACCCCAATCCCCTGATCTGCCCTGCTCTGTGTGTAACAGGGGGTGGTGCCCTAACTCCCCTATCGGTCCTGCTCTGTGCTTGACAGGGGGAAGCTCCTCAACCCCCTGATCGGCCCTGCTCTGTGCATGACAGGGGGTGGCGCCGCAACCTCCCCATCGACCCTGCCTTGAGTGTGACAGGGGGCGATGCCCCAACCCCCCAATCAGCCCCACCCTGAGCGTGACTGAGGGTGGCATCTCAACCTCCCAATCCGCCCTGCTCTGTGCATGACCAGGGGCTGCACCTAGGGATTGGGTCTGCCCTCTGCCACCCAGGAGCAGGCCTAAGCCAGCAGGTCGTTATCTCCTGAGGGGTCCCAGACTGCAAGAGGGCACAGGCCGAGCTGAGGGACCCCCCCTCCCCCGGCCCCCGAGTGCACAAATTTTTGTGCACCGGGCCTCTAGTAATCCAATAAATGAAAATGACAATGAGGTACCATCTCACACCTGTCAGAATGGCTACCACCAACAAATCAACAAATGACAAGTGCAGGAGAGGATGTGGAGAAAAAGGAACCCTCGTGCACTGCTGGTGGGAATGCAGACTGGTGCAGCCACTGTGGAAGACAGTATGGAGTTTCCTCAAAAAATTAAAAATGAAACTCCCGTTTGACCCAGTAATCCCACTTCCAGGAATATATCCCAAGGAATCAGAAAACCAATCAGAAAGAATATATGCACCCCTATGTTCATAGCAGCACCATTTGCAATAGCTAAGATTTGGAAACAGCCTAAGTGCCCATCAGCTAATGAGTGGATTAAAAATCTGTGGTACATCTACACAATGGAATACTGTAAAAAAGAAATACTCTTACCATTTGCAACAGCATGGATGGAACTGGAGAGCATTATGCTAAGTGAAATAAACCAGTCAGAGAAAGATAAATACCACATGATCTCACTCATTTGTGGGATATAATGAACAGCATAAACTGATGAACAAAAATAGATCCACAGACATAGAAGCATTGAACAGACCGTCAAACTGCAGAGGGAAGGTGGGGGGCGGGGGGGGGGCGGGTAAGAGATCAACCAAAGGACTTGTATGCATGCATATAAGCAGAACCAGTGGACACAGACAGTAGGGTGGTGGTGGTGAGAGCCTGTGTTGGGGGGCAGGATCGGGCAGGGCGAAGTCAATGGGGGAAAAAGGAGACATTTCTAATACTTTCAACAATAAAGGATATTTTTTAAAAGAGTAAATATGGATGAAGAATATTATTGTAATAGTCCAAATAAGAGATGATAAGGGACTGAATTGAAGCTTATAAAGGATCATAAGAAGGTTTAAGAAATATTTTGAAAAATAGTCAGATCTTATTTAAGAGTGTGGAAGGTGAGAGGGGCGTAATAGATAATGAGTCTGAGAACCCTAATTATTACAATCCAGTGGACAGCTTTCTCATTAACTCAGATACAAAATGCTGGGAAATGAGTTGGTTTCAGGAAGTAGATAATGAGATTAGCTTTGGACATCCTGATCTGTGTATTCCTCTGGTAAATCCAGGAATGTAGAAAATAGAAATGCAGGTCTGGAACTTAAAGGTGAATTTTGAATTACTGAAATAGGTTTAGAGTCAAGAATATAAAGCTAGTAGTTAATGTTCATTTAAAAATGAGAGACTAATAATGAAAACATGATACATGTATTGGGTGATCACTGTATGGCCACTTTGCATATATTCATTTATTTAATTACTAGACGCTTGGTGCATGAAAATTCATGCATTGGTGGGGGAGGTTCCCTCAGCCTGGCCTGCCCCTTTTCAGAGTCTGGGAGCCCTCAGGGGATGACCTACTGACTGCTTAGGCCCACTCCCCAAGGGGAGCAGGCTTAAGCTGCAGTCTGGCCTCTCTCTGTGAGAGGCAACCAGGAGAATCAGGGGAAGGCGCCAGCCCCATAACCCGCTGCTGCTGCCAAAGCCAGCCACCAGGGCTTGCCTACCCTTGGCCCTCACTTATTAGCATCGCCCCCGCCCCCCGCCCACTTGTGTATGGGGGGGCAATATGGGGCCAGGCCAGCTGGGGGAGGGGCTGTGGGAGGTTGAGGCACCGAGGTCTCACCCTGTCCAGCCTGTGCAGAGGCTCCAGGGCCATGGGCCACCCCACCTCTCCCAGCACTCACCTCTGCAGATGGAGGGGCCATGCAACGCAGATGGGACTGGCCTGGGCCCACCAGTGTCACCCCATCTCCCATGCCACAGGCCCTTGACCCTCTCAGCTGATGTGTTCCTGTCCAGGAGGGCATCCAGAAGATGTCTGGTCTAATTAGCATATTGCCCCTTTATTAGTATAGACTAGAGGCCCGGTGCACAAAAATTTGTGCACTCGGGGGGGAAGGGGGCGTCCCTCAGCCCGGCCTGTGCCCTCTCTCAGTCTGGCTCCCCTTGGGAGATAATGACCTGCTGGCTTAGGCCTGCTCCTGGGTGGCAGAGGGCAGGCCCAATCCCTAGGTGCAGCCCCTGGTCGGGCTCAGAGCAGGGCTGATTGGGGAGTTGGGGCGCCACCCCCTGTCATGCACAGAGCAGGGCGGATTGGGAGGTTGTGATGCCACCCTCAGTCACGCTCAGGGTAGGGCTGATTGGGGGGTTGGGGCACCGCCCCCTATCACACTCAAGGCAGGGTCAATGGGGAGGTTGCGGCACCACCCCCTGTGATGCACAGAGCAGGGCCAATCAAGGGGTTGGGGCGCTGCCCCCTGTCACTCACAGAGCAGGGCCAATCAGGGGGTTGGGGCACTGCCCCCCTCCCCGTCAAGCACAGAGCAGGGCCCATCAGGGAGTTGGGGAGCTCCCCCCTCTCATGCACGGAGCAGGGCCCATCAGGGGGTTGGGGCGCCACCACTGTCACATTCAGGGCAGGGACGATGGGGAGGTTATGGCTCTACCTTGTCACAGACAGAGCAGGGTCCGTGGGGGGGAGGGGTTGGGGCGCCACCTCCTGTCACACACAGAGCAGGGCCGATCAGGGGGTTGGGATGCCACACCCTGTCATATACAGAGCCGCAGGGCGATCAGGGGGTTTGGGTACTGCACCCTGTTATGCTGATCTGGTGCCAGGAGACCTCTCGGCTCCGCTGATCCTGGTGCTGGGAGGCATATTACCCTTTTACTATATAGGATAGAGGCCTGGGGGCCGGCTGGTTTGCCCTGAAGGTTGTCCTGGATCAGGGTGGGGGTCCCCACTGGAGTGCCTGGCCAGCCTGGATGAGGGGATGATGGCTGTTTGCAGCTGGTCACACACCCTTCAGGGTGGGGGTCCCCACTGGGGTGCCTGGCCAGTCTGGGTGAGGGGCTGAGGGCTGCTTTCAGGCTGGCAGTTTTGACTGAAGCTCCCAACAGCTCCTTTTTTTCTTTTTTTTTTTCTTCTTCTGATCCAGCTTTAGCTCTGGCTCTAGCTCTGAGGCTTCCGCTGCTGGTTTGTTTGCCGTTCTATAATCGAAACAATGTATAACTTCAGCTCTGAGATCCCGGCCTATATTTGTTACAAAGTTTCAAACTGCCAGCTCAGAGTCCGGCAAGTCAGGCGGGGCACATTGCAGTCTGCAGTCACTGGAGCAAGCAAGCCTCATGTTCGCTTCCAGCTGCCTGGCTGCTGGCCGCCATCTTGGCTGAAAGTTAATTTGCATAAGGATATGCTGATTAGCCAATGGGAAGGGTAGTGGTCGTACGCTAATTACCATATTTCTCTTTTATTAGTGTAGATTACAACTTACTTCCTGTAAGTTGGGTACAGTTTCCTATATATAGGAACTTAGAAACTTGTCCAGGAATGGGAGTGGCCAAGTCAGGATCCCCCCCTCCCCCAAGTAGTTTGGTGCTGTGGCACAGATGCTTAGCCAACACTTATGCTGACCCTCAGCCAGCAACTGACAAGAAGGAAACCTGGGGAATACAGACATTTAGGGGCAAGTGGAGGAAGAGAGACCAATGAAGACCACAGAAGAAACCCCAGGACACTGGAATGTTAAGGAAAGGAGAGGATGAAATGGTTTCAGGGGGGACACAGCCCACTGTGTCAAGTGCTGTCATGAAGTCTCAGATGCCTGTGTATGGGGTGAACACCAGAGAGCAGTTTAGTTCATGTGAGGCGAGGGGAAGGGAGGCTGGACTGCAGTGGGCTGCGGAGGCAATGGGCATAATAGACAAGGGCAGTCAGACTCTGTAGAAAGGAGAGAGAGAAGGCTGCAATTTGATTGATGATATTGAAATGCAAAAATTGAACTGGAATACACTGAATTCCAGGGTTTTTGTCTCGATGGTTTGAAGAATGAAGCCACGGACAAAAGGTGAGAGATGAAAAGTACAGAAACTTTATTGCAAACAGACACTACCTCTAAAACCTAATTCTAAATTCTAAGCCTAAGACTCTGTCCCTCTGGATGGACAGAGGGCCCCTGAAGAGAGTCCTGCTGCTTCTTTGTCTTGAGGCATTAAGTAGGCTGCAGTTCTCTGTCAGAATCTGACCCCTTCTTGTTGGTCATAGAGTTAGTTTTCATGCTCAAAGCCCATGTGGTGTCCCCATTTTCTCTCCCCCTTATCTTTTTAAAAAAATATTTTTATTTATTTTTTTATTGCTAAAAGTATTACAAAGGGTATTACATACGTGTCCTCCCCCCCCCCCCCGCGCCCTTGACAATCCCCTGGCCTCCCCTACCCCCCAGTCTCTTATGACCATTAGTTATGCTTAACATGCATGCATACAAGTCCTTCGGTTGATCTCTTACCCACCTCCCTGCTGCCCCCCAACCCTCCATGGCCTTCCCGCTGCAGTTTGACAATCAGTTTGAGGCAGCTCTGTCTCTGTATCTAGTATTGTTCAAAAGTTTGTAATGGTCTTTATTATCCATGAATGAGTAAGATCGTGTGGTATTTTTCCTTCATTGACTGGCTTATTTCACTTAGCATAATGCTCTCCAGTTCCATCCATGCTGTTGCAAATGGTAAGAGTTCCTTCTTTTTTACAGCAGCATAGTATTCCATCGCGTAGATGTACCACCGTTTTCTAATCCATTCATCTACTGATGGGCACTTACGCTGTTTCCAGATCTTAGCTATGGTGAATTGTGCTGCTATGAACATATGGGTGCACATATCCTTTCTGATTGGTGTTTCTGGTTTCTTGGGATATATTCCTAGAAGTGGGATCACAGGGTCAAATGGGAGTTCCATTTTTAACTTTTTGAGGAAACTCCCTACTGTCTTCCATAGTGGCTGCACCAGTCTGCATTCCCACCAGCAGTGCACAAGTGTTCCTTTTTCTCCACATCCTTTCCAGCACTTGTCGTTTGTTGATTTGTTGATGATAGCCATTCTGACAGGTGTGAGATGGTACCTCATTGTTGTTTTGATTTGCATCTCTCAGATGATTAGTGACTTTGAGCATGTTTTCATATGTCTCTTGGCTTTCAGAATGTCCTCTTTTGAAAGGTGTCTATTTAGATCCTTTGCCCATTTTTTGATTGGATTGTTTATCTTCTTTTTGTTAAGTTGTATGAGTTCCCTATAAATTTTGGAGATTAGGCCATTATCAGATATGACGTTGGCAAATATGTTTTCCCACGCAGTGGGTTTTCTTGTTGTTTTGTTGATGGTTTCTTTTGCTGTGCAGAAGCTTTTTATTTTGATGTAGTCCCATTTGTTCATTTTCTCTTTAGTTTCAAGTGCCCTAGAAGCTGTATCAGTGAATAAATTGCTTCGGCATATGTCTGAGATTTTGTTGCCTTTGGATTCTTCTAGAATTTTTATGGTTTCCTGTCGAACATTTAAGTCCTTTATCCATTTTGAGTTTATTCTTGTGTATGGTGTAAGTTGGTGGTCTAGTTTCATTTTCTTGCATATATCTGTCCAATTTTTCCAACACCATTTATTGAAGAGACTATCTTGGCTCCATTGTATGTTCTTGCCTCCTTTGTCAAATATTAATTGAGCATATTGGTTCAGGCTAATTTCTGGACTCTCTATTCTATTCCATTGATCTATATGTCTGTTCTTGTGCCAGTACCAGGCAGTTTTGAGAACAGTGGCTTTGTAATACAGCTTGATATCTGGTATTGAGATCCCACCTACTTTGTTTTTTCTCAGGATCGCTGCAGCTATTCGGGGTCTTTTTTTATTCCAGATGAATTTTTGGAGAGTTCATTCTAGATCTTTGAAGTAGGCCATTGGTATTTTAATGGGAAGTGCATTGAATTTATAGATTGCTTTGGGTAGTATGGACATTTTGATGATGTTGATTCTACCAATCCAAGAACATGGTATGTTCTTCCATCTCTTTATGTCTTCCTCTATCTCTTTTTTCAACGTCCTGTAGTTTTCTGAGTAGAGGTCTTTTACCTCTTTAGTTAAGTTTATTCCTAGGTAGCTTAATTTTTTTGGTGCTATGGTAAATTGGATTGTTTTTATAATCTCTCTTTCTGAAAGTTCACTATTGGTGTATAGAAATGGCTCAGATTTCTTGAGGTTAATTTTGTATCCTGCTACATTGCCAAATTCATGTATTAATCTAGTAGTTTTTTGATGGAGTCTCTAGGGTTTTGTATGTATAATATCATGTCATCTGCAAATAAGGACAGTTTTACTTCCTCTTTTCCAATTTGGATGCCTTTTATTTCTTCTTCTTGTCTAATACTTCCAGGACTATGTTGAACAGGAGTGGTGAGAGTGGGCATCCCTGTCTTGTTCCTGTTCTTAGGGGAAATGGTGTTAGTTTTTGTCCATTGAGTATGATGTTGGCTGTGGGCCTGTCATATATGGCTTTTATTATGTTGAGGTATGATCCTTCTATTCCCACCTTGCTGAGAGTTTTTTTTTTATCAAAAATGGGTGTTGGATTTTGTCGAATGCTTTTTCTGCATCAATTAATATGACCATGTGGTTTTTTTTCTTTCAATTTGTTTATGTGATGTATCACATTTATTGATTTACAGATGTTGTACCATCCTTGCATCCCTGGGATAAATCCTACTTGGTCATGGTGTTTGATCCTTCTGAGGTACAGCTGGATCTGATTTGCTAAGATTTTGTTGAGGATTTTGGCATCTATGTTCATGAGGGATATTGGCCTGTAATTCTCTTTCATTGTGTTGTCTTTACCTGGTTTTGGTATTAGGGTGATGCTGGCTTCATAGAATGAGCTTGGAAGTGTTCCATCCTCTTGAATTTTTTGTAGTAGTCTGAGGAGGATACGTTTTATTTCTTTCTTGAAAATTTGGTAAAACTCCCCTGAGAAGCCCTGTGGTCCTGGGCTTTTGTTTGCTGGAAGCTTTTTGATGACTGCTTCAATTTCTTCCATAGTTATTGGCCTATTGAGATTTTTAGATTCTTCCTGATGGAGTTTTGGAATGTTGTATTTTTCTAGGAATTTGTCCATTTCCTCCAAGTTGTCTAGTTTGTTGGAGTAGAGTTGTCCATTGTATTGTTTAACAATCATTTGTATTTCTGTGGGGTCTGTTGTTATTTCGCCTCTATCATTTCTGATTTGGTTTATTTGGGTCCTCTCTCTTTGCTTCTTGGTGAGCCTGGCTAGAGGTTTGTCAATCTTGTTTATCTTTTCAAAGAACCAGCTCTTGGTTTCATTGATTTTCTGTATTGTTTTTTTGGTCTCTTTGTCATTTATTTCTGCTCTAATCTTTATTATCTCCTTCCTTCTGCTCACTCTGGGGTTTTCTTGTTGCTCTCTTTCTAATTCTTTGAGTTTAAGAGTTAGATGATTTACTATTATTTTTTCTTGTTTTTTGAGATAGGCCTGTAGAGCTATAAACTTCCCTCTCAGGACTGCTTTCATTGTGTACCATAGGTTTTGTATTGTTGTGTTTTCATTGTCATTAGTGTCCAGAATGTTTTTAATTTCTTCTTTGATCTCATTGGTAACCCAATCAATATTTAATAACATGCTATTCAGCTTCTAAGTGTTTGAGTATTTTGGGTTGTTTTTATTGTAGTTTATTTCCAACATTATGCCATCGTGGTCTGAGAAGATGCTTTTTATGATTTCAATCTTCTTGAATTTGTGGAGACTTTTCTTGTGACCCAATATGTGGTCTATTTTTGAATGTGTCCCATGAGCACCTGAGAGGAATGTATATTCCATGGCTTTGGGGTGAAGTGTTCTGAAGATGTCAATTAAGTCCATCTGATCTAGTGAGTCATTTAGGACTGCTGTTTCTTTGCTGATAGTTTGTCTAGAGGATTTATCCAGTGATGTCAGTGGTGTATTAAAGTCCCCTACTATGATTGCATTGTTGTTGATCTCTCCTTTGATATCTTCCAGGAGTTTTTTATGAATTTGGGTGCTCCTGCATTGGGTGCATATATGTTTACCAGGGTTAAATCTTCTTGTTGTATTGATCCCTTTAGTATTATGAAGTGGCCTTCCTTATCTCTTGTTATGGCCTTCACTTTGAGGTCTATTTTGTCAGATATAAGTATTGCTACCCCAGCTTTCTTTTCCTTTCCATTTCCCTGAAAGATATTTTTTCATCCCTTCATTTTCAGTCTGTGTGAGTCCCTTCTAATGAGGTGGGTCTCTTGTAGACAGCAAATGTATGGGTCATGTTTTTTTTATCCATTCAGCCACTAGATGTCTTTTGTTCTGAGCATTTAGTCCGTTTACGTTTAAAGTTATTATTGAAAGGTACTTGTTTGTAGCCATTTCTTTTTTGTATGTGGCTGTTTTCTTTCTGAGCTTTTTATTTCTTCTGTTTACACCAGTCCCTTTAGCATTTCTTGATTGCTGGCTTGGTGGTGATAAACTTCCTTAGCCTTTTTTTTGTCTGTGAAGCTTCTTATTTCCCCTTCAATTTTGAATGATAGCCTTGCTGGATAGAGTATTCTTGAATTCAGTCCTTTGCTTTGCATCACTTTGTAAATTTCCTTCCATTCTTTTCTGGCCTGATGTGTTTCTGTTGAGAAATCATTTGATAATTTAATGGGAGATCCCTTGTATGTAACTTTCTGTCTCTCTCTTGCAGCCTGTAAGATTCTCTCTTTGTCCTGTATATTTGCCATGGTAATTATGATGTGTCTTGGTGTGGGTCTTTTCGGGTTCACCTTGTTTGGGACTCTCTGGGCTTGTGTGACTTTTTTCTTCCCCACCTCAGGGAAGTTTTCTGATATTATTTCCTCAAATAGGTTTTCTAAGTCTTGTTCCTCTTTCTGTTGTTCTGGCACCCCTATTATTCCCATGTTGTTTCATATCATGTTGTCCCAAAGCTCCCTTAGGCTCTCCTCCTGTCTTTTAATTTTTTTCTCCAATTGCAGTACAGTTTGGGTGTGTTTTGCTTCCTTGTCTTCTAATTCACTAATTTGGTCCTCCGCTTCTCCTAGTCTACTGTTGATACTTTCAATGGTGTTTTTTATTGCAGCTATATCGCTCTTCATTTCTTCTTGGGTCTTACTTAAGTTGTTGATTTTTTCATCTGTTTCTTCTAGCTTCTTGCATATGATATTGATTTTTTCCTCTGTCCGGTGTATGCACTCTAGGACCCTTATTCTGAATTCTTTTTCCATTATGTTGCATGCCTCTGTCTCACTTAGCTGCTTTTCTGGCGAGTCCTCCTTTTCTTTCCTTTGGGGGTTTCTTTGTTTACCCATGTTTGATCTCACTGACATATCTACTTGTTGAGTTGTTCAGTGGCTGCTCCTTGGGTGGCAGTGGCTGCTCCCTGGGTGGCAGTGGCTCCTCTGGCTGTGGTTGCTCCTTGGGCGGTTGTGGTAGCAGCTGCTCCTCCGTTGGTAGCAGGGCCTCCGGTGGGTGCTGTTCACAGCTGTGGTAGCTCTTCTGGCTGGTGGAGGGAGGCTTCACACACAGTAACTGTTCCCCAAACAGAGCGTGTGGTGATCAGGAGGCCGCTGTTGCTTGAATCTGCTTTTCGTGGGGGGAAGAAGGTCTCCTCTGAGTTCATGTAATCACGCTGCTTGAAAGCCATTGCCTCTGGGTTATTAGCCGATCTCTGGATGCCAGTAACAGCTACTCAAGATGGCGCAGTCTCTCTCCCCCTTATTTTGATGGTTGGAGTCACTTTTGATTTATCTTATAGCTCTCCCAGTTGTGCTGGCAGAGAAAGCTCTATCTAATGGCCCTCCCAGCTACTCAGGTCAGGGCTACTTTTGGCCTAACTTATGGTCAGTTTGATTGCTTTGGTTTATGGCTGTCTTTAATTGCACAGGCCAGATATATTTCTATTTACCTATGCCATTTCTCTATCCTCTATACAAGTAAGATAAGCACCCTGGCATCTTCAAATCTCCAGCATGTATCCTTCTCCTATAGACCCCTTTCATTCCTAAAACTTTCTGAACCAGCCTAATTAAACTATCTAGCTACCCCTTTCAATATGATGGAGGAGAGATTAATGGCATTTTAAAAAGCAGATGTTGTTCTGTCCCAGATGTTGTCTCGGCTCAGATGAAAAAGCTGGAGTCTGCCAAGAGAAGATCTGGTCAGAATACACTTTAGGTGAACACAATAGGTCAAAGGGAAAAGGTTAATCTCTAAGGAAGGGGTGGGATACCCCTGGCACACGTGCCAAACATGGCACACCAGTAACTTTTACTGGCATGGGAAACCCTCTCTTATAATTTACAATTTTTTTCTTAATATCAACTTTGTTATTTTTCAGATAAATTCAGTGTAGGTGCATCTTAGATAAGTCAATAATTTTACATAACAAGTTATCTTAAAGACCATAGACATGGATTGATGAGAGAGGGGAAGAGCAATTTCTATTCCTCTGCCTTAACTCTCTCTGCCTTCCTAGATCCGATCAGTGTTTTGGTTTCATCCACATATGCTTGTGAATCTTTGTTCTCAGTGATGAATTTTGTTAAGTCTCGTAATAGGAGTAGCCTGACAAATGAAAGTAGTAGCTCGTGCATATCTCTGAAGGTCACGAAATATAAACCTGATGTAAAATCTCTGTCATCAGTGATGCAGCAGCAAAATTCCCACTGATAATATCAAATGGAGTCATAAAGTTTTCTGTTAGGCTATCAGTGTACATGTATACATGAAAAAATAAATGTATTTTTCATCATCATATACTGTGTTTTTGTCACTCGAATGAATTTTATTATTTCTTCAAGGTTCTTCACATACGTACACCTTAAGAGATATCAAGTAGGCGTAACATGTTCTCAAAAAATTAGGGTTGGCACGCAGAAGAATTCTGAGTCAGAGATTTTGCTGGTTTTGGCATGCACTCAAAAAAAGGTTACCCATCCATGGTCTAAGGTCACAGTCAGGAATAGAAAATCCAAAGGGTTAAAGGAAGCCTGAAGGCTCCATCTGAGACAGCCTCCACAGCGTGAAGATCTTAGGTGACCCAGTCAGTAGAAGACATGGACATCAGCATCTAGAAGGAACAAGAGACACACAGACCTTGACATAGGGCTCACCTAATATTGCCTAAATTGTGAGGTGTGAGAATTAAGGCTGAGGAATGGACTGAGGCCCTTGTGGTTGGGGGATGTACTAGTATCCTCCAAGATAGAATGCTTTTTTATGATGAATCACATGTCCTTCTAAGCTTCATATTATTACTAGAGGCCCAGTGCATGAAATTTGTGCACGGGGGGGGGGGGGGTGTCCCTCAGCCTGGTCTGCACCCTCCACAATCTAGGACCCCTTGGGGGATGTCAGACTGCTGGTTTAGGCCCAATCACTGGGATCGGGCCTAAACTGGCAGTCGGACATCCCTCTCACAATCTGGGACCCCTGGGGGGATATCCTACTATCGGGCCTATACCAGCAGTTGGACATCCCTCCCACAATCCAGGACCCCTCAGAGGATTTCCAACTGTTGGTTTAGTTCCCCAAGGGGTCCTGTATTGTGAGAGGGATGTCTAACTGCTGGTTTAGGCCCAATCCCACCTGCGGGGATCGGGCCTAAACCAGCAATCGGACATCCCCCAAGGAATGTAGCAGTGTGTCAAGCAGCAGGCAGCCAGGGAGGAACCAGAACTGGGGCCGGGTGCCACACTGCTTGCGCTCATCCTGGCCCGCTGTGCCTGATGCTGCTGCTCAGTAGTGCTGCCGTGGAGTCAGGAGAGTCTCCTGTTGCCCCAGCTGCACTTGCCAGCCGTGAGCCCGGCTTCTGGCTGAGCAGTGCTCCCCTTGTGGGAGCCCACTAACCACCAGGGGGCAGCTCCTGCATTGAGCGTCTTTCCCCTGGTGGTCAGTGTTCATCATAATGACTGGTTGACATAGCTTAAGCTTATTTATCTATCGAGCTTTTCCTCTCTTTTTCAGCAAATGAGCTTTAAAAAAAAATTCAGGCAGTTGTTTTTTTTAAATATATTTTTATTAATTTCAGAGAGAGGAAGAGAGAGGGAGAGAGAGATAGAATAATCAATAATGAGAATCATCATTGTCTGCCTCCTGCATGGCCCCTACTCGGGATCAATCCACAACCCTGGCATGTGCCCTGACTGGGAATTGAATTGTGACCTCCTGGTTCATAGGTCAATGCTCAACCACTGAGCCACACGGACTGGGCCAAACTTGAGCTTTGTGTTTCCAGGGGGTATTTCCTCACCCCCTAGACTTCCTCTTAAAAAATAACAGCCATAACCTCCACTTGAAATCCCAGAGCAAGAGAATTATGGGCCTTTATCAGTAGGAAGGAGGGAGCTCTGTGGCCCATCCCTTTGAATCAACTGACTCAGCTCTTACAAACCCATGTGACCACAAATTGGCCAGGTACATGGGACCTCAGTCAATGGAATGTTGTGACCACCTTTTTTAAAATATATATATTTTATTGATTTTTTAATGAGAGGAAAGGAGAGGGATAGAGAGTTAGAAACATTGATCAGCTGCCTCTTCCACACCTCCTACTAGGGATGTGCCCGCAACCAAGGTACATGCCCTTGGCCGGAATCGAACCTGGGACCTTTCAGTCCGCAGGCCGACGCTCTATCCACTGAGCCAAACCGACTAGGGCATGACCACCTTTTATTTGCCCATCCTAAATCCTTTTTATTTTCTATTGGCATTCTTGGTTCTCTGAGATCTTCTTCTCCCTACCAAGCTTCCAATAATGTCCCTGAACTACCACTGTCATGCTATCCCACCCCCTACCCACCAGCCATGTTTAGAATGGCCTATCTGGATTAAACTCCATGATCTTTAAATAACATAAACTTAATATGCTTTTTCTTTCTGGCCATTGAATGATAACTAAAGATGAAAGATATGCCACTTTACATTCTGAATCCATGGTCTAAGTGGCCAGGCCCACCTTTGTCTGGCTTGCCACCCCAAGCAGCAAGGAGAGGGCAGACAGATGAGAAAATGAGTGGCAGAAGCTTGGGGATGGAGTTGGTATCCCTTCCCATGAGCTGTTCTAAATGATTTTCTTCTCTGCTCTCTAGCAGACCAACAGGGAAGCCTTCTGTTGTCAATCATCATCTTTGGTTTGGAAAGAACAGAATCATTCTGCATAATACATGGGTCCTCCCTAAATTACAAATATGCTGTGACTGCAGATTTTCCCACTGCTTCCATTTATACCTTAATATCAACTTAAAATTTATCTTTGATGAGTCAGAAAAAATGATAGACTAATTAGGTGTGGCACTATTAGAAGTAAGAGCCAGCAAATAACCATGTATCTTGGGCAGCTTCCAAGATGTACGACAACACTCTACAACCATATTCTCCCACAGCTCATGTGGGTTTATTTTTCTGTTTCATTTCCTTTTTCACTGGCTTCCAACAAGTCTTCTCCTTTACTGATGGCTGGAATCATCTCAGGCTTGCTCCACTGTGTGTCTTATCTCCCAGGTTTCAGCTCACCCTAACTTCTCAGTCATGCCTAAATCTGTTGGCATATTCAGAAAAGATTCTTATTCTATTGCAGTGGCTTTCTCTTCTGGGAGCCAAATTTTTTAATGACTGAATGATTAGTTTGGTTGTCTGAAGTAAACAATTTTATAAGATCAGATCATACCTGAGATCAAATAGAAACAAACACACATTGTTAAGACTCTTTGCTTTCAGTGTTAGGTCAAGATACACTAAAGCAGGGATAGAAGTAGAGAAACTATGGAGCTCATGGTAAATGTCACTTCAGTTCTGATCTCTAAGGCCAGTTTCCCCAAAGGTCCTGACAGCCGCCTCTGCTCAGTGCACTGACGCCGGGAGCCTCTGGTAATGGTTTCCTCCCCTAGCCTGTTGCATATCTCCTGTCCCTGTTTGGACATCAGGCCACAATTCTGGGTTTTCTGGATTTCTGTTTTTTCCTGGTTCAGGTCACAAAGAGATCTAGTACCCAAAAAAGGCCAAATGGTAGGCAGGCAGGTGGGATAGTCCCTGGGAAACCAGGTGGTAGAGTAGGGTAATGATCATTGTTCTTACTGTAATAGTAAAGGCACTATCTGTACACCCTGCCCCTCCTGCTAATCCCCACTATTACCTCTATGGTACTAACATCCCGAGGACCTCTGCAGTGTCCCGGCATCACTCTTTGCAGTGATGTGGTGTTTTCATACTCAGGGACTCACTTGGTCAATGGAAGATATTACTCCACCTGAGGACACAGAAGCATACAAAGTTTACTGGTAAAATGGGTCTTGGAAAGCTCGTCCTCATTGACCTCATGGAGAGAGGACCTCCTGCCACAAGGTCATGCTGCCTCCCCACTGGAGGGGCCTCTTAGACGTATCAGCTTCCTAGGCATTTATTGGCAACTTAACAGTAAACTTCCAGGGTCCTCGGACTTGCTTTATTTATCTTACATCCACAGCGCTTTGCAGGCATTGTGCACTAAATCTCGGTTCTCAAGGTCAATTGAATTTCACTTAGCACCTTATTCTAAATGCTTTTTATGAAATATTCTAATTGGGATGTATAAGCCTTCACTCATCAATCTGATCCCAGTTTTCCAGGGCAGAAAAACTATCTTTTCCATTATCCTGTGCAGTTCCTGGCATATACTGGCTGTGAAAGAATTTCTGGGTGAATTGAAATAAATGGGTCATTTATAAATATATGTAACCTCTTCTACATATTTTTGTGTTGTTTTAAAAGGAAGAGAATGTTCCCTGGTGTCCCTATAACTTTTATGTCCCTGGTCCAATGAATATTTCCCACCCTCAACCTTTTGAGGTTGAGAGTAACATGCATGATGTGAAGACATGAATCAGAACTTTTTCCTGTTTAGCAGGCCTCTTGCCACAAAGGTGTGGGAGCACAGCTTCTCGGATACTGGGTATTAGATGAAGATATGAGAAGTTGAAGGCATGTGTAGGAGAGACTGCATTGTAGACCAAGTAGACATTGCTGCTACAGGAGCCATCAGACAAAGTAGTTTTCAAAGTAGCCCCACAAAAGCAGCCACACACCAGCTGGTCAGTAACACATCTTTATACCAACTTAGACAAAAGAGGATTCTTGCCAAATAGTGACATCAGTATCTGGGTTATAGAAAGGTACTCCTGCGCAGTGAATACAGTCAAACTGCTGTGTCATTGTCTTTGCACATGCATATGGCAAATTGGCCTTGACCATCCAGCGTACTCTGATTAGGGTTCTCACACTCCTCCCCTTATGCAGGATGGTCTTCTAGGGGTACCTTGGCCCATTTTCCAGCTCCTTAAACACGGAGTCTAAAATAACAATACAGACTGTAGTGTGTTAGGACCAGTACTCTGCCCCTAATGGTAAAACTTAAGAATGCCCAGCTTTATATCCCTGATAATCTATCCCACTAGTCTTGGAGGGGGTCATGAGAAAGGGCTTGTGTAGCCTGTACTTCACTATCTCTTGCAGGGCACTGGTTACATCACCAGGGATGGATCAAGGGGTATAACTGTCACTTTCCTAAGAGGATAGGAGGGCTATCCATGTCCCTTCTCCTGTAATGGACCATGCATGATCAGGTCCACACTCCCTGTTCCCCCTCTGCCAAGGCAGGAGGCCTTAGGTTAAAACAGTTCATCTGTTGTTTTCACCTGCACATGTAGTGTCTGAGGACATCTCCGCATACACTCATCAAGCCCAACCTTTTAGGCTAGGTGGGTCCACCCCTAGGTGGAGCTCACATTTCCTGCTCCCACATGGGGAGGTAGCCTACTAGCCACTATTGCTTGTGCCATCATGGCAACTACATAGTAAGCCTGTAAAGACACCCCAGCTGTCTGTTCTAATGGCTAAAATAATACTTTGCCCAGTATCTGAATGGAACGACATAGTTCATCAGTATCCAGATAGACAGTCACCGCTGTCCATGTAGCAGGGTTCTTCCCTACTAGACCCTTCCGTACACCACATGGTCTCCGGGAAGGTGGCAGACCCTCTCGGAACGAACTAGGGAGGAGCTCCTCCACAGGAGTTTCATCCCTTGACAGGGTCTCATATGTCACAGGATCCAACAGGGTTTGCAATTCCTGTGACAGAGGGCTGGTCCTCACCACAGCCCCCTGTTCCAAATAGCCCTCCCCTTTGCTAAAGTTGGGATTTGTGCCACTCCCGACATGAGCATGGTCACACAGGCCTGCAAGGCTGCACATCGCTGCCAACTGTCTCTTAACGAGAGAGTGTGACTCTCAGTTTTCTTCCATAACTGGGACTGAAACCTTCTTCGCCCACTTGGACAACTGCCCTCTTGACAGCTGAGTGCCCTTCTCCACATCTGGGGGTGGACCCCTGTCACCCACTTGTGGGACAACTGACGGGAACAATGGCACCCAGTGAGGACTGGACACTCACCAATAGCCCCAAATACAGACATAAGTCTGCAGACCAATATAGGCCTGTCATAGACTACTGGCAGCTGAGTTCAGAGACTTGGAAGCTAACAACATCATTAACACAATGGAACACTGGCACCGTGGGAGGCTTGCTCCAGGCAGCTAAATCCTGTGCCAGTCCATTACATAGTGGTACCACTCTAACACCAGAGAGGGGCAGGCTATAAGATCTGTCATAGCCGGTTCTGCAGACTATAATGGAGGAGTCCCTTTGTTCACTTCTCTGCAAGCCACGGTCAGGCGCCAGCAGCCGTCAGTCTCCTCACTGGCCACACCGGAGAACTGTGGGGCTGTGCAGGGCGGACGATCCTCACCTTCTCCAGCCCAACAACATCTATCAAATCTCCCCAAGATGCACTCCAGCACGGGAGAGAGTTGCCAGCCACACATTGACAGCTCGACCCCCACACCCATCTACATGAGCAATGGAACCTCACATCTATCTAGGCCACCAAAGAGCAAACTGCAGTCTGCACCGGTGGGTTCAACATATGGTCTCTAGGCCCCCCAACCAGGTGCGTGGCCTGTTACCTTAGGCATTGTCCACACATAGTCACAGATCTCACTATCCCCGTCTCTCACCACTTGACATCCAAGTCTCCAGCGAGCTGAGCACTATAGGAGCTGCAGTGAAAATCAAATCCTCTTGTGCATTGCAAAATGCTCATTACCCACAGAGGCTCAGGTGCCTGCCTCCCTACCCCCCTTGCCATCTCTTGCCTGCTCCTGCTCCAGCTCCCTCAGTGGCTGCTGCTGTGAAGCTTGGCTCCATCTTTGCTTCTTCCCAGCTCCTGAAGGCTCTTTCTCTCCCAGGCCATGCTGCTCCCCGCTGCTTTTTAGGACTGGTCCGTCAAGGACACCAATGCCTTCTCCACTGCCACCAGCATCATCGCAACCTATTCCTCATTCCCCAGAGGGGGGTCCAGAACATCAGGACTGCCGCTATGGGATACCACAGCCCGGTCAGAGGCAATATGACCTCTGACTGGGCTGATGGGGCACTTACCCCTTGATCCTGCTCAACTACACCGGGTATTACATGAAGCTATGAGAAGTTGTAGGCATATATAGGAGAGACTTTATTGTAGACCAGGTAGCCGTTGCCACTACAGGAGCCATCACACAAAGTAGTTCTTCAAAATAGCCCCACAAAAGCAGCTGTGCACTGACTGGTCATCAACACTTGATACCAACTTAGACAAAAGAGGCTTCTTGCCCAGTAGTGATACCAATATTTGAGCTATATAAAGGTACGCCTGCGCATTGCATACAGTAAAACTGCTGCGTCATTGTCTTTGCACATGCGTATGACAAATTAGCCTTGACCATCCAGCGCATTCTGATTAGGGTTCCCACAAAAGGTATGTGTCCCTGAAATTTTATTTGTTACTCCTGTAGGTCAGTTGTTCTGCAAATTATTTGGGGTTGGAGGAGATAATGCTTGCACTCATCCACTAGGAGTCCTCTTATGTGGGAGCTAGCAAGAGGAAATTCAGTGTTCAGCTCAATAATTAACAAATTACAGTATAGGTATGCCAAGAAATTCCAGCAATAGGTAGAAGACATAGCTCTGTTTCTATCAGTACCAAGATGGTTTATGTCTTCGGACAGAAGATAATTCCTGCTTTTTCTAGGAATGTTAGGAAAGAGGCAAAGATTACCTTTAAAATCTGACTTTTTCCATTGAAGAAGATGTAGGTTGACATTTGTTTGTATTATGGTCTTTCTTAGTGGTTTGGGTGGTTAAGGTAATAAAATTTCATAGTTTGTTATTGTTTTATTTTGTTCAGGTTAAATTAACTTTTGAAAAATTGTTCCTCTGTGTAAAGGGGATGTCTCACTCGCATAAACCAACATACAAATAATTGGAGGAGGCCCCAGATGGTAAGCCAAGCCCCAAAGAAATAATATTAAATGTCTTATTTAATGATGAAATCATTAGCAAGAGAACAAAGTTGAGATATGCCAATAACTGCATTTCACCACTGAAGATCATTCCTTGAGCAATCATTTCCTGTCAAGAGGTTGAAGAGAAGCTATGTTGACATTAGTAAGAAATCCATAATGTTTGAGAGGCATATACAAAGCAAATAGTGAAGTTTTATGAAGTAAGAATTGTCTTTGTCTAGGGGAAAACAAGGCAACTCTTGGGGCTCAAGTGAACAAGGGGGTTGATATTAGTCAACAAGTAATGCAAGTGAAGCAAGGGCCTTTGCATTCATAACCTCTATAGTGTTGTACTTCCATTCATTTCTTTAGCACTTATTCATTGAGTGCCCAATCTGAGCTGGAACTGTGTGAATTAATAGAAAAACTGTCATTTGCAAAACAGACATGTTTTCTGTCTTAGAAAAATATTGCAGCATACACAACAACATACATTTCTTATCCAGAATAGCGGAACATTTCTTGCAAATAAAAATTACTAATACCAATTCAATAAGAAAAAGATTAAAAATTTCATTTAAAATTTCACAATAAAGCATAGTAAGAATTAATAAATTGTGAACACACAATAGTATATTTTATTATAAATAAGCACATAAGTAATTATATATTGACTAGAGGCCCGGTGCACAAAATTTGTGCATGGGGGGGAGGGTCCCCTCAGCCCAGCCTTCACCCTCTCCAATTCGGGACCCCTCTCACAATCCTGAACTGCTGGCTCACCTGCCTGCCTGCCTGGTCACCCCCGACTGCCCCCCACTGCCAGCCTGGTCACCCTGTGCTGCCCCCCGTCAGCCTGGTCGCCCCACACAGCCTGCTGTTCAGTCGTTTAGTCATCCCTCACCAACTTTCCTGCCGGCCTGGTCGTAGGCAGCCATAATACCCAGTGAGGGTGTGAGGGTTAATTTGCATATTACCTCTTTATTATATAGGATTATCACATAATCAAGTAAAACTATAAAAGAATTATAACGCTGACTGTTGGTAACTACAATGGGGATCTTTCATTTATTGGTTGATGAGAATTTAAATTGCTATAAAATTTTCTATCATAACTACAATATCTCCTCAAATTTAAAACATCTTCTCTTATGGCCTGATGATTCAAATTTTAGAAATCTATCCTAAGACACAATAGCATAAATTATAATGCCACATGAAGATTATAGTACTGTTTTTAAGAACAACAACAAAGAATACTAATCTGAATGTCCATTAATAAGGCATGAGCTAAATTAATCAAAGTATGTTCCCTCAATGGAATATTGTATATCTGTATGAAATAATGAGATCAGTATTAGGACAAAGCATGCAAATGATGCTTCATAAAAGCAGACCAAAATGACAAGTTGAATTCCTAGAGGTCTTTCCCTCTGCATCCTTGGTACCTGACTAACCATCTGACACTTGGTTGCACCCCTCAGAGATGCTTTGAAACTCCTGAGATAGCTTCTCCATGCCTCGGGGTGAATACATTTTACCACCCATTCCACTCCCCATCAACACCGCCTCTCACACAAGGAAGCAGCCATGTTATACCTGTTTTGCCCTCTCATGTCCTGGCTATTATTTTATCCCACCTTAGTCCATATTGTACACAGGAAGAAAGTGAGGCCCAGCTCTAAGGGTCTGGAGAATGATTATCATAGGAAGGGGTGGTCCATGATCCAGTAGAATCATGTTTAACTTTGAATACTGACAGGTTTTAAGGCACATTTTTAAACTGACACTTTTTTAGTCTCACCATTTGTATGCTTTTTGCACAAACTATTGCTGAAGGAGAAGAATGAACGTGGAAATATATGGGTCATGAACTAAGGGTTGCTTTCAGCCTATGCTTTGTGAGGTCAGGGGATGGTTCAAGGCCAAGCATTCCAGCGGGTGTTGCAAACTCAAGTTCAGTGCTGGCATTGGGTGACCTATGGGGACCTAGTATGGCAGGTAAAGTACAATGAAGGAGTGTGAAGTGTTCGTTCAGCAGATGGAATTGATGACCCTGATGATAGTTCTCTGCTTTCATCAATTCAACACACCTAACTGCTAGGGTGCCCTCAGAGGCATGGAGGTGAGCACAGGAAACACGATGCCAGTCCCCACTGAACTGCTGTCCATAAGGGTGATGTTCATCTCTGCTTTGGAACCGGATACTGGAGAGATTCAGGGCACATGGGGCAGAATACACATACATCACACACAAAGTTCCTTTCCTCTTCGGATCACTCATTGAGAAATATCTTGTCATTCTTTCCAGAATATCATGGAAATGGCTGTTGTTTTCACCCACAGAGACATTGCAGGGCTGTATATTTAAGGAGAAACTAGACAAGCTTTGATTGCTACTCATGGGAACTTTCCATCCAACTCTTCACTACTCTCCACTCTCCCTGGGGGACTCGTGTGGCAACAGGTATAGCCAGCAACAGACCCCATACATAACGTCCTTAGGTCCAGTTGATAGCTGACTTCACCCCTGCAGTGACCTTGTAATTAATGCAGGAGTGAAGGTCACCAGGCCCCCTGGCCCCCCTTTGAAGAGAACACACAGCACAGGCTGAAGATGCAGCCCCAGCCTATGAGGCTCTAAAGCAGACCCTGAGAGACAGGGGATGCCTCCCGGGCTGTGGCCCTGATTCCTCAGGCGCCTCTTACTCCCTCCCAGGATGCTCCCTGGGAGCCAGAGGCCAGGCCTGGCATGACAGCCACAGGGCCTGAGACTGATTGCTGGGGAAGGCCTGGCTCCACAGGAGTTGAAACCGTCTGACTTGAAGTTGACCTTGAGATTTTCTCTCTGCATTATGTACTTTCTGAAAAACCAAATAAATCTCCTCTTGTTTCAGTGACAGGCAGCTGGGCTGTTATTTTTTGCTTTTGGCAAATCTTCAAAGGGGGGATCAACCCGCATGTCCCAGAGGGAGGAGAACTTGAGCCAAGTCTAATTCCTCAGCTGGGGAGGGGCTTAGGAAGAGAGCCCTCAGTGGCCCTGGGCAGACAGGAGGATCCCGAGACGGGTGTGTAGCTCCTGGCCCAAGAGAGAGTTGAGGGCACAGGTGAATCAAAGCAGAACCAACACACTTCCCGAGACAGCAAACAGAGGTGCTCGTTTTCCTACTTCCCCTTCGTTTGAGGAGATTTCTGTTTGCCTGGCCAGTTTCTGGTCTTTGCTTTATTGATCTTGTGATGTCAGAGAAGAAAATTGAAAGACCACCAGAAAGGCTAAGTTAATCTGCTTTAAAAAGGGCAGAAAGCTATGCATGATGGGAACAAATTTAATAAAATAGACAATAGACCAGAAGAGACAAGAGAAGAGGAGCGAGTAAAGAGACAGCCTAGGTCATGTTTCCCAAGTGTTGGTGGGAGCCTCTGGGTGTGAGAGGAGAGACTGAGATGCAGTTCAGCATCTTATAAATGAAAGGGCAGGAGAGAGACAGAGAGAAGGCATTTCAGAATTTTGGATTTGGGTTAGCAAGTAATGCCCATGTAGTGCTTTTTTTCTGTTGTTTCTCAGTGCTTTTGGGGTGTCATCTGAGTTTTACTTCTAAACACATCTCCCTGTCTTGGGGCTGGTTTTATGGATTATGTGATTAAACAACATCACTCACCAAAGCAGCGGGTTCCTGAGACCCAGCATCCCAAAGGGCTCCAGACGCCGCAGGCTGGACGCTGCGCCACCGACAGTCTGCATTCTGGGCTGACAGTAGCTCAGGTGGCACAGCCTGAAAGCTGAGGCTCCTCAGTGACCATGGCTGAGAGGGTTCAGGACAATGGGGACCTTGCACCACATTCCCCCTAGAAACCCTCCTACACAGTGGTTTTCTCGCCACCTTTGGCTGAAAGCAGTGGCCTCCTGGGCACTGTCAGGCTCTCCCTGTTCCCTGGGGATCTAAACACAGCTTCCCGATACCAATCTCTCAGCTTCGTGCCCGCCCAACTGGGCCCTCCTTCCGAGCTCCCCTCTCTAGTCCCTCCTCCTTCAAGGCTCTGACCTCAGGCCATTTCTCAGCCCTTTTCTTTCTCTTTTTCTTTTTTTTTAAATTTATTTTCCCTTTATTGATTAAGATATTACAAATGTGTCCTTATCCCCCCAATGTCCTCTCATCCCCCCAATCCTGCCCTCACCCTCACCCCCTGTTGTCCACATCCATCGCTTATGCTTATATGCATGCATACAAGTCCTTTGGTTGATCTCTCCCCCTCACTCCCACCGTCCCCTGCCTTCCCTCTGAGTTTTGAGCATCTGATCGATGCTTCTTTGTCTCTACATCTGTTTTTGTTCTTCGGTTTATGTTGTTCATTATAATCCACAAATGAGTGAAAGCATGTGATATTTATCTTTCTCTGACTGACTTATTTCACTTAGCATAATGCTTTCCAACTCCATCCATGCTGTTGCAAATGGTAGGAGTTCCTTTCTTTTTACAGCAGCTTAGTATTCCATTGTGTAGATGTACCACAGGTTTTTAATCCATTCATCTGCTGATGGGCACTTAGGCTGATTCCAAATCTTAGTTATGGTGAATTGTGCTGCTATGAAACCAGAAACACCAATCAGAAAGGATATATGCATCCCTCCCCTTTTCACTTCGTGAGTCATCTCATCTGGCCTCATGGCTTTAAATAGCAAACTAATGAAGCCTCCAAAACTCCAATCTCTGGCCTGACATCTCCCTGATCTCCACAACCACATCTGTAACTGCCAGGTGGCAGCTCCATTTGGGTGTCCAACAGGATCTTCAATGTCACATGACCAAAGCTGAATCCTGAGGGCCCTCTTCCACTCACCCTAACCCTCCCCTAGCAGCTCACCATCTCAATAAATGTAAGTCATCTGTTCCAGCTGCTCAAAACAAAATACTCAAGTCGTCTTCCAGTTACCTGTTTCCCATACTCCCCAAATCCAACCCACCAACAAATCCTTGTCTAGTTTCACAATATGCTCAGGAACTGGTCACTAATCACACCCTCTCATCACTGCCACATCCTTGTCCAAACCACCAACAAATTACCACAAAGTCTTCCATCACCTTGAACTCAGGCATCTGCCTCTCAACCACATCTGTGGGCTCAGTATGGTCATGGCACGCCTCCCCTTAAAACAAGACAGTAGCTTCCAAGCTCTAAGTACAGCATCACATGCGCACATGCACCTATCCTGGAACGCCACTTCCCTCTTACTTGGTTGTATTGGTTTTCATATCACTAATCACAATATACCACATTTCCATGTTCCTTTGTTTTCTGTCTCCCCCTAGAATGTAAGCTCCATAAGAGTAGGAATTTGTCCTAATTTGTTTTATCCTTATGGCTGACATATGGTAGGTATCCACTTAATATTAGTCAAATTAATTAATAGATTACTTTTCTGAGCTTTATTCTTCCTTTATCTAAGCCAGTATATACACTGCAAGGAATAATGGTTGAAATAGTGTATTATCCTTCCCAAGTAGTTGCTATTCCTTTGGGCAAGATGATTGTATTTCCTATTCCACTGGTTCTCACTTGGCCTGCTGACTTGCTTTGGCTAACAAAATGGGAGTTTAAGTAACTGACACCACTCATAAGTTGCAGCTTGAAGAGCCAGAGTGTGGTTCCCTGGTGCTCTCTTACCAGACAGGAGCTGATTCTTCATTTTCATCCTGGAATAAAGAAAAATGTGGGATGTAGCCACACGCTATCCACTGAGGATATGGGCAATAAGAGAGAAATAAGTGTTTTTCTTGTGAGCCACTGAGGTGTGGGGGCCATGTGTTATGCAGCATAAGATACCCAACCCTTGGCTAATAAGAGGGGGAGAGGGATGCATGCTGGCCCAGGGATGTGTCTGTGATGTGGGGTTCTGGCCTTGGTGAGTGAGTGCTCTCTGGACTGAATGTGCCCATCCTAGTTAGGAATTCTCCAGGGATAATCTTCTATCCCTCCAGTTGGAAGGGAGACATAGAAGAGCCATCCCATACAGCTATAATGTGGCCTTTACTTCTCCGTGATGTGAATGGGCCAATGATGCTGACACACATTCGACAGGCACCGGCTATAATGTCCAGACCCGCTCTCGCTCTCGCTGATTCTGAAACAGATGGAGGAAAACAAGAGCCGCTGACAAACTCAGTGCCCTTTGCCTGGCCCGGGAGTTCTGTCGGTTTCAGAGCAGGAAGGGAAATGCTCGCAACAGCCTCGGAATGCACAGAGGTGGCGAGGCCAGTGAGGAATGTCTTCTGTTCCGCTATTGCAGGACTAAGGAACATATTCACCAAGAACTGAACTGAGCATAGCTTCCCACGGGCAGGATTCCAAATCATGGGCTGTGTGTGTGTGTGTGTGTGTGTGTGCGTGTGTGTGTGTGTGTGTGTGTGTGTGTCCCTTTCCTGGACCTCCATACAAAGTAAAGCAGACTTTCAGGATTTAGACTTGAGATTCCCACAGCTCCAATTCAGAGGCCTTGGGACTGAGGGGTCTCTGTCCCGGAGGATGACCTCCCCTCCGTGTCCGCAGCTCCTCTTGAACTGTGGAGGGCTGAGCTGCAGGCCCCAGGCTCCCTCCTGGCCATTCCCTGAGGTCTGGCTGCCCCCGTGGATCAGGGCAATGCTTTGCATTCTGTTCTCCACACAACAATGCTTGTTTTCCTTTCTAACAAAGGATTTTGTCAAGTAAACAAAATGCATTTGATGAATGAGTGAGACAGGAGGAAGGCCCTGACTTCCTGTGGAGGGTCTGAGGAAGCTGAGCTGCCATGGACTATCTAGAGGCATTTTCACAAAGGAGTGGGCTGCAATGAATCGGTAAAACCAAGAGCTGTTTTCCAGGCCCCACAGAGACTGGAAACATGGCTGGGGCTAGGAGTGACGCCTGACCTTGGCCTCCTGTGTCACAGTCCCTGCGTGGAGCTTCTGCGTGGTCCTCTGCAGGCTGTGGATGCTCTTGCTTTAAAATTGCATTGTCTGTCAGTAGCAATTGCAGCCCTGGCTGAACAGCATTGGGCATTGGGTCAGAGTTGACTGAGAGGTCAGAGAACATACTAGATCATGTTCATCAGACATGGCCTTTTGTAAATTCTGAAGCACAGACCCTGTGAATGCTCAACTCTTGAAAGATGGCTGATCCCTAGAGCCCGGGAAAGCACCGCCATCCTGCAGAGCTGTCCCCGGGGATGAGAACTGCTCCCATGATTCCAGCACCTGAGCAGCTTACATCAGGGCCATCTGTTCACAGTCTCACTTGCTGCACATAAAATTCGTGCTGTTGCTATTCTTACCAGCAGACTGAGTCCTGCAGAGAATGAGACTGCATTAGAGGGAGCAGGAGACCACTACTAGTATACAAAGCCATCATCTTGGCAAAGCTCCAGGTTGCAAATGATAGCCCAGGATGGGGGCGGCACTGCCGATGGGTCAGGTTCAGTCCACACCATGTTTTTCAACAAAACTACACAATTATTTTTTAAAAATATGTTTTTATTGATTTTAAATACATTTTAAAAAATATATTTTATAGATTTTTTTTTTACAGAGAGGAAGGGAGAGGGATAGAGAGTTAGAAACATCGATGAGAGAAAAACATGGATTAGCTGCCTCCTGCACACCCCCTACTGGGGATGTGCCTGCAACCAAGGTACATGCCCTTGACTGGAATTGAACCTGAGACCCTTCAGTCCGCAGGCCAATGCTCTATCCACTGAGCCAAACCGATTAGGGCTGTTTTTATTGATTTTAGAGAAAGAAGAAAGGATAGGGAAAGAGAGATGGAAACACCAATGAGAGAAAAAACATCATCCATTGGCTACCTCCTTCACACCCCCTACAAGGATTGAGCTCACCACTTGGGCATATGCCCTGACAGGGAATCAAACCAGCAACCTCTTGGTTCCTGGGTCAACACTCAACTACTGAGCCAAACTGGCTGGCTGCACAATATTTTTTTTGTGTTCAATTGATTTTTTTAATTTAAATTCTTTATTGTTTAAAGTATTACACGTGTCTCCTTTTTCCCTCATTGATCTCTCCCCGGCCATTCCAACCTCCCAGCACATCCCCTCACCCCCTAGTGACTGTGTACATGGGTTATGCTCATATGCATGCATACAAGTCCTTTTGTTGATATCTTACCCCCTCTCCCCTACCTTCCCACTGGATCTATTTTTGTTCATCAGTTTATGTTGTTCATTATATTCCACAAATGAGTGAGATCATGTGATATTTATCTTTCTCTGACTGGCTTATTTCACTTAGCATAGTGCTCTCCAGGTCCATCCATGCTGTTTCAAAAGGTAAGAGTTCCTTCTTTTTTATAGCAGCATAATATTCCATTGTGTGGATGTACCACAGTTTTCTAATCCACTCATCTGCTAATGGGCACTTAGGCTGTTTCCAAATCTTAGCTATTGTAAATTGTGCTGCTATGAACATAAGGGTGCATATATCCTTTCTGATTGGTGTTTGTGATTTCTTGGGATATATTCATAGAAGTGGGACTACTGGCTCAAATTAGAGTTTCATTTTTAATTTTGTGAGGAAACTCCATAATGTCTTCCACAGTGGCTGCACCAGTCTGCATTCCCACCAGCAGTGCATGAGGGTTCCTTTTTTTCCACATCCTTGGTAGCATTTGTCATTTGTTGATTTGTTGATGATAGCCATTCTGACAGGTGTGAGATGGTACCTCACTGTTGTTTTGATTTGCATCTCTCAGATGATTAGTGACTTTGAGCATGATTTCATGAATTTAAATGACCTATCTTGTTTTTTAAAATTATTGTATGTCGGTACACAATAATTTTTAGAAACAAGATAGGTCATTTAAATTCTAGATACATGGCTGTTCTTAAACCTTGAAAGATCTGCTAATACTGGCTCCAGATTGTAACATGGCAACGATTTGCCAGAACTGATGGCTGATTTTTAGCGTGCATCCTTCCAAGGCACAACCACCCATCTCTCGTGTTAATTTGAATCTGGAATCTTATAAAACACTGATTAGTAACAAAAGGCACCTGGAGATACTGGGAAATATGCTGTATTTGACATGTCAGCTTCTTCCCAGCAGGTGTGGTGGAAAGCACGTGAGCCTGGCCAGGAAGCTGTGTCCACTCTGTCCTTCTGTGTCGTGCCTCCATTGCTCCAGGCACTGGGCACTGCCGATCAGGTCACCTGTTTTCTGGTGAAAACTTCCATGATTAGGGATCTCCTTCCTGCGGCGTTATAAGCCCACAGGGCTCCTTTGACTTCTGCCTAATTATGAGCAGTGGGCGTCCTGGATAAAGCTTTGAGAGGAAATACAGGAAAAAATCAGCAGTTTGTTTGGTTGTCCCACTGGTTGTCCCAATAGCACCACGGCGGCCTGTGCAGGCACTGCCTCGACCTGAGCAGGAGTGTTGTTGCTGGGGAACGGGTTTCACAATGACCTGCCGCATCGTGCTGTTCCTCAATCCAGGCCTTCCTCTCCCTTCAGAGCCGCGGGCTCAATTGCAGCAATGGCAAAAACAGCAGCAGCTGGAAATAGCCCACCTGCCGTCTACAACTCACTGAACACACCCAGGATGGCCACCACCCACTTCAGGGGAGTCAAAGCTGCCATCACTTTCTTGTCCTCCGAAACATTTGCCCTGACACTGCAACACGTCAGGTAAGCAAAAGAAGGCATCACCCCCCTCCCACCGTCCAAGGGGAACACCAGTGCTGCCTGATGCCAGTCACTGCACCCCTCAGCTGCCAGATCACAGCCCAGACTAGCCTCCGGCCTTTGCAACACACTGAGGACATGCCTAAAGGGAACAAATCCTCAGCAAGCTGCAGAGCAACGAAGCCCTGGTCTGCGTACCCCTAACCCTGCCACAACGTGATCACTAGCTCACACCTTAATTGACTCCTAACCCAAAACTTATCTAAACTTTAACCGCGAATAAACTCTGATCTCAACTCCACATGGGTCCTTTGCACCCAGCTCCCTCTCACCCAATTGATCTTGGGCTTTAATTAGTTACGTGCTATGAAGACATTCTTCTGGGTCCTAATTCTGACTCCCCAGGGGCAAGGTGACTGGAAAGGGTAGCCCATGTCCCATGTCACTAGTGGCTCATAAGTGGTGAATAGTCTCACCCCTGACCTCTGGCAGATCTTAGGACGTTATCTAGAGGGCAGTGCACAGTGACAAACTCTGTTCCTAGGAGCCTTAAATAGCTCCACTCAGGAATGTCCAGTTTTGAAATTGATTGAAAAATTTAACAGAATAAGTATTCCAAATAAAGGACATATATATCTATATAAAAATTAATGCATTACCTTTGTTACCTTCACTTTGAGGGAGACAGATAACATAGTCTAAAAAAAAGAAGAGGAAGGAGGAGCAGGAGGTGGGAGAAGGTGGAGAGGTGGAAGAGACAAAGAGGATGGAAAGAGGAAGAGAAGTAGAATGTGGTTGAGGAGGAAGAAGGGAAAGAGACAGTTGAAGGAAAGTAGAAAGGAAAGGGGGAGAAAGAGTTGGGTAGAGGGAAGAGAGAAAATGATTAGGAGCAGGAGGAGGATGAAGAGAATCATTTAAAATACCAAAAACAAACGAACAAACAAAAATATCCCACAACATCTACCAAACCACAGTGTTGTTATACCTCCCACTGGCAGAGCTAAGCACCGATGCCTTTACTTGCCTGGTGGCAGCAGTAAGATCCTCATAAGAGAGATCATTTCAGAAAGACACGGCTGAGGAACACTTCCAAATCATGCCAGCCCACCAGCTGCCAACAGTCGGGCTTCACCACTCGCAGGCTCAGCCTGGGCCCGGCATTGACCCAAGCAGACCCTGGCCTGAGGTCCCCTCAGGAAATTTCCCCTCAAGCCTATGACCTCAAGCCTATGAAATAACCCAGTAAGAAAGGTCTCTAGCCCTAACTGATTTGGCTCAGTGGATAGAGCGTCGGCCTGCAGACTGAAAGGTCCCAGGTTCCATTCCGGTCAAGGGCATGTACCTTGGTTGCGGGCACATCCCCAGTAGGGGGTGTGCAGGAGGCAGCTGATCCATGTTTCTCTCTCATCGATGTTTCTAACTCTCTATCCCTCTCCCTTCCTCTCTGTAAAAAATCAATATATTTTTAAAAAAGAAAGGTCTAAAGCATCATAAAACACCTATAACTGAGAAACTGAGTCTTCAAAGAGTTAAAATATGGCGAAGCAGGACAGCCTCCAAAAAGAAAATACAAATGAAAGCCTGTACCCTGCGATTGGGCAGCTTTGTCTCCTCTCCTTCTCCTCAGCAGGTACGTCACCGACCCTTAAGGTTCTGCACAGTTGTCTTCATTCATGTCCAGAGCGCTCAGAGACACAATATTGCTCTCTGAGTGTTTTCACTTTCTCTCAGCACCTACAGCCCCTTTGGTCAGATCCTCATGGCGATGAGATGTGGAGCTCGGCCTCGAGCTCGGCGCCCCTGCTTTCTCTGTGTGTGTTTCTTGGAGTCCCAGCCGCCTGCTTCAGTTGCACATTCGCAGTGGCTTTCGGCATCTCTGGGCCCACTGAAGGTTCCAGTCTTGTGTTTTCTTTCAAGGAAATTCTGTTTCCCAAGTTTACACCTGTGTCCACATCCTCTTCTCCCGGGGTTCTTTTCCCAGCATCAAGAAGGGTTCAGGAATCTGTAGAAGGGGCTGTGCGCAGATGACATAGGAATCCAGAGACTAATAAAGAGTCCGGAGACGAGATACAATTTTGAAAGTCATTGGGGGTCAGCTAAAGGAACTGAAGACTCCCCCCTTGTCTAGGACCCCTGCTTTTATTCACACAATTTGTCCTAAGGCAAGGTGGAGATAATACACTTCAAAGGGTAAGGTTTCAAAGGGTACAGAAGCACTGTCAGTTTGGAGGAATTAGCCTACGGCTGTTCAGATGTCTGGCCAGCAGGAGGCAATAACATGTAGATTAAGATGCCTTTTTGCTGTCTGGCAGCCACAATCAGTTTCCTATTCAGGTTTGGGGAAATGCCTTTAGTCATTCCCAGATGGTGACTACATGTGTGACTCAACCCTGTTGAGTCCCCAAGTCTCATCAACCCTTTGATGAAACTGTTGGAATTATGACATGCTGGAATTGGTTCCTGGCACTCTTCCCTCACTTTGCCCTGCGAATCTGGGCAGGAATGTGACTCACGTGGAACCAATACCATGCAGCGGAGTGATGCTGTGTGATTTCTGAGGCTCAGTCATAAAAGGTGATGCAGCTTCCATGTCATGAGCTGGAACACACCCTTTGAGCCCTGAGTCTTTGTGTAACTTCCAGCTCCCCTGAGACCTACATAATAGAGAAGCCATGTCTGTGCACTCCAGTTCAACAGCCCAGAGGATCTCCCAGTTGGAAACCGACAATAACTATCAGTCTGTGAATGAGTTATTTTTGTTAACTTAAGAAACATTCAAACCTTAAAGAATTTTTGTGAGTTTATTTGAGCCAAACTGTCGACAATTACTGGGAAGTAGCATCTCAACATATTGAGATAATGCTCCGGAAAATGTCATTTTTGCACCTTATTTTATAAATTACCATCAAAGGAGGAGACATAAGTGGGTTACATTAAATCCACTGGTGATAGATTAGGGAGGTGGGAGAAAGCATGGGTGGGGAACGGCTGGGATTGGATAGAAGGTAAAATGATAGACACATACTTCTTTTACTTAGGTGAATGCAGGATAGTTAATAGTCAACAATCTAATCTAATAAAAGAGAAACATGGTAATTAGCGTACGACCGCTACCCTTCCCATTGGCTAATTAGCGAGATATGCAAATTAATCACCAGCCAAGATGGTGGTTAACCCCCAACAAAGATGGCGGTTAATTTGCATATGTAGGCACAATGCAGGGAGGCGAAAGGGAAAGCACGGAAGAAGCCCCCTGCCACTGACAGTGATCGGAAACCCAGGGGGGAGCTAAGAGCCGGGGGGCAGGGCAAAGGCGGCCCTGGGGGCCCCCTTTGCCCTGCCCTCCAGCCATGATCAGCGCCTTTGCCGCACTGGCCAGTGATAGCGGGAAGTAGGGGTGGAGCCAGCGATGGGAGCTGGGCAGGAGCAGAGCCCGCGATCGCGGGGTGGCTGCAGCTGGAGGGGTCCCCTGCCCAGGCCTAATGCCTCGGCCAGAGGCGTTAGGCCTGGGCAGGGGCAGTGCCAGCGATTATGGGGAGCAGGGGCAGAGTCGCTGATGGTGGGAGCTTGGGGTCCCATGCCCAGGCCTAATGCCTTAGCCACAGGCGTTAGGCCTGGGAAGGGGTGGAGCAGGAGCTCCCTTGGAGAGCTATGGGTCCACTGCCCAAGCCTAATGCCTGGGTAAGAGGCATTAGGGCGGAGCCGTCAATCGCAGGGAGTAGGGGCCGAGTTGCCGATGGTGGGGTGCTGGGGGTCCCTTGCCCAGGCCTAATGCCTTGGCCAGAGGTGTTAGGCCTGAGCATGGGCAGAGCCAGCGATCGTGAGCAGGGGCGGCGTGGGCGATCGTAGGGAGCTGGGGGTCCCCTGCCCACCCTGATCCGGGACACCCTTCAGGGCAAACCAGCTGGCTCCCAACCATGCACCAGGCTTCTATCCTATATAATAAAAGGGTAATGTGCACATGCAATTTTTTTTTCCCAAATATATTTTATTGATTTTTTACAGAGAGGAAGGGAGAGGGATAGAGAGTTAGAAACATCGATGAGAGTGAAACTTTGATCAGCTGCCTCCTGCACACACTCTACTGGGGATGTGCACACAACCAGAGTACATGCCCTTGACGAGAATCGAACCTGGGACCCTTCAGTCCGCAGGCCGATGCTCTATCCACTGAGCAAAACCCGTTAGGGCGGTAATGTGCAAATTGACCCTAACAGCAGAATGACTGGGAATGACTGGTCACTATGACACACACTGACCACCAGGGGGCAGATGCTCAATGTAGGAGCTGCCCCCTAGTAGTCAGTGCACTCCCACAGGGGGAGCTCTGCTCAGCCACAAGCCAGGCTGACGGCATCACAGCGACGATGGTGGGAGCCTCTCCTGCCTTCTCAGCAGCTCTATGGATGTTCAACTGCAGCTTTGGCCCCCTGGCAAGTAGACATCCCCCAAGGGATGTATCACTGCCAGCTTAGGCACAATCCCCCGGGGAGCAGGCCTAAGCCAGCAGGTGGACATCCCCCGAGGGGTCCCAGACTGCGAGAGGGCACAGGCTGGGCTGAGGGACCCCCGAGTGCACAAATTTTTGTGCACCGGGCCTCTAGTTAACAAGGTAACAACAATGAGGGAATTTCTGGTCTCTGCCTGGTACATTGGTTATGCCCTGAGGGGTCTGGTTAGGAAAGCTACAAGTCACCCTGATTTCCCCAGGTATGTTATCTAGATGCAAAAAGACAATAGGCTCAGTTAAGATCAAAGTTGATCTTTGTTAGGGAAATACTGGCCTAGAACATGACTACCCACCACAGACTGCTTTTTAATCAAAATATTTAATTTCAGACCATCTTTTGTGGTTACTTAGATCTCTGAGTTTGCAAGGCCTTCATGCAGGCCTTCCCTGAGCTGTCAGGTTAGCATGTGGCCCTTTCCATCCACATTTTGCATGTGCAGCCTGTCAGGCTTTCACAGTTTTGTAACATTTGACTGCACCCACATGACAGAACCTGAGTAATATGGGCCCTTTCAGATTTCTGATCAAAAGAAGTTGTAAGCAAACTAAAGAGGCAATTTTAAGTTACTTTGTTTTAGGGTAACTTGTTATGCAGCAATGGCAACTAGAATAATGCTGGATGGGCAGCAGATTTCTTTAGCATATCTGTTTATCTGGATTAACTTTTACTCCCCCCTCCTTCCCCCTCCCCCCCCCCCCCCCCCCCCGGCTCCAGAGAAAATTAAACTTAAATACATTTCCCATTTGAAGCTTCCACCAATCTCTGTTTGCCTGGGATTTATATCTGAGCTGCCATTGGAGATATGAAGCATGTGTGGCTGTGGTGAAGTTTGTTGGAATGTAGATTAGACAAGTTAATCTAGAACATTGCTATCCATTGTTAATAGAAAATCCCTTTTCCTTTATTGGAAAGGCTATCTAGTGTCCTCAGTCCCAAAGGCATTGGGCCACAGTCTTTGAAGGTTGGATAAGGTGGCTGGAAACTAACATAGCCCTGGGCATTGTTATTCAGCTAGTTAAAATGTTACCAAGAAAGGGTACTGGGTTTATTTATTTTTTTGTGTGTGTGTGTTTTTTTTTTTTAGGCAGAAACCAAGCTTTTGGTCTCTTTCTGGCTGTTGGTCAAGACAAAAGGATCCAGAAGCCTTCCTCACAGCTAAGTGCAGGCTGCTGTCTGGCATCTGGGAGGCATTAAAAATAAGATACATTGGAAATAAAATATTTTGCATACTTAATATTCATCTGAGTAATGAAATCACCATGCTATCTTAACTCGAAGAACCAAAGTAAAGAGACTCAGATTCTGAGGTAGAAAATAAGAATTCGGTCCTACTGCTCCTTTTAACGTTCAGTGCTCAGTGGAATCATTGAGAATTTGGCCTACAGCATGAATAAATCATGACAGCAAACCTAAATTAAGTTTCTTATTAGCCCACAAAGAAAAATAATTATATAAAAATAAACAAAAATAGGCCAGAGTAAGTAGATTTATGTTTTAAATTCAAGGTATTAAAAAATGTTTCTTGTTATGAAAGCTTAATGCTACTGAGATTTTTTTAATTGTGAAGATATAGGACAATACCATTTAGGAAAGCAACCAGAAATGATTTAATACATTTCATTAACATTTTCCCTTAAATCCAATTAAAAAATATATAAAATCTTCTGAAGCAAGCAAACAAAAACTTCTTAAATCTAAAAGGATGATTATCTAAACATCTGTCCTGACTCATTTAAATATGACTTTGCAACCCAGCCAATGTGGCTCAGTGGTTGAGCGTCAACCCATGAACCAATTCCTGGTTAAGGCACCTGCTTGGGTTGCAGCTCAATCCCTAGGGGGGCATGTGCAGGAGGCAGCCTATTGATGTTTCTCTCTCATTAATGTTTTTTTTTTAATATATTTTATTGATGTTTTACAGAGAGGAAGGGAGAGGGATAGAGAGTTAGAAACATCGATGAGAGAGAAACATCGATCAGCTGCCCCCTGCCCACTCCCCACTGGGGATGTGCCCTCAACCAAGGTACATGCCCTTGGCCGGAATCGAACCTGGGACCCTTGAGTCCGCAGGCCGAAGCTCTATCCGCTGAGCCAAACCAGTCAGGGCATCTCATCAATGTTTTTATCTCTCTATCCCTCCCCCTTTCTCTCTCTCTAAAAATAATCAATAAAAAACATATCAAATATGACTTTCCAAATACTATTTACATTACTGGCAAATGGTTTTCAGATAGAATCTTCATCTGAGAAGTTCTTGCATCACAATCATATTAAGGATACTCTACTATCAACTAAGCAGCTGGAACTCTATTTAAAAGTATAAATATTTTATAAACTCTATAAATTAAATCCAAGAATATTTTGGAATATATATATCATTGCCAAATATGTTCTCCCATCAAATGGGCTCCCTTTTCATTTTGTTGGTGGTTTCTTTTGCTGTGAAGAAGCTTTTTGTTTATTTTTTATTGTTTTATTTTTTTTCAGTGAGAATTTTTTATTTTATTTTATTTTATTTTTTCATCTTTAAATTCTTTATTAAGGTATTACAAATGTGTCCTCATCCCCCCCATTAACCCCCATCCTCCCCCTCAGCCCACTCATGCTCTCATCCCCCTGTTGTCCATGTCCATTGGTTTGGCTTATATGCATGCATACAAGTCCTTCGGTTGATCTCTTCCCCTTACCCCCACTCTCCCCTACTTTTCTTCTGGGGATTAATAGTCTGATCACTGTTTCTCTGTCTTTGGATCTGTCCCTGTTCATCAGTTTATGTTGTTCTCTATATTCCACAAATGAGTGAAATCATGAGGTATTTATCTTTCTCTGACTGGCTTATTTCACTTAGCATAATGCTCTCCAGATCCATCCATGCTGTTGCATAAGGCAAGAGTTCCTTCTTTTTTACTGCAGCGTAGAATTCCATTGTGTAGATGTACCACAGTTTTCTAATCCACTAATCTGCTGGTGGGCACTTATACTGTTTCCAAATCTTAGCTATGGTGAATTGTGCTGCTATGAACATAGGAATGAATATATCCTTTCTGATTGGTGTTTCTGGCTTCTTGGGATATATTCCTAGAAGTGGGATCACTGGGTCAAATGGGAGTTCCATTTTTAGTTTTTTGAGGAAGCTCCATACTGTTCTCCACAGTGGCTGCACCAGTCTGCGTTCCCACCAGCAGTGCAGAAGGGTTCCTTTTTCTCCACATCCTCTCCAACACTTGCTTTTTGTTGATTTGTTGATGATAGCCATTCTGACAGGTGTGAGATGATACCGCATTGTTGTTTTGATTTGCATCTCTTATATAATTAGTGACTTTGAGCATGTTTTCATATGTCTTTCGGCCTTCTGCATGCCCTCTTTCAAAAAGTGTCTATCCGTTGTCCATTTTTTGATTGGATTGTTTATCTTTCTATTGTTAAGTTGCAGGAGTTCCCTGTAAATGTTGGAGATTAAACCATTATCTGTGATATCATTGGCAAATATGTTCTCCCATGCAGTGGGTCTTCTTGTTGTTTTGTTGATGGTTTCCTTTGCTGTTCAAAAGCTTTTTATTTTGATGTAGTCCCATTTGTTTATTTGCTCTTTAGTTTCCATTGCCCTAGGAGCAATAACAGAGAAGAAATTCCTTGGCATATGTTTGCAATTTTGCTGCCTGTGGATTCCTCTAGTATTTTTATGGTTTCCCATCTTACGTTTAAGTCTTTTATCCATTTTGAGTTTATTTTTGTGTGTGGTGTGAGTTGGTGGTCTAGTTTCATCCTTTTGCATGTATCTATCCAATTTTCCCAACACCATTTGTTCAAGAGACTTTCTTGACTCCATTCTACGCTCTTCCCTCCTTTGTCGAATATTAATTGGGCATAGTGGTTTGGGTTGATTTCTGGGTTCTCTATTCTATTCCATTGATCTATATGTCTGTTCTTGTGCCAGTACCAGGCAGTTTTGAGAACAGTGGCTTTGTAATACAGCTTGATATCTGGTACTGAGATCCCACCTACTTTGTTCTTCTTCTCAGGATTGCTGCAGCTATTCGAGGTCTTTTTTATTCCAGATGAATTTTTGGAGAGTTCGTTCTAGATCTGTGAAATATGCCGTTGGTAGTTTAATGGGGATTGCATTGAATCTATAGATTGCTTTGGGTAGTATGAACATTTTTGATGATGTTGATTCTACCAATCCATGAACATGGTATGTTCTTCCATCTGTTTAAGTCTTCCTCTATCTCTTTTTTCAGTGTCCTGTAGTTTTTCACGTATAAGCCTTTTACCTCCTTAGATAAGTTTATTCCTAGGTATCTTAATTTTTTTGATGCGATGGTCAATGGGATTGCTTTTTAGGTCTCAATTTCTGTAAGTTCACTATTGGTGTAAAGAAATGCCATAGATTTCTTGGTATTTATTTTGTATCCTGCTACATTGCCAAATTCATTTATTAAGTCTAATAATTTTTTGATGGAGTCTTTAGGGTTCTCTATGTACAGTATCATGTCATCTGCAAATAAGGACAGTTTTACTTCTTCTTTTCCAATTTGGATGCCTTTTATTTCTTCTTCTTGTCTGCTCGCAACGGCTAGTACTTCCAGTTCTATGTTGAACAGGAGTGGTGAGAGGGGGCATCCCTGTCTCATTCCTGTTCTTAGGGAGAATGGTTTTAGTTTTTGCCCATTGATTATGATGTTGGCTGTGGGTTTGTCATATATGGCTTTTATTATATTGAGGTATGATCCTTCTATTCCTACCTTGCTGAGAGTTTTTATCAAGAAAGGGTGTTGGATTTTGTCAAATGCTTTTTCTGCATCAATTGATATGACTATGTGGTTTTTATCTCTCAATTTGTTTATGTGACGTGTTACGTTTATTGATTTGCAGATATTGTACCATCCTTGCATCCTTGGGATAAATCCAACTTGGTCGTGGTGTATGATGTTTCTGATGTACTGCTGGATCCGATTTGCTAGGATTTTGTTGAGGATTTTGGCATCTATGTTCATGAGGGAAATTGGCCTGTAATTCTCTTTCATTGTGTTGTCTTTGTCTGGTTTTGGTATTAGGGTGATGCTGGCTTCATAGAATGAGCTTGGAAGTGTTCCTTCTTCTTGAATTTTTTGGAATAGTCTGAGGAGGATAAGTTTTAGTTCTTCCTTGAATATTTGGTAAAACTCCCCTGTGAAGCCGTCTGGCCCTGGACTTTTGTTTGCTGGGAGCTTTTTGATGACTGCTTCAATTTCATCCATAGTTATTGGCCTATTGAGATTTTTAGATTCTTCCTGATTGAGTTTTGGAAGGTTGTATTTTTCTAGGAATGTGTCCATTTCCTCCAGGTTGTCTAGTTTGTTGGAGTAGAGTTGTTCATAGTAATTTCAAACAATCATTTGTATTTCTGTGGGGTCTGTTGTTATTTCTCCTCTTTTATTTCTGATTTTGTTTATTTGGATCCTCTCTCTCTGTTTCTTGGTGAGCCTGGCTAGAGGTTCATCAATTTTGTTTATCCTTTCAAAGAACCAGCTCTTGGTTTTGTTAATCTTTTGTTTTGTTTATTTTTTGTCTCTATGTCGTTTATCTCTGCTCTGATCTTTATTATTTCCTTCTTTCTGCTTACACTGGGCTTTTCTTGTCGCTCTCTTTCTAACTCTTTGAGTTGTAGGGTTTGGTGGTTTATTCTCATTGTTTCTTGTTTCTTGCAGTAGGCTTGTAGAGCTATGAACTTCCCTCTCAGGACTGCTTTTGCTGTGTCCCATAAATTTTGGATTGTTGTGTTTTCCTCGTCATTTGTTGCCATGATGTTTTTTATTTCTTCTTTGATCTCTTTGGTAACCCAGTCATTGTTTAATAGCAAGCTATTTAGTCTCCATGTGTTTGATTTTTTTGGATTGTTTTTATTGTAGTTGATTTCCAGTTTTATGCCATCGTGATCTGAGAAGATGCTTGATATGATTTCAATTTTCTTGAATTTGAAGAGACTTTGCCTGTGACCCAATATATGTTCTATCTTTGAACATGACCCATGTGCTCTTGAGAAGAATATATATTCTGTGGCTTTGGGATGAAATGTTCTGAAGAGGTCAATTAATTCCATCTGATCTAGTGAGTCATTTAGGATTGATGTTTCTTTGCTGATTTTTTGTTTAGAGGATTTGTCCAATGGTGATAATGGGGTGTTAAATCCCCCTACTATGATTGTATTGCTGTCAATCTCTCCATTTATCTCCTCCAGAAGATTTCTTATGTATTTGGGTGGTCCTATATTGGGTGCGTATATGTTTACCAGAGTCATTTCCTCTTGTTGGATTGCTCCCTTTAGTGTTATGAAGTGGTCTTCTTTATCTCTTTTTATGTCCTTCAATTTGAGATCTAATTTGTCAGATATAAGTATTGCTACCCTGGCTTTTTTTTCATTTCCATTCGCCTGAAAAACCTTTTTCCATCCCTTCACCATCAGTCTGTGTGCGTCTTTTTTTCTGAGGTGGGTTTCCTGTAGACAGCAGATATATGGGTCATGTTTTCTTATCCACTCAGTTACCCTATGTCTTTTGATTGGGGCATTTAATCCATTTACATTTAAAGTTATTATTGATAGATACTTGTTACTCGCCATTTTTATTCTTTACCCTTGTGTTCCTTCTTTGTTTCCTATTTTTTCTTTTTACAGCAGACCCTTTAGCATTTCTTGCATTGCTGGTTTGGTGGTAATAAACTCCCAAAGTTCTTTTTTTGTCTGTGAAGCACCTGATTTCACCCTCAATTTTGATTGATAGCCTTGCTGGGTACAGTATTCTTGGATTCAGACCCTTGCTTTGCATGACTTTGTATATTTCATTCCATTCCCTTCTTGCCTGATGTGTTTCTGTTGAGAAATCAGTCACTAGTCTGATGGGGGATCCATTGTAGATAACTTTCTGTCTCTCTCTGGCCGCTTTTAAGATTCTTGCTTTGTCGTTGGTGTTTGCCAATTTAATTATAATGTGCCTTGGCATTGGTCTTTTGGGGTTCATTTTGTTTGGGACTCAGTGAGCTTCATGGATTTGTGTGAGTTTTTTCTTCCCTATATCAGGGAAGTTTTCTGTCATTATTTTTTCAAATAAGTTTTCTATTCCTTGTTCAGTTTCCTCTCTTTCTGGCACCCCTATTATGCGGATGTTGTTTCATTTTGTGTTGTCTCAGGCTCTCCTCCTGCTTTTTAATTTTTTTTCTAGAAGTTGCTCTGCTTGGGTATTTTTTCCTACCTTGTCTTCTAGCTCACTGATGTGGTTCTTTGCTTCTTCTAGTCTACTGTTGATGCTTTCTATTTTGTTCTTTATAGCAATGATGTCATTTTTCATTTCCTCTTGGTTCTTACACATATTGTTGAATTTGTCTTCCATTCTTTTCATCCACCTTATGACCATTTCTCTGAATTCTTTCTCTGACAGGTTGCTTGCCTCTAATTCATTTACTTCGTTTTCTGGTGATGCCTGTTTTTCTTTCATATGCGGGCTGGTTCTTGGTCTCCCCATGATCTCTCTTCTCCAGGTGTTTGTTTATGTAGTTCTCCCTCTGCTGCGTTGATTTAAAGGCACAAAATACAACACAACAAGGCACAAGTACAAGGCCAGAAGCTTTTTATTTTGATGTAGTCCCATTTTTTAATTTTCTCCTTAGTTTCCTTTGCCCTAGGGCAGTGGTCAGTAAACTTCAGCCCCTTGAGTGTGGCTCTTCTACAAAATACCACATGAGGGTGCACACGTACAGTGCGATTGAAACTTCATGGCCACACTCAAGGAGCCAAAGAGCCGCATGTGGCTCACGAGATGCAGTTTGCCGACCACTGACCTAGGGGATGTATCCACAAACATATTCCTACAAGAGATGTCTGAGACTTTTTTGCCTATGGTTTCTTATAGGATTTTTATGGCCCTCCGACTTACATTGGGTCTTTTATCCATTTTGAATTTATTCTTGTGTATGGTGAAAGTTGGTCTAATTTCATGTTTTTGCATATATCTCTCTAATTTCCCCAGCATCATTTATTGAAGATACTGTCTTTACTCCATTGTATTCTCTTGCCTCCTTTGTCAAATATTAATTGAGTTAATGGTTTGGGTCCATTTCTGGGGTCTCTGTCCTGCTTCATTGATCTCTATGCCTGTTCTTGTGCCAGAACCAGGCTGTTTTGATTATGGTGGTTTTATAGTATAACTTGGTATCTGATATTCCACTTTGTTCTTCTGTCTCAAGATTGCTGCAGCTATTTGGGGTCTTTTTTGGTTCCATATAAATTTCTGGAGTATTAGTTCTAGATCTGTGAAATATGCCATTGGTGTTTTAATAGAAGTTGCATTGAATCTGTAGATTGCTTTGGGTAGTATGGGTATTTTAATGATGTTAATTCTGCCAATCCATTAACATGGTATATTGTTTCATTTGTTTGTATTTTGCTCTATTTCTTTTTTCAGTGTCCTATAGTTTTCCAAGCACACATCGTATACTTTCTTGATTAAATTTATTCCTAAGTATCCTAATTTTTTGTTTCAATGATAAATGTGATTTTTTTTAGTTTCTCTTCCTGAGAGTTCATTATTAGTGTATAAAAATTCTATAGATTTCTGGGTGTTAATTTTGTATCTGTAAAAGTTTTCAAATTCACTTATTAAATCTAGTAGTTTTTTGGTGGAGTCTTTAGGGTTTCTATGTACAATATCATGGCATCTGTGAATAATGATAGTTTCACTTCCTCCTTTCCAATTTGGATGCCTTTTATTTTTTCTTCTTGTCTGATCATTGTGGCTAAAACTTCCATTACTATGTTGAATAACAGTGGTGAAAGTAGACAACCCTGTCTTGTTCCTGTTCGTAGGGGAAATGGTTTCAGTTTTTGCCCATTAAGTATGATGTTGGCTGAAGGTTTGTTATATATAACGTTTATTATGTTGAGTTATGATCCCTCTATTTCCACTTTGCTGAAAGTTTGTATAAGAAAAAGGGTGCTGTATATTGTGGATGTCTTTTTTGCATCTATTGATATGACTGATTTTTATCTTTCATTTTGTTTCTGTAACGTATCATATTTATTGATTGGCAAAAATTGTACCGGCCTTACATCCCTGGGACACATCCCACTTAGTCATGGTGGATAATCTTTTCAATATGTTGTTGGATCCGATTTGATAATATTTTGTTGAGAATTTTGGCATCTATGTTCTTCAGGGATATTAGCCTATATTTGTCTTCCTTTTTAGTGTCTTTATTTGGTTTTGGAATTAAAATAATGCTGGCCTCATGAAAGGAGCTCATAAGTCTTCCTTCCTCTTAAATTTTTTTGAATAGTGTGAGGAGGATAGGTGTTAGTTCTTCTTTGAATGTTTGCTAAATCTCACCTGTGACGTGGTCTGGTCCAGGACTTTGTTTGTTGGGAAGTTTTTTGGTTTTTTTACTGTTTAAATTTCATTAGTTGTTATTAGTCTAGTCAGGTTTTCTGAATCTTCCTGATTCAGTTTGGAAAATTGTATGCTTCTAGGAATTTGTCTATTTTGCTCAAGTTGTCCAATTTGCTGGCATATTACTGTTTGTAATATTTTCTTACAATACCTTATATTTTTGTGGTTTCTGTTGTTACTGCACTTCTTTTGTTTCTGATTTTGTTTATATGGGTCCTCTCTCTTTGTTACTTGATGGCTCTGGCTAAGGGTTCATGAGTCTTGTTTATCTTTTCAAAGAATCAGCCTTTGGTTTCAGTGATCTTTTGTATTATTTTTGTTGTTTTTTTTTTTCTTTTTTTTTTTTAGTCTCTATGTCATTTATTTCCACTTTGATCTTCATTATTTCCTTCCTTCTGCTTACTCTGGGCTTTTCCTGTTCTCTTTCTAATTTTGTTAGTTGTAGTGTTAGATGGTTTATTAGATATTTTTCTTGTTTCTTGAGGTAGGCCTGTAGTGTTGCTCAGAACTCTTTTTGCTTTGTCCCACAGATTTTAGGTAGCTGTATGTGCATTTTTTTTCCAGAAAGTTTTAAATTTCTTTCTTGATCTCCTCAATAACCCATTTATTGTTTAATAGCATGTTATTTAGCCTCCATGTGTTTGAATATTTTTATTGTTTTTATTGTAGTTGATTTCTAGCTTTATGCTATTGTGATCTGAGAAGATGCTTGATAGGAATTCAATCTTCTTGAACTTAAACAGAGTTAGTTTGTATCCTAACATGTGGTCTATCTTTGAGAAAGACCCATGAGCACTTGAGAAGAATGTATATATGGGGTGAAATGTTCTGTAATTATCAATTAAATTCATCTAATCTAGTGTGCCATTTATGGTCACTATTTCCTTATTGATTTTTGGTCTGGAAGATTTTTATAGTGAAGTCAGTAACGTATTGAAATCCCCTCCTAATGACTGTATTGCTGTCAACCTCTCCAAGAGGTTTTTAATTTATTTAGGTGCTCCTAAATTTGGTGCATTTGTGTTTACCAGGGTTGTATCCTATTGTTGTATTGATCCCTTTAGTATAATGTAGTGGCCTTCTTTGTCTCTTGTTATGGTCTTTGCTTTGAAGTCTATTTTGTCAAATATGAGTATTGCTACCCCTGATTTTTTTTTCCCATTTGCATGGGATATTTTTTTTGATCCCTTCACTTTCATCCTCTGTGAGTCTTTTGTTCTGAAGTGAGTTTCTTGTAGGCAGCATATATATGGATCATGTTTTCTTATCTACTCTGCTATCCTATGTCTTTTCATTGGAGCATTTAATCCATTTACATTTAATGTCATTATTGATAGGTATTTATTTATGGCCAGTTTTATTCTTTATGTCTATGTTTTTCTCTATATATATTTATTATTATTACAGCAGTCCTGTTAACATTTCATGCAATGATGGTTTGGTGGTAATAAAGTTCTTCAGTCTTGTTTATCTGGAAAGCTCTTTATTTCACCAACTCTTTGGAATGACAGCCTTTCTGGATATAGTAGTCTTGACTTCAGATCCTTGCTTTTCATTACTTTGAATAATTCATGCCATTCCCTTATTACCTTTAGAGTTTCTGTTGATAAATCACCTGGAAGCCTTATGTGAGCTCTGTTGTAGATAATGAATTGTTATTCTCTTGCTGTCTTTAAGATTCTTTTTTCCTTAAATTTTGGCATTTTATTTATGATATGTATGGGTGAGGGCCTATTTGGGTAATTCTTGTTTGGGACTCTCTCTCTCTCTCTGTGTTTCCTGAACCTGTGTGACTTTTTCCTTCACCAGGTTAGGGAAGTTTTCTGCCATTGTTTCTTCAAACAGTTTCTCAATTCCTTGCTCACTTTCTTTTCTTTCTTTCATTCTTATGATGTCAATATTGGTATGTTTAATGTTTTCTCACAGCTCCCTTAAACTGTACTCCTGTTTTCTTGTGTGTGTGTGTGTGTGTGTGTTTTTCTTTTTGGTCCTCTGATTGAGTGAAATTTTCTACCCTGTCTTCTAATTCACTGATCCAATCCTCACCTTCTTCTAATCTGCAGTTTATCCTTTCTAGTTTATTCTTTATTTCTACTGGCTGTTTTTCATAGTTTCTATATCTTTTTTTCATACTGTTTAGCATCCTTTTAATCTTTACTCTGAACTCTATATCTGATAAATTTCATATCTCTATTTCATTTAGCTCTTCTTCTGGAGAATACTCTTGTTCTTTCATTTGGGGCTATTTCTTTGTCTCACCATTTTGGCTGTCTGTTTGGGTTTGTGTCTATGTATTAGGTAGATCTGCTATGATTCCCAGTCTTGGTAGGGTGGCCTTATGTAGTAGGTAACCTGTGGCACAGTCTCCCTGATCACCAGACCTGGGTGCTCTAATAATGTCCCTTGTGTGTGTTGCGTTGGCCCTCCTGTTGTAATTGTGCCTTGACTGCTTTTGGCTCATCCATGCCTGGGCTCAACCCTCAGGCTGGCTGACAGAGAGGCTCAATCCCTAACACAACATGTAGGCTGCTGTGCAGGTGTTTATCACACAAAGTGGAATTTACCTCAGCGGTGTTTGAAGCTGCCAATTGAAGCTTATTGGGTCCTGCTCTGTTGTCTGGAGCTGGTCACCATGTTTATTGGATTTGGGCCTCTTTGGAGGGTCTCTGCAGGCCAATGTCAGGTGCTGTCTATGACTAACTCTGAAGCTATCAATGATCTGCAGTGTGTGGCTCCCTCTGGGGGACCGGTTCATGTGAAAAGGGCAGAGCTGGGCACCAATGCCTGCTTCTCCTAGCTCCAGGCCCAGAAGGTCAGGCAGAGACTCAAGGCACTCAGAGTTCCACCTCTGCCTGCAGGCTGTTAGTCTCAGTCACTTAATAAGGACTTAGCTTTTTAATGTCTTACATATCTGTTTGATTTCTCAGCCTCCTGGGAATTTGAAAATTCCTCAAGAGAAAACTTCATGCAGAATGGTGAGCTTGTTTTTCCGTGATACTCCTCTCCAGAAATTTGATTACTCAAATCCACCCATTCCCAGAACTAAAGTTCAAGATGTGGGTCAAATTAATAACATTTATCAATCTAATGTATCAGTCTAAAGAAAGTGTGAATGCCAGGTAGTTCTGTGGAAAGAACTTAGTATGAGAACTAGTTAACAAAGTTATTGAAAACATCACAAAGCCAAATAGGGGATGAGAAATCAATACAGAGATTTGCAACAACAGAAGGCTGTTTCTACTCCCAGGACAGGAGAACAATGTTAGGAGGTGTTTATAGAAGCTAGGAAATTAGTCTATCAGGTAGACACCAGAATCAGAACAAAGGCTGCTCACACAAGTAGGGATCACTCAGACCCAACCAGTACCAAAAAGAGAGGAAGAAATGTGATCTCCCCTCCCCCTGCCTGCCACTTATTTTCCAAGGCATCTTTTAGATAAACCTAACTGGTAATTGGGGAAAGAACTGAAGAGATGTCGGATCAGTCTTCTTTGTGACCCCAGAGTACAGACACTAAATGCACCGGAGTGCAAAAGGCAGTTCACCAGGAAATTCCCTTTGGAGCAATGAGCAGGGAAACTGGTAAAACACACACGATGCCCAGGTCCCATCATCTTGTTTCACTGACTGGAATATTCTTTGATTGGATAAAAGATGAAGTTAAAGAAAAAATGGCTTAGCCAATTCAAAGATATTTCTAATATCAGACAACTATGGAAGAGAAAAATCATTTCAGCAGTAGCCAGTTTAGTGGGTCTTAACCAAGATACTTTTAAATAGAACAGGATAGGATAAAATAAAGCACATCACAACATATAGAGACATCAAGAGAAACTATTTGTTCAAAAAGTTTAAAAATTTGGCTGTCACACGGAGTTATTTAAAGTTGGTTTCATTTCACTGAAGAGGAAGCAGACAAGGATAATTTCATTTAAGAACAATGAGTCAAGACCTTTTAAAGAACAAAGAATGAGGAAAGAAGATTAAGTGTTCTTGGAAAAAAATCCAAAAGTGGCAAGTGAAATGCAAATTTTAAATATTCCCCAGCTAGTCGATAAATCCTTACAAATAGGTGGCTTGTTCATCAGAATTGAAACAAACCCTTGAACTTTGATTTTCATTAGTCTAGGTACATGTGCCTCAAAGACTCTAAATTTAGACCATCACCTGTGTGGGGAAACATCTGACAGAAGGAACAAATTACCTCCTCACAGACTCATCTTATTTTCCTCCATTTTTCTCAGGTGTTCGAAGTTAAGATAACAATTGCCCCTCGCTGGTGTTCAAGTGTTTTTTGGCTGGGATAAGTGTCTCTAGTCAAAAGAAGGGCCTACTTTCTGAAAGGCAATTTTAGTTGTTGTAATTAAGCAGTTCTGTGACAAGGGCTTGGTCTTGGATCTGAGTGGAGCCAGCTGTCTCTCCCTCACCGCCTGAGGTGATTAGACGTTTCAGGGGAGCAAAGGAGTTGGCAGGTGGGAGGCAGGTGGCACAGAGGGCAGTGTTCTGCTTTCATCAAATTGGTAATCACTTCTATTAAAACAGGAGGGTTTATTCTGATATGTTTCTGCTAATTAAAAACTTACCAATTAGGATCAATTTGGTTTCAAGAAAGGAAAGAAAGTCAAATCATATTAAACAGATTGTATGGCCTTCAGTTTTGAAGAGCTCAGGGTGGGGCCAGTGCCAGACGCAGCTTGATGGGAAAGTCTGATGAATCCACTGAGATCTGGTCTCTCCCACTCTGTTTGTTCACCAGGGTCCTCCTCAGAGTGGTTTCATGCTCAGACCAGCTGGAGAGCCACCTGGTCACAGGAGCCTAAGCAGGGTTGGGGCTTCCGTTCTCTCTGGTCTCAACTCGTCCCTTCCCAATGACTACCTGTGAAATCTTTTAAATCTTATTGACTTTTATTGAACACTAAAGGCCTGGTGCACGAATTCATGCATGGGTGGGGTCACTCCGGATGGCCTACGGGGATTGGGCTGAAACCCACAGTCCAATGCTGCCTGCAGCTCCTACCTGCTGCTCCCACTCCTCCTGGCCCCACTGCGCCTGCCGCGGGCTCGCGCCCAGTCAGTCCTGATCGGGAGAGGCTCACACCACCACAGCAGCGCTTGCCAGCCATGAGTCCTGTGTCCGGCGCCCTCACGGGGGAGTGGCCTGTGGGATTGGGCCGAAACTGGCTCTCCAACATCCCCCAGGGGGTCCCCTATTGTGAGAGAGCACAGACCAGGCCGAGGGACCCCACTGGTGCATGATCGGGGCCAGGGAGGAACTGCGGGAGGGCTCCAGGGCATGTCTTACCCTGTCTCAGCCAGTCCCAATCACAAAGGTGATTTACTGTATTTTAGGTATACAAATATATATTACAGCAATATGTGAGCATGTGTGCATCATATCTCTAATAAAGAATACATTGCCAGTAGGAATAAAGCACTTCCAAATATCTCTTTAGATTTCTCCCCAGTCCTTTTCCTTCCTTTCCAGAAAAACACTATTCTAATTTAGTAGCTGTATTCCTATGCCTGTATTTATATTTTAACTACATTTTTATTAATTTCTAAGCAATATGTTTACATTTTATAAATATATATTTATTATATAAAATACATACAGTTCTTACATACTTAGCCATATGTTTATTACAACTTTTTTCTCAGTTATGTTTGATATATGTAGTTCTAGTTCTTTCATTTACTATGGTGTTGTATTCCATTTTTTAATATATCATAACTCAATTGATATATTCAAACAGATGATAGACATGGGCACGGGTTGCAGATCTCTCTGTCAGGGGTAATGTTCTCTGAGTGTTTGTCTGAGTTTGCTGGCATGCACATCACAGACAGCTCAGTGGTACATGGATGTGGAATTACCAGCCCTGGGATTTGGGAGCAGTGCCCTCATACATAGTCACCGGACAAGTACAGTATCCCTGTGCTCACATACTTGCCAACATGACATCAGCAGACTAAACATTTTGCTGGCTGAATAGTGTGAAATTTGTGGTTTAAATTTGAATTTCCATGATTACTAATAACGTGGGACATTTTGTCATATCTATACTGGTTATTCAAATTTCTTCTGTGAATTTTCTATTTAGTTTTGCTGATAACATTCACTACCCAGTGTATTTTTCTTAGTGATTTGCAAAATTTTATATTATTGTATATATTATTTCTTTTTGGGGGGAGTGGTTTATATGTGTTGCAACTATGTTATATATTTTGAATTTTCATTGTATATGTCTATTTCTTAATAAATAAAATATAATTATAATGCTATAAAAATTATTGATTTATTTTTATGATTTGTGTTTTTGTGCCCTAATTAAGAAGCCCTTCCTTACCTGACATTTAGAAAGATGTTCTTCTGCACGCTGGCCAGGCTTTCCTCACCACTGGGAGGGAGGAGGGGTTTATGACAGCGTTTCACAGAAGGAAGCTCATCTTAGGGAAACATCTGCTAAATTAGTCCCGTCTTGCCATCCTACCAAGCAAGCCACTCGCACACCAAGGAGGAATGGTTTCTTCTGGAAAGATCTCATATCGCCTGTGGGATGCCTTGGACCTTGCACAGCAACTGGAGGTGTCCGCCCCAGCTGCACAGGATGTGAGCACTGGCGGGCACCTCACCTGCAGGAGGAGCCCTGCGCTCAGGTTTGGAGGCCTCAGCTGCCTCAGAACCTCTTCCCCGTTTCCCCTTGCCCCACCCTATCCTCACCATGCCCACATCTGAGCAGCTGTTACTACTTCACCTTGTGATTGTAAGTTTGAAGCCAAAACACTGGTGCTTGCAAAACCTAAGCTGGGGATTCTCTCTCTCCCTCTCTCTCTCTCTCTCCCCCCCCCTACTCAGGAACAGCTTTGTTTTCACATTTAATTTTTTCCTTCTCTGTTGAGAGACTTGCAATATGAAGAAAATAGTGAGAAAAACAGGAGAGAAGGTAATGGAAGGCAAAGCTTTCAAGACAGAAATATTTCTCTCTGCCAACCAGAGAAGCGTCCTGGCCAGGACGCTTGTGGGGCACCACACTTACCCTGACAGAATCTCTGGAATCACTTGACCTTAGTAACCTTTCTCCAGCATTAGTTTTCACCCAGTTGCGTGGCCACTGGAGCACAGGTGCAATGAAGTAGAGGAAGGGAACACGCTGACTACCAGCAGCCAAGAGGCCTGTGGCCTAGTGTAAGCCCATCAACATGCAGGAGCAAGCTCGTGGTGAGTGAGTCAACGATGAGACCAGGAATGAGGCTGTTCGCCAAGCTGCAGTACAATCCCCATTCTCTTCCCTACCATCACTACAGCAACTCATCTCATAACAAGCGACCGACTCGACTCCCCTGTTGTCTAAAACTTCTCACTGCACCATCATTGGCCTCTGGTGGTCCAGACCCCCCTGGGCATTTCCTGACACTCCCAGGTGGGCCCTGTGTCCCCAGGGACTGGGTACTTGCATTTGCAAAGACCCCTGAGCAGAGACTACATTGACAGTAATAGGCCTCTCCATGGGATGGACTTGGCATTTCCCTTTCATCGATTCAGTTTTTGTTTCTCCCATAATAATTATTTTAAAATTTTTTTCACAAAATTGAGCAATAAAACTGTGCATTTCATGATTCGCAAACTGGCCAGGAGATCAAAGAGTTAGATATTTCCCCTTGTGAATATCAGGATAAAGAACTTATGCTGGGCTATTTTGGGATGGCTCGTGCCCCTCTATTTTCCCTTTCCTTTTTCCCATGCTACATTCCTCTCCTTGAGTTAATGAATTCTGAAGGCCTCCATTGAAATAGCAATGGGGTGTTGTTACTCAGTGCTCAGAGGGAGATCCTGGGTTCTCAGACCTTGAAGAAAGTCTTACTTATTTTAAAGACTGTTATCTGTTTCAATAAAGAAAGACCTAAGAATCTTTCACAAGTCCTTTAGCTTTTACACTGACTCTCCAAGACATCTCACTTTAATGATGACTGCACTTTTTTGCTCTCTCTTAACCCACTTTGGAGGGTGGATGGCCTCCCCGGGAGTCTGCCCAGCCCCATGGCGCTTTGGCACCAGCAGCTTGACCTCTCCCTTCTTGTAAAGCACAGCATGCCTGGGTCACAGAGGAAGAGCTGGCCAGGCAGGAAGGCACAGGGGCTGCTCTTCTAACCAGAGAGAGGGCCCATGTGAGTCTTCTCCCCCAGAAAGTGTGGGGCCCTAGACAATTTGGCTCAGTGGATAGAGTGTCCGGCCACGGACTGAAAGGACCTGGAGTTTGATTATGGTCAAGGGCACATGCTGGGTTGTGGGCTCGATATCCAGTAGGGGGCGTTCAAGAGGCAGCCAATCAATGATTCTCCTCATTGATGTTTCTATCTCTCTATCCCTCTCTCTTCCTCTTTGAAATCAATGAAAATATATTTTTTAAAAAAAAGAAAAGAAAGTGTGGAAAGTCTCATGAAACGCTAACCCATGGCCACAGTCTTCTACATGGGAAGGAAACACTGTTCAACTAATGCTCATCTCTGCCATTGGACAAGACTATGCCTGTAACCCTGGCACAAATTTGGAATTAATTAGTACAGAGGGGCCATGCAGCATGATGGGGGAGGGGTCTGGGCAAGGGATTGGAGAACATGGAGCACTGAGGCCGGGGTAGGGGTTGGGGGAACCCTGGGCAAACGGATTCTGGCTGCGCCTGCTTTTCTTCAGCCACTGGCACCCTTCAGGTGATGTCTGGCCCCAATGGGAGAAGAGCATTTGAGGTCTAAGAGCAAACATTGGGAATCCCAGGTAGAGCCTAGGGGGCCAGATCCAGTGTCTGTCCCTCTGCTGGGTTGGGAGCTTCTGAGCCCATTCAACACTCAGACCACAACTTCATAAAAGAAAACAACAACAAAACACACACTTTTTTGGGGGGAGATGAAATAGTCAGTTATATTTAAGCCAAAATGTGGCTTTAAAACTCGACAAGCAGACTGTTTGCTGGAACCTGGTGATCTGGTGCAGGGTCAGAAAGGTGTAAGGGACCCTGAGTGATTTCTCCTGAAGTGGTTTTCTTCTCCTGGCATGAAAGTTTCTGACCTTTCACCCTATGATCAACCTTAGATTCCTGGCAGCTTAGTTTTTAACAATTTTCACTCTTGCCTCTGATTTTCACTTAAAGAAACAAAGACAGCTTTGCAGAATGTCCTGTGTATAACGGAATCAACATCTTATTTAAAACAAAGATTAAAATTCTTCCATGGATGAACCTAGATCCTTGGGTTTGGTCTCACAGAAGCCTTCTTCTCTTTTTCCCCCTCACAATTCTGCTCACCCCACCTCATTAATGGCTCCAAGGTTATGCCACTTCCCATATGTTACTTCTAACCTCTGGACTATTGATGCAAGTTTCTAAACCCTAAACCTTAAGCAAATGAAACAGCATTGGATTTCCAAAAAGACTTTGTAAAACCTAAGAAGGAAAGAAAGAAAAAAGAAAGTAAACATGGAGAAGATAAAAAGCAAAGAAAGTCAGTCAACTGTCATTCCCTGTTAAATGCTTTATTTGTTCAACAAGCATGTACTGAGCACCCACTAAGTGCCAGGAGCTAAACAATACAATAGTGAGCTGCCTGGGAGCCCGCCTCCTTGGAACAAATGATCTAGCAGCAGTTTGGGTCTATATTGCAATCTTTTGTGAATCTCTTCTTGTGCCTACCTTCCAGAGATAGAAATTTCTCTTTACTTCCATACCCATTTCCACAGGGAAAAAAAATACAGGAGGAAAAGCTATGCCTTGACTTTGGTCTAATTCTAAATACCCAAGAGCATCTGGCTGACCTTCCTCTCTGCCCCTTCCACTTGGCCCTCGTCCCTTTACTATGAACCTCAGAGCTGCACATGCGGAGCTTTACATACCTGGGGCAGGAGGGCTGTTCTGCACGTCAGCTACAGATGTGGAACTTTACCATCAACCCAATGAATGTTTAGAATCAGGGCCACAGGAAATGCTTAGGTTCCCCTCCCCCCAAAAAATATTTTTTGGTTGGAAAGAACAGGAGATAACTCAGCCTTGAGGAAAATAAGAAAATCTAGACCTCAGAACCAATTCATTTTGCATTGTTTTCATTGCGTGTGTGTATGTATATGCATAAGTTAGCTAAGAAACTAATAGAGACCATATACATTTTCTTATTGCACATTCTGCACTGTCATTATAGAGAATACATATAAGATTGTATAAACCGTACCTAGTGGGTGGAATATGGAAAACTACTTCTGCATTTGGGATTGCCCATTTTCCAAGACCACATTGACTACATAACTTTATTTCTAAACTAGAGGCCCAGTGCATGAATTCATGTACAGGTGGGGTCCTGCTGGACCGGTCCCAATCAGGGTGGATAGGAGCTGGGCCTGTCAGGAGGAGGAGATGGCGGGAGGTTGGCCAGCTGGCCTGCCTGGATTGGGGCTGTATCAGGGCCCCTGATCAGGGCTGGGCTGGCTGGGGGAAGGAGCTGTGGCCAATTGGCTGGTGGGCCCCGATTGAGGTTGTGGGCTGATTGGGGGAGGGGCTGGACTTGGGGAGGGGCTGTGGGCAGTGGGCCAGCAGGCCCCGCCCCCAAATGGGGTGGGTGGGGGTGCCAATGAGGGGCCAGAGGCCTGGGGGAGGGGCCATGGGTGGTTGGCCTGCCAGCCGTGCCCCTGACCAGGATAGGGGGGCCAATCTGGGGTGGAGCCTGGTGGGGGGAGGGGCTGCAGAAGATTGGCTGGCCAGCCCCGCCCCCTATTGGGGTGGGGAGTGCATAAGGGCAGGCCAGCTGGGGGGAGGGGCTACAGACCTATCCTGGTGGGGCGGGATGATCTGGGGTGTGACTGGTGGCGGGGGAAGGAAGGGGATGTTTGTCTGTTAGGCCCCGCTCTTGATCGGGGTGGGAGAGTCCAATCAGGGGTAGGCCGGCATGGGGAGGGGCCCGAGGTTGGCCACCAGCCCCACCCCCTGATCCTGCCAGTTCCCTGGCCCCAGTGGGCGTCATAGAGACCGGTTGTTAGGTCGTTATGTCGGTTATGGTAGCTGCCTTTTTATATAGAGAGATGGCCAAGATATTATAAGGATATTTGAAATCATGAAAGGACTGGAAATTGGAAGCTAGGCAATGAATAAACCTAGAATTTTAAGCTCTAGGACAAGTAAAAAATCATGATTTCAGTTTACATGTCAACAAGACAATTCCCAGAATACCAATATGAAGTTCTTGAGAGATGATTGTCATGGGAAATGACAACTGGATAAACTAATTACCTGACTTTAGAGAATATGTTTGGATTCCTATGACCCAATATTTGGGGTATGGATGTTGTTCTTGGCCAAATTATACAGGCTCCATCCAATTTCTTGAAGTCTCTCGGCAGGCAATTTCCTTTTATACAAATATAATGAACCACAGTGAATTTGCTCTTTGAGATAATGGTAGCACCAAGTGAGGCAGATTAATGAGTTATCTAACATCTTCTAGAGCAGCGGTCTCAACCTGTGGGTCGAGACCCCTTTGGGGGTCGAATGACCCTTTCACAGGGGTCGCCTAAGACCATCGGGAAACACATATATAATTACATATTGTTTCTGTGATTAATCACTATGCTTTAATTATGTTCAATTTGTAACAATGAAATTGGGGTCACCACAACATGAGGAACTGTATTAAAGGGTCGTTGCATTAGGGAGGTTGAGAACCACTGTTCTAGAGGATTTGGCCTGCTTTATTCATTCCTTTCTCAATTATCTCTACGTATAACTTAAGAGGGCATACATGCTGTCGCCTGGTATCAGGCCAGGAGAGCTGTTCTACCGAGAGAGAACCAGCAGCAGCCAGAGTGACTGCAGGCGATTCATGATAACAAAGGTGTGAAAACGCCCAGGGTAGATGTGGAGGAGCCAGCCTGGCATCATAAATCACTATTTTCATTTTATAAAGTCTGTAGTTTTTCTTTTTTCAATAGTGATCATTTGCTTCCCGGGAAATAACAAAAATTGAAAAGAGAAATTGACAAATATTACTATCAAAGAGATGAGAAGTCTGGTGATAGAATTCATAGGCTTCTCACTTGAGAATTGGTTGAAGTGACAATAGGTGTTTATTTTGAAGAAGAAAAACATAAGAGGCCATGAGCATTATTTTTATATTGTGAAAAGGCCAGTAATGTAAGGTCGGATTAGACTTAGGCTGTGTCAACTCAGAGACTGACCTCGGGCAAGCATCATTATAAAAGGCTGCCTCTCTCATCAACAGGGTTGCTCTGTGATGGGCCAAATAAGAGTTGCTGGGCAGTGGCAAGGCCCCTGTTACTAGAGGTATCCAAGATGGTGGGTGACCTTTTGAAGTGGAATGTGATAAAATAAAATTAGGAATGGTCATAAATTAGTATTCTTTCTATGCTAAGCCTTTTCATATCTTATATCATTTAACACCTGCCTCAGTGAGGTGGGCATTATTTTCCCAGTTTATAAATGAGAACATTGAGGCCAGAGAAAGGAAGCCACTTGCTAAGGGAACACAGTGAGGAAGTGATAATCCAGGAGTAGAAATCCAGCCCCGCTGGCCTTTCCAGAGTATCTGCTGAGGTAGAAGCAAATAGGTGAGGAGCCTGCAGCTAAGCTGCCAACCAAGCCCTCTTCTGTGTCTTGACACTGCAGCCTCATAATATCCAAGAGCTGATCCAGGCTTCGTCCTGGCTCTGAAGTTGACTTGCTAAGTGAAAATTAACAATGCACTTATCTTCTATGTACCTGTCTCACCATCCCTAAACCGAAACAATACTCATAATTATCTTGTAAATAAGTTGTAAAGCAAAATGGCACAATGACTGGCACATGGTGGACGCTCAATACAGTTCAGCTATTATTAATAGTATCTATGGGGACTAAAAAGATAAAATCATTTCCAACACCATTTAACATCTGATATCACATAGAAAATACCTAATTATAATCAACATTTGCACTATTTGATCAATATGTTTGTGTCTTTCCCTGAAGGCACTGGGAATGCCTTCTCCCTATGCGCCCTTTACCACTGCTCGATGAAAAGCATGTTAGAGCCGGGACGATTGGTCCAAACGTCCTGGCTGTCAACTTTGTGTCCTTCCTCACCAGCTCCCGGGAAGTCATGGTGCCCCTGCTCTCAGCCCTAGAACAAATCCTGGCAGGAGTAGGTATCATGTTTTAACCACATTGTTACCATGACCATTACCCCTTGCACCTGCTGAGGTGGCCTGCCAGCCTCAACTTCTCAATCTAGTCACCTTTCTGGAACTTGGCTATGTCTGGGTTCTAGCCCCATGTGATGACGCGCTATTCTGCACAGCTCTTTCATCTCCTTTCTGTGTAGGTTGAACCCCATCCTTTATGCTAGTCAGACCCAGGGCAATGAAGTGGCCCCTGCTTGGTGCTAAGTAGCTGGGGCGGGAGGATGGTGGTGGCAGCATCTATTCCAGTGCTTTCCCTATGCAAGGACTCGTGCTAAGCATTCTGCAAAAGGAATCTTACCAGCGTCTCACAATAATCCCTCGGGACAAAAACTAAGAGTATCCCAGTTATAAATGAGAAAATTAATGTTTAGAGCGGCATTTCCTTTAAAAATCAAAATGTCAGTGCAAGATAAACCATTGAAACTTTGTTCAATTAATCAAAATTCCCACTTATTCTTTTAATTTAGTGGAAGGAAGTGTCAGTTGTTACCAGCACCTCTTGGATCAACTTTAAATATCAGTTCTCTATGAAGAGACAGACAGAGGAAAATGTGACAACCCATGGCATCTCATTTCTGCCATGGGTCTCTGTGCAAGTGACTTGCAATGGCCAATGAGGAGAATCCGTGATGTTTCCCCAGGGAGCGTATGCCACCTGGACGCCAGGGGCCCTGCCTTTGGAACGACTAGCCTATGAGGAGAAGGCAGACACAGCTGATCATCGCTGCTCTATGCCTTTATAATTTCAGGCTTGACTGAAAAGCTTTAAAGCATAATTTTTCTCTAAATTTTAACCTTAAAGAAATGTCTTTAGCTTTTCAGTCTTTAACTTCCTTCTTCAAAACATTAATGCAATTCTCCTCATTGAGATGCAGCCGATGTCACAGAAAAGGAGCAGGTCTTCATGCCCCCTGCTCAGACGCGGTGTGCTGCTGGGCATCGGGACTAGTTCATAGCATGGTATCTGCCCTTCTATGGGGAAGAGGTAGATGCGCAACTGAAGCTGAGGACCTGCGCTGAGTCTGGGACTCTTTGACAAGGAGGATCACAATGAACACCTTTCTCGTAACTTCAGACACAAAGTAAACGAGAGAGAACGGCCCCTGCCCACCTGCCTGAGGAGTAAGTCTTGGAAAACCGCCTTCTTCGTGATCAGCAGTTTGGGACCTTCCCCAAGGCATTTTCTTTCAGTGTCTTCAGTCCTAAGGAAGGTGCCTGCAGTTCTCAGGGATAATCTGAAAGTCTAAATCGAATGCAAGGGTAGAATTCCTGGGTTTTCACTTGAAAAGTCTGAGTACAAAGCCTGCCTGTGGCTGAGTGACTGGTGTGTGCCTGCTGGAGAGCAGCACTTTCCACCTCAGACCGCCAGCAGACCAGCCCTTGGCATAGGAGAGCAGCACAGTGTGAGGGGAGCCCAGCGTGCCCGGAGGTCCCAGGAGAGGGAATGGAAACCTTTTGAAATGGTGGTTTGACATCAGCATAGAGCAGGGGGAAGCCCCACCTGGAGCAAGAGAGGGGCCTTTTCTTCTTAGACCATAACTCAATTAAAATGTGATATGAATCCACATTGGTTTATTAGTGAAATCGTATCTAGCAAAGGCCCATATTACAGATTCTGTATGTTAAGTGAGTGGGTGCTGAAACACCCAGGAATACCAGTGGAGCAGAAATATGCTAACTGCACCCAGGAGAAAAGATAATGTGTTAGGCCCCCGCTAGAATGCAGCCCCGTTTGCCCTTTTCTATGTTCTCTCGGACATTAGAAGCGCTACAAGCCTAGGGGCACATTTCCCACCCTGTTTAGGCTCCGCCAACAACAGGCCCTTGTGCAAGTGGTGGAAGAGGAAAGAACAATTGAAGCCATGCTGTTTTGACAGGTATGATCAGATCCCTGAGCTTCAGCAGATGGCAGAGATGTGCCAGGCATGCAAAGTGCATTCTAGTGAACCACCCACTTTGGTGCTGCATGTAGCTGAGGTAATGGGAGTGGGGGGGTATGTTTATTCTATCACCCATTGATTTCCTAGAACCCATTAGAAGCTTTTCCTATCATCCCTCAAGTCCATCTAGTGTAGTTTTCTATATGAAATATCTCCCTGCTTGGATTCTTAGAGTGTTTTCTGTTTTCCTGACCAAATCCCACCTGAAAAAGGGATACTACTGGGATGAGATAGAGGGGACGGCTTAGAAAAAGACTCTGGTGGAGAAAAGAGAAGACCTGGGTGAGGACTTCATCAGCTTTTCTGGGAATGTGGAGCTGGAGGCTTGCTGTTGATGCCCTGCCTGTTCAGCAATAGGACTTTGGACTGTTTGGGGAATCTGTCGTGGAACTCATGTATACATAATTGGTTCAACTGGTTTAGATCCATCCTATCCCCTCCCTTCCTCTTGTTAGTTCTTATTAACAAAATTTTTAAAAAGAAACACAAAAATTGTTCTAATGAGCTAGCGCCATCCTTCCACATTCCTCTTTCTAAGGAGTTAGAATTACTTATATTCTCTCTTCACTAGTTTTGTTTTTTTAATGATTAGACTGGGTCCTTTTTTATGGTTTGATTTACATATATTGTGAAGTGGTTACCACAATTTGTTTACCAACATCCATCAACTCTTATAGATACAATAAAAAGAAAAGAAAACGAAAGCATTGTATTGTCTCTTTGTGATGAGAACTCAGGATTTACCCTCTTGATTCTTCCCTTCATCATACAGCAGTGCTACCTGTAGTCAGCATGTTCCAAGTCACATCGCTGGGACTTATTTATCTCGTCACTGGAAGCTTACACTTCGTGACCACCTTTCTCATGTTCACCCTGCCCAGTATACTAGTTAATTTTCTGGACTTTTTTAGTTTTCTGGAAGTATTTTAAATTGTAGTAAGCAGAACTGTATCATTACAACATCCAAACACATAGCAGGTATTGAACCAACAACTTGCTGAATGTAGACGTAATGGAAGAAGTTGTTGTTTTCAATCATTCCTTGACAATATCTCACATTTTGCTGGCCTTTATGGCTGATCCATCAGATTAAACTAATGTTGCCACAAAATGCTCTATAAGTCTGACTCCCATGTCTCACTCCCAGTTATAGCTAGGAGCTCATTGCTTAATCTGGATTGTCACACACACCATCATTTGTCCAGAGTGAAGCTCATTATTTTGTCTTCTCTCGTCCAGTACAGTCTCCAGAGAAGGCAGCATGTCCTGCGATGTCCAGGATTCACTGAGGAATCTCGCTCCAGAGCAGGTCCTGAGAGCCCAAAGGCATATGTCAGTGGAAGCTCACACACCTTGAGACAGACCTGCTCCTCTTAGCAAGCAAGGAGAGCCAATCTGCATCAGCAAGTGGTGAATGAAGCCCTGTGCAGAACTAACCCAACATATCAAAACATCATAGCAAGTCCGTATTTTCCTTTCTAGAAGATGAATTTACTCAATTATGAAACTTTACTTTTGTGATGTTTTATGAAGGAAGCAATTAAAATAATCTCACCATTATATGATACAATGACAGGTGAATAGAGTGGTGGGCTAGCAAGAATTAAAGTTCATTAACATTGGGATGTTTTTCTTTTGATTATCATCATTTCCTAAAGCAATGTGTTGATAATGCTCCCCATCAGTAAAATTATTTGAGCATTTCTCTACATATGTATGTCTCTATTTTAACTCCACATATGTATATTTCTATAGTAGTAACTTATGATTATTATCCTATCTAATAAAGAAGGAATATGCTAATTGACTGCCCCACCCTCAAAGATGGCAGTGCCCACAGCCAATAAGGAGGGAATATGCTAATTTACTGCCACACCCTCAAAGATGGTGATGCCCACAGTCACAAGATGCCCGCGCCCAGTTCCCTCAGCCCTGCTGGGGTGGCAGGCATGCGGCAAGGCTGGGCCCACCACCATGATGCCATGACAGCGACGCTCCTCTCTAGGAATCTTTCTCTTAGTGTCACCAGAGTTGCTATTTCTAGCTTCATCTCTACACAGATATTGTAGAGACACCGAGAAGTTTAGGAGAGTATAAATTGGTAATTAACTCTTATGTATTAGGTTTTCAGAATTACTAGTAACTGAAAATGTGTGAGTTTCACTAATCCATGAAAATAGATTTAAAACTTTATATAGAAGTCAATGAGCAATTAAAGAAGGTTTTGCACATGAACACAACATAATGGCTTATGTTTTCAAATAACTCTGGCAGGAGCTTTCTCAAGAGAATGCCATGTGGCTAGAGTTTATTTTCTTGAAACACCCATATTTTCTGAGTTTCTTGCATCCCTTTGTTTCATTAAGTGCCCCTTTGAAAGTATAATCTTTTTGGTCAGCAGCCCCAAATCTTTGTCTAACAACTGGTTCTATCTGCTGACCACAGCTAGGCCTGGGAGAATCACACAGTCTTATATCATCATGCCACACAGAGGCCCCAATAGAAATAAGCTCAAGTCAAGATTCTGTGATTACCCACTGAGCTCCCAGGTGTCTGAAAACTTCACTACAACATGACTCCTTTCATTTCCAAAGGACAGAGACCTGAGCTTGTTTTCCTACAACATTGTCATCACCCCGTCAGTAATAAACTTAAGAACAAGTTCTCAAAGCAGATAAGGGCCATCGTGTGTAACAAGGAGGGGAATGTGGTCAGGGAATGGATTTCAGTTCCCAGGGCTGACTGTCAACGATCACAAGGGTGAAAATTTTGAAAGAACTTGTCACTATTATTTCATTGCATGGGTGTTAGTAGATATAAATTCAACAGCTTGCTTGTGGAAAACCCTAGCTAGACTTAAATATCCCTTAGCCATCTAAATAATCAAGGAAGCAAGAATTGGAAAGGAAGAATGGAGGAAAAAAAGGGGGAGAAAAGGAAGAATATTTTCTGATTCTATATTTGTGACAGATGACAAAATAAGCATTTTCTTGTGTAATTTACTTATTGCTTATATACTAGTATCCCAGTGAAGGCAATATCCATACCTTACCAATTTTAGATAAATATGATTGTATTAATCAAAAATGAAGAATCTAGACAGGTTCTGTCAGAAATATGCCTTATTAGAAGTCTCATTTAAAAATAACCCATGAAGATAAAGTGCCATTTTAGTCTTCATAGAAAAGCTCTCCCCTTCCTTATGATAGTCCAGATTGTATACATCTTCAATGTAGAAGTTATTCCTGGGGAAGTGCCAAGATGGCAGCAACATAAGTGGAAGTTACACCCACCTCCTCCCAGGACCAAACTGGAATTGCAACTAAAATAAAGAGCAGTGAACCTGAATAACCAACTGAAGACTAGCTGAAGAGAAGTACTATAACCAAGGATTTATAGAACAAACCACATGGAGACAGGTAGGAAGGGCGGGGACACAAAAAAGGCTGGCCTTGCTCCCACTAACTGCAGCTGAGAATCTGGAGGGACATCTCAGCTGCAAAGGTTCCTACTGAGGTGCATGGGGTTTCACCTGATGGTGGGCTCCCCAGCCCAGAGCACCAGAGCTGGGAAGAGGTGCCCACATAGCATCTGGCTGTGGGAATCAGTAGAAATTCTTAACAGCAGGAAGAGACTGGAGTGTGCTAGAGACCCAGGTGCCTTTTTAAAACACCAGGGCAGGGCATAAAAATCTCATTTGCATCATCCCAAGGATCCAGTGAAGAGAGAGCATGGTGGACAAGAGTTCTGTGAGGGGAGATTGAGTTTTGTGGCTCTGAGACAAAAACTAAAGGGTCAGCTGCCAAGGTCTCTGTGCTGAGTCCTTCTCCCACACTACAGACATCTTTATTGGGTAGAGCATTTCAACATCATACAACATCAGCCTAAGGAAATGCAATATCCCCAGCCTCTAGACTCCCTGTAGCAACCCTGCCCCCACAGAGCTCACACCCTGAGAAGGAATCAGCTTTTTAGATCCAGTGTATAGTGGTCTGGGAAGAATCAGGGGTTGTCAGTGCCTGAGTTGCTTGGCTCTGGGATGGAGGACATTCCCCTATCTTCCCTTGAGCCTGACTGGCACCTCCTCTTCATGGGATATCCACTATCCCCACCCTGTGGACTCCTGGTATCACCTATCTCCCAACTACTAGTGGCTCTGCCCTGCCCTGTCCTGCCTATCTGGGGCTCTTCTGGAGGTGCTTGCAGAATCTGGAATAGACTGAGTTGGGGGGGCCATTTATCCCTCACATGCCTAAACTGTACAGAGCTGTCCCTTTACCTGGCCAAATCTTGGACTTTGCGGGCCTCATAAACTCTGTTTCACCCTGATGACTCCATGAGACATTTCCCTGCTACAAAGGTCTGCTGGCAGCTGGTACATGGCAGCTAGTCTTGGTGTACCCTGGGACTTTCGCTGAGTAGCCTCAGTCCCATCACTGACACCAAGTTTGAATGTGTATCCATATGGTAAACACCACTTGCACCTACCTGGTGACTGGAAACCTTCCTCATACAACCTGAGTACTTCCAGAGCTCTTTCAATGACTTAGCCTAACCAGCAGCCAGCAGGTGGGGGCATGTGGAGGTGGTAGCGGTGAATCTGGGGTGCCTTGGCCTTGTGCTGTCTTGGTCTGGTGTAAGCAGGCCTTGGTGCATAGCTTAGTTCTTCCCACACACACCCAGCCCCAGCAGAGGCAGCCACAACTGCTGAACACTTTGTAGCTCCAACCAGGTGGCCCAAGGCCAGTGTTTGACATTGACGTGAACCAGAGTCCCTCCCAAGAGTTCCCACAACCAGTATACCCAGTGGAGAACTACACCCACATCAGAGCTAGATCTAATTAGCTTCAAGAGTGGCATATCCAAAGGGAGATGTCAGCAGACTGGAGAACCTGATGAGGTAAATCATACTTTGTGTGACCAGCACCTACACAGCAACTCATACACTGTGGTTGAGGTGTAACCTCACAGTCAGCCAGCCTGACAGTTGACCCTAAACATGAATGAGCTAGTAAAAATCAAGAATCAATTACAACAGGAAGGCTCACGTAACCCACACAAAGGACATTCTTGGAGCATCCAGCTCAAGTGTTCAATGAGGCAGCACTACTGATCCTACAGAACACCTACTACATAAGGCCATATAACCAAGACAGATCTATATAATATACACAAACAGCCTGATGAGCATGGCTCAGTGGTTGAATTAAGAGGTCATGGTTCAATTCCCAATAAGGGGGAGGAGACCAAGATGGTGGCATAGGTAAACACCTGAGATTGCTGCTGCAAACAACCACTTCAAAAATACAACTAAAAGCAGAACGGACATCACCCAGAACCACAGGAAGGCTGGCTGAGGAGAGACTCTTCAACTAGAAGGAAAGACAACAGCATACCGAGGTTCAGAAGAGGCGCAGTGTGGAAAATTTAAAGGTGCGATGGTGCGCGCACAAAGCGGGATGGTGGCTGAGGGCGCGGTTGTCGTTTTCAATCAGGAGGGAGTCTCAGACTCTGAGTTCCAGATCTGGGTGAGTCTCTAGGAACTCAGACTCAAACGGGAGAAGCGGGATTGTCTGGCATCAGTTGAAATGTGAGGGCAGCTTTCTCTCCGAGGTTTGCAGCTGTTGCTGGGGTTCTGAGAAGCAGAGCCTCTGGGAACAGGACTGAGAACAGCCATAACTGCTCCCTCCTCCCGCCCTGTTGACCCTGCCCCGCCCAAGCCCTGCGCAGAGCCATTTGCCGGATTGCCTCAGGCAAAGGCTAGATTAGCACCTCCCCAGAGGACAGAAGTTTTCCACACAGCTGATTCTCACAGCCAGTCGGCCTGGTGGTCAAATCCCTCTAGTATTAACTACAACAATCAAGGCTTAACTAGAACAAGACTGCGCACAAAGACCACAAGGGGGTGCACCAAGAAAGCATAAAAGATGCGTAGACAAAAAAACATGACAGAAATGGAAGATATAGAGCTAAAAAACGCAATTTTGAGGGCTTGCAATAATGTGCTAGAAGCAGCCAATAAACTTGATGAGAGCCTCATGAAAACTAATGAGACCCTCAATGCTATGATAAAGAACCAACTAGAAATTAAGCATACACGGACTGAAATAAAGAATATTATACAGACACCCAATAGCAGACCAGAGGAGCACAAGAATCAAGTCAAAGATTTGAAATGCAAAGAAGCAAAAAACTACCCAACCGGAAAAGCAAAATGAAAAAAGAATCCGAAAATACAAAGATAGTGTAAGGAGCCTCTGGGACAGCTTCAAACATACAAATATCAGAATTATAGGGGTGCCAGAAGATGAGAGAGAGCAAGATATTGAAAACCTATTTGAAGAAATAATGGCAGAAAACTTCCCCCACCTGGTGAAAGAAATGGACTTACAGGTCCAAGAAGCACAGAGAACCCCAAACAAAAGGAATCCAAAGAGGACCACACCAAGACACATCATCATTAAAATGCCAAGAGCAAAAGACAAAGAGAGAATCTTAAAAGCAGCAAGAGAAAGAGACTCAATTACCTACAAGGGAATACCAATACGACTGTCAGCTGATTTCTCAACAGAAACTTTGCAGGCCAGAAGGGAATGGCAAGAAATATTCAAAGTGATGAATACCAAGAACCTACAACCAAGATTACTTTATCCAGCAAAGCTATAATTCAGAATTGAAGGTCAGATAAAGAGCTTCACAGATAAGGAAAAGCTAAAGGAGTTCATCACCACTAAACCAGTATTATACGAAATGCTGAACGGTATCCTTTAAGAAGAGGAAGAAGAAAAAGGTAAATATACAAATTGTGAACAACAAACATTCATCTATCAACAAGTGAATCTAAGAATCAAGTGAATAAATAATCCGATATACAGAATGAACTGGTGATTATAATGAATCAGGGACATAGAAAGGGAATGGACTGACTATTCTTGGGGGCAAAGGGGAATGGGAGATGCGGGAAGAGACTGGACAAAAATCGTGCACCTATGGATGAGGACAGTGGGTGGGGAGTGAGGGCGGAGGGTTGGGTGGGAACTGGGAGGAGGGGAGTTATGGGGGAAAAAAAAGAGGAACAAATATAATCTGAACAATAAAGATTTAATAAAAAAAAAATTCCCAATAAGGGCACATGCCCAGGTTGCAGGCTCAATTCCCAATGGGAGATGAGTAGGAAGCAGCCAATCAATGATTCTCTCTCATCATTTGTGTTTTTCTCTCTCTCTCCCTTGCTCTATGAAATCAATAAAAATATATTTTAAAGAATACACCCAAACAAACACAAAGAGGTAGCTAAATGAGGAGACAAAGAAACAGGCAGGCCCCAAATGAAAGAATAGGAGAAATCTCCAGAAAAAGAGCTAAACGAAATGGAGGCAAGCAATCTACAAAATACAAAATTCAAAAACAATGGTTATAAACATGCTCAAAAAACTTAGGAGAAAAATGGATGAAATCAGTGAGAACCTAAAGACCTAGTAAGCATGAAAAAGGACAACAAAACTATAAAAAAGAACAAGTCAGAAATGAAGAATACAATATCTGGAATGAAGAATACATTAGAAGGAATAAACACTAAGTTGGATGAAGTAGATGATCAGATCAGTGATTTGGAAGACAATGTAGCAGAAAATACCCAATTAGAGAAACAAAAAGAAAAAAACACTTTTTTAAATGGGTATAATTTATGGGACCTTAGAAACAACAAAAAGCATAACAGCATTAGCATGATAGGTGTAGCAGAAAGAGGAGAGAGAGAGAGAGAGAGAGAGAGAGAGAGAGAGAGAGAGATTGAGAAACTATTTGAAGAAATAATGACTGAAAACTTCCCTGACATGGTAAAGAAAAAAGACACGCTAGTCTAGGAAGCATAGAGAGTCCCAAACAAGATGGACCAAAACAGACCCACACCAAGATACATCATAATTATAATGGCAAAATTTAAGACAAAGCGAGAATCTTGAGCAGCAGTAAGAGAAAAACAGTTAGTTACCTACAAGGGTGCTCCAAAAGAATTGTCAGCTGATTTCTCAACAGAAATAATTCAGTCCTGAAGGGATTGACATGAAATATTCAAAGTAATGAAAAGCAAGGGCCTACAATCAAGATTACTTTCGCAATAAGGCTATCATTTAAAATTGTGGTAGAAATAAAGAGCTAAAAAGGGCAAAAATTAATAATAAAGGAGTCCATTGCCATCAGGCTAGTATTCAAAGAAATGTAGTCTCCTTTAAGAAGAAAGAAAAAGAAAGAGGGACATAGTTTTCTATTTATATAAAAAACCCTGAGTGTAACGTCACGTCTGAAGCTGGACCAACCAGCTTCCCTTCAGTCCTGCAGGGATCCTCTTGGAAACGGCTGCACCCTCCCCTGGCTGTTTCCTGGAGGGCGAGGTTTCAGGCAGGAACCCGCCCTTGGAGTGTGGAAGTACGAAGTCCTGGGTTGCCTTGCCAAGGACTGCGTCCTCCCCAAGCTGTTTCCCTCAAGGCCTGAGGGAAGAACCCACCCTCGGAGCGCCAGGAATGCCCAGCACCAGTCAGTCCTGGGTTGCTGAGGCAGAGGCCACAGAGTGGTAGAACTCTGGGTCTGGCCCAACAGGGGGCGTGGTTGGCCTTCAAAACAGACCCTGACAGTAGGGAGGAGGCAGCCCCATTCCTCACAGAATCTGTTGTTGGATAGCTTGCTGTCAGTGGCCTGCCAGCCAGAAACCCCATTCACCTGCACCCTGGACCCTGACAGGAGGGAGGAGGGAGCCCCATTCCTCACAGAATCGACAGGTGGCCAGCTTGCTGTCAGGGGCCTGCCAGCTAGGAATCCTATTCACCTGCATATCTGTATAAAGTATTAATACATTATATTAGAGGTTGTGGTGGTACTGTTTTACACTCAGCGTCTACAGGAATTGCTGCAAATTTACTTCTCGGTGGAAGCACCTTTCATTCCCAATATAAATTAGCAATTCCATTAAATGAAATTTCAATTTCTAGACTCGATATAAACAGTGAAGTTGTTAAAACTATTAAAAAGGCCCAACTTCTCATTATTGATTAATGCATCATGGCATCCAGTCATGTTATAAACCCCATAGACGGATTACTAAGAGAAATTATGAATTTGAATGTTGTATTTGGTGGGAAAGTTCTCCTTCTTGGAGGGGATTTTCTACAATGTCTCAGTATTCTATCACATGCTATGCAATTGGCCATAGTACAAATGCATTTAAAGTACTGTAATGTTTGGGGATGTTTCAGAAAGTTGTCTCTTACAACAAATATGAGATCAGAAGATTCTGCTTATAGTGGATGGTTAATAAAACTTGGAGATGGTAAACTTGATAGCAGTTTTCATTTAGGAATGGATATTATTGAAATCCCCCATGAAATGATTTGTAATGGATCTATTATTAAAGATACCTTTGGAAATACTATATCTACAGATAATATTAAAAATATATCTAAACATGCAATTCTTTGTCCAAAAAATGAGCACGTTCAAAAATTAAATGAAGAAATTTTGGATATACTCGATGGACATTTTCACATATATTTGAGTGATGATTCCATTGATTCAACAGATGATGCTGAAAAGGGAAATTTTCCCATCAAATTTCTTAATAGTATTACTCCTTCAGGAATGCCATGTCATAAATTAAAATTGAAAGTGGATGCAATCATCATGCTATTGAGAAATCTCAATAGTAAATGGGGTCTTTGTAATGGTACCAGATTTATTATCAAAAGATTACAACCTAACATTATCGAAGCTGAAGTATTAACAGGATTGCATATAGAGAGGTTTTCTGATTCCAAGAATTAATTTGTCCGCATCTGACACTGGCCTCCCATTTAAATTGATTTAATGATAGTTTCCCATGATGCCAGCATTTGCGATGACTATTAACAAATCACAAGGACAAACTCTAGACAGAGTAGGCACGTTCCTCCCTGAATCCGTTTTTGCACATGGTTAGTTATATGTTGCTTTCTCTCAAGTTCGAAGAGCATGTGACATTAAAGTTAAAGTTCTAAATACTTCAGCACAAGGGAAATTAGTTAAGCACTCTGAAAGTGCTTTCACTCTCAATGTGGTATACAGGGAGATATTAGAATAAGTTTAATCACTTTATCAGTCATTGTTTGCATCACTGTTGTTTTTATATCATGTTTTTGTTGTTCTTATATTATGTTTTTGTTGTTTTCATCATGTTTTTGTTGTTTTTATATCATGCCTCTGTTGTTGTTATATACTTTTGTTACTGTTTATTTATTAATAAATTTATATATTATTTTCATATACATTTTACTAATTTCCTTTCATCTCTCACATTTCTATTATAGAGAATGGCAAATAGCAATATTAAAATATTTCCACTAATTAATTCCCCTTTAAAGTGCATGAATTTCATGCACTGGGCTACTAGTAAAAGAATAAAATGGTAATAAATATGTACCAATCAATAATCACTTTAAATGCAAATGGCTTATATGCTATAATCAAAAGATATAGGGTAGCTGGATAAATAAGAAAACAAGACCCATATATATGCTATAAGCAAGAGACCCATCTAATAATGAAAGATACACACAGACTAAAAGTAAAGGGATAGAAAAAGATATTTCATGCAACTGGGAATGAAAAAAGCTATGGTAGTAATACTTATATCAGAAAAAAATTGACTTAAAGACAAAGAAGGACAAGACATAATGATGAAGGTCTTAATGCAACAATAACATATACCACTTGTAAACAATTATGCACCTAACATAGGACCACCTAAATATATGAAGTAAATATTTATGGACATAAAGGGAGAGATTGACAGTAATACAGTCATAGTAGGGGATTTTAACACCCCATTGACATCAATGGATATATCTTTGAGGCAGAAATTCAACAAGGAAACAGTGACCTTAAATGACACCAAAATCAGGTTGATTTAATTGAAATCTTTAGAGCATTTCACCTTAAAGGCACAGAATATATACTATTGTCATGTGCACAACAGAAATTTTCTAGGACATACCACATGTTAGGACACAAAACAAGTTTCAAAAAATTTAAAGGTATTGAAAATCATATGAGGTATCTCCTCTGACCATAATTGTGTGAAACTAGAAATCAGAAGAAAAAAATGAAAAAACATATAAACACAAGAAGGCTAAATAACATGTCATTAAACAATGAATGGGTTCATAATAAGATAAAGGAAGAAAGTAAAAAATACCTTCAAATGAATATAAGAACACAACAACCCAAAATCTATGGGGCACAGCCAAGCAGTCCTAAGAGGGAAATTCATATCATTACAGACCTGCCTCCAGAAACCAGAAAAATCTCAAATAAACAATCTAATTTTACACTTAAAGAAACTAAAAAAAGTAAAACAAGCCAAGCCCAGGTTGAGTAGAAGGAAGGAAAGAATAAAAATCAGAGCAATAATAAATGAAATAGAGTCTAAAAAGATACAAAAGATCAATGAAATCAAGAGATGGTTATTTGAAAAAATAAACAAGATTGATAAACCTTTAACCAGATTCACCAAGAAAAAAAAGAAACAGTACCCAAATAAAATCATAAATTAAAAACTAGAAGTAACAACTGACACCACAAACATATAAAGGATTATTAGAAAATATTATGAAAAACTATATAAACAAATTATACAATGTGGAAGATATAAATAAATTCCTAGAAACACATGAACTTTCAAAACTGAGTCAAGAGGAAACAGAAGCCCTGGATGGTGTTGCTCAGTAACTGGAACATTGACTCCTGCACTAATGGGTCACAGGTTCAACTCCCAGTCCTGGTTGGGGCATCTTTGAAAGGCAACCAATTAATGTGTCTCTTTCACATGGATATCTCTCTCCCACCTTTCCTTTTCACTCTCTAAAAAAAAATAAAAAATAAAAAATAAATCAATGGACAAAATATCCTCAGGTGAAGATTAACAACAAAAAAAGAAGAAACAGAAACCTGAACAGACCAATTATAACAAGTAAAATTAAAGCAGTAATAAAAAAAGCTTCAAACAAACAAAAGTCCTGGACTGGAAGGCCTCACTGAAAATTTTCATCCAACATTCAAAGAAAAAATAACACATGTTTTTCTTCAACTGCTTCACAAAATTCAAGGGAAAAAAAAGACTCCCAATCTCATTTTATGAGGCTATTATTATTTTTATTCCAAAACCAGGTAGAGATTACAAAGAAACAAATTTATAGGCCAATATGCCTGATTAACATGGATGCTAAAATCCTCAACAAAATATTAGTAAATTGAATTCAGCAGTAAATTAAGAAGTTCACATTTCATGGTCAAGTGGAATTTATTCCTGAGATACAAGGTTGGTACAATATCCACAAATTAATTAATATGATATACCACATAAACAAAGTGAAATACAAAAATAATATAATCCCATCAATAGATGAAGAAAAAGATTTTGACAAAACTCAACACTCATTTATGATAAAACTCTCAGAAAAGTGGGAATAGATGGAACATACCTCGACATAATAAAGGCCACATATGACAAACATACAACCAACATAATACTCAATGGTCAAAAACTAAAAGCATTTCCTTTAAGATCAGGAACAAGACAGGGATGTCCACTTTCACCACTCTTCTTCATCATTTTACTGAAAGTCCTAACCATAATAATCAGACAAGAAAAAATAAAAGACATCCAAATTGGAAAGGAAGAAATAAAACTGTGGTGTGGGTGTGTTTTGTTTTGTTTTGTTGTTGTTTATTTTGTAGATGACATGATAATGTATATAGAGAATCCTAAAGATTCCATCAAAAAACTACTAAAACTGATAACTAAATTCAATAAAGTAGCAGAATACAGCATAAATATCCAGAAATTGGTTGCAAGGGTAACTAAGAAAACAACTCATTTAAAATTGCAAAAATAAAATAAAATACCTATAAATAAATTTAACCAAAGACTTAAAAGACCTGTATTCAGAAAATTACAAGAGACAGAAAAAAAGAAATTGAATAAAATACAAATAAGTGGAAGTGTATACAGTGTTCATGGATAGGAAGAATTAACATCATTATAATGTCCATACTATACAAAGCAATCTATATAATCAATGAATTTCTATCAAAATATCTATTTTTAAAGAACTAGAACAAAAATCCAAAAAATGTATATGGAACCACAGCAATCTTAAGAAAGAACTAAGTTGGAGGAATCATGCTACCTGATATCAAACTATACTACAAGGCCATAGTAATCAAAACAATATGGAACTGGCATAAAACTAGACAGATAGATCAATGGAACAGAAAGAGAGCCCAGAAACAACCATTGCATATATGGTCACTTTCTATTTTACAAAGGAGGCAAGAGCATACAATGGGGTAAAGACAGTCTATTCAATAAATAGTGTTCAAAACATTCGACAGATATGTACAAAACTGAAACTAGACTACATTCTTACACCATATACAAGAATAAATTCTAAATCGATTAAGATTTAAATGTAAGTCTCAATATCATAAAACTTTAGAAGAAAACATTGGCAGTAACATTGGTAGGAATATAACTGGGAAATTTCTATTTGAAATATTATTTTCTGATAAATTTTCTCATGTAAGAGAAACAAGAGAAAACATAAACAAATAGGACTACATCAAACTAAAGAAGTTTTTGCCCCACAAAGGAAAACATTACCAAAATGAAAAGATAACCCATTGAATTGGAGAACATATTCACCAATGATAAATCTGATAAGGGGATAATAACCAAAATTTATGAACTTATACAACTCAACACACACACACACACACACACACACACACACACACACACACACAAACACACACACACACACACTCCAATTAAGAAATGGGCACCGTACCTGAATAAACACTTCTCCAAAGAGGCCATATATTGGCAAATATGTTCTCCCATGCAGTGGGCTTTTTTGTTGTTTTGTTGATGGTTTCTTTTGCTATACAAAAGCTTTTTATTTTGATGTTGTCCCATTTGTTTATTTTCTCTTTAGTTTCCATTGCCCTAAGAGCTGTATCAGTGAAGAAATTGCTTCGGCATATGTCTGAGATTTTGCTGCCTGTGGATTCCACTAGTATTTTTATGGTTTCCCATCTTATGTTTAAGTCCTTTATCCATTTTGAGTTTATTTTTGTGTATGGTGTAAGTTGGTGGTTTAGTTTCTTTTTTTTTTTGCATGTATCTGTCCAATTTTCCCAACACCATTCATTGAAGAGACTGTCTTGACTCCATTGTATGTTCTTGCCTGCTTTGTCAAATATTAATTGAGCATAGTGGTTTGGGTTGATTTCTGGGTTCTCTATTCTATTCCATTTATCTATATGTCTGTTCTTGTGCCAGTACCAAGTAGTTTTGAGAACAGTGGCTTTGTAATACAGCTTGATATCTGGTATTGAGATCCCTCCTACTTTGTTCTTCTTTCTCAGGATTGCTGCAGCTATTCAGGGTCTTTTTTTTTATTCCAGATGGATTTTTGGAGAGTTTTTCTAGGTGTGTGAAATATACCATTGGTAGTTTAATGGGGACTGCACTGAATCTATAGATTGCTTTGGGTATTATGGGCATTTTAATTATGTTGATTCTACCAATCCATGAGCACGGTATGTTTTTCCATCTGTTTATGTCTTCTTCTATCTCTTTTTTTGGTGTCCTGTTGTTTTCTGAGTACAGGTCTTTTACCTCCTTAGTTAAGTTCTCCAACATTTACAGGGAACTCATGCAACTTAACAAAAAGAAGATAAACAACCCAATCAAAAAATGGGCAACGGACCTAAATAGATACTTTTCAAAAGAAGACATGAGGAAGGCCAAGAGACATATGAAAACATGCTCAAAGTCACTAATCATTTGAGAGTTGCAAATAAAAACGACCATGAGATACCACCTCACATCTGTCAGAATGGCTATCATCAACAAATCAACAAACAACAAGTGCTGGAGAGGATGCGGAGAAAAAGGAACACTCGTCCACTGCTGGTGGGAATGTAGACTGGTGCAGCCACTGTGGACAACAGCATGGAGTTTCCTCAAAAAAACTAAAAATGGAACTCCCATTTGACCTAGTGATCCCACTTCTAGGAATATATCCCAAGAAGCTAGAAACACCAATCAGAAAGGATATATGCACCCCTGTGTTCATAGCAGCGCAATTTACAATAGCTAAGATTTGGAAACAGCCTAAGTGCCTACCAGCAGATTAGTGGATTAGAAAACTGTGGTACATCTACACAATGGAATACTATGCTGAGGTAAAAAAGAAGAAATTCTTACCATTTGCAACAGCATGGATAGAACTGGAGAGCATTATGCTAAGCGAAATAAGCCATTCAGAGAAAGATGAATATCACATGATCTCACTCATTTATGGAATATAATGAACAACATAAACTGATGAACAGAAACAGATCCAGAGACAGAGAAGTAATCAGACCATCAAACCTCAGAGGGAAGGTAGGGGAGGGGAGGGGTAAGGAGGAGAGATCAACCAAAGGACTTGTATGCATGCATATAAGCCTAACCAATGGACACAGACACCAGCGGGGTGAGGACATGAGTGGGTGGGTGGGGGGCAGGGGCAATCGGGGGATAAGGACACATGTAATACCTTAGTCAATAAAGAAAAAAATTAAAAAGAGACTATACAGATGGTCAATAGATATATGAAATGATGCTCAATGTTACTAATCATCAGGGGAATGCAAATTGAAACCCCAATGAGATATCACCTTACACCTATCAGAAAAGCTATCATCAACAAATTAACAAGCAATAAGTGTTGGTTAGCAAGTGGAGAAAAAGGAACTCTCATGCACTGTTGGTGGAAATGTAGATTGGTATAGCCACTGTGGAAAACAGGATGGTGGTTCCTCAAAAAAGTTAAAAATGAATCTGTCTTATGATCCAGCAATTCCATTTGTGGGTATATATCTGAAGAAGCCCAAAGTACTAATTTGAAAGAATATATGCATCCCTATTTGTTGCAGCAATATTAATAATAGCCAAGCTATGGAAGCAAGCCAAGTGTCCATAAATAGACAGAGAAAAAATCAGTGGTGCTACAAACATTACTCAGCCTTAGAAAAGAATGAAATCTTACCATCTGTGACAGCTCGGGTGGACCTAGAGGGTATTATGTAAGTGAAATAAGTCAGTCAGAGAAATACAAATACCATATGATTTCACTTGTATATGGAATCTGAAGTACAAACTAAACAAACAAAACAGAAACAGTTTCTAGATACAGAGAACAGACTGATGATTGACAGAAGGTTTGGAATTGGGGACTGGGTGAAAAGGGTGAAAGGATTAAGAAGTACAATTGGTAGTTTCAAAATAGTCATGGGATGCAAAGTATAGCACATGAAATAGTCAATCATACTGCCAGTTGAGTACTGGAAATATCAGGGGTCACACTTTGTAAAGTATATGGTTGTCTGTCCTCTATGTTGTACACCTAAAACTAATACAAAATAATGTTGAATATAAACTGTCAATTGAAAAATTTTAAATATTTAAAAAATAATTTTAATAAATTATTATAGTTCTTTCTATTGTCTACCACAAAATATATCTTGACCTGCTTAATGTTTTTGTTCAGACAGCTACAACTTATCTCAAACAATGCAAGACTCTTCACTCCGGAGGTCTCCTCAGCTACACCAGTCTCTCTGGTCAAGCACTCTTTCCTCTGTCTTCCATTTTTGCCCATCTTTCCCTCGTGGTAAGATGTATGCTTTGACCCAAGGAGCAACAACAAAGTAGCCAAAGCTGAAGAATGAAACACAGAGGACTTGCTGGTGTGCATCCTGTGCACTATTCAGGCACTACCTCCTGAGTGCCCTGCTCAGGGACCCTGAGCTCCCAGGCAGGCCTATGGCCATCCTCTTCTCCCAATGCTCCTACCAGGCAAGACCCCTACCTCACTTTCTCCACAAGGAAACACTCTCTGTTATCAACAGCTCAGCTGTGACCTCCACTGGGAGCCTGCCCTCCACCCCACACCCCCTCCCCTACCCCCTGCCAATTCTTTGGGCTGTAAACAGTTCTTTCACTGCACTTAAGTGGCTTTATACAATATTTTTTATGCCCACAACTGTGGGTAATAAGCTACTAGATGACAGAGTACTCAGCTCATTTGTCTCCAAAACTTGAGTTTACAGCCCTCGGTCAATATTGCCCCGTGTCCCAGTGAATGGGCAGACGAAATAAGCCAATGGTAACTTGGCAGGAGCTAGTGCCTGCAGGTGAAACACTGCTGTCAGCCCTGCTTCCTCTCCAAGGAGGGCTTGCATCGGGACCTGGGCATTGCTGGGGTTACTTCTGCTCTGTTATTGTTCTCTAGGTAGCAGTGGAAAACGGAAATGAAATCCATTTTGTGGAACAGTAAGCAGCGACAGGTACCTTGAGGCTCTGCTACCGCAGAACCTTGACATTAAGTTGGTATTTCATATGACGATGCCATTGTCACAAACACCCACATACCCACTTCTCTTTGATATTCATTATTACTATTTTAAATTGTTCTCCACAATTAAGCTGACATGTATGTGTGATTCCAATAAATGTTTCTATACAGAGAGAGGCCATTAGAGTTTAAAGTGTTTAATTTAAGAAGAAATGATGGACATTGACCCTATAAATGAATGACTTCCAAAGAACTATGGGAAGGCACAGTTGGGCAGTGAAAGCTGCCCAGAGCAGGTGGTCAGTGAGCACTGCTCTGTCTTCTCCTGTCCCCAAGAATTCTTGGGGAGCAGAGCCCAACCCCAGCTGGTCCAGCAAGTGTAACACAGTTTCATTTACTGGCAGAAGAAAAAGTCATTTGTTGGCCTCCTAGGAGCTTTGGAAATCTGCAGGCGCTCTCTGGGAGTGACTCCTTCCATTCCAGAGTCATGTAATTAGCCCAAATTGGTCCGATTGTTCAAAGAACTGAGAAGTCCATGTCATCCCCTTGAGGTTTCTGTCTGGTTCCACTGTGAGTACCTCCATAGACTGAAGCAAAACCTTGTCAGAAAGAGAAGGACCCTAAGAGAAGTGCTTCTGGTGGGTTTCATGCACTTTGGGCTGGAATTGGGGCCCTTCCCTTCCCTGAAAGTCCTGGCAGGGCCCTGAGTATCTTGACCACCTTCTGACAGGAACACCAGAGATAAAGGTCAGTATTCACCAGGCAGCCGTTTGCAGGCTGCCAGTCCACACACTTTCCTCAGATAATAACCCCAGATGTCCTAGTAAAAATAGCAGCCCCAAGAGAGGCTCCTCCAGCTCCAGCGCAGAGGCGTTGTCCTTCCCGTGAGAGCAGGGATTGTCTGTGGCTCTTGGTTTATGGGAGAAGTTGCCCTCGGCTTGGGCATCCCTCTGATGACTGCTGACCTGCTTCAGGCTCTGTAACTGCTCCTCTTCTCTGTAGCCTGCTGTCTGACCATGATGGTGAGAAACTCATCCTGGAGGAACTACTGTGCAAGCCCCCACCCAGAGGTCCCCCAGGGCACTAGTCACAGGAAACCTCTTTGGCTGGTATCCCTGGAACAGTGATGCCCACTGTCTTCAGGGCTCCCTGCAGCATCTCTGGGGCCCCAGGGCACTCACGGATGCCTAATAATATCTGGATGCCCACAGAGCAATCGCTGTGTCCTCAGCATATATCCTCCCCTAATTGTAAACAAGAAACAGGAGCCAAGACCTGGTAAAGACACCGGCCCCACAGCAAAGTCTCCCCCAGCTCTCCTCCCATGCACATTACAGTTGTCTTTTAAAAAAGTCAATGTTGTCTTGTTATCACAGCATGTCATTTCATATCAGATCATATCATGCATATATCATATCATGTCACATCATATAGATGAGGAAGAGGCCAGCATTGAGTTCTGGGAGAGGTACATGGATGGGATTCGGGAAACCTCAGCAGTATGGATGTTATGCAAAATACTTTGCCTGTCTGAATATCTGCATTGCTTTTCACGTAGAAAAATTCCCATAGTTTTTAGCAACTTTCAAAGGGTTTTGATATGCAATACGGCTAGCAACCAGAAGTCTAGAGGTAATCCTTCAAAGTACGTTAGACACTTAAGACCGTCATTATGTGGGAGTTTCCAGATGTCCCTGACCTCAGGGGTGGAGTCTTGACCAGTTTGGGGTCTCCTTTTGCTCCCCTGACCCTCTCTTTTCCCATTTCCTGTGTCCCTTCCAGGCTTCCTATTTATCTGTGTGCAGACACGCCCCCTGGTCCACATTCTCACTCAAAAGAAATGTTTTATTTGTTATTCGGGTATATTAATAGCAATAGAATATGTATGCTTATTTCGTCTGTATCCAAAGAACATGAGACACCTACAACAAGGCAGATTTTCTTTTAAAATAAATAGCTGTCTCACACTTGTCATATTTCTCCTGACATGACAGTTTGTCTTCTTGCAGGTCCCGCATCCTCTGGAAGTCACTTGCTGCCAGGGAGGAGATGCCTGTCACCCCCCTGCCGCCCTGGGCAATTAACAGCAGTTCTCTGAGCTCAATCAGTGTCTGAATGGGAGGCCAAAGCTTTACCAAGTCTCTTCAGAAAAGTGCACAGAGTGGTCTCCTGTCATAAACTTCCAAATCCAAGCACAACATTGAAGTGCGCAGGGGTTTCTCTTTCAATTCTTCCTGTTGTCTCATTTTGCTCAGCGTTTGTTGAGGAGTGTAGCTGTGGATGCCAGTCCCTTCCCCATTAGTGCAGCAAAACTCACAAACCATAAGACACAGTCACCTCTCCAGCATGGGGATGATGTGAAAAATAACCAGCCCAACACTGGGCATTGCTGGGCAGCTTTCAGACTTGCATAAATATCTTCCATTGTTGCACAACAACGCCGTCAGGTTGGCAGGGAGAGAGTAATTCGCCTCAGGTCACAAAGGCAAAGACATCTTCAAAGAGGTTGCACTCACCCCACATGTTAACACCTAAGAAGAGCAGACCTGGAGGGTTTCTTTTGATTATGAATTAATCCAGTGCTTGTTCCATGATACCAGACTGCCTCAAATTTGAGAATACAAAAATCCAATCTTAATGATGACAATTACATTTTCGTGAGAACTCTCAATTTAGTCTCTAGTTTTCCAGCGTAAGAAGGTAGGATTTTTAACAGGCCCTGGGTAGTGCCTCTTTAGGGTAGTTATGAGATCCTGAGGAATGTCAGGCTCCTATAAGATCTGCCCTTTTCTGATGTCATAATCAAAGTAATTGCAAAAGTGACTCCATATTCTCCTTTGCATCTCAAAAGAACACAATTAAGGACCTAAGGAATGCCTCCCAGCGTTACTCTGATGAGCTCAGAGGCTTCTTCCCCAGAAAACCCAGAGCCCACAGCTGGTCCAGCGCAGCATCCCTGGCGAGTTCCCAACACCCCTGCCTGAACTTACCAATGGCTGTTTATCCCTCTTTACTTCCCGCCTTTAAACACCCATTTCCCTGCTTCTTCACGTGTTTATTGACATAGATCTTCTGATTATGTGCTTCTGACTTCTTTTCAAATATCGACCCAAGGGTAACATAGAAGTTAAAAGGAATGAGAAAACTGACCGAGAGAACTGCGTTTCTCCCTGGTGGCTGGTGCACTTATCTGGCACATACATGACATCCCAGAGACACTAAAACAAGAAGAAAAACATTTGCATGCTGATGACAACATTCCACTTCTCCTCTTCTTAGTCTCAAATACTGTTACATATTTTAGGAAGTCCTCTGATTAAGATAGCCCTATAGAGATTGTGGTGACAAAGACCAGCTAATTGAAACATGAAGTCACACCATAATTATTCACTCCATGTTGCATCGCCCTGCATCCCTTCTCCATTCCAATAAAACGGCAGCACTATTGAGTCCTCAGAGCCCCAGGGACCTTGGGGACCCCATCCTTCTCGCCCTTCCAATTTCTGTGCTAATAATTATAGGATAAAGTTCATCCACTGGGACAAAGACCCATCTGCCTTGTCAGGGAGTCAAAGTGAAGCAAATTTCTAGGTATTGGCAGGCTTCAGCCTTCTGTGCAAATGCAAATGAACAGACATAGACACAAAGCTACCATTCTTAGGAATTTGCAGGGGAAAAAAGTTGAAATGACCAAGAAATGTACAGCAGATGCCCAATCTCACTTGTTATTAGAGAAATTAAAACTTGAATGACATACAATATTATTCCACACCAGCAAATTAGCAAAAACTTAAAAATATGAAAATTCCAAGTAATGATGATGTTGTAGAGTTGTGGAGAGATGTATTACACCACCGATGGGCATATAAACTGGCCCAACCACTTTAGAAACTATTTGTAAATATCTAATAAAGGGGAAAATTTAGACACCTTAACACTCAGTATCTTTGTACCAACATATATATTCTATAGACCATCTTAAAATTGTGTCATAGGAGCTGTATATAAAATGTTCATAGCAAAATAGTAAGTAAGTGCAATATATCTACACAATAAAATATATTGTAATATATTCACATATAGTCCTGAAAATAAGTGAGTAAAGCTGGAAAATCAATATAAATAAGTAAATAAATCTTACCAATAGGGCATTGAGCAAAAAAAAAAAAAAAGAATGAAAATTGCAGAAGAATATGTGCAATATAACACAATTTACACAAATTTGAAAAACACACAAATAAGTACTGTATATTCTTTAAGGATGCTTAGATCGGTAGTAGCAGGACAAAGAAATGTGTGGGTATATGTGGACAAAAGGGGCCACAAGGCCAGCATAGCAGTCTTGCAAACTCAGAGACCTAAAGTAACCACAAACAATGGTCTGAAATTAAACTTAACTAAAAGCAGTTATGGTGGGTAGTTGTGTCCTAGGCCTGTATCTTCCCAGACAAGATCAATCTTTACCTTAACTAAGCCTATTGTCTTTTTGCATCTAAGATATAAGATACCTATGAAATGTCAGAATAACTTGTAACTTCCCTTTTTCCAGATGCTTGGGGCACAACCAAAGGTGCCTGGGCTCTGGATGGAGACCATAAATTCCTTCATTGTTGTTATTATTCTTATGTTAATTGTTGACTGTTAACTATCCTGCACCCACCTGAGTAAAATAAATATGTGTCTATCTTTTTACTTTTAATCCAATCCTGGTGGTTTCCCCACTTTTCTTTCTCCCGCCTCCCTAGTCTATCACCAATGGATTTCATGTAACCCACTTACTCTCCTCTGAATGTAATGTAAAAACCAAGGTGAAAATCCATCATTCTCTAGAGCATTATCCCAATTCCTTGAGATTCTGTTTCCTGGCAATTGTTGACAGTTTTGCTCAAATAAACTCACAAAAATTCTTCACAAGTTTGAATGATTTTACTTTAACATGTGAAAACACCAGCTCAGTATACTGGGCACGTTTTAGCAGGTGGACCTCCAAATAATCCAATTGATGTTTAGTATGCAGGGGCATCAATTAATTTCCTGTTTCTTGGATGTATTGCACATAGGTGTTTATTGTATTTTCTTAAAGTTTTATACATGTAAAATCTTTCATGATATATTATTTTTAAAATCGCAGTGACTTGGCTGTATGTTGAACCTCACTACACTAACCACTGCTACTATCACTCAGTTGGGTTCTGAAACTTGGGATGGTAGCCTTGCCACTGGTGGTAGGACGATGGGAGTGGTCACCTGCCAGTGGAAGCCAAGTGAGAAGGTCTAACAGTTAAAATGGATATGGTCCATTGGTCCTTCAATGAGAAGGTCAGCGATTCCTCTTCACAGAATATGAAGGCCATGAATGTAAAAGGAAAAGACAAAACGCAGGACACTCAAGGGTGTCATTTAATATTGTTTCTGAAAACTTAGTTGAACTCTCCATCAAAGGGAAATTTATTCTTGTTACTGACCCTTCTGGGTCAGGGACCCAAACCAAGGTCCTTCTGTGTAGTGCAGCTTGCACAGCTCATGAAATAGTTTAGGCATTGAAAAACATTATCTTTTGGATGACAGGATGGCTACATTATGACACTGAAATGAGTTTTCCAGGTAAATGTTTGCATTCTGTGTGCAGCTCAGGATCCAACCAGCGAGGCTGAGGCTGGGAAACGCCGCTGGTCCTCCTGCTCTGGGCACTGCTCTTTATGTTGGGGGCCGGAGAGTGGGAAGGCTGTGGCACCAGATTTCAAATTTACAATTTAAAAGTACTTATTTCTCCACCACCAGAACTATCTAAACAGAAGAGCTAGTTGCCTTTCTGAGATTTTAATGGCCCTGAAGCAGGGGGCATCATGTTAGGGGAAGAAAGTGAATGCAGAGAGATGGGGTAGGTGTGTGTGTGGGGTGGGGGGCAGAATCCAGAGTAAAAGACACCTATCCGACAGGTGAAACACTTACAGAGAAGAATGTGATCATCAAGAGGTACAAATGGAAAGGTGGCAGAGATCATGGAAGACCAGGTACGGTCATGGAAGGCCAAGATACAGAATCCAAATCTGACTCATGAGCAGTGGCAGGTGCTGGCTGTTGAGCTGTGATCAGGAGGCACTAGGACAGTGATGGCGAACCTTTTGAGCTCTGCGTGTCAGCATTTTGAAAAACCCTAACTTAACTCTGGTGCCTTGTTACATATAGAAATTTGTTGATATTTGCAACCATAGTAAAACAAAGACTTATATTTTTGATATTTATTTTATATATTTAAATGCCATTTAACAAAGAAAAATCAACCAAAAAATGAGCTCTTGTGTCACCTCTGACACATGTGTCATAGGTTCGCCATCACTGTACTAGGATAACCCAGGACTTAGAGAGATCTCTCTTCACTGCCTCTTTCCTGTATTGTCCTATGCAATTTGTTTCTCTTTACTTCGCCTGTGCACACTTCACTAAACATAAACGTGAAACAAGTGAATAGGGCCTAGGAATCTGAAGACACAGCAGGCACTTAATACCCAGTGAGCAGGTGGAGAAACAAGCCAGCAGAGTGGACAGCAAACTCACTTCCCTAAAGGGGGAGACATCCATCTCCTCAGCCAATTGGTCGGATAAGCTTTGGGCGAGTGATTTCCAACCACAGCGAGGTGTTGATGCGAAATGAAATGAGCCACCAAATCAGTGTGGGTTTTACAATACAGACTAATTGGTTAAACTCTCTCTGAAGGCTTTGGAAGATGCCAAGTGAAAAAGCAGACTAGTTTTCCAACTGTTGAGAGTCGATCCCTGCGGTGCCATGCCAGGCCCCAGGGCGCCAGAAGGTGGCACATGTCCTTCTCCAGCATCGAGGAGGAACCCAAGAGGAAAAGAAAACATAAAAACTGAGTTGTCTAAATATTTTTACTGAAGTCTTAGTACAAATATTTTCAAGGAAATGTTGAGTACCTTATCATCTGATCTTCACTTTAAACAGGCACGGGCTCCTGTTCACTTGAGGTCTGAGGGGAGATAGAGTACAAGCATCTTCAGGTTCTTAAGTATCAGCGGCTTTCTCCTGGGAAGCCTCTGGTTTTGAACCTCTCCCTTCAGACTGCTTTGATACAGTCCAGTCCAGTTTGGCAGAAACTTCCTGGGTTCGTACCATGGTTCCAACACTCCAATACCATAGTCCTGGGCCATTAATAACCTCCCTGGAACTCAGTTTCCTCATTTATAAAGTGGAGAAAGGAATGAGCTCTACCTTATTTGGGCTGAAGTGAAGATGAAATGAATGCTGAGTGCTCGACAAGTATCTCCAAACAAACCCATTTTCACATCATTAGTGGGGTGTGTGTGTGTGTCTGTGTGTGTGTATGTGTGTGTGTGTGTTCAAGGTGAAGACAAGGGCATTTCATTTCACACCACAAAACAAGCAACTTAATAACACCTAACAGCAGATATACCTAGTCTCCCTCAAATATGTTTTGGCTGCTAGGGTTTGGAAATCCATCTTGCAATTTTAACTCTTGTGTAGTTTTTGGCCTCATGCCATGATCTTTATGTTCTTCAGCAGCCATTTCTTATTGCAAGAGACTGAACTCTATCTGAGCTCCCTTATCTCTAGGGTCCATCCACATGGCTTTTGTTAACCTCCACAGAAATAAAGGGAAATTAAAACAACTAAATTGAAATAGCAAATAGCTATCATGTGTATATTTTTGAATTCTATTCCCTTTTAGTAAATTTTAACAATCAATAAAAATGTGATATTGGACGATTTTATTTTATACTTTCCTTTTTAAATTTTATCGAATTAATTATACACAGAGCCTGAGTCACAAATAACTGTAACCTTCTCAATACTTGGACCAAGGGGACCAATGCTAGTGAGATAAAGCTGTCAGATACTCTGGGCCTAGTAACTTGTATTTAGAAATTGCACTGGGAGATGAAATGGTGGCAGAGTAAGTGGATGCTGCAAGGACACACTCCCAGGAACAAACTGGAATTACAACTAAAATATAGAAAATTTTCCTGAATAACAGCAGACTTGTAGGAGAGAATCCTGATACCCAAGGACCAAAAGTGGAGACCGTATAGAGACTGGTAGGAGGGGCAGAGTCACAAAAGGGCTGCCTGGGTGCCCTCAGAGAGCAACTGAAGTTCTGGAGAGATATCTCAGCTGTGGGGGGTTGTCACTGAGAACTCTTGGATCTAATCCCAAAGCTGGGCCTCCCAGCAGAGAACACCAGAACTGAGAAAGGTACCCACATAACATCTGGATGTGAAAAGTAATGGGGTTGTTGTCTGCCAGGGAGTAATGATGAAAATTCAGGCACCCTCTTAAAGGGCCAATGCACAAAATTCCCTGTGTAGCCACCCACCTTGTGCTCTGGCAGAGGGAAAACAGAGTGGACTGGCGCTGTGTGAGCAGAAGCCAGGATTGGGGACTCGGAGGATTAGAGCTCAGAAGGCAGACACCCTGAGTTTCCTTTGCTGAGTCATTCCCTCACACAGCAGAGGACATCTTTCACATACAGACATTTACCTTGCCTGGGGGGAAGACAGTTTATGCACCCTATTGGAAAACACCTTGCACTGAGGACACTTAAGAGACTAAATATAACAATTAGCCTCCAGGAAGAAGCAACTGGCCCACCCTGTTAAAAAATTATCCCACACCTGAGGACAATTTCCTGGGGCAATTCAAGTCAGAATCCTATCAGTCTATAGGCCAGAGATGGCGAACTTATGACACGTATGTCAGAGGTGACACGCGAACTCATTTTTTTGGTTGATTTTTCTTTGTTAAATGGCATTTAAATACATAAAATAAATATCAAAAATATAAATCTTTGTTTTACTATGGTTGCAAATATCAAAAACTTTCTATATGTGACACGGCACCAGAGTTAGGTTAGGGTTTTTCAAAATGCTGACACACCGAGCTCAAAAGGTTCGCCATCACTGCTATAGGCAGAGGCTGTCTCTGGAGGCTTTGAGTCTTCGCCTGATCTAATTAGTCAGAAACAGCGTTTGACACAATTCTGCACTAGAGATGGAGAGGCATAGAGGATCTACCTAATACAAACCAAAATAGACAACCAAAATGAGGAGAAAAAGAAACAACCCACAAATGAAAGAACAAGATAATTCTCCAGAAGAAGAGATAAATGAAACAGAGATAAGAAATTTATCTGAAACAGATTTCAGAACAATGATGGAAAAGATGCTCAACAGCATGGAAAAAGATATAGTAACTATGAAAAAAGAACAGCTCAGAAACAAAGAATGGCATAACACAAATAAAGAAAACATTGGAAGGAATTCACAGCAGATTAGGGGAAGCTGAGGATCAAATCAGTGAATTAGAAGACAGGGTTCAAAAAATCACTCAGAGAACCAAAAAGAAAAAACAATTAAAAAGCAGGAAGACAGCTTAAGGTAACTGTGGGACAACATGGAACATAACAATATTCACATGGCAGGTGTGTCAGAAGAGGCAGAAAGGGATAGAGAATGTGAAAAAACAATGGCAGAAAACTTCCCTAACCTGGTAGAGGAAAAAGTCACACAAGTCCAGGAGGCACAAAAGTCTTCAAACGCAAACAAGAAGAACTCAAACAGGCCCATGCCCAGACACATCATAATTAAAATGCGAAAAATTAAAGACAAAGAGGGAATCTTAAAGGCAGCAAGAGAAAGAAAACTGTTACCTACAAAGGAGCTCCCATAAGTCTGACACCTGATTTCTCATCAGAAACTCTACAAACCAGAAGGGAATAGCATGAAGTACTCAAGGTAATGAAAATTAAGAATCTGAAACCAAGATTATTATATCCAGCAAGGCTATTATTGAAAATAGACAGTCAAATAAAGAGCTTCCCAGACAAAAAAAAAGGCTAAAGGAGTACATCACCACCAAGCTAGCATTACAAGAAATGCTAAAGGGACTGCTGTAATGAGAAGAAGAAACAGAGAGATAAAGCTAGACATACAGAATTAAAATGGCAATAAATAAGAACCTATCAATAATTACCCTTAATGTAAATGGCTTAAGTGCTCCAATCAAAACACATAGGGTAGCTGAATGGATACAAAAACATGACCCAACTATATGTTGTCTACAAGAGACCCACTTCAGAACAAAAGACACACATACACACAAGATGAGAGTGAAGGGATGAAAAAAAAATTACATGCAAATGGAAAAGAAAAAAAATGGAGTAGCAATAATCATATCTGACAAAATAGACTTTAAAATGAAGGCCATCAAAAGAGACAACAAATATCACTACATAATACTAAAGAAATAGATCCAATAAGAGGATATAACCCTGCTAAACATATATGCACACAATATAGGAGCACCTAAATATTATATTTAAAAAAAAAACTTGAAAATGACTTTAATGGAGAGATCAACAACAATACAGTCTTAGTAGGGGACTTTAACACCCCCACTGACTTCACTGGGTAAATCTTCCAGACAAAACTTAACAAGAAAATAGTAACTCTAAAGGACACACTAGATCAGATGGATTTAATTGACATTTATAGAACATATCACCCCAAAGCAGCAGGATTTACATTCTTCTCAAGTGCACACGGACCATTGACAAAAATAGACCATATGTTAGGACACAAAACAAGTCTCCACAAGTTTAAGAAGACTGAAATTATATCAATCATCTTCTCAGATCACAGTAGAATAAAATTAAAAATCAACTACAGTAAAAACACCCCAAAACACTCAAACACATGGACACTACACATTGTTATTAAGCAATGAATGGGTTACCAACAAGATCAAGAAAGAAATCAAATACTTCCTGGAAACAAATGAAAATGAACACACAACAAGCCCAAATCTCTGGGACACAGCAAAGGCAGTCTTGAGAGGGAAGTTCATAGCACTACAGGCATACCTCAAAAAAAAAAAAAAAAAAAAAAAAAAAAAAAAAAAACCAAGAAAACTCAGCAACAAACTATTTAACCCTACAATTTAAAGAAGTAGAAAGAGAATAATAAGAAAAGCCCAGAGAATGTAGAAGGAAGGAAATAATAAAGATTACAGCAGAAATAACATAGAGACTTAAAAAATACAAAAAATCAGTGAAATCAAGAGCAGGTTCTTTGAAAGTATAAATAAAATGGATCAACCCTTAGTCAGTCTCATCAAGAAACAAAGAGCCAAAACCGGTTTGGCTCAGTGGATAGAGCATCGGCTGCAGACTGAAGGGTCCCAGGTTCGATTCCAGTCAAGGGCATGTACCTGGGTTGCGGGCACATCCCCAGTAGGAAATGTGCAGGAGGCAGCTGATCGATGTTTCTCTCGCATTTGATGTTTCTAGCTCTCTATCTCTCTCCCTTCCTCTCTGTAAAAAATCAATAAAATATATTTTTAAAAAAAGAAACAAAGAGAGAGGACCCAAATAAATAAAATCAGAAACAAAAGCAGAGAAGTAACCACTGACACCATAGAAACAAAAGGATTATAAGAAAATACTATAAACAACTGTATGCCAACAAACTGGACGATTTGGATGAAATGGACAAATTCCTAGGAAAATAGGACCTCCAAAAACTGAATCAGGAGGAATCAGAAGACCTGAATAAACCAATAATAACTGATGAGATAGAAATAGTAATAAAAAAAAAAAACCCAGCAAACAAAAGCCCAGGTCCAGACAACTTCACAGGGAAGTTTTACCAAACATTCAAAGAAGAGCTAACGCCTCTACTCCTCAAACTATTTTCAGAAAACCCAAGAGGAAGGAACACTTCAAAACTCTTTTTATGAAGCCAGCATTATCCTAATACCAAAACCAGATAAAGACACTACAAAGAAAAGGAATTACAGGCAAATATCCCTGATGAACATAGACGCTAAAATCTTCAACAAAATATTAGCAAATTGCTTCGAAAAATATTGTAAAATGATCATACACCACGACCAAGTGGGATTTATTCCAGGAATGCAAGGCTGGTACAATTTTTTCAAATCAATAAACGTGATACATCACATAAACAAATTGAAAGACAAAAATCACATGATCATAGCAATAGATGCAGAAAAATCATTCAACAAAATCCAACACCCATTTTTGATAAAAACTCTCAGGAAAGTAGGAATAGAGGGAGCATATCTCAACATGATAAAAGCCATATATGACAAACCTACAGCCAATATCATACTCATGGGCAAACACTAAAACCATTTCCCCTAAGAACAGGAACAAGACAAGGATGTATACTTTCACCACTTTTATTCAACATAGTACTGGAAATCCTAGCCACAACAATCATTGAAGAAATAAAAGGCATCCAAATTAGAAAGGAGGAAGTAAAACTCTCATTAACCGCAGATGACATGATATTGTACATAGAAAACCCTAAAGACTCCACCAAAAAACTACTAGATTTAATAAATGAATTTGGCAATGTAGCAGGATACAAAATCAGCACCCAAAAATTGATGGCTTTTTTATACACTAATAATGAATTATCAGAAAGAGAAACTAAACAAACAATCCCATTTACCATTGCAACAAAAAATTAAGATACTTAGGAATCAACCAAGAAAGCAAAAGTTCTGTACTTGAAAAACTACAGGACATTGAAAAAAGAGAAGAATATATAAACAAGTGGAAGAATAAACTGTGTTCATGGATAGGTAGAATCACCACCATTAAAATGTCCATACTACCCAAGGCAACCTACAGATTCAATGCAATCTCGGTTAAAATACCAACAGCATATTTCACAGACCTAGAACAAATACTCCCAAAATTTATATGGAATAAAAAAAGACCCCGAATAGATGCAGCAATCTTGAGAAAGAAGAACAAAGTTGGAGGAATCACAATACCAGATATCAAGTTATACTACAAAGCCACCGTAATCAAAATAGCCTGGTACTGGCACAAGAACAGGCATATAGATTAATAAAATAGAACAGAGAACCCAGAAATTGGCCCAAGCCATTGTGCTCAATATTTGACAAAGGAGGCAAGAGCATACAATGGAGTCAAGAGAGTCTCTTCAATAAATAGTGTTGGGGAAACTGGACAGACACATACAATAAAATAAAACTAGACCACCAACTTACACCATACACAGAATAAACTCAAAGTGGATAAAATACTTGAATGTAAGTTTTGAAACCATAAAAATCCTAGAAGAAACAATAGGCAACAAAATCTCAGTCTCATGGCAATATGTTTACAGATATATCTCCTAAGGTAAAAGAAAGTAAGGAGAAAATAAGCAAATGAGACTATGTCAAAATTAAAAGCTTCTGCACAGCCAAAGAAACCATCAACAAAATAACAAGAGAACCCACTGTATTGGAGAACATATCTGACAATGATACATCTGATAAAGGGTTAAAATATATAAATAACTCATACAACTTAACAAAAGGAAGACAAACAATCCCATTTAAAAAAATGGGCAAAGGACCAAAATAGATAATTCTCCAAAGAGGACATACAGATGGCCAAGAGACACATGAAAAATACTCAAAGTCACTAATCATCTGAGAGATGCAAATCAAAACAACCTGTCAGAATGCCTACCATCAACAAATCAACAAAAGACAAGTGCTGGTGAGGATGTAAAGAAAAAGGAATCCTAGTACACTGTTGGTGGGAATTCAGACTGGTGCAACTATTATGGAAAACAATATGGAGTTTCCTAAAAAAATTAAATATGGAACTGCCATTTGACCCACTTCTAGGATCCTAAGAAACTTGAAGCACCCATCAGAAAGAATGCATGCACCCTTATGTTCATAGCAGCACAATTTACAATAGCTAAGATCTGTAAACAGCCCAAGTTCCCATCAGTAGATGAGTGGATAAAAAGCTGTGGTACATTTACACCATGGAAAACTATGCACCAGTAAAAGAGAAGAATATCTTACCCTCTGAGACAGCATGGAGAAACCTGAAGAGTATCATGGTAAGTGAAATAAGGATTCTTACTAAATCTGAAACTGTTTCTTAATATCAGTAAAAATACAAATGGGCTTTCTCTGACTAGAGAAAGACAAGTATCACATAATCTCACTCATATGTGGAATCTAAGTAACAAAATAAACTGATGAACAAAATAGATCCAGAGACATGGAAGCATGGAACAGAGTGTGGACTCTCTTTTACCAACCTCTTCCTATAATCCCCCTCCCAGTCCCTGGCAACCATTTTCTACTATTTCTGAGTTTAACTCTTAGCTTTTCTTTTGTTTGTTTTAGGTTTATATGTAAATATAAGTGATAGCATGTAGTATTTGTCTTTCTCTTTCTGGCTTATTTCGCTTAGCGTGATGGACTCAAGATCCACACATGCTGGAGGCAAAGACCAACAAGTAGTTAGCATAATAAATGTGAGAGGTCCTCAGAGGACTGATGGACCTTGGGCTTTAGCAAGGGCTAAAAGCTATGCACCAATTGTTCTTTTGAGACAATGGTGGCTCAGGGCAATTCCCTAACTTGATAATCTTTTACTGTTTATCAAATCTTACCTATGATATGCTTGTTTGCTTTGTTAAAGGGCAAATGTATATTCTAGTAAATAAAAAGCTATGGGTATGGAGATTTGGGGAGCCATTCCATTAGAGAAGGGCCTCTGCCTGGTTCCCCTAATGCAGTGATAGCGAACCTTTGGAGCTCAGTGTGTCAGCATTTTGAAAAACCCTAACTTAACTCTGGTGCTGTGTCACATATAGAAATTTTTTGATATTTGCAACCATAGTAAAACAAAGACATATTTTTATATTTATTTTATATATTTAAATGCCATTTAACAAAGAAAAATCAACCAAAAAAATGAGTTCTTGTGTCACCTCTGACATGCGTGTCATAAGTTCGCCATCACTGCCCTAATGCCTTCCAAATTTATATTTCTTATCTAGTATATCCATTTGCGCGTGGCCCCTTCTCCAGATTCTGAATCCTTCCTGCAAAAGGTTGCGGCACACACATGTTGTTGCAAATGACAGGATGCCTTATTTCTCATAGCTGATTAATATTCATCCATCCCACATCTTTATTTATTCACTCATTGATGGGCACTTAGGTTTTGTCCACAGTGTGGGCTTCTGTGAATATGCTGTTATGAACATGGAAGCTCAGACATCTCTTTGAGATCCTCTTTTCATTTCCTTAGGTATATAACCAGAAGGGAAATTGCTGGATAGCATGGTAGTTTTATTTTTAACTATTTGAGGAAATTTGATACTATTTTCCAAAAAGGCTGAATCACTTTACATTCCCACAACAGTGCACAAGTGTTCCCCTTTCTCCACATCCTTGCCAACACTTGTTATCTGTGTTTTTTATGATACCCATTCTAAGAGAGGTGAGGTGATATCTCATTGTGGTTCCAAGCACGTTTTCATGAGCTTGTTAGGTACTCGTTTGCCATCTCTGGAAAATGTCTATTCCAGTCTCCTGCCCATTTTTTAATTAAATGGTTTGTTTTTTGCTATTTCAGTGGCTTGAATCCCTTATATGTTTTGAATATATATAGTGGTGCTGACATAAAAACAGACACATGTATCAGTGGAACAAAATAAGGAGCCCAGAAATAAACTCATGCAAATAAAGTCAATTAATTTATGACAAAGGAGCCAAAAATATACAATACAATGGGGAAAGAATAGTTTCTTCAATAAATGGTGTTGTGAAAACTAGACAGCCATACACAAGAGTAAAAGGAGATCCCTTTTTTACATTCTACACAGTCAACTCAAAATGGATTAAAAGCTTGAAGATAAGGCATAAAACCATAAAACGTCTGGAAGAAAACATAAGGAGTAACCCCCTCAGCATTGGTATCGGCAATGATTTTTTCTATTTGACACCAAAAGCAAAAATAAATAAGTGGGACTGCATCCACTAAAAAGTTTCTTTATTAACAAAATGAAAAATCATACTCCACAATGGGAGGAAATATTTGAAATTCATATATCTGATAAAGGGCTAACCTGTGCTTTTTTTGTCTTTCATGATTTGAATTGTTCTAATCTTTGAAAAGTATTTATGTTTACTTGCTTTTAATAAATGCTACATTGTAAAAAGGTTCAAAATGATATATGTTTTTTTCCAAAGAGCCTTATATTCTCTCAAACCACATATTTATTGGGTTTCAGGAAACATTCTACAACCTGATTCTAACTACATTTTAGAAAGTCAGGTTTATGCATCCAATGTTACATGTATTAACCAAGTATTAACCAAATATCCTTTGCACTTGCTCACTTTGTACCACTTGTCAATTACCTGGCATTTGTAGAGAGCACATAAGACTCCCTGACACTTACTTGACCTGGAAATGGCTGTTCGTGGATGGGAACAGCCAGGGACAGAGGTGTGGGCTGTTTTGGGTCAAGGAAGGATGAACAAGTTACTGTAGGGTTGTGTGTGTGTGTGTGGGGGGGGGGTGCTTTAAAAGGCCAACTTATATCATGAAATTGGATTAGCAATTGTTCAAATAATCAAAATCTAGGTGTGAGTATAGTCCCTCAGAAATGGTCTGTGTTTCCTAAGACAAGGTGTTATCATCTGCTCAGGATGCCATAACAAAATACCTCAGACTAGATGGGTTAACCAGCATGCATTTTCTCACAGCTCCAAAGGCTGGAAGCTCACCTCAGGCAGCCAGCATGTCAGGCTGAGGGCTCTGCTCTTGACCTGCAGATGGAAAGCTTCTGGCTGTGCACACATGGCTTCCCTGGTGTGTGCACATGGAGAGAGATCCCTCTCATACTCTCCTTATAGCCACCAATCCTATGGGATCAGGGTCCCACACTTATACTCTCACTTAACTGTAATTACCTTCTAGAAACCTATCTCTAAGTACAGTCCTCAGCATAAGGATTTGGGAGAAATACAGTTAAGCCCATATTACAAAGTAATAGAATAAAAGGTACTTATTTCCATGATGGTTTTAACACATGTAATCATTCAATATCTCTAGGTCCTCAAATGAACATAACGGATGTGGGTACTATTCAATTAGTGATGCTTAATTTGACTATTGACAACTAAATATTGGTTCTCATGACCATCTTATTTCTTAATACAAGTAAATGCATTGCTCTGGATTCTTACTAAATCTGAAACTGTTTCTTAATATCAGTAAAAATACAAATGAGCTATTCAAATAGTCAGGAAATCAACACCTTCTTGGCTCTCTTATCTTTTCCTACCTGTAAAATGTTTACTGTTGAAGGCAACATAAGAACAACATCAGTTTCTATCAGCATTTTGAAGCTATTTTTCCTGGTCTATTTTCATGAAAGAGAGAGGAAGGGTTTAAATTTTCAAATATTTTGGATGGGAAATCCCATATAATTGCATCATTGTGGGCCACACATCTATCCTGAAGCAAAACTTCTTTGCAACTAAATCTCCTTCAAAAGTATTATTATATCTGTATGTGCATGTTCTTTAATCAATTACATTGGATTCAATCAGATTTGTCACATAAATCAAGAACTGATAAATTCTAGCATGGAGTGTTGTGACCCTCCAGAAGAGGTAACTATCCTTGATCACTAAACTGAGTTATTTTAGGCAGAAATGGGAGAGAATGGGCACTATAATTAAAGTAACATAGTCATCAGAATCTAAAGAATTCACACTGTGTTGTAGAGACTGCTTTGGGTCTCTACAGGGTAAGGGTGGGGTGGTAAGGGAGGTACAAAGGTGCATTTGCTATTGTTGCTCACTCTCAGGAGTCAGAGATGGGATCCATGTCAGAAGTTGGTGTTCCAGGTGGGGAACCTATGCCTTGACAAGGACAACTTCATCCCTGACCTAATTCAATTCCAAGTCTAACTCAGAAGTGACTTAAACCCTATATTTGCAAAAACAATGTTTAAGGTTGTGTTTCCTTCTTTCCACACGAGAAAAAAGTCTTCTTCTGAGGTCACAAAATATTATATGCATGGCCCCTCCAAGGTGCCTATATTTACTTGTCTAATTGTCTGATATAACCTGTCAGAAAATAATGTTATTTATTGATGACAAAGGCTGTATTTTGCTACTCTTTGCTATAGTTATAGGAGTCAGGATATAAAGATAGCTCCTGGATGAGTCCAAACATATGTAACTTTCTGAAGTTACACGCTGAAGTTCAAAATAGGTATGTATTTGGTGCAATGAGCATAAGGTGAAAGGAGACAGGTAGGGTAGGCAGTCAGGCCCCAAGGTAAGGGATTCTGACTTCTCAGTTGAGAATAGGGTTGAACACTGCCAATTCAGCACCCTGGATAGCACCGTGGGTGATCCAAATAATATTTGAGAGGAGCTTTTATCTGCAAAGAGCTCAGAATGATGTTCTGATGTTCTGTGTTTGGTAAAAGGACCTCGTATTTATAATAAGCTTTGTTCTTAGCGTCTCATCTGTCCTTCCATCCCTCCCAGCACCTCACCCTCAGCAGCAGCGGTCAGTGAAGCACAGGTTCCTGGCCAGCTGTTAGGACACCTACACCCTGGCAAGGTGCAACCAGTGGACAGGGTGGTCTTTTACCTTTCAAGAACCATTGACCTCTTTATGTGAATTATATTTTGCTAAGTTGGGAATAAGGACCTTGGCCCTTAACAGATATGAAACAGACAGTCAAAGACGATTCATCTGCCTTCCTCAGTTCATCCAGCTCACACACGGCTTCTTCTATATGCTTCACAGCCAACAGATTTGGGGTTTTCTGATTTTATTAAAAGAACCGGTCTCAATTCTTTTCTTGCCTCAAAACTCCTATGGTCTTTATTAGGTGCTCATCGTAGACTTTTCTGCTTAATCACATAGCTTATCTCTGGTAACTCATAACGGAGACATAGGAAACACATTATTAAGTAAGCAACCTGAGCCAAAGATTGGCTATATTTTTTAAATGCTGATGTATGGAAATTTAAAGTCTTACCTTAGCTGACAGATGGCAAAAGAAAATGGTCACAGCATATCCTGTCCACACTTCAGTGCTTTGTCAAATAAGAATAAACCTATTTAATTAATATTGATTTAACACTGACTGTCCTTGAGGCATATTACCCTTTGACACATTTTTACCTTCAAAACTGCCAAAATTTCAAAATGTACAATAAAAAATTCAAATCCATTTCCAAGCTCAGGGGTATTGTGGTTTGTTATCACCAGTTTCCAGCTACTCCAAGAAGATGCCACGTGTCATAGCAAGTGGCAATGTCTTTATTTACGACCTCCAGTAATTAGTTAGCTTTGCCAGACATTTCTCATGCAGGAATGGGACTTTAGGGAAGGATAAAAGATTCTGACTATATTTGGCTTATGATCCTTGCCTTTGTTAAAAGATGACCACTTCACTTTGATAGAACTACTAGACAGTTATTTCTAAGTAAATAACACAAATGAGACATTTGTTTATCAGCTGGAAGAAGAGGGAAAGTTAATTATTCTTGACAACTTCTATCTGGTAATTTGAATGAGTCAATATCCAGAAACCCTTACTTACCTAAGGAAGGCATTTTCATTTGAAAATTTGCTTACTCAACTCCCACTCTTTGACTCTATCCACATTTCCAGGAAGGCCTTGGGGAATAGTCCTTCTAGTAAAACTACGTTGCTCTGGGAGGAAGATGTACATACGCATCCATAGGTCCATGGACCACCTCTGAGAGCCACACTCCATTTCCAGTCTCAGTTAGTAGACCAACAATTCCACATGTGAGTTATACTCAAGTATCTTAAGTTGCAGCACCCTCCTTTGTGTCAGGTGAAGATCCCAAAATGTTCCTAACTCCAACACCCACAATGAGTGAATGACGAGCAAGGAGACCAAATATCTGCTGAACCTTCCAAGTAGACACTGATGGGAGAAGGAGGTAGGAAGCACTCCTTCAGTCCTCACCACCTTAGAAGTCATGTACCCTCAGAAGTTCTCTTCCCAGATCTGGGCAAAAGCATTTGCCGCATAATTCCCTAATAGTGTGATCAGGAGCCCTCTTCCCGGGCACTGCAGAGCCAAAGTCAGAACCCTAGCAGTGAAAAATCTCAGCCGCATTCCCTTTGAATTTTCATCTCTGGTAACAACGGGGTGGATTTTTAAATCATAAGACAGAAAAAAGCCCTAACCAGGGTGAGCCTTTGCTCCCCCTGTTTGAGGAAGGAGCATGGTCACAGGGAATGGCACAGCATTCTTGTCACGTGGTTTAGGCTAAATGCTTGGGCCTGAAAAACGTCAAGGCCAAACCAGTTGACAGATCAGAACTATTCTGAGTGAAAGTGCAGAAGTTGGGGCAGGTGAAAGTGAGAAGGCCGTCTCTGAAACAGTCTTTGCCGGAAACAGTTAGTCCTCAAACCGTATTGCTGTGAGGATGTGATTTTGTAGACACTAATGCCTAATTTTCTTTCTGGAATTATTTTGCTCTCCTTTCTGCTTTGCTTGTATAAGTCATGGCCCTTTCCCCTGGGTTATGACCCTGCTCTACCTCCAGTCTTAACATCCATGGCTGCAGGTCATGTCTACACTCCCTTCAAGTAATTATAACCAACCTGTGCATTTTGGTACATTGTGGACAGAGAACTATTGTGCAACAAGTCTCTGTCTGAAAGCCAGTAGGTTACTCAAGTGACTGGAAGAGTTATATGATTATCCCAGTTCCATTCCAATCTCTGTGGCAGCTCCTCCAGTTGGCACCTTCTTCTAGGAACCCAGGGAGCCACACCTCAGCCAAGACATCTCCCGATGCAGGGTCACAAGGAAGGCTTTAATGGAACCTCTCATCATCATTTTCAACAGTGAAAAGGTAGTTGTTATAATTTTATATGCGGGCATCTTTCAGAAGTCCTTTCAGAAAATGCCCCCATCACAGTCCCAAAGCTTCTGACTCTCATCACATACTTCCAAAAAAGTTTAAAAAAAATTGTTTTGGAAAAATTGGAAATAATAATCATGGTTAACTATTATTCTCAAGTAAATAACCTCAAAATATGTGTGCTTCTTTTTCCATAACATGTTTTGTATTATTTTTTCAAACATAACATGTCGCGCTTACAAAGTTCAATTAGAGACATCTGCTTACAAGCTGAGCTAACTCATTGTTTAATATTTCTGTGAAAGAACAGAAAGAAGGGGCTGCATTTGGATCTGCCTCCAATGACTCATGCAGTTTTCATTGTACATCGTTATTGTCAATCATTTCTGCTCCAAACTATTAAAAGGGCTGGGGGAAAAAATCAACTTTGAAGTGTTATATGGTTATACTCAAACTTTATATTTTGATTCTTTCTAAAAGGTAAAAATTTGAAACAAAAGAATATTGCAAGCAAAGGAGGATAAAAACCATTGTTGTAATATCAGAGTTGTTATAATATTGGTTGGACTGGAAAATGCAAAAGCAATTTCTAAACATTTGACTAAACTCTAGTCTCTTGATGTCTTAAATATTATGCTTCATTGTTCATTGCATATAAAAAATAGACCAAGGCTACAATTTTGGCAAATACCTAAAATAGGGAAAAAACCCCAGACCAGGGAAGAATTATCTTAAAGCTCTGGAAGGTATAAAAGGGCCTTTTACTTCCCTATTTGCCAACCTGCAAATATCAGCCTTAGAGACTTTCTATATACAGATTGTTATACGTCCACCTTAAGTAACAAAATATAATGATTCATGAACAATGCTCAGATGAGCTCAAGCATCCCTTGAGTGTTTCATTAGCCATCCCTGTGTTCAGATTGATTTATAAGCCTTGGGTTCCTCGTTTCCTCGCCATTAGCCATCATTACACCATATGACTCCCCGCAGTCCTCAGCTTACTGCTTCTGGGGAGGAGGTGCAATCCTGCCCAGCTGTGCTGAGCTAGTTTTCACTACCACTAATTTTCTGCCAGAACCTATGAGTAATGTCACATTTCATGCTGTTCCAATAAAAACATTTGCTCCTTGGCAGGGCTAGTACAGAGCTTGACGGGAAAACTATAGCAGTCCCCAGGGGAGGAAAGGTAACTGAGAGACTTTGTCAGGAAAAAAAATTGAGTACCTGCCTAGGCTGACACAGCAGATCAAAAGAAAGACAAAAGAATGAAGTAATTGGGTCATGACCCAAAGACTTATAGACATTCATTCATTTACTCTACAATATGAGCACCTACAGCATCCTAGACATTGTGAAATAGAATTGTCATATCTGTTGGACACAATTCCTCAGAGCCAGAAGGTCTGGGATGAGCTCCATGTTTCTGCTTTACTGGGCTATGCAACCTAATAAAAATAGTTTAAATTTATGAGGCCCCTGGTTTCTAATCCTATAATCTATGCCATAATATATCTATATAACACTGCATAATGCATATTTATATAATATAATCTATATAATAATCTCCCAAGCCTCAATTTATTGATAGAAATTCATGGAGAGTGATATAATAGGAGGCATTTAGAAAAAACACATTGATAGATGATAGATACAGTAGATAGATGATAGATAGATAGATAGATAGATAGATAGATAGATAGATGATAGTGAACAAACTCTTAAGAGTAGGACATTCTCCACATAAACACTCATGTATCCACTATAGCAGAAAGGCAGGTTCTCACAGCATCCAGCTAACAAATAAGTGTCGTCTCCACACTGCCACCTCATGGACCAAACACAACAGTCAACAGGACACATACCGGCATGTGTAGTTCTGTAGGCCATAATCTTCAGCATCATGGTCAGATGATATTGAGACATTAGGAAACATGTCTAAGCATATACTCTAGGATAAGATACTGTCATTCAGCAGAACTCTCTCAAACCATCAGTTTCTCTCTATTTACAGTCTCTGAGAATATTTGAACTTATTTACAGGATTGTTTTCTCCTATATTGGTGCTTTGCTGAAGTAACATTCCCCTTTCTGCATTAACATAATGTGTTATCACTGCTTGAGGAGCTGAATCCATTTATATGAAAGCTACAAGGACATCAGGTAAAATAATCATAGGGGTTACTTACTATACTCTATACAGGTTGTCCTATACCTCCTCATAGACCCCACTACTTGTATCTCAAGGTGGAAATGGGATGCCTAGGACCTAATATTCTCAATCCTTAAATATCAACTATTAGGTAATCTACCTTTGCTACCCAGAATGAGCACTGAACAATGCCCTTTTTAGCCATTGTTTTCAAGCACTAGTCCAGTGATGGAGAACCTATGTATGACACAAGTGTCAGAGGTGACACAAGAACTCATATTTTTGGTTGATTTTTCTTTGTTAAATGACATTTAAATATATAAAATAAATATCAAAACTATAAGTCTTTGTTTTACTATGGTTGCAAATATCAAAAAATTTCTATATGTGACACAGCACCAAAGTTAAGTTAGGGTTTTTCAAAATGCTGACACGCCGAGCTCAAAAGGTTCGCCATCACTGCACTAGTCTTTTCTCCCACATGTTCCCACAACTATATGACCTTCCTGGCCTATCTGGTCCATGTCATGTCATAGCCAAGAAGCTGTCCAAGCAGCTTGCCTAATAATCCTTTCCACTGACCCACCTTTTGTTATTTCTTGATGTTTGGTAGTTGGCTCCTTTTGAGAGGGAAGCATCCAAAGGCCCATTTCTTAGTGAAAGAAGAACATCCCTGAAAAAGAGTAAATAAAGTTTTTTTAAAAATTTCAGAATGAATAGATCCAAAAATTAAAAAGAAGAATCATGGAGTCTCTCCAGCCCTGGTTCCCCAGACACCTCCAGCCAAAGCCCATTTGTGGGCTCAGGAACCCCATTCTATTCCTGAGAACATATCAGAACTCTCTTCTTAAGAATGAAGGATAGCCCTAGCCGGTTTTGCTCAGTGGATAGAGCATTGGCCTGTGGACTGAAGGGTCACAGGTTCGATTCCGGCCAAGGGCACATGCCCGGGTTGTGGGGTCGATCCCCAGTAGGGAGCGTGCAGGAGGCAGCCGATCAATGATTCTCTCTCATCATTGATGTTTCTATCTCTCTCTCCCTCTCCCTTCCTCTCTGAAATCAATAAAGAAATATATTTTAAAAAAGAATGAAGGATAAATGAAAGATGAAATAAAGGATGAAGGGTGAAATAGGTAAAGAAGAGCAAAAGGTATAAACTTCCAGTTATGAGATAAATAAGTCCTGGGATGTAATAATGTACAGCATGGTGACTATAGTTAACAATATTGTATTGTATATTTGAAAGCTGCTAAGAGATTAAAACTTAAAATTCTCATCACAAGAAAAAAATTATAACTGTGTATGGCAATAAATGTTAACTGAATTATTGAGGTAATAATTTTGCAACATATACATATATCAAAGCACTACGTTATACACCTAAATCTAACACTAGGTTATATGTCAACTGTATCTCAATAAAAAGAAAAAAGAATTAAGGCCAGAAATGATGGGATTTTGAGTTTCCTCTTAATATTTGCTACTAGTATTGCCTATCCACATCTATCTTTTTTTAAAAAAATATATTTTATTGATTTTTTACAGAGAAGAAGGGAGAAGGATAGAGAGTTAGAAACATCGATGAGAGAGAAACATCGATCAGCTGCCTCCTACACACTCCCTACTGGGGATGTGCCCATAACCAAGGTACATGCCCTTGACAGGAATCGAACCTGGGACCCTTGAGTCTGCAGACTGATGCTCTATCCACTGAACCAAACTGTTTAGGGCTATCCACATCTATCTTACCTCATCCTCTGCCTCACAGTTCTGCAAAGGTGAGGACTGATGATAAATATTATCTTGTTATGCCCAATATTCTTACCACCTTGCTGTGTACTACACACACACACACACACACACACACACATATCTATTTTCTTTCAAAAATCTATTGAGAAATTATCTGCATTTGCAGAGTTCCGCTGTGAAGAGGGTTTACAAATATTAGCTTCTTCCTGTGGTTAAGCATGACACACTCATTCCTCACCCTCTCCACTCTTCCCACTAGCACCTTCATCCCCAGTTCTGTCAGTTTCCTCCCACCACTCCAGGCTGACAGTGAAGTCAACAGCACACATCATGTGTGCCACTCTTTCCAGGAATAACTTAGGTTCTCATTCCATCTCAGCCTTCTTGACTCTTTGACCTTATTATGCCAGTTTGGTGTCCCAAATGGCCATAGTATTGACAAGGAGAGAGTGTTTATAAAAGAAATGCCCACTTTTAAGCTCAATTTTATGTTCACCTCCTCGATGTAGATGAGGACCAAAGAACATGCTAATTATTATCTAGTCAGGAATGAAATCCTACAGGCAAAGAACAAAATTATATTTAGGCAATAGATTGCCATTTGGTAATGCTGATTTATGGCAATGCTTCTCCAACTTTTAGTTTACATAAGAATTATCTGGGGAATTTGTAACAAATGGAGAATCCTAGTCTCTACCCTGAGAATCTTAAACCTTGAGTTGTCCCCAAAATATGGGCATAACAGGGCCACACAGTGAAGAATAGTGGATTATAATTAAGAGTTTATAATTTTTCTATTTAACTGAGATCATTTCTCTTACATTAATGTCTCCTGTAGTTATATGACACAGAGGTTTCATTGAACAAAATAAAAAAGAATAGAGAAGAAGTGACATCAGAGAAATGGCAGCATGAGAGAGCCCCTTGGCCTCTCCCCTTGAAATTTCAACAAGTTAACCAACCATAATTCAAGAAAAAAATCTCTGCTCTACACAGATGCATGCCTGAGAGATCAGCGCATTGAAACATCTAAAGGTGGGCAACTGGGAATAAACAGAGAGATGAGAAGGGAGGAAAGTGCAGATGGCCTTCAGATGCAGCCCTGCAGCCAGGAGCTCAAAGCTTGGCTTGAAAAGGGGAGGAATCAGGCACCAGCAGGTGCTTTCTTCAGCTGGGAGGAATAGAGAACTGGGCGGGGGGAGAGGGGGAAGGGATGTGAGGGAGACATCCCAGTAGGGCTGGTGGCAAGGAACAAACTGTATCTGAGTCAGCATATGTATGACAGAGCATGGGGCTCTGCCATGTGCCTCTCCACTGCCAGGCCGGGTGGGTAGCGCTTTAGACAAAGAAAAGGAATTACAGAGCTCTGCTGCTGCTTTAACTCCCCAAATTCACCTCCCATTGCCCTTGAAGCTGGTCCAGGAGCATATAATCTGTAAACCAAGAGCTATTGCAGTAGAACTGCTGTTTACCTCTCTGACTGATCCCCAGGAGGGGTGCTTGGGGTGGGACCTCTTGGAGGTCAGGGTTTGCCATTACATTGAGGACAAAACAAACCTCACTCCCAAGCAACATGGCTGTACTGTCTTATGGAAACCATGGAGGTCCAGACTGGGAGATCACAAAGGTAAAAACATCTTGTGATTCAACACCATCTAGTGGAAAATAGTAGAAAGACTTCTTTAGAGGAAGCTGCTATTGGCCATTAACATAGACAGATGTAAATAAATGCCTAGGCAAAGGAGAAGAGCCAATACCATGAATAACCACAGTAATGAGAATGACCAGAAAGAAAATGAAAAATCTCCAGAAAGCAAGCTGGAACACATGGAAATGTGTGATATAAATGACAGAGATTTCAAGATTGCAGTTTTGAAAATACTAAACAAAGATGTGAGAAAATACAGACAGGCAATTCAATGCACTCAGAAAACAAATCAATGAACAAGACAAGTACTTTACCTAAGCGATGGAAACTTTAAAAAAGAATCAATCAGAAACCTAGAAATGAAGCATGAAATTAAGATTAAGGGTGAAGTACTGAGCATAGAAAACAGAGCCAACCAGATAGAGGAAAGAATTATTGATATCAAAAATAGGAATCTAGAAATGATGCAGAGCGAAGAAGAGAGAGACCTGAGCATAAAGAAAAATGGAGGAGCTCTACAAGAACTATCTGACTCCATCAGAAAAAACAATATTAGAATTAAAGACATTCCAGAAGAAAGGGAGCAGACAATGGAGAGTCTATACAACCAAATAATGGATAAGAACTTCCCAAACCTATAAAAAGAAGTATATCCTCAAATATAAGGAGCAAACAGGACACCCATTTCAATCCAAAGAGGTCCTCTCCAAGGCACTTTTTTTTTTTTTGACAGTATTAAAACTGTCAAAAATTAATAACAAAGAAAAAATTCTCAAAGCAGCCAGGGAAAAGAATGAAGTGGCCTACAAAGGAAAATCCATCAGAATATCATCCAACTTCTCAATAGAAACTCTACAAGCCAGAAGAGAGTGGAACCAAAGATTCAAACGTCTGAGAGAAATTACCAGCCACAAATAATATATCCGGCAAAATTATCTTTTAAATATGAAGGAGAAATAAATAAGTTCCCAGACATACATAAGCTTGGGGTTTTATCACCAGAAAACCTCCATTGCAGGAATTACTCAAGGGAGTTATTCTACCTGAAACAAAGAACATAACATCACAACACTATGAGTGAGGTCACCAAAAAACTTACAGTACAAACAGGGTTAATTTATGACAACAAAAACATAAAAGGAGAGAAAGTAAAGGTCTGAACTGGCAAAGAAAGATGAAGATCAGATGAACTCAAAAACTACTGTGTATATGCAACTTTATTTTTTATAAACCTAATGGTAACCACACACAAAAATCCCCCATAAAGATACATAGATTATAAAAGAAGAAACAGAGGAAAGAGTTATGGAATACCTCAAAAGAAAAACAACAGACAGAAACATAAAGGAAAAGAACCAATGGAGGCACAAAGCTACCAGAAAACAAAAGATGAAATGCTATAGGAAATCCTTATACATCTATAATTACCTTAAATGTAAATAGTCTGTATTCATCAATAAAGAGGCACAGAGTAGCAGAGTGGATCAAAAACCAAAACCCAACCATTTGCTGCATATAAGAGACACTTCTAAGCTGTCAAGCCAAAGGTGGATCCAAAGAAAAAGGGAGGGAGAGCGGGGGCAGCAGAAATGAGCTCCACGCAAATAACACCCGCACAGATGATGCCTGAGAGGCCAGCGCATGGAAACATCTAAAAGTGGGCGACTGGGAATAAACAGGGAGCTAAGAATGGAGGGAAGTGCAGATGGCCTGCAGATGCAGCCCTGCAGCCAGGAGTTCAAAGCTCGGCTTGAAGAGGGGAGGAAAAGCAGGTGTGGCTATACTTATATCTGACAAAATAGATTTAAAGATAATAAGAAACAAGGATGGACACCTTATAATGATAAAGTGGGCACTACATAAAGAAACTATAACACTTCTTAATATATATTCACCCAATCAGAGAGCACCAAAATATATAAAAAGGAGAAACAGTTCAAAACACAATCATAGTTGGGGGCCTTAATACTCCATTGACAGCTCTAGACAGACCAACCAAACAGATAATCAACAAAGAAATAACAGCCTTAAATGAAACACTAGACCCAATGTACATAATTGACATTTATCAAATCTTTCATCCTAGAACATCGGATTATACATTCCCCTCTTGTACACATGGAACATTCTCAAGGAGAGACCGTATGTTGGGTCACAAAACTAGCATCAACAAATTCAAGATGATTGAAATTATAGCATATTTTCTGAACACAATGACTTGAAATTAAAAATCAACTGCAAAGAGGAAGTAAAGAAACTCACAAATATATAGAGATTAAATAACATATTATTTAAAAAATGACTGGATCAAAGAAGAGATAAAAGATGAAAGCAAAAGATGTATAGAGACAAACCATATCAAAACCACTGGAATGCAGCAAAAGCAGTAATAAGGGGGAAGTTACAGGCCTATCTCAAGAAACAAAAGAAATCCCAAGTAAGCAACCTAATCACATCTTAAAGTACTAGAAAAAGAAGAACAAAAGCAACCCAAAGTCAGCAGAAAAAAAAGGAAATAATAAAAATTAGAGAATTGAATGAAATAGAGAACAAAAAGACTATACAAAAATTAATAAAAGAAAGAGTTGGTTCTTTGAAAAGATTAATAAAATTGACAAACCCCTGGCTAGATTCACTAAGGAAAAAATGGAAAAAAACCCATATGAACAAAATCAGAAATGAGAGAGAAGTCACCACAGACATCACAGCTATACAAAGGATCATATTAGAATACTATGAAGGACTATATCCCACCAAATTCAATAACCTAGAAGAAATGCATATGTTCCTAAAAATATATAACCTTTGTAGACTAAATCATGAAGAATTGGAAAACCTAAATAGACCAATCAGTGGTGAGGAAATTAAAACAACCATAAAAATCTCCCCCAAAATAAAAGACCAGGACCAGATGGCTTTTCCAGTAAATTCTACCAAAATCTCAAGTAAGACTTAAAACCTGTCTTTCTCAAACTCTTCCACAAATTTGATAAGACAATGCTTCCTAACACATTTTATGAGGCCAACATAACCCTGATACCAAAACATGGCAGGATGACACAAGAAAAGAAAACTACAGACCAATATCTCTGATGAACACAGATGCAAAAATCCTAAACAAAATTCTAGAAAATCAAATACAACAGTACAGCCAAAAAACAATACATCACAGTCAAGAGGCACAAGGATGGTTCAACATATGCAAATCAATCAGTGTAACACACCACATTAACAAAAGAAAGGATAAAAAAATCATACGATCTTATCAACAGATGCAAAAAAGACATTTGATAAGATACAACACCCATTTCTGATTAAAATACTCAACAAAATAGGAATAGAAGGAAAGTACCTCAGCATAATACAGGCCATATATGACAAACTCTCAGCTAATATCATACTCAATGGTGAAAAACTGAAAGCTTTTTCTCCAAGATCAGGAACAAGACAGGGATATCCACTCTCACCACTCTTATTCCGCATAGTTCTAGAAGTCTAGCCAGAGCAATAAGGCAAGGGAAAGAAATAAAAGGCATCCAAATTGGGAAGGAAGAAGTCAAACTGTCACTTTTTGTGGACGACATGATTCTGTATATAGAACACCCTAAAGCAGTGATGGCGAACCTTTTGAGCTCAGCGTGTCAGCATTTTGAAAAACCCTTACTTAACTCTGGTGCCGTGTCACATATAGGAATTTTTTGATATTTGAAACCATAGTAAAACAAAGACATATTTTTGATATTTATTTTATATATTTAAATGCCATTTAACAAAGAAAAATCAACCAAAAAAATGAGTTAGCGTGTCACCTCTGACACGCGTGTCATAGGTTCGCCATCACTGCCTTAAAGACTCCACCAAAAGAAACTATTAGAAACAATAAAAAATATAGTCAAGTTGCAGGATACAAAATCAATGTGCAAAAATCCATTGCCTTTCTATATACTAACAACAAAACTTCAGAAAAAGAAATGGAAAACACAATTTATTTTGCAAGTGCAACCAAAAGAATAAACTTAACAAAGAACATGAAAGAATTATATACTGAAAATTACAAAGCATTATTAAAAGAGATTGAAAAAGACACACCAAAATGTAAAAATATGGTAGGTATGTTCATGGATTGGAAGGATCAACATATTTAAAATGGCCATATACCAAAAGCAATGTACAGATTTAATGCAGTCTCTATCGAATTCCCAATGTCATTTTTTTAAAGAAAGAATCAGTGGCAAAATCCACAAAGCCTACAGCCATAAACTAGACAACCCAAATGAGCATCTAACATTTGAAAAAATACTCCATTTAATTAGTAAAAAAAAAAAAGGTTAATTTTAATAACTATATATTTTGCCTAAATAAGCTAGGAAGTTTGTATATAGTCTTATATTCATTACTAGAGGCCCGGTGCATGAAATTCGTGCACTGGGGAGAGGGGGCCTCTCAGCCTGGCCTGCACCCTCTCCAATCTGGGACTCCTTAGGGGATGTCAGACTGCCTGTTTAGGCCCGATCCTTTACCAGCAGCCGGACATCCCTCTCGCAACTCAGGACCGCTGGCTCTTAACCACTTACCTGCCTGCGTGCCTGCCTGATTGCCCCTAACCACTCTGTTTGCCAGCCTGATCACCCCCAACTGCTGGCCTGATCACCCCCAACTGCCTCCCCTGCCAGCCTGTTTGCCCCCAACTACCCCCTGCCACCAGCCTGATTGCTCCCAACTGCCTCCCCCTCACCAGCCTGATTGGGGTTGGGGGGCCGATTGGGGGTGGGGCTGGCCATGGGGAGGGGCTGTGGTTGGTGGGTTGGTCAACCACCCCCCCAAATGGGTTGGGGGGGTGGCGATCAGGGCCAGTGGCCTGGGGGAAGAGCCATGGGTGGTTGGCCAGCCAGCCCTGCCCCTGATTGCGGTGGGGGTCGGGGGGGGGGGCAATCTGGGTTGGGGCTGGGCAAGGGGAGAGGCTTCAGGAGATTGGCTGGCCAGCCCTGCCCCCTATTGCAGTGGGGGGATCAAGGGTGGGGCCAACCTGGGGAGGGGCTGCAGGACATTGGCAGCCCAGCCCTGCCCCCTCTTGGGGTGGGGGGGTGCAATCAGGGGCAGATAGCCACGGGGAGGGGCTGTGGGCCTATTGTGGTGGGGCAGGTTGGTCAAGGATGTGGCTGGCGGGGGTGGGGGGGATGGGAAGAGAGGGGGTATTTGGCCAACTGGCCTGCTCTTTTTTTTTTTGGCAACTCCACAATTTTAATTTGTGGTGCCTATGCTATGTCTGAAAAAGACCTTCTTCCCCTGCCCAGGAGAGCGATGGAGAGGGGGCAGCAAAAAATAGAAGACATCCCTCCCTATTGCACACAGACCCTATATACATGCTCACCTGGCCCAGGCCGGCGGGATGCTTGGCACATTCTAGGATCCCTGCTCAGGGCCTGGAGGGGTGACTGGTGGCAGCACACGTGAGAGGGGACCTCTGGGTGACCACTCTGGTCCTGGCTACTGGTCTTGGCACTTCCTGGTCCCCAGTTCCTTTCTGGTCCTGCCTGCAGCCTTGGTCCCCCTACCTGGCCTCAGATGGCCCCCTTGGCTCCTGGGTGCTCTGTCCTCCCCTCCAAACCTGGAGATCTCAAGGAAGGTTATGGCTTCTCAGAGACTCCTCGACAGCCCTATCACTCATGTTCACACAGGGAAGGGGTGCATGTGGCAAAAGCAGCTGTATAAATGCGGGTGCAGGAGCAAGTCACTTGGACAGTTTGCTGATGACTCAGATCAGGGCCACATTCTCATCCTTGAGGCGCTGGTTGTCAGCTCAAAGATTGGACAGGCCCTTCAGCTCCTCTTCCAGCTCAACGGCCTTGCACTCCAGGGCCCTGCACTCAAACCTCGCCAGCTCCAGGATGGCGGGCCTCTCTGCAAAGTGCTCTTGACTCTGCATGGTGCGCTCCAGCTCCACCTTGAGCTGCTCCAGCCGCAGCGTGGTCTGGGTCAGGGCCTCACGAAATCTCTCATTCTCAATGTGCAGCTTTTCGTATAGTTTCCTGAAGCTCCCTCAGGCTCTTCCAATTTTGGCTGGGGTTTGGGGTTTAGGTCCTGCTGCCTCTGGAGGGGAAGAGCTGGATTCTGGGCTGATGTCCACTGGCTTCACCTTCTCCCCCTTCACAGGCCCTCTCCTCTCATTGCCAACTCTGCGGTGCTCCCTGGAGGCCTGTGGTCCCTGTCTCTGCCCCTCAGGCACCTCTACTCTCTGGGCAGGGCCATCAGAATTCTTAACCCCAGGGACTCGGGGCTGCCAGGAAGGGTCCAGGCTCTGAGCACCCTGCTCTCCATGTGGATGGGAGAGTCTGATCAAGGGAAGGCCTGCAGGGGGGAGGGGCTGCAAGGTTGGCTGCTGGCCCCCTGATCAGGCGGTGTGCTGGCTACAGTGGGCGTCATAGCGACTGGCCCAATCAGGGCCATGTTCTGCCTGCTCACCACTCCCCAGTCCCAACATGGCCTCCACTGCCCGGCTATCAGGCCTTTGGGATCACCAGCTCAGGGCGCCTGCTTTCCTACAGGCCTGAGGGGCCCAGGCCTGGGAAAGCAGGTGCTGGTGATTTCACCTGCATGCGTGTTCGCCAACCATCGGCTGATGGAAAGCACTGCCCGCTTGGGGCCGCTCAAACCTGGGTGGGCAGGTCGGGGGCACTGCTTCCAGGGCTATTGCCACTGCCACTGCTGCTGCTGCTGCTGGGGCTTGAGGCACTGACTGAGGCTGCCAGGCATGCCCGTGACCTGCCCGCCCGAGTTGGGTAGCACATAGGATGCGCCAGCGGGCAGATCACTGCTGCTGCCCGGCCCATACCACAGAGGATACCCGGGTGGGTACCCAATAGCTGCGGCCCCACCTCCAACCCCAGGACCCGGCGGGAAGCCCAGATGAGGGCGGAGCAGGTGCCGAACACCCTGGACCCAAAAGCCAGCCCTGGGTCCCCCGGGAGTCCTGGATGAGGGCGGATCGGGTGCCGAACACCGAGGTCCCACCTGCCAGCCTGGTTCCCTGCGGGAGGCCCGGATGAGGATGGAGCGGGTGCCGAACACCTTGGACCCATACACCAGCCCCAGGTCCCCCGAGGGAGGCCTGGATGAGGGTGGAGCGGGTGCTGAACACCTCGGACCCATCCGCCAGCCCCAGGTCCCCTGCTGGAGGCCCGGATGAGGGTGGAGAGGGTTCGGTCCCACCCGCCAGCCCTGGGTCCCCCTCGGGAGGCCCGGATGAGGGCAGGGACCTCTGCCGCCAGCCCTGGATGGAGGGGAGCTGGTGGTTGGCACTGTCAGCCCCGCCTGCAGTATGCAAATTAGCCGCCATCTTGGCTGGTGGTTAATTTGCATATCTCGCTAATTAGCCAATGGGAAGGGTAGCGGTTGTACGTCAATTACCATGTTTCTCTTTTATTAGTGTAGATATTAGTTTCAGGTGTACAATAGAGTGATTCCAAATTTTTGTACTTTACAGTATGATCACCCCACTAATTCTAGTGACCATCTATCACCATGCAAACTTATCACAATATAAAATATAGTACCTTTCACCTTCTTTACCCATACCCTGCCCTCTGGCAACCTTCCCTTTGGTCTCTGTTTTTATGAGTCTGTTTTGTTTTGTTTGTTCATTTGTTCTGTTTTTTAATATTTCACTTTTCCTCTGGGTCACAAATTGCTAGATTTTATTTTTGCATTACTGTGTAATATTACATTGTATATATATACCACATTTTTGTTATCCATTCCTTTATTGATGGACACCTAGGTTGCTTCCACATCTTGCCTATTATAATAATGCTGCAATGAACATAGGGAAGCATATTTCTGTTTGATTTAGTGTTTTCATTTTCTTCATGTAAATATCCACAAGTGAAATTGCTGCATCCTGTGGTTGGATTTTTTAAATGAAAATGCTCAAATTTAAAAAAGTAAGGGTTTTAAATTGATATCATTTTGGAGAATAATTTAGCAGTACCTTATTCATTTATTCACTAAAAATATAATTATTAAACCAAGCCTGACCTGAGGCATTGGAGATACAAAAGTGAACACTATTTCTTAAACATGAAATATATGTATTTATCACATATATTTAACTGCAAAATCTAGTACACAAAGAGTATATACATATAGTATGATTTCATTTCAAAGAAAATAAATGTATGTATTTGTACTAGAGGCCTGATGCACGAATTCATGCATGGGTGAGGTCCCTTGGTCTGGCCGACAATCGGGGCCAATGGGGTGGGGGCGTGGGGGGAGAGGGAGCAGCCGGCCAGGGAGAGGGACTGAGGGAGGTTGGCCAGCCGGGGGAAGGGACCACAGGAGGTTGGCCGGCCACAGGAGGTTGGCTGTGGGAGCGCACTGACCACCAGGGGGCAGCTCCTGCCTTGAGCATCTGCCCTCTGGTGGTCAGTGCGTGTCATAGCAACCGGACAACCAGTCGTTCGGTCGCTTAGGCTTTTATAGTATAGATAGAAAAAAAGTTTAGACTGTTATACATTAAAGTATAATAGTATGTAATTTTAGTTCTAAGTTTATCCTTAGTTTTCATCTGTTTTTTTAATATCTTCCAAATGCAATTTGCTTTATATAAAAAGCTTTTTGTTTATGGATTTTTAAATTAAATTTCTTTTATTCTGAGATCATTATAGATTCACACACAACTATAAGAGAGGATACAAACCAATCCTCTGTACCCCATGCCCATGTTCCTCTAATGTTAACATCTTCCAAAAAAGATAGTGTCACCCAGGACGCTGACATCGACCGCCCGGCGGGGAGCTCCCATCACAGGGTGTCCACGTTGTCCTTCACAGCCAGCCTCTTCCTGGCAGAAGCCCTCTGCCCCTGGAAGCACTAATCGCCATTGCTCTATTGCTTTCCCTGTAAGAATGTGATGTAAAGTGACTCATAGAGCACTCAGCACAGTTCCCTGGAGAGCCACCTGTGCTGTGTGCGGTGTCACTAGTTCACTGATTTCTATCCATGAGCATTTCCTGGGTATGGATGTCCCACATTTTGTACAGCCAGTCACCCACTGAAAGACACCAGACTTGTTTCCAGTTTTTAGCTATTGCTATCAACATCCACGTATAGCTTTTGTATAAACAAAAGTTTTCATTTCTCTCAAAGAAATATACAGGAGTGTGACTTCTGGGCCACGTGGTAAGTGGTCTGTTTAATTTAGTTTCAACAACACTTTCAAACTGTATCCAGAGTATCTGCACCATTTTGTATTCCTGTGAGCAGTGAGCACCGTGGGAGTGATCCAGTTTCTCTGCGTCCTCACCAGCACTTGTCTGCCTCCTTACCTGCCACCCACCGACACCACAGTGAGGGCGGCCTGGGATCAGCGGGACGTCCCGGCTCCACTGGGTGCCCTCGGGCGTGGCTGTGCGTGGACATTCAGGACGCCCATTTAGAGGCCAGTGGAGATGCAAGTCCCAGATCCCTGCTTGGCCTTCCCGACGCCGCCCTGGTGAGATGCTGGGGTGCCTCATTGAAGTGCCACACGGGAGGCCTGGGCTCCTGCCTGGCTCTTGTGTGGTTGAGGATGCAGCTCCCATCTTTTCTTGCATGTTTGGTGGGAATAAAATGGTTTTGTCTGAAAGTTTCCTGTTTTGTGAGGTCGATCTTTCCTGGGCTCTCAGAGAGAACAGCCTTTGGTTATGGCTTATGTGGCCTGCACTCTGCATTTCCAAGGCGCTGGCTTCCTCGGCAACTGAAATACCTGAGGCCAAAATCAACCCAGGACACATCGCGATGTGTCTCCTGGGCCTGCAGTCTCTGGCCTGGCTCCTTTCTCTCAGCTTCTCAGAACTTCTTATGTTTGCTTTATGGATAATGTCCGAAGTTTTCAGTTGTACATGGTGGGAAGAATATAGAAAAGTATGTCTACTCCATATTCCAGGATCAGAAGCCCTAAAAGCCCCTTTATAATAAAATGTATGTATTTATTGGGAAATGCATTCCGGTTTGCGTGGAGAGGAGCAGGTGTGCGAGCTCTAGCTTACAGACAGAGCGATAGCAACACCCTCTCTGTAGTCTCTAAAGATGACTTGCTTTGCAGAGACTACCCACTCCACTGAGAGGGAAGAGTTTTTTAAAATTTATATTTAGTGTTGAAAGTATTACAGATGCTCCCCTTTTCCACCCACCGACCGTCTCCTCCTCACTCCTGCCCCCTCCCCAGGCCTTCACTTTTTTAAGGGATAAAGCTGAGTTGTTGTTTTTTTTAGTATTTGGGTCAGTGATTATTGAACCCAAGTTCTAACAATCAATCTTCCTGATTGTTTCTAATGTGTTGGCTCAATAGAACTTGCCATTGGGGCTTGTACTTCCCTGTGTACACACCTTTGAACAACCTTCCTCACCCGGGAGGGCACGAGGCTTTCCTCTGGGTTGTTCATTCCTTTAAAAGTATAATTTGAAGCATTTTACCTTCACTCCTTCATGAATATGATCCCTTGAAACTTGACATTTTCACAGGAAACTGGCCCCACTGCCCAGTTACAAGGCTGCAGTAACTTTGCTGGCTCCTTATGAGGCCCCTTGCCACTTTGCTTCTGCATTTGCCACTGACGTACGAACTGCAAAGAACTGTAAGTAATCCACAGTTACACACATATTAACTGGGCAGCCAAGCAGCAGAAATAACACTGACACGTGCGACTAATCCTAGTGCGGCAATAGGTAGAAAGCCAGGTCAGAAGCGGAGCGGTGAGTGTGAGGGCAGGTGGCTTAAAGGGAAAAGAGGTTCCAGGTGACGTAGAGAGTTTAGAAAGACGGATCATTGCACAGTGGACGGCTTCAATTTGTGTTAGAGGCCATTTCATTTTTAAACCAATGCATTTTCACTGTTTGACTATCTATCTTGACCTGAGCATAGGCGATATTTGGAAAGGCTCATTTCAGGGGAATATGATTTAATTGTTCATCAGATTAGGCCAGTCTCCAAAATGTCACTTGCTGCTGAGTGCTGCCAACTAGACCAAGAGCCACACTCAGGGGACTTGAATATCAGGCCCAGGAAGATTGGCACCTCCCAAGGTCTGAGGCAGCTCAAAGGGGATTTTCTTCTTGGCCCATGAATGTCATCAGTTAACCTTCCTCCCTGTCCTCAAACAAAGACACCACAGGAGGTATTTGCCTTTCTGCTCCTTCTACCCTCAGCCTCAGTGAAAATCAAACACACCAACAAATAAAGGTTTGAGCTGAATTTCAACAGCATTTCCAGAGAAATCTTTCAGGGTTTATTTGGTATTGGCTGTTTATAATATAGTCTCTTCTTTTCCTTCTCCTCTTCAGTGTCCAGGTGATCTTAGATTTAAGTGCCGGCCTACAGACTTCACCCCACCCTTGCTCTTCATGTATAAGTTAAAGCCATGGGATCCTCCTGCCTGTAACAGGCTTAGAATAGAAAGTAGATGTAATCTTTATACTCTTTCATGCCGTGACACACCAGCTGAAAATGACATCCAGAGAAAGGTTGTGCCCTGGTCATAATAAATGTATTACAGAAGGAAGATAAAACTATCTATATCATAAAAGGCCTGTGGTCATGATGCCATAATGGCAGAATGACCAAACAACTGGTCACCAGGAGGTGCATGGAGCACCTCTTGCAGGCCGGGACGCGTGGTTCACGCAGGGCTGGCAGGGCCCACAGCTCACGCAGTGGAGGAGGGACCCGTGGCTCGCGCAGGGGGGTCTGGGTGTCGTGTGATTTTGCATGCTGGGCCTCTAGTAGTCTTATATATTGTCAGTGAAGTGTACATATAACTTTTTTTTCCTGCAATTATTAGCCTTAGTGTTAATGTTTCTCTTTCATTAGCTTTTCTGAGGAAAGAAAGCTGAAACATTTGAAGGCAATGCAAAATGTTTAAGTAATTTTGCTAGGAGCCAGTGTTCTGGAAATACTGATCAAGTCATCACCACCAAGTATTCCCAGGCACTGAAGCAGCAGATTTGACCTTAGGCATTTGCAAAAAGCCTTTCAGATGTGACCCTCCCATCAGAGAGTGCAAGAGTTACAGTACTGGTATTATAATAAAACAGACTAAAAGGGAACCTGTTACAAATAAATAAAAAGAGGTGAGAAATAGATACATACATACATAGATACATAATATACACAGATATAAACTGAACTTATAATACATTCAAGTAATATATATTTATATATTTTTTTTTCAAGTAATACACACACACACACACACACACACACACTAGAGGCCCTGTGCATGGATTTGTGCACCAGTAGGGTCCCTCAGCCTGGCCTGAACCCTCTCACAATCCAGGACCCCTCGAGGGATGTAGTAGTGCACAAAGCGGCAGGTGAGGAGGAGCCCAAACCTGGGCTGGGTGCCGTGCCACTCCCGCTCATCCTGGCCCCTCTGCACCAGCCGCCCCACTGCCACAGAGGCAGAAGAGGCTCATGCCACTGCGGTTGCGCTCTCCAGCCATGAGCCTGTCAGTCAGCTGAGCAGCACTCCCACTGTGAGAGCGCACTGACTACCAGGGGCAGCTCCTGCATTGAGTGTCTGCCCCCTGGTGGTCAGTGCACATCACAGCGACAGGTCAACCAGTCGTTCAGTCATTCAGTCATTTAGGCTTTTTTTCATTCGTATACCAGAGGTGGGGGTCCCTCAGCCCAGCCTGCAACCTCTCACAATGCAGGACCCCTCAAACATTCCTCTCCCAATTTGGGACCGCTGGCTCCTAACCACTGTCCTGCCTGCCTGCCTGATCGCCCCTAACCGCCTCTGCCTCAGCCCCCACCATTGCAGCTTCGTCCGGAAGGACGTCCAGTATGATGTCTGGAAGGTCATTCATCTGTCTGGTCTAATTAGTATATTATACTATATATATATATATATATATATATATATTCAGTTGGCTCAAGAAAATCCTGAAAAGTATGGGAAGTAAGGGTCCATACTAATAAATAGAGAAGTCTTGAGCTAAATTTATAGACATAAAAACTGGGGTAAGGCCCTAGCGAGTTTGGCTCAGTGGATAAAGCATCAGCCTGTGGACTGAAGGGACCCGGATTGGATTCCAGTCAAGGGCACATTTGGGTTGCAGGCTTGATCCCCAGTAGGGGGCATGCAGGAGGCAGCCAATCAATGATTCCCTCTCATCATTGATGTTTCTGTCTCTCTATCCCTCTTCCTTCCTCTTTGAAATCAATAATAATATATTTTTTAAAAAATGGGGTAAGTTTTAGTGCTTATCTTGTATAGTTCAGCAAGGATTCATGAAATAGTTATTATTCCAGGATTTTCTCAAAAGCGTAGTAAGAGTATAGAAGGCATGTTCAGGATAAATTGCCAAGTAAAAGAAGCATTTTATAATTTTATTAATGTGATGTCAAAGGGTTGGTATGAATTGTGGTTTGAAAGCCATGGGAAGTTAGGTGAAGATCTGATATGAATCATAACTGTACAAAATTCAGTGGACTTCCAGACAATATGGCTGAGAACTTGTGGGGGGAAGAAGGTTACTTTATCTTACAAAAAGCTTCTGAGACTCACTCATGTCATTCAAAGTCTCCAAGTTTGGCTATTTCCAGAACCTATCACTCTTGGGATAAAGGCACAGAAAGCTGGATCCATGGTTTACAATCAGTTTTTCATTATCTGACAAGCCCAGCTGGACCTGCTTAGATGACCGGGATCAGGGTCTTGGCTCCCAAAATCCAGGAGTAGGTGTTTGGGTGTCATTTCAGTCATTCGGGGTCAGCTGAGAATCTTTTTCAAGCATGGTGGTAAAGACAAAAGATTGGCATCTGGGGTTTAGATTCTAATCTCTCTCTGTTGATAATCAGATATGTGTCCTTGGGCAAATAATTCCATACACGAGTTCCTATATAAATATTTCTTTCTTTTCCATGACCAGCACAGCTAGAGAGTGGACAGGAGTCCTGAGTAGGGGCGACGCGGGATTGAGAAAATGAAAGAGACAGACACAAAGACAGTAGGGAAAGCTGGGACCAGTGGGACAGTTGTCCTCTGATGGAGAGACAGTGACCCAGAGCTGATACAGAGCATTTATTTTATACAGTAAGATACCAGGAAGTTTTACTAAAGTTTATGATAAAGAAAATATGTGCAATCTTGGGCTTCTTTGTAATTGTCACTTCTGGGTGGGCCCGGATAATTGTTTTTGTTCCTGGTGCCTGGCTGAATTTAGATAATGAAATCCACCCGCTGGCGCCGAGCTAAAGGTCAGACTGACAACACACCTGCCTCTGGAAAGGTATGTTTCCAGGGCTTGGCTCTGCCAGGTGCCACTGGATTCAGATGACAATCAGCTCAGGGGCCTTTCCCAGGCGCTCTCTACATCCCTGTGTCCTAATCTAGAAAATGCAGAGTTTGTTCTATATTCACATTTCCTAAACAGACCTCTGAGAACTGTTCAGTAGCAGATTATATTCAAAGACAGTGACAATATTCCATCTGCCCCATTTGCAATCTGACTGTTCTTCCATCAACAGAAGACATTGATTTATATCCCCCTAGAACCTAGCCTGGCCTTGGCACTTGATTCATTTCATATTATACAGCAGACGTAATGCAGTGACTTTCAGAGGTAGACCTTTAGAAGCCTTGTTGTTCCTGTTGTTTGCCCTGATGAGACATTGCCATAAGCTCATTTGCAAGGACGCTTTTTGAAGAATGAGAAACCACATGGAGAAGACATGAGGCGATAACATCAACTGCCCAACCATCATGTACCTTCCAGCACAGGGAATCCACAGAATTATGAAAAATAACCCATCGTTGTTGCTTTAAGCTACTAAATATGGGGTAATCCATGATGCAGCATAGATAACTCTCATGGTATTCAGTAAGAAATGTGACAAATAAAGTTGGTGAAGATCAGCTGAGGTATGAAACTGGGTTTCTCAAAGTGGGGTCTCTCAGAGCTTTTTTTTTTTTTTTTTTTAATGCTGACATTGATTCAAAACCTAAGAGATGTGCATGCCTGACTTATGTAATCACAGAATGCTGATTTCCCTAGAAAACTGTCATCGCAGTTTGAGAAATGCTGATGCAGCTGAGTCACAAAGGCCCTGCCAGTCCAAAACTTCGCCAGGAGCACGGCGTGTTTACTCACTATTTCTACTTGATTGCCTTGATGACAAGAAAACTCATTTCCTAGTTGGTTGCTACCAGATTTCATTATTCACTTCTGCCAAAACTGTTTCTTAATCAATTAATGGAAGAAGTCAGTATTGAAATTATTAATGAGCAATTAAATAGATATTAAGAAGCTATTAACCTGCAGTTTGGTGGTAGAGACTGGCTGCCTGGAGGTGTGAGAGCCTGATGGATGTAGACCCATGAGAGTCTGTCACAATGATAAAGCAAGCAAAGGGCAGACTAATAGATTTATCCATTTCCTTTTGGCAGATTGTAATAGGATATGGAATTGTCCTGCTGATCTAGGGGTCTATAGAAAGCTCTTCATTAAAAGAAGGGGATTAGAACAAGAACTTCACTTTTCTCAACTCTCACAGTCTAGTCACATGGTTAAAGTGTATACATGTGGTGCTTATTTGTAAATATGAGAGTAGGTATGGGAAAATGTGCTTGCAAGTATTGTTTTCCTTATTTTTTATTTTTTATTGATTTTGGGAGATAGGGGAAGGAAGAGGGGGAGTGAGAGAGAAATATGGATGTGAGAAACATTGATGGATTGCCTCCTGCATACCACCACTGGGGATTGAGCCCACCCTTCGGGCATATGCCCTTGACACAGAATTGAACCAACAACCTCCTGGTGCACAGGATCACACCCAACCAACTGAGCCACATTGGCTGGAGCCACTTATTCTTATTGATCAGATGCAGCCTTCTTGTGTACATATGTATATCAGAGTGTTTCTGACTTAGTCAATGTACTAGTATGTTTGTGTGGATGTACGCTATATGCATTTTCTTCATGTACTCATGTGGTTGTGTGTGTGGAGGCAAACATACATGCACACATACATGGCTGGGACAGTGTGTGACTGATATTGACCCATGGTTTCTATGCATCTGGAGGACATAACACAGTGGCAGGAATGAGCCACAGCCAGAGGGAAAGGAAGGGGCCATCAAGGTCCAGCAGTTTCCTGAGGTCAGGACACCACTGAAGTGGCTCCACTGGAGGGAAGCTTTGCCTTGTCTGGGGATGAGTGAACTGCCGCCCTGTCTTGATGAGTTCATTCTCCATTGTGGTGAGGAAGAGCATGGAGACAGCAAACAAAAATGAATCCGTAATGAAATGAAAGCTTGGAAATCAGATCAGCAAATCCAATCAACTCTGGATAAGCTTAGTCCAATATCTCGTTTGAAACAAAGTTGAGAACTATATTATATAAAGCATTTTTAAAGCTTAAATTGGAATAAAAATTCCTCAACATTCCCTCTACTAATTAATGTTTTCCCCAGGCAAACTATCACTGTTTTGTTTTTTAATAAATCAATCCAATCCAAACTCCTTTAGATTCCTGCCATTCAGTAGTTTCTCAACTCTGAAATTTACAGTGTGACATGGAGTTCCTCACTCTTAAGTGGATTTTACAGCTTTTATTGAGCAGTGTCAAACACTTCATTCACATTTTACATGCATTGTTTTATTTAATCTTTTTAAAAATATATTTTTATTGATTTTAGAGAGGAAGGGAGAGGGAGAGAGAGATGAAGCATCAATGATGAGAGAGAATCATTGATCCACTGCCTTCTACATGCCCACTATTGGGGATCGAGCCAGCAACCAGGGCATGTGCCCTGACCAGGAATGGAACCATGACCTTCTGGTTCATAAGTAGATGCTCAACCACTGAGCCACACCAACCATAAGCTTTATTTAATCTTTATAACAGATAAATTTGGTTATATTATTATGCCCATTGCACAGGGGGAGCAACTGAAGTATGGAGATGCCCATGACGTGTGCATGGTCACACTTCTGTGCAGATTTCAGACTCACATCTACAGAGAATTGACTCTGAAACCGATACCTTCAATAGCTGCATCATATGGTTCTCTTAAGAGGAGAATTGCCACAGCTTGCTCCCCATCATCTCTGTCTGTGTTGGGTCAGAATGTAGACGTGGAAGGACTTTAGTTTAGTTCTCTGGGTCTCATGAAAAATCTTCTGACTCCACCACCATCATTCCTAATTCCCAAGAGCATTGTTGAAAAAACTATGGACACCTAACACACACACACACCTGGAGGAAGTCTCCTTGGCGTGAATGGTTTCTTTAATTTTGCTTCAAGCCCAATTACCAGACAAAGAGGATACCCCTTGCTACAAGGAGCAATGTTGAAAGGGGTCTGAGAAAGAGCAACTGGGAGATCACTGGACTCTATGACCCCAGGAGCAGTGTGTGGAGTCCTCTGATGCTAGGTCAGTCATGACAAGTAATGACAATGGTTTCATTTTAACCAAAATAATCCCAGAAGCTCCTTCTTTCTGGGTCAGTATGTACACAACTTTCCATGGGGCAAAATCAGCTGCTATGACCTGAGCAACATGGAGCAGATATTCCAGGACTGAGCTTGTCAGATAGGCAGGCACTGAGTGGGCTAGGGAGGACTTGGGAGCATCGTGGAGTTATAAAAATTCACTTCTACACAAGGTTTGGAATTAGGTCTTGAGAGTGATCTTCCCTTTGGTTATAGAAAGTGATGATATAATAAAATTAGCATGAGCATTTGGTTCTGAATTTCTAGGCCTCTCTCATAAGAAGCTGACTTGTAGCCAAATAGAAAGAGCACATTGTTGGGTTACCTTTCAAGAGAGAAAAGAAAAGTGTCAACGTGTATCATGCCAATTACTATCATAGGATCTCCACACACATTATTTTATTGGATACTCATAACAGCCCAAGGTGGTAGATATGATCATCTCTATTTTACAATGGAATGTTTGAGATGCTAAGAGAATCTCCCAATGTGCTACAGTTGGTAAGAGGCAAAACTTGACACCAACATCAGCATTTGTGTGTGTGTGTTCTACTCTAGGCCTAATCCAGGTCATAATGTTATTGTTCAAATAATTGATTTATAAAGAGGTGATTTCCCCCAAGCATATATATGCCTACCATCTCACTACCAAGGGGAAACTTTGAAATCAGCGCACTAAGGAACATAGAGTTACTCAAACAGCCTGGTCCAGCAGGATAGGAATTCTTGTGGGAAAAGTGAAAAGATTCTAAACAGAACCAGACTGCAGAATATTCTCCTTTTTTTTTTTTTTTTGGCAGCAAATTTGGGGTATTATCTTCTGCATCTAGTAAGTAAGACGGGACCAATGACTGCCTTCATCCCTTGTCTTGCTATCTATCTCGCCACCACCTCAACTTTGGGTGGAAGTTGTTTGATAGGCCTGGCAGTAGGTGACTGTTACAACCCTAAGACATGAACCAAACCGAGTCATTCTGGTCAGGCTGCCACTGGTTTGCATTGCATGATACAGAGTTAAGTGCTGCTGCTGCCCCCACGAAGTTCCTGGTCAGGAGGAGTAAAAGACAGCCTGAGAAGAGGTGTAAGAAGGCTGACTGCGGGGCTTGTGGGCATGAAAACACTATGTTCACTCTCTCCGGGAGCATGAAGGAGTTTCCACTGAGAACTGGTCTCTAAAAGAAGGGCGGTGCTGAGAAATGGCCACATGTAGGACTTTCCCAGCAGGGAGAACAAAGGGACAATAACAAGGGGCTAGACCCCTGAAGGACATAGTCAGGGATATTCAAGTATTGGGGGTCACTGCAGCTGAGGAAAATAAAGAGATTGGAGAGGAGCTGAACTAGAAAAATAGCCTTGAATTTGAAAACAGTATTAGTTGATAATAAAGAGGCTTACATTGCAAGTAACTTGGCGTGCATTCTTTACTTAAGACTATTATTTGCATAATAGAGAGTCCCAGAAGTTCCCTGGGGAAAAAAAAAAAAGAAGGAGCTTTAGGAGCCTTCCCTGGTGTCCATGTGGATGAACAGAGCAGATGGAGGAGTAAAGGCAGGAGTGTTCTCTGATATAACAGCGAGAATAATGGATCTTCTCCTTGTTGCTTGTTCTGACCTTCATGTCTGCCTGCCACTGTGTGAGGAGCAGACCTAACACCCTGATGCCTTTTACCAGCAACGGCCCACAGCTAGGAGGCAGTGCTTTTGCTAAGATCCAGGTTAAAGACTTAAGGCAGGATTGGGAAATGTGCCCTAGTTTAAAATATCCAGTTGCACCAAAGAATCTCAATGACTTCTAGGTCTCAGTGAGGAAGCCCCAGGGGCCCAAAGACAGGGCTCTGGCATGGCAGAAGGGTAGGACGCTTTCCTTCCTCCGAGAGAGAATCCTGAGAAAATGGATTCATTTTGCAGGAAATTCAACCAGTGGGACAGTGCCCACCAGGGACATAACCTGCAAGGAGTCCCTGGGCTCAGTGCTCAGTGCTCGGAGCTGGCACTTATAGTGCAATGTGTCCCAAGGCCAGGATGAGGGTTCACGCTGAGTTTCAGACCCAACTGGTTATAATAAGTTCTAGAAAGACCTTGTTCTCTCTTCAGAGACCCTTTACCACTTGCAGGTGGGACAGGACTGCGTCTTCAGTGGATACAACACACAGGCAGGTGTCCTTCAGACCGGATACTCAGGTGTGTCCAAGTCTGGTTTGTGCCAGATACGGCTTCGCTGGGATGCCTGAGGCAATGTTTGCCCAGATCCTGTTTGCTGTCCCTCCCACCCTCCAATTCACATGAGGGGTCTGGGTTGATTTGCCCCTGGAGAGGCAGATGCAGTACAGGGTGCACTGCACCCTTCTGTTTATTACACCACCCTCCAGGGACACTGATATTTGGCCTATACCTGCCAGGCCAGAGCCCTTGCTCACATCAACCCATGCTAGCCCCGTGGTCACTCAGTTTTTCCAGTGTATTTCGGACTATAGTCTTTCCCACTGGTTCCTGCTCTCCCTCAGGTTTCAGCCCACACTTGGACCTATCAGACCTCCCATGGTCCCCACCTTACACACAAATCAAAGTCATTTGGAAGCAGTGTGCTCTTCGGTAAGGTAACAAACTGCTCTCTGTCTCTGTTTCTTTAGCTCTAAAGCAGGCAAACGTATAACTCCTTCAGGACACTGTCAGGAGGATTAAACCACAGCATGAAGCTGTTGAACAGAATGGCTGACATAGTGCTGGCTCTCCCTAGATAATGAGAGAGAGAATGGACAATGGCACTTTGGGGGAGGGTTTCAGAATGGGTGAGAGTAGAAAATATGGGAGCTTTTCTTCTCTTTTGAGTATTTAGCTCCCTGAAAAATATTTAGTTTTTAGGCTCTGGGCTCTGACCCACTTTAAGGACAGTGTTGTCTAAGAGGCTCCATACCAGCTTAGCAATTCACCCAACTCTGACTGGAGGGGTGTCTCTCTTCCAATAGTCATCTACCTTTCTCAATCCCAGCCATTTCTGGAGTGAAAGTTGCTAAAGGCAAGGGGAAGAGCTGTGCTCCCAACCAGGCATGTTAATTTAGGCTGAGCCAGGTGACCCTCCTCTCTGCTCCCCAAACCCTTGCACTGGCCTCATCAGAGGACCTGTTTTACTGCAATAGACTCTTATGACCCACATCCCTGCAAGATGACCTTCGTGAGGGCTGGGGGCATGGCTGTCCCTGCTGCACCACCTGGAGAAAGCCTGGCACATGGTGAGAACTCAACAAACTCTTGTAGAAATGAATGTATGACTGAGTTAATGGAAAGGGTCCAATGGATTACTCAGGCAGGGGACTCAAAACCAGATGGAGGGTCCTAGCTGGTTTGGCTCAGTGGATAGAGCATCAGCCTGTGGACTGAAGGGTCCGGGCTTGATTCTGGTCAAGGGCAAGTGCCCAGGTTGCAAGCTCAATCCCCAGTAGGGGGTGTGCAGGAGGCAGGCAATCAATGATTCTCTCTCACCGTTGATGTTTCTCTCTCTCTCTCCCTCTCCCTTCCTCTCTGAAATCAATAAAAATATGTTTAAAAAAATTAGATGGAGGGCAGAGCAACTAGAAAAACAAACTACAGTTTCTGATGTGTTTCCTCCAAGTTTCCAGAGAATAGGTGAGTATTCAGAACAGACAAGTTTCACAGTGTTTCTGCACAAGAAAACTTTGAGGTCTTATTCTTGACCTTCTATGGTACCTGGGGAGAAACACTGTTCTTCCCAGATAATCAGCTCTGGCCTTGATACCGTTCCTTTATCCGTGTGTGTGTGTGTGTGTGTGTGTGTGTGTGTGTGCAAGATCTGCCAACCTCAACCCTGTTTCTGTGAAATGCAGCCAAGAGCGCCTCTGGACCTGGCCCACGTCCTTGTCGGGTAGCTGATCTGCAGCCTGGCAGGCAGATGAAGGTAGAGACAGACAAGTGGGACTAAGGCAAGAGCCCACATTGCACTCTTCTCCATCTGCCTGAGTTAGTTTTTAATGAGGCAAACAGTGAATGTTTGAGCTTTCTTTTTAAAATATTTTGACTAGCAATTTCGTGAGTGGGAAGGTTTTAACCAGGCTGTCTCTAAAATAATGAGTAAAGAAAACAAAGTGAAACATGTTAATTTTGAAGAAAATTAAATTATGACCTGCCTGATATAAACCAATTTGGGAAAATATTAAGGTGTGAGAAAGAGAGAAAATGCTCTCCTCAACCTGTCTTACCCTTCCACCTACGACCTGGCACCATTTAACAATCTTGGGTGCTGGATTTTATCCTGTAGAATAAGCATGATTTCGTCAACATGTTCACATAGCAAGACCAAGCAGCCCCCAAGCCAAAGAGCTCTGATTATACTGGTCTCAACCCTACTTCCTCCCTCACCCAGCTGATCTGCCCTGAACTTCTTCATTCTGAAACGTCCTTGAGTCCATGAGCAATCCTCTGTTTCTTCTCTTGTTTCCATTTCCATCCTTTCCTTTTGCTTCATTGACAGAACAAACCCAGCCTCGGGCGTAGAGAGCCAGCACCCTGGGCTGACTGCGGCAGGGAGTGGCAGCCCAGGGGCCAGGCTCATGTGCACACAGCCCAGTGCTGCCAAGCTCTTCCTAAGCAGAGCAGGGCAGTGCCCTCTAAAGTTCTTTGGTTTGATATTGAAGATTTCAGCTCATATGTTGTCATAAATGCAAAGACTCTGGTCTTGCAATTACTGTTTTGTTCCCAACTTTCCTCTGAGAATTAAAATATTCAAATGCAAACTCTTAAGGCAGTTTATATGATAACACTACACAATTGTAAGCTCCCCCGCCCCCCAGAAACTGCATGTGTTTCCATGCACACTTCTGGAAACCTGGCCCTTTGTGCAAGCAGTTGGGCGAGCATGCTGAGAAGGAGGATGTGACCAACCGTCCTCACACTTGCTCAACAGCCACTTAACCCCCAGGATGGGTGAGCCTATCCTGGACCAGCCATCCTCTGCCTGTCCACCAGCTGGTGAAGGAACCCAAGTGAACCCAGAAGACATAAAGGGGAGCCTAGCCCAGACCAACAGCAATGCTCACTCAGAGCTCTGTGATGAAGAATAAACACGTTGTTTTAAGCCACTAAGTGCTGGGTGGTTGGTTATGCAGCAGCAGATACCAATACACTAAAATCTACAGGTGTTCCACCTCTTCTCCTGCATCTCCGTCTGTCTCAGTTCTTCAGAGAATTCGTGAGTGTTAACTCCAGCCTGGCAGAGCTTGGGAGGGTGCTCAGTGAGTTCAGACAAAACAGCTACAGCACAAGTGGTCCGATATCACAGTTTTGGGGGTCACTTTCCCTCTAATACTTGTGGAGGTTGGCATGGAGACCACACAATCTCCTCAATTTTCTGGATAAATATGATCATTTCTAATTATTTTTTTATTTGTAATTTAGCTTCAGAAAATGCAGTAGTCAGGATAGACAACAGCCGTCAGAAAGGCTTCTTGGAGACTGTGGAAAGTCTCTAAGTTCTGAAAACGGGTTAGGACTGGTTGATACTGAGAGGACATTCCTGTTCCAGGGGAGGGGGATCAGGCAAGAAAAGGTATTGATTGATTCACCCAAATTATGATTGGGCAGCCTCTTAAGGTCAAGTCCTATTCTAGAAAATGTAGATAAATCAATGAACCAAACAGACAGATGTCCTGCATTGGGTGGGGCCAGGTAATGAGGGAGTCAGTAAAATATTGTTAGGTGGTGGTAAGAGCTAGATAAAAATAAAAACAGGGATTTCTAGGGGTTGGAGAGTGAGTTTCACTTTTAAAAGCTGGTGAGAGGACCTCATGCAGCTGACGACGTTTGATCTGTGTCCTTAAGGAAATGAGGCTGTAATTGCAGATGGACAGGGAGGCGCTTGCCAGGCTGCAGGAGGGGCAGGTGCGCAGGTCGCAGGGGAGGGATGTCCAGGTTTTCAGGGAAAAGAAGGATGTGCGTGCAGCTGCAGCAGCTGATGGAGGTGGTAGGGAATAGAAGATGAGGTCGGAGAGGGCCTGGGCAGGGGCTTTGAGGAAGGGCGGCACGCTGCCAGTCAGCTCTCAGAAGAACCGCACTGCCTGCTGTGCTGGGAGCAGCGGTGGGAGCAGATAAGCCTATTGGGAGGCCATCGGCATAAGCTGAGGGAGAAGAGATGGGGCGGCTGTGCTGGCAGCTTTGGGTGATGCCTCATGCAGCAGTGGGAACTGTGCTATATTTTGAAGGTAAAGCCGAAAGCATTTGCTGACTAATTAGACATGTTCTGTGACATAAAGAGAGGAGTAGGGAAGAGTCTATTGCTTCTCAATTTGCCACTTATAAGGAGTAAAACCAGTTCGGACGAGATGATGAAGAGTCTGGTTCAGAACAAAGCAACACAAGGAGGAGGCTGCCGAATGGATGTCACACTTGCGTCCATTTGGTTGGAAGCTTAGAGATGGGATAGAAGCTGAGGGAATTTGGGTCAAGGTAAAGGACGTTTCTTGAATATCCAAAAGCACCGTCAGGGGTTAGGAATTCTCGGACTGGAATGGAGTCCTGGAGGAGCATTCTGATTCCGAGGAGCCCGCTGCCCACCGTCTCAGGGGGCCGTGCTAAGAGCCAGGGGCCCACCCAGTGGCTCCCAACAGTCTAGTGGGGATGCAATGAGTGACTCAGGAGACACATCCGCAAAGCAAACAGGCAAGCTCTCTGATAAAGGCAACTAACTCCGCCCCTGCCCTGCGCAAAGCTGACAGCCTGTGGTGGAGGAAGCCAGCCGCTGGGAAGACAGGGCCCTGCCCACCCCGGAGCTGTGGCCCAGACCAAGGGGCTTGTTCTTTTTATTGGGAATTTCCATGTGAACTCCCCAGTGTAGTTTGGCAAACCTTTGATTCAAATACACATACAACGGGCAAAGTGAAGTGCAACTCGAGGAAGAGGAGGCCACGGGCTGCTAGTTCCACCTGAGACAGGTACATTCTGCTTTCCGGAGCTGAGCCAGGTGTCAGTCCCGAGGCCAGATCCCAGCCCTCAGTGCCTCCCGCTTGTCCTCACCTGTCTTTCCCATCAGCCACCTTCAGAGGTGAACTGACCCCTCTGAGGCATGTTCCACACTGTGTCCTGGAGAGCCCAGCCAGACGGATCCCCAAAGCCCACAGCGGTAACTACTCTAGGTCAGCCCCTTCCACCCACTCTCCTCCCTCACTCCCCACTCATGTGTCCTGTCATAAACACTGTGCTTGGCTCCTGTCCATGGAACCCTGGGATAAAGCCTGGCATGCCCGCCCTTGGTGGTGGCCAGAGTGGAGGGTGGCTAGGATGAGGGCATCTGCAAGCCCTGGTTGGGGGGGGGGGTCCTTAGCCCCACAGGGGGGCTCTGGGAGGAGCAAGGTTTCAGTCCTTTCACTCCAGCCAATGGACAAATGCCCACAGTGCTGCCCAGTGAACGAGCTCAGCTGTAAACAAGCTGATCCAGGAGCACCGCGCTCCCTCCTCCTCTCCGCCAGACCGGACAGTGTGTTGGGGACCCTCGCTGACCTGTAAGTGAGTTTCAGTGGAGAAGGAGTGGAAATAAAGCGCCCCCCATCCGCATGGCGTGGCTGTGGCTCGGAACCGCCCCTGGGACCCTCACTCGGCGGGCGCCCCGCCGCCGGCACCTGGGCCCCTTTGCGGGCTGACGGCCGCTCGGGCACGTCCGCAAGTCCATCGTTTAAGGAAGAGGAGGAAACTGGAGAGAACAGCAGCGGCTCCGGCTCTGGGACCCCATCCTCCCCCCCTTCCCTTCCCCTCGGGCCCAGACAACCCAAAGCGGCGCGGACCAGGGCAGGGTGTCTGGTTGTCTGTGTGCCCTCGCGGGGAGGCAGGGGGCCTCGCCCCGCCAGACACCCGCACGCGGGGGACAGGGGAGCGGGGCACAGGCCCGTCCCCTCGGAGGAGGAGGTGCGCGCACCAGCAGCACCGACCAGTGGTTACAGCGCTGAGCACCGGGGATTCACGCACACAGACGCCGCCCAGGGCCGCGCAGGAGGTGCGGGGCGCCCGCGGCCACAGGCCCCTCATGGCCCCCCTCCCCCCACCTTCTCGGCAGCCGCGGCGGCCCCGCACTCAGAGCCCGCAGAGCGGCCGCGCGGCTGGAGCCACCCTGGTCTGGGCCCTGCTGGCCCGGGAGCACCCAGCCTCCCACTCGGGTTCCCCCGGGAAAGCGGCGGTGCTGACCGCCCGGGAGGCTGTGGGGTGGATGCGCAGGAACACGCGCAGCTCCTGGCGCACGCGGGGCCTAAAGCCGCTGTCGCAGACCCGCGTCGGACCCGGCGGAGGGGCGCGGGCCTTTCTGGGCTCCAACCATCGCCCGGATCTGGTCCTCGGGCTGATCAGCCTCAGCGGAGAGACGCGGGGCAAGGCGCACAGCCCGGCTCCCTCCCCTCACCGGGCCCCGCGCCCTGGCGCTGCGGAGCCGGCGGCACAGAGGCCGCTGAGAAATGCGCCGCGTGTCAGCTTCTCCCCCCGACATGGACCCCACCCGGCAGCTGCAGGTACCGAACCGGAGCTCGCGGAGGGGAAGGGCCTCCCATGCCGGCTGCTGGGCACGTGGCTGCGTGGGGAACGAGGACAGGGACGAGCTGGGTCACCTCCGACCCCGATGACAAGCGGGTGCGCCGACGCCCGTGCCGACCGAGGGCTGAGAAAGCTGCCTGTCCGCCGGCCCGGAGCGGGGAGGGAGTGCGGGAAAGGCCGCTGAGCCGGCGGGGAGGCGGGGAGAGGAGCGAGGCCGGGAAGCTGGGGAGCTGTGGCCTCCAGGCAGCCTGCCGAGTGAAACAGAATTAGCTACGTAGGAATGCATGCATTTAAAGTTTACATATAAACAATAATCAAAACAAACTTGATGAAAACTAATTCCGGAGGGAAGTGTTGGCATCAGGCTTCAGGCCTTAGTCACGCATCGCAGCTCCTCCAGCGCCTGAGCAGTCACCTCCCTGCTTTCTGCAGGGCCCTGGGATTGCACCCAAATCCTCTTGGCCAAACAAACGATTTCACGGATTATAAACTGAGTGCTAACACCTCTTCTTTTAAATGTATTCACTGATAATTTAAGCCAATTTTACATGAACTAAGAGCCCATTCCTGATATGAATGAAAGGTTAAATCGGCCTCATTTGCTCCTGGAGAGAAAAGATTATTGCTCAGAAAGTAATCTCTACTCTCCCACCCACCTTCCATGGGGAAAGAATACGTTCTACCCATTGAAGCTGAACTTAACCACGTGGTCTGTTTCCAAGACAAACATGATGTGGGTGAGGTGGGATGTATCAGTTCCAAGTTGAGCTTTTACACGCTTGCTGTTGCAAGCTACTGGGTATGCGTTCACACAGCATTTTATAGCAATAGTAAATAAACGTGGCCACTGATAATTTTTTAATGTTATAAATTAAGAGTACCTTCAGAAAGCAATTGACCCTGATATTGAATTTCAAATTAATATATGTATAAGAACTATAACATCAAAACCATTCACTTTAACTTCAATTAGTATACTACTAATATTCCTTAAAATATGATTATAGAGTTTTAATAAATGAGTTATTCTTAAGCTATCAGGCAAATAGCAGGATGTGAACATATACTGACTAAATTATCTCAACTATGTAAAAAATTTATAGAGAGCATAATTATTTGGGATAAGGTTTCTTTATTATTTGAGTACTTTGTTGTTCACTAAATATGATCTACATATTTAAATATTTACTATATGTTATTCTACATTATATTGTGATATAGCTAAAATACATAATGATTTCTATTTCTGAGGGAAAGAATGCAGAACTTCAGTTAGGAAATTGAACCATGGATCAAATTGTAAAGTTATGGTAAGAATTGTGCTGGGGAGAAGATAGGTGTACACCCATGGTGGATATTAATTTTGCATGACTACATGAGGTTTACATTTTTGATTTTTTTCTCTGCAATACGCTAGCTAATTGGGAACACTGTTATTATTTTTTTTAATCAAGTGTTTTATTTTTTCTTTCTAAACTAAAAGATGGTCTGCAATAAATTTTCAAATAATAGAAATAAGAGCTTTGCAGATATGGCTCTCATAAATTGTATATAACTTGGCTTTCATTTTTAAATAACTGATTTTTTTTACCATTTATTGTAATACACCCACAGAAAGTAAAAGAGCTGATTTTTATATCTTAATTATTTATGTGAGTTTTACTTTTTCCTTTAGAAAAAAAGGGAGTGGAAACCCCCACGTTTTTGCACAGAGAAGATGAGGCTTGGGAGCTGCCCTCTATTCTCCAAACACAGGGCAGGAGGAGCTATGGCCTGGAAGCCCAGGGCGGGTCCCAAAGGGAGAAAGGGGGTGAGTGATCACAGGGCTGGAAAGAATGAGCTTCACTTAATTAGGAACACAGCACCTTCACTGAGAATCACATTGCGCAAGACATTGCACCAGCAGGCGCACCCCAGGTAAACAGGACATGTGGGTTCCCCCACTGCTGTAAAGCTGAGTTTTTAGTGATTTTTTTCTTTCTTTTATTTTTTTAAATTTGTTTTATTGCTTAAAGTATTACAAAGAGTATTAGATATGTCTCCTTTCCCACCCCCCCCCTTTGTGTCCAATGGTTAGGCTTATATGCATGCATACAAGTCCTTCGGTTGATCTCTTACCCCCCACCCCTCCAACCATCTCCGGCCTTCTCACTGTAGTTTGACAGTCTGTTCGATGCTGCTCTGCCTCTGTATCTATTTTTGTTCATCAGTTCATAATGGTCTTTATTATCCATAAATGAGTGAGATCATGTGGTAATTTTCTTTCATTGACTGGCTTATTTCACTTAGCATAATGCTCTCCAGTTCTATCCATGCTGTTGCAAATGGTAAGAATTCCTTCTTTTTTACAGCAGCATAGTATTCCATTGTGTAGATGTACCACAGTTTTCTAATCCATTCATCTGCTGATGGGCACTTAGGCTGTTTCCAGATCTTCGCTATGGTAAATTGTGCTGCTATGAACATAGGGGTGCATATATCCTTTCTGATTGGTGTTTCTGGTTTTTTGGGATATATTACTAGAAGTGGGATCACAGGATCAAATGGGAGTTCCATTTATAACTTTTTGAGGAAACTCCATACTGTCTTCCATAGTGGCTGCACCAGTCCGCATTCCCACCAGCAGTGTACGAGTGTTCTTTTTTCTCCTCATCCTCTCCAATACTTGTCCTTTGTTGATGTGTTGATGATAGCCAGTCTGACAGGTGTGAGATGGTACCTCATTGTTGTTTTGATTTGCATCTCTCAGATGATTAGTGACCTTGAGCATGTTTTCATATGTCTCTTGGCTTTCTGAATGTCCTCTTTTGAAAAGTGTCTATTTAGGTCCTTTGCCCATTTTTTGATTGGATTGTTTATCTTCCTTTTGCTGAGTTGTATGAGTTCCCTATAAATGTTGGAGATTAAACCCTTATCGATGTTCACCCATGCAGTGGGCTTTCTTGTTGTTTTGTTGATGGTTTCTTTTGCTGTACAGAAGCTTTTTATTTTGATGTAGTCCCATTTGTTTATTTTCTCTTTAGTTTCCAAGGCCCTAGGAGCTGTAGTGGTGAAGAAATTGCTACGGCATATGTATGAGATTTTGCTGCCTGTGGATTCCTCTAGTATTTTTATGGTTTCCCAGCTTACATTTAAGTCCTTTATCCATTTTGAGTTTATTTTTGTGTATGGTGTAAGTTGGTGGTTTAATTTCATTTTTTTTTGCATGTATCTGTCCAATTTTCCCAACACCATTTATTGAAGAGACTGTCTTGACTCCATTGTATGTTCTTGCCTCCTTTGTCAAATATTAATTGAGCATAGTGGTTTGGGTTGATTTCTGGGTTCTCTATTTTATTCCATTAATCTATATGTCTGTTCTTGTGACAATACCAGGTAGTTTTGAGAACAGTGGCTTTGTAATACAGCTTGATATCTGGCATTGAGATCCCATCTACTTGGTTCTTCTTTCTCAGGATTGCTGCAGCTATTCGGGGTCTTTTTTTATTCCAGATGAATTTTTGGAGAGTTTGTTCTAGGTCTGTGAAATATGCCATTGGTATTTTAATGGGGAGTGCATTGAATTTATATATTGCTTTGGGTAGTATGGACATTTTAATGATGTTGATTCTACCAATCCATGAGCACGGTATGTTCTTCCATCTGTTTATGACTTCTTCTATCTCTTTTTTCAACGTCCTGTAGTTTTCTGAGTAGAGGTCTTTTACCTCTTTAGTTAAGTTTATTCCTAGGTATCTTAATTTTTTTGGTGTGATGGTAAATGGGATTGTTTTTTTAGTCTCTCTTTCTGTAAGTTCACTATTGTTGTATAGAAGAAATGCCATAGATTTCTTGGCGTTAATTTTGTATCCTGCTACATTGCCAAATTCATTTATTAAGTCTAATAGTTTTTTGATGGAGTCTTTAGGGTTTTTTATGTACAATATCATGTCATTGCGAATAAGGACAGTTTTACTTCTTTTCCAATTTGGACGCCTTTTATTTCTTCTTCTTGTCTAACCACAATGGCTAATACTTCCAGTACTATGTCTCACAGGAGTGATGAGAGTGGGCATCCCTGCTTGTTCCTGTTCTTAGGGGAAATGGTTTTAGTTTTTGCCCATTGATTATGATGTTGGCTGTGGGTTTGTCATATATGGCTTTTATTATAATGAGCTATGATCCTTATATTCCCACCTTGCTGACAGTTTTTATCAAAAATGGGTGTTGAATTTTCTCAAATGCTTTTTCTGCATCAATTGATATGACTATGTGGTTTTTTTTCTCTTAGATTTGTTTATGTGATGTATCACGTTTATTGATTTACGGATGTTGTCCCATCCTTGCATCCCTGGGATAAATCCTACTTGGTTATGGTGTATGATCTTTCTGATGTACTGCTGGATCTGATTTGCTAGGATTTTGTTGAGGATTTTGGCATCTATGTTCATGAGGGATATTGGCCTGTAATTCTCTTTCATTGTGTTGTCTTTATCTGGTTTTGGTATTAGGGTGATGCTGGCTTCATAGAATGAGCAGGGAGGTGTTCCTTCCTCTTGAATTTTTTGGAATAGTCTGAGGAGGATAGGTTTTAGTTCTTCCTTGAATGTTTGGTAAAACTCCCCTGTGAAGCCATCTGGTCCTGGGCTTTTGTTTGCTGGAAGCTTTTTGATGACTGCTTCACTTTCTTCCATAGTTATTGGCCTATTGAGATTTTTAGATTATTACTGATTAAGTTTTGGAAGGTTATATTTTTCTAGGAACATGTCCATTTCCTCCAGGTTGTCTAGTTGGTTGGAGTAGAGTTGTCCATAGTATTTTTTAACAATCATTTGTATTTCTGTGGGGTTTGTTGTTATTTCGCCTCTTTCATTTCTGATTTTGTTTATTTGGGTCCTCTCTCTTTGCTTCTTGGTGAACCTGGATAGAGGTTCATCAATCTTGTTTATCCTTTCAAAGAACCAGCTCTTGGTTTTGTTGATCTTTTGTATTTTTTTTGTCTCCATGTCGTTTATCTCCACTCTGATCTTTATTATCCCCTTCCTTCTGCTCACTCTGGGCTTTTCTTGTTGCTCTCTTTCTAACTTTTTGAGTTGTAGGGTTAGGTAATTTATTACTATTGTTTCTTTTTTTTTTTTTTGCAGTAGGCTTGTAGAGCTATGAACTTCCCTCTTAAGACTGCTTTCGCTGTGTCCCATAGGTTTTAAATTGTTGTGTTTTCATTGTTGTTTGTTGCCATGATGTTTTTTATTTCTTCTTTGATCTCTCTGATAACCCAGTCATTGTTTAATAGCATGCTATTTAGTCTTCATGTGTTTGATTTTTTTGGATTGTTTTTATTGTAGTTGATTTCCAGTTTTATGTGGTCTGAGAAAATGCTTGATATGATTTATATCTTCTTGAATTTTAAGAGACTTTACCTGTGACCCAATATATGGTTGATCTTTGAAAATTACTCATGTGCACTTGAGAAGAATGTATATTCTGTGACTTTGGGGTGAAATGTTCTGAAGATTTCATTTAATTCCATCTGATCTAGTGAGTCATTTAGGATTGATGTTCCTTTGCTGATTTTTTGTTTAGAGGATTTGTCCAATGGTGATAGTGGGGTGTTAAATTCCCCTACTATGATTGTATTGCTGTCAATCTCTCCCTTGATATCCTCCAGAAGTATTTTTTATGTATTTGGGTGCTCCTGTATTGGGTGTGTATATGGTTACCAGAGTTATTTCTTCTTGTTGGATTGCTCCCTTTAGTATTATGAAGTGGCCTTCCTTATCTCTTTTTATGTCCTTCACTTTGAGATCTAATTTGTCAGATATGAGTATTGCTACCCCAGCTTTTTTTTTCATTTCCATTCACCTGAAAAACCTTTTCCATCCCTTCATCATCAGTCTGTGTGAATCCTTTTTTCTGAGGTAGGTTTCCTGTAGACAGCAGATATATGGGTCATGTTTTCTTATCCACTCAGCTACCCGATGTCTTTTGATTGGGGCATTTAATCCATTTACATTTAAAGTTATTATTGATAGATACTTGTTAGTCTCCATTTTTATTCTTTACCCCTGTGTTCCTCCTTTGTTTCCTTTTTTTTCTTTTTACAGCAGACCTTTTAGCATTTCTTGCATTGCTGGTTTGGTGGTAGTAAACTCCCTTAGTCCTTTTTTGTCTGTGAAGCTCCTGATTTCACCATCAATTTTGATTGATAGCCTTGCTGGGTACAGTATTCTCGGATTCAGACCCTTGCTTTGCATGACTTTGTATATTTCATTCCAATCCCTTCTTGCCTGATGTGTTTCTGTGGAGAAATAGTCACTAGTCTGATGGGGGCTCCTTTGTAGGTGATTTTCTGTCTCTCTCTGGCCACTTTTAATATTCTTACTTTGTCGTTGGTGTTTTCCACTTTAATTATAATGTGCCTTGGAGTCGGTCTTTTGGGGTTCATTTTGTTTGGGACTCTGAGCTTCTTGGATTTGTGTGAGCTTTTTCTTCCCTATATCAGGAAAGTTTTCTGTCATTATTTCTTCAAACAGGTTTTCTATTCCTTGTTCAGTTTCCTCTCCTTCTGGCATCCCTATTATGTGGATGCTGTTTCATTTCATGTTGTCCCAAAGTTCTCTCAGGCTCTCCTCCTGCTTTTTAATTTTTTTTTCTAGAAGCTGCTCTCCTTGGGTATTTTTTCCTACCTTGTCTTCTATCTCACTGATGTGGTCCTCTGCTTCTTCTATTCTACTGTTGATGCTTTCTATTGAGTTCTTTATAGCAGTGATGTCATTTTTCATTTCTTCTTGGTTCTTCTTCATTTCCTCTCGGTTCTTACACATATTGTTAAATTTGTCTTCCATTCTTTACATCCAACTTATGACCATTTCTCTGAATTCTTTCTCTGACAGGTTGCTTTCCTCTAATTCATTTACTTCCTTTTCCAGTGATGCCTGTGTTTTTTTTTTTTTGTTTTTTTTTTTTTTTTGTGGGCTGTTTCTTTGTCTCTCCATGATCTCTCTTCTCCAGGTGTCTGGTTATGTAGTTTTCTCTCTCCTGTGTTGATTTAAAGGCACAAAATACAGCACAACAAGGCACAATGCACAAGGCACTGAACACAAATGTATTCATGATACTAATAACCCCAAATAAAGGTTACCATGAGAGAAAAGAGAATTAGGGGATAAGAAAGAAAGAAGAGAAAGAGAAAGAAAGAAAAGAGAGGGGGGAAAAGAGTGCAAAATGAAATTGGGAAAAGGAAAAAAAAGTAAGAGAGAAAAGAAAGAGAATTAAATAGAAGAGGGGAATAAACTATATGGGGAGAAAACTCCAAGAGAACAGCACTAATCCCAACAAAAGCCAGCAACAAATACCTAGAGATGAATGCAAACTACAAACAACAACTAATATCAAGCGAGGTGAGGGAAAACAGAAGCAAAAAATAATCAAAAACAAAACAAACAAAAATTAAAAACAAAAAGCTAAACAATCTCACAAACAAGCATTAAAAAAACCAATATAATCAACAATCAAGCAAACAACAACAAAACGACAGAGAGAAAAAAAATTTGGATAGTGAAGAAAGAGAAGAGAGAGGTGTGTATGGACTTAGAGCCAGGGATTGGAAATTAGATATATAAGTAGGGTGAAATTTTAACAGGGGGTAAAAAGAAGGAATAGGGGAAATCTAAAGCAGGAATAGGGTAAGAGAAACAGGACAACAAAAGGGGAAAAGTGAGGAAGAGATTGTTGGCATAAAGGTAAAGTTGAGGTAGAGTGAAATGATGCTAAAGGAAAGATGAAAATAGAATGTAGAACACTAATCCCAAAATAAAATAAAGAGAAAATAAAATGACACTTTAAAAAAAGGTAAAATTGTAGTAGTAATAATTCTGATTAAAAATAAAAATGTAATAATTGAAAAGGTAAAATCAAGTGAGGAAAAAAGAAAAAAAAATTTGTTTCTTAAGTAAAAGATGAAAATAAAAATGTGCAGTAGTGAAGGTCATTCCCTTCCTCTCCTGTTCTCTTGGGCACATCTGTTTCCTAGTCAGGACAGTATTGAAGTTCCCTGCGTTCCACTGCTCCTCTGTATTATAAGCCACAGTCCTGATTTTCAAGCAGGCAGTACTTCTATGCTTCTTATGCTCCTTTATTTGTGTTTACACAAGAGTCAGTTTGTGATTCAACCCCTGGGTGGCAGTGTTTCTGGATTGACCTCCGGGTCTATAGGTCCTCTCAGGCTAGCGTTTAGATTTTGTTTTCCCTGTGGCACTTAATACTGCTTTGGGGAAATGGGCTGCTCCAGAGCTCGTTCTCTGATCTTTATTCCCCACTCTGATCCCCGAGTTCCACAAAAACAACTTTCCCCGGCAGTTTCTTAGAGTGTCCCCAATTGGGTGATCCTATGTATTGGGCTTAGTAATCAAAAGCAAGGTTTTAAAGAGGAAAAAAAAAGAGAGAAAATGAGCCAGAGTAAGTGCTCGAACTCCGGTGCTCCCGCGCAAGTCTGTGCGGTCTTTTTTCCCCTTGGATCTAAGCAGCCGGCTCACTGTGAACATTTTTAGGCTGCCCCTTGGTGCCCAGTTCAGCTATGGGTTGTTTTTTTTATAGTTTCCTCCTGTTATCAGCCCTGCAGATCCCTTCCACATGCGAGGATCACGCCAGCCCCAGCGGCCGGTGACTTTTCCTCCAGCTCCGGGTATGCGCGTTTCTCTGTCCTGCCTGGACCACAGACCTCACCTTATCCCAGGCGAAATCTGGCCTTTCCGTGCGGGGGTGCAGAGCTCCTCCGAATCCGCGTGCTTGGCCGCCTGGGGACCGGTGTTCCTGGTTCGCAGCTGTTCGCTGGGTGTTGTTGTTGTAGATTCCCGGGATTTTCAGACTTCCAACAACATCCACTCTCCCCTTCCAGATGGCGCTTCTCCGAGTCAGAGCCTCTCCGGGAGGGATCCCAGCAGCAGTGAGCCTGCCCGGTCAGGGGAACCCCATCCCGCAGTCCCCCCAGTCCCCTGGAGTACAGCTGGCCCTCACCCGCAAACACAAACTCCCCGAGCGACCACACTCTCCCTTCCTTCTCTCACTCACACACTACCTTGCAGTCTGCCTTCCAGTCCGCAGCCATCTTCTTCTCCGAGGTTTTAGTGATTTGAAGGCGGTTGTCTTTTTGAAAGAAGAAAAGGAGAGGAAATTCTAATTCTCATGTTGAGGCTTTTTTGTGTGTGTGTGTATGTGTGTGTGTGTGTGTGTCTTTTCCATTTGGAAAAAAGAGAGAACCAAGTGGAACATTTGGAAACCACTTAAAAGCAGTTTTTCTACGTGTGGGCAAACATCTACTTTAAATAAAAATCTTATGAAGTGTTATTAAAACTGGATTTCTGTCAACTACATGTTTAGAAAAGTCCCGGGAGCAGGCCCATCGCGTCTCCGCGGAGGCCGAGGGGAAGAGGGATGGGCCACCTCAGGGCCCCAGAGCTCTGGCCCAGCTGTGCCAGGAGTCAGCTGCTCTCGCCTTCACCACCTACCCACAGCCCAGGGGGCGGCCACGCTGCCCACCTGCGGAGTGGGGGCTGGTGGAGGACATCCACCAGAGGGCCCCTCAGAGGACAATGGGAGCGTTCGGCAGGAGAGCACCCTGGACGAGGCGTTCTCTAATTCACGTTTTTGTTCATTTTGCTTTGCTATGCAAAACCCATTACCTCTGTAGTTTAAAGATCTTTTCTTAAGCTATGATTTTTTTTTCTTGTTCTCAGTCTCTGATCTTTAAAACTTACTAATAATACCAGTTTAAAAACACTCTATTTCCTTGGGTCATTATTTCTGGTTATTTAGATTACTTGTTGCACTTATAGTTGATATCATCTATTGATAATTAGAATAGGACATTCAAAGAACATTCCTGTCACGGTTCAGTTACTTCACTCCAGGGCCTGGTAGTGGAGGTGTGGTGCACAGGTGGAATCCTGCTCCTTACTCCCCTGGTGGGCTTTCCTGCCCCCACTCCCCCACCCCAACCCCACCCCCAATACCTCTGCTTTGTATGTCTCTGCACAGTAAATGTAAAAAATGTACATTTGGATTATGAACCGAATTTAGAACAGAATTTCTTATGCACATTTGTGCGTTATCACCCTGTTTGTGTTTTTGATGCATAGGTTTCCCCTGTTCGACTGAGAGTGTGATTTCAGCAGGACATTCATGTGGGAGAGAAAAGTGTAAACTGTGGTCACAGTACTGGCCATCATCTTGGAGAATAAATAAAATGAACAGGCAACTCAAGAAGAAAAATATCCTCAAAGTGAAACAAAAAAAGTAGAAAGAAAACATTACAATTGGTATATAAAATTATTATTTTTCTTTTGACAAGACCAACAAAATGTGTAAGTCTAATAAAGGAAGTCTGATAAAGAAAAAAATGAAAGGAAACAAATACATATTTTGGAATAATAAAATAGATATATTCTCAGATATGAATAGAAATTTTAATTCTATGCTGTTTAAAATAGTTAAGAATATTTGAAAAGATGGAAAGCATTTCAATTTGTTTTACTAGGCTGTGTGACCCTGATAATGAAATTTGTCAAAGAGAGCACTAAGAAACAACCTACAGGTGAGTCTTTCCACTACATATAGGGACACATAAAATGATTAAAAATGTAGTCTTGGAAGTTAAATAGGTATACATTTAAGTGCTTGCTCTAATTTAGAATATTCAAGTCACAAGAAAAGAAATATTTTGTGACTTGGATACTTAGCTATTCTGAATCCTCTCTCTAATATGAGATTATAATATCTACCTTAAGAATAACTGTAAGGGTTAAATATCCTACACTTTCATATGTCAGTTGTACCTCAATAAAGCTGAAAAGTAAAAAGAGTTACTGTGATCATTAAGAAGTGTAAGACATTGCATGCATCCAGTGTATGGCTGATAAGGCTGCCTCTGTGTGATGGTGATGGGCTAGTGGTAGAATTGTTGCAACATCAAGAACAAAATTGTTGGAAACTGAATCCTGGAGTATATTATACAATAGATTCAAAGTTTATAAATCCTCCCTTCCCCCAACTGGTGGGCGGAGTATGAGGTAACCTGCAGCCCGGAAATACCTGAGTGACTAACCATGTACCTTATATGGACTATACATTGAACCACCAATCCACACCTACCAAATACCCTAAGCCCTTGTCCTATATGGACCATGCAGTACGCCACCAATCAGTGCACGCCGAGTACCCTAAGGCCCCATTCCTTCCCATTCCTCCCCTCAAAAGGTGTGCTCACCTCTGCACGGGTTGTTGCTCTCCCATTGCAAGACAGCCCGGCAGGTCGCTTTCCCCTAATAAAGCCTGTGATCTTGGTTTTTGGCTCCCAACTGGTCTCTCAAAAGTCGTGTAGAGTTTATTCAGAAAATGTGAAGAGAGTTCAGCATTAGAAATACATTTATGTAAGTCACCACATTTTAGCTAATAGAAGGAAAATGCATGAACATACCAATAAGTGCTGGAAAGCCTTTGATAAATTTCAATATTCACTTCTAATTTTTTAAAGTTTATGAAAATTCAGAATAGAAGGCTACTTGTTTTCTATGATGATTAAGTAGGGGTCTGAAGTCAATAGAAAACATTGTCCATATCTTGAAGCCCTGCCATTGGATCACTGCAGTCGTGTTGTGTTTTTCTAGAACCTCTAGGCAATGCCTCAAAGGAAAAAAGTACTAGAAGGGAAGGGCCACAAGCATCATGGTTTTCAAATAGTATGATTGATTGTCTAGAAGACACTGAGAAGATCAGATTGATGTATATTAAATGAATAAGGATATTATATTAAGGATATATTTGGGAAAATTCATAAAAATATATGCTCAACAAACTCATAAAATGTATCAAGTAGCAAAATAATATAGCCAACCTAACACCCTATTAATAAAGGGCTGCCTACATAAAATTATGCCACATCATGGAATACTCACTTGCCTAGAAATAATCGTGCAGAACTAATCTTGTCGAAAACATATTTGCTTTTTCAGAATTTTCAAATGTTTCTGCAATAAACAGGTAAGTGATACTTTTAGAATTATAACACCAAAAGCTAGCTATTTATTTATATTTTTGTGAAACATAGAAAAGGCTGTCCTCTAATTGCAGGGTAAATTCACTAAATCATTCTGAATGCAAGATCATCATCAATTTATAAGGACAATTGCTGCCCAAAAAATTGTCTTACAGAATCAATAAAAGATAGGAAAAATGCTGCTACAAGGATGTTCGATGTGTATTGGTGAGAAGTTGGAATCCAAGGACAGCTCCTGGGCATGGAGCTCTCCCACTGGGGGGCGCTGTGTTATGAGCCCAGGTTAGCTTTTACTCAGTTTGGAGACAGGCACAAGCATGTCTGCTAATCTGTCTTCTACTCAGACCGGGACTATTGGAACTTTAATTTTCAACTATTAACAGCCTTTGTTTTCTGGTGTGCCCATCTTTCTGAAGTGGGAAGGGCCACTGAGATATGAAAGTGAAGGCATTCAGGACGGAGGGTAAGCATGTGACTTACGACCTGAAACATCACCCTGCTGCAAGCCATGACTGTATTGAATCTTCACAGGAAACCCTATAGACATTCGGCTCATTTCCTTATAGACCAGTAGTTCTCAACCTTCCTAATGCCGCGACCCTTTAATACAGTTCCTCATGTTGTGGTGACCCCCAACCATAAAATTATTTTTGTTCCTACTTCATAACTGTAATGAATTGTAATGTAAATATCTGATATGCAAGATGTATTGTCATTGTTACAAATTGAACATAATTAAAGCATAGTGATTAATCACAAAACAATATGTAATTATATATGTGTTTTCCGATGGTCTTAGGGGACCCCTGTGAAAGGGTCGTTCGACCGCCAAAGGGTCGCGACCCACAGGTTGAGAACCGCTGTTATAGACATTCTATACACACTAGGCTTCATCCCCATGCTGTAGACCAGGAAAAAGGAAAATAAAACTGAAGGCAGTCAAGGTCTTGCCTAGGGTCACATGATCTATAAATAGACCCAGGACGTTAGCCTCAGGCTGTCAAATCTCAAAGCCCATGATTCCTAACCTACCCTGGAAGAACATACTGGTCAAAAAGTGGGTTACAGAAATACAGCTTATAAATAAAATGCTAAATTATTAAATCTCTCCTAGCCATGGCAAATAGCTGCTGAGAAGGCTATGTAATTGCACGGGATCTGTCACAAAAGATAAAATTAAAATATATCTAGGATTTAAAAAATAAGTTATAATATACACACACTGAAAAAATACTGGAAATATACTGTGAAAGGTGAATACAGGTGGAATTGTAGGTGATTATTTTACTTTCACTATATTTGTGAATTTCTATAATACACATTGATATTTGTACAACTGGGGAACAATAGCGAGCTGCCCAGACATGCTCCTCAGCGATCTACTATAGAAAGGTCATCGCCCTGGCCGGGCAGCTCTGTTGGTTGGAGATCGTCCTGTACACAGAGGTTACGGGTTCCATTCCTGGTCAGGGCACATGCCTAGGTTGAGGACTTGATCCCCAGTTGGGCTCATATGGGAAGCAATCAATTGATGTTTCTCTCTCAGGTCAATTTCTCTCTCTCCTCACACTCCCCTCTCTCTAAAGATCAGTGAACATGTTCTCGGGTGAGGATTAAAAAATAAAAGTCAATATAAGACAGAGTAAAGAATTAAAACCTTCACTTCTGAGCATGTGTATTCAAATGGTAAATCACTGAGCTTCTAAGAGGACATTAGAGATTGTTGCATTCAGGCTCTTCGTTTTGCAGATGAGGAAACTGAGAGAGAAGAATAGGAGAAAAAAGACAGCATCTTTGACCCAATAAATCACCCTCTTAACAGAGTTGAGAATGTTTGTTAAATCCTCAAAAGTGTTCTACCTCTTGCCCACAGAACAAAATCAGTGCCTTATGAAATGTGATTTTAGTCTCTGCTTTGAGTGTAGAATTTAAATAACATAGAAGAGGTGCATGTTTTTGTAACATTCACTTTCCCTTTAAAAGTTACAGAGATTTTTTTTTAATGCTTTCCTTTCCTTTCATCCTTGCTGTGCTGTTCTTGCTTCCATTGGCTGAGAAGAAAAAGATAACTTAGACAACAGTTGCTTTCCTGTGTGTGTGTGTGTTTGTGTGTGTGTTTGTGTGTGTGTGTTTGTGTGTGTGTTTGTGTGTGTGTTTGTGTGCGTGTGTGTGTGTTTGTGTGTGTGTTTGTGTGTGTGTGTTTGTGTGTGTGTTTGCGTGCGTGTGTGTGTTTGTGTGTGTGTGTTTGTGTGTGTTTGTGTGCGTGTGTGTGTGTTTGTGTGTGTGTTTGTGTGTGTGTGTTTGTGTGTGTGTGTTTGTGTGTGTCTGTGTGTGTGTGTGTGTTTGTGTGTGTGTTTGTGTGTGTGTGTGTTTGTGTGTGTGTGTGTGTGTGTGTGCGCGCACGCGCTCGCATGTTATTTCTGATTATGAAAGCACTAGATAGCCATTGTGGAAAATGCTGAAAACCCTATAGAAAAAATCCTAATTGTGTATTTTATTGTCACTCCAAACAATGATAGATGACATTTAACATATAATTCCAGATTTCTCCCTTCTCTTTTCCCCCTTTCTCTTCTTTCAACAGTTTTTCAGTCTTTGCTTGTTTGTTGGTCCACTCAAGAAGCCACTCCTCACACATCTGCTCAGCAGCGGCTCCCACTGCCTGGGGCAGCATCTGTGAGGATGTGGCATCTGGCCCTGCGGCTCCACAGGAGCAGGAAACCCCCGCCCTTTGGGGTCAGGCTCAGCTCCCTGTGCTCTGACCAATGAGGTGTTAGCAGATGTGCTGCAAACGGAAGCGTGAAGTGTGTGTCCTTTGAGGCTTGTCCTCTCCCACTCACCCCATTTCCATGAGGAAAGCTGCCCCTTCTGTGGGGTCTCGGGTGAGGGAGCAGCGCCTCCAGGGAGCCTGAGCTTGAGGGGGATAAACCGTGGACAGGTACCTGCAGGCCAGCGCCCAGAGAATGGCAGTTTTTCATCTATTTTTATACATTGCAATCAAAGGAGGAGATGCAGGTGGGTTACATGAAATCTACTGGTGATAGATTAGAAAGGCGGGAGAAAGCAAAGCGGGGAGAACCTCTGGGATTGGATAAAAAGCAAAATGGTAGATGCATACTTAGGTGGATGCAGGATAGTTAACAGTCAACAACTAACATAATAACAATAACAATGAAGGAATTTGTAGTATCTGTCTTGGGGACCAGGAACATTAGGTTTGAAACACGGTGGTCCCTCTTTTGGAAAACTGCTGTTTGAACTACTCTGTTATTTTTAGACTAGAGGCCCGGTGCACAAAAATGTGTGCACTCGGGGGGGAGAGGGAGTCCCTCAGCCCATCCTGTGCCCTCTCGCAGTCTGGGACCCCTCGGGAGATAACGACCTGCTGCCTTAGGCCTGCTCCCGGGTGGCAGAGGGCAGGCCCAATCCCTAGGTGCAGCCCCTGGTCGGGCTCAGAGCAGGGCCAATTGGGGAATTGGGGCTCCGCCCCCTGTCATACACAGAGCAGGGCGGATGGGAAGGTTGTGATGCCACCCCTAGTCACGCTCAGGGTAGGGCCGATTGGGGGGTTGGGGCACCGCCCTCTGTCACACTCAAGGCAGGGTCAATAGGGAAGTTGCGGCGCCACCCCCTGCCACGCACAGAGCAGGGCCAATCAGGGGGTTGGGGCACTGCCCCCTGCCATGCACAGAGCAGGGCCGATCAGGGGGTTGGGGCTCCGTACCCTGTCACACACAGAGCAGGGCCCATCAGGGGGTTGGGGAGCTCCCCCCTGTCATGCACAGAGTAGGGCCAATAGGGGAGCTGGGGCACTGCCCCCTGTCACATACAGAGCAGGGCCCGTGGGGGGGGGGGGTAGTTGAGGTGCCACACCCTGTCACACTCAGGGAAGGGCCGATGGGGAGGTATGGCTCTACCCCATCTCACATAGAGCAGGGCCCGTGGGGGGGTTGGGGCGCCGCCACTGTCACACACAGAGCCGCAGGGCAATCAGGGGGTTGGGGCGCCACCACTGTCACACACAGAGCCGCAGGGCAATCAGGGGGTTGGGGCGCCACCACTGTCACACACAGAGCCGCAGGGCAATCGGGGTTGGGGCGCCGCCCTCTATCACCCACAGAGCCGCAGGGCTGATCAGGGTGTTGGGGCGCTGCCCCCTGTCACACACAGAGCCGCAGGGCAATCGGGGTTGGGGCGCTGCCCCTTGTCACGCTGATCCCAGTGCCGGGAGGCCTCGTGGCTCCGCTGATCCCACCCGGCAGGGTCACAGATCCGGGTCCCAGACCGCAGACAGCCTTGCCTGCTGCTGCCTGCCTTCAGTATGCAAATTAGCCGCCATCTTGTTGCTTCAGGGTGGGGGTCCCCACTGGGGTGCCTGGCCAGTCTGGGTGAGGGGCTGAGGGCCGTTTTCAGGCTGGCGGGTGACTGAGGCTCCAAACCTCTCCTTTTTTTCTTTTTTTTTATTCTGGCATTTATTTACCTTCTATGGCTGTCACTGGAGCTGAGAGCCGGCTTTCTCTCTGAGGCTCGGCTGAAAGCAGGTTTCTGGCCTTTGTTTTCTGTATTCGAAACAATGTTGCGACTCCAGCTCTGAGATCCCGGCTGACTGACAGGAGCTTTCTGGAGTTTTGTTTATCTTCTGTAAATGTTACTATGTTTCCAACTGAAGCTCAGAGGCCGGCGGGGAACGTTGGAGTCCACAGCAAGCAAGCCTCCTATTAGCTTCCAGCTGCCTGGCTGCCGGCCGCCATCTTGGCTGACAGTTAATTTGCATAAGGATACGCTGATTAGCCAATGGGAAGGGTAGCGGTCGTACGCCAATTACCATGTTTCTCTTTTATTAGTGTAGATAGTCTCTTATTCTGTAAAATATAACTTTGTTTTTTAGCTTAAATAATAGAAAAGATAAAGTTAACTGTCTGACTTTACAAGCTAGCCATCTAAATGGGTTGATACGCTGATACTGATAATAATTCCTATATTCTCATGCCAAATGTTTGTTCATTATGTATCCAAGGTCACAGGTGTCTATATAGATATAATATGTACTCAAGGTTACAAGTTGTCTGTATAGATATGACAGATGTTTATTAGATATGATATATACTCAAGGTTACAAGCTGTCTGCAAAAATAACTTACACAAAGAACTAGAAGAATATAAAAAGGGAATACTCCTTCCTGTGTTTGTTCAGAATTTGACAGAGGTAATCTGCTCTGAACCTGCGTGCAATAAAGATGACTCCTAACTAATTGGCTCATTAAGGCATCTTGTCCAGCTTGCTGATTTTCGATACAACAGGTTGTGCTCTGAGGGGTCTAGAAAAAGGGAAGTTACAAGTTACCCAGGCATTTCAAAGATATGTTATTATACATGCAAAAAACAGATAGGCTCAGTTAAGGTAAAGGTTGACCTTGTCAGGGAAGATACCGGCCTAGGAGTGACTACCTTCCATAAATACTTTCAGTTAAAGTTTAATTTCAGACCATCCTTTGTGGTTACTTTAGGTCTCTGAGTTTGCAAGCCCGCCACTCAGGCCTCCCCTGAGCTGTCAGGGTAGCATGTCCCCTTTGGCCCACAGGTTCATGCACCTTTTAAGGAATTATCCTCTCACCCTACTGCATGTGTTCTTGGCAGGATTCAACCAGCGAAGTCCAGTCTCTTCTGGCCTATGGTGAGCATGCAACCCTGCCAGAAGCTAATCCCAGCAGGTCATAAATGCAAGAAGTTCATCAAAAGGTTGGTGGACCTTGAGCCTTCAGCAAGAGCTGGAGAATCATATGTTATTACCTATTGGAATGGCCAAAGGCATTTCCCCAAACCTGAGAAGGATGCATAAATGATTGCTTGCTGCCAGACAGCTGAGGGCATTTCAATCTACATGCTATTGCCTCCTATTGGCCAAACACCTGAACAGCCTTAGGCAGTTCCCCCAATCTGACAATGGATTCTGTATACTAAACCTTGCCTTTGATGTGTATATCTACCTTGTTTTAGGACAATTTGTGTTAATAAAAAGCAAGGGGTCCTGAGACAAGGAGAACTTGGTTCCTACAGCCAAGCTCCTCTGGCTTCCTAAAATGCCTTCCAAATTTATGTTTTGTCTCTGGACAATTTAATAATTTACACACAGCCCTTCTTCAGATTCCTGAACCCTTCTAGTTGCTGGATAAAACCCTGGCACAACCCAAACGGGACTTTCCTCTTCACTAAACTTTGCCCACAGTGGCCTGAAGGAAAAACTGCTCCAACATGATCCTCCTGAAGTACTGAGAGCTTATCCATTAGTCCTGGTTTTAGAATTATGGAGCTGTGTAGGCTTCCAAAAGATGACTGCGAAGTTTATCTTTCCAGTTAGGATATGCTAATTAATTATCTGGTTTTAATTGTTAGTCTCCCAGTTTCTTATGTTTTCCATCAGTTGCTTACAAAAGTAGTACAAATTCAGAGGCCTGGGTTGATATTTGAGCTGGAATTGTCCTTACTGCAGTTTGCTTTTTTGTTTATTAATTTTTCCCATGGGGGAAAAAAGTACCTTGTGTTTTTATGATTATACTAGAGGCCCGGTGCACAAAAATTTGCACACACAGAGCAGAGCGGTTCAGGGGGTTGGGGTCCTGCACCCTGTCACACTCAGGGCAGGGCCAATGGGGAGGTTATGGCTCTACCCTGTCACACACAGAGCAAGGCCTGTGGAGGGGGGTTGGGGAGCGACCCTCTATCACCCACAGAGCAGGGCCAATCAGGGGGTTGGGGCGCCGCACCTTGTGCACAGAGCAGGCCCCATCATGCACAGAGCAGGGCAGATCAGGAGGTTGCGATGCCACCCTCAGTCACGTTCAGGGTAGGGCCGATTGGGGGGTTGGGGCACCGCCCCCTATCACACTCAAGGCAGGGTCAATGGGGAGGTTGCGGCGCCACCCCCTGTCACACACAGAGCAGGGCCAATCAGGGGGTTGGGGCGCTGCCCCCTGTCATGCACAGAGCAGGGCCCATCAGGGGGTTGGGGCGCTGCCCCCTGTCACTCACAGAGCAGGGCCCATCAGGGGGGTTGGGGCTCCATACCCTGTCACACACAGAGCAGGGTCGATCAGGGGGTTGGGGAGCTCCCCCCTGTCATGCACAGAGCAGGGCCACCAATCAGGGGGTTGAGGAGCTCCCCCCTGTCACTCACAGAGTAGGGCCGATAGGGGAGTTGGGGCACTGCCCCCTGTCACACACAGAGCAGGGTGGTTCAGGGGGTTGGGGTGCTGCACCCTGTCACACTCAGGGCAGGGCCAATGGGGAGGTTATGGCTCTACCCTGTCACACACAGAGCAAGGCCTGTGGAGGGGGGTTGGGGCGCCACCCTCTATCACCCACAGAGCAGGGCCAATCAGGGGGTTGGGGCACCGCACCTTGTCACACACAGAGCAGGGCCGATCAGGGGGTTGGTGCGCCGCACCCTGTCAAACACAGAGCCGCAGGGCGAACAGGGGAATGGAGAGCTCCCCCCTATCAGGCACAGAGCAGTGCTGATCAGTGGATTGGGGAGCTCCCCCCTATCAGGCACAGAGCAGGGCTGATCAGGGGGTTGGGGCGCCTTCCCCTGTCAGGAACAGAGCAGGGCGGATAGGGAGGTTGTGGCCCCACCCCCTGTCACACACAGAGCCGCAGGGCGATCAGGGGGTTTGGGCGCTGCCCCCTGTCACGCTGATCCCGGCGCTGGGAGGCATATTACCCTTTTACTATATAGGATAGAGGTCTGGTGCATGGGTAATGGCTGGCTGGTTTGCCCTGAAGGGTGTCCTGGATCAGGGTGGGGGTCCCCACTGGGGTGCCTGGCCAGTCTGGGTGAGAGGCTGAGGGCCGTTTTCTGGTTGGCGGGTGACTGAAGCTCCCAACTGCTCCTTTTTTTCTTTTTTTTTTTTTTTATTCTGGGCCAGCTTTAGCTCTGAGGCCTCACTGCTGAAAACATTGATACAATGTTGCGGTCCAGCTGACTGGCTTTCAGGGGTTTTGTTTTGCTTCTATATTTGCAACATAGTACATAGTTGCTTAGAGTTGCACCTGAGAGGCCGCCAAGTCAGGCGGGGAACGTTGGAGTCCGCAGTCACTGGAAAAGCAAGCCTCCCTGCTCGCTTCAGTGCATGGCTGCCGACCGCCATCTTGGCTGACAGTTAATTTGTATAAGGATATGCTGATTAGCCAATGGGAAGGGTAGCGGTGGTACGCTAATTACCATGTTTCTCTTTTATTAGTGTAGATAATGCATTTATAAGTAAGCATGTTGAATAATTCATAAAAAGTAAAATTGAAATTCAACTGAGGCCATGAGCACCACTAACACTACTTTGACTGTTATGCCCAGATTTCAGGATCCCCAAGAAACCACACCAGGGAGCCAGCTGTGTCTGATGCAAAAGCATAAGAGTCTTTTTTCGAGCTAGCTCAGCTCCCCCACCTCGCCGACACAGTGGCAGGAAGCAGAGAGAGAGAACTCTGTGTGGAGAGAGGTTTTATAGAGGGGTTGGAGTAAGGGGAGGAGAAAGGACTGTGGGCCCTGCCGATTGGCCAGGCGCAAGTCAGTGTCTTGTTACACAGGATGTGGTCATATCTATGGCGACTTCCCTTGATTGTCATTGGTTAGTTTAAAGAAGTCCTGGGTGTGGCTAGCAGAGGCTTGGGCTTCCGGGAAGAAGCCTTGCCGAGCACATGGCCAAGGTAAGATGGAGGGCGTAGCCCTTACCCTGGGGCAAGATGGAGGGCATAGTCCTCGCCCTTTCATGACCAGCTGGAAAACTCATGAGATTTTAGTAAAAAAATTAATGAAATGAATAATAGTAGTTGGTAAGGTGACCAGGTACAAGACAGGAATACACAATAGTGTCTTTCTATGTTAGATACAAATGAAAGAAAATAACTCACAGCAACATCTCAATGAAATAAATTTCTTTGGCATAAATTTGACAATAAAAAGTATTATACCTATAATATGAAAACTATTAGATGTTAAAAGAAATAAAATCAAATAATACTAAAAGGACCTTATATTTTAGATGTAAGACAATATAAGAAAAACATGATTTCTCCCACAATTAATATGAAATTAATAATTATATTTAATTCAATTTTAATTAAAATTCCAATTTTATGGTTGTTCTCAAAATAAATGAAATTTGAGAAAACATTTAAAAATTATTCAGCCCAGCCAGCGTGGCACATGCCCTGGTTGCGAGCTCGATCCCCAGTGTGGGGGGTGCAGGAGGCAGCCGATCCATGATTCTCTCCCATCATTGATGTTTCTATCTTTCTCTCCCTTTCCCTCTGAAATCAATAAAATATATATATATTTTTAATTATTCTGATAGTATAATGACGGATCAGCAGAACCCTGCTGAGAAGACATCAAAAGCATCAAAAAGCCTGGGACAGGAAGCAGGAGGATCCTGACTTCCTTTCCCCTAATCTTGGTGCTAATATTTAGGGTATACATTGTAGACATTTTATGTAAAACAAACTTAAGATTCTGAAAGTTGTAGAAAAGAAGCCACATAGATAATAGACGCCAGCCTCGAAAGAATAAGAATGGAGTCTTTTTGTTTTTTAATATGCCCCAGACTGGGAGCTGACGGAGCCAGAAATTCCAACAAACACAGACCTTTTAAAAGCCCCAACAAAAACCTGCTCTTTCTGGCCACAGGATCAAGCGATGAAAAGCCTAGCAAAGCAAAAAAATGTTAGGTAATACTGACTCCATTCTCACCCCAGAAAAAGACCTGCTGTCTCACCCAGCCCCTGCAGGAGGGAGAGAGCCTCGGCTTCCCCAGGGCCAGGCTGCGCAAGGAGAGGCCCAGCGCCCACCGTCTCCACCATGGCTCTCAGGAGGGCTGAGCAGGAAGCCCGAGTCTCATCCCTGCTGGTGGCCTCGCCCCGACCTGTGGTGTCAGTGAAGACCCCTGCTGAGTGACAAGGAGGCCCCTAGGTGCTGACACACCGGGAACAGGAAGGAAGCACTGCTGCCTGCGGCCAGATGACCTATGAGAAGGGGAACCCCAGCCACACAGGGCAGGAATGCACAGCCCGCCCACCCCACCCCAGGTGCTAACAGAGGCTGAGTGGAGACCTTAGATTCTACCCCAACCTAGAAACCCTGGGACTTGGCTCCCCCTTCTCCTGCTGCGGCAGTGTCACCCTTCACTAAAAACAGAGGCTCAACTAAGATGAAGAGTCTCATGACATAGTACCCAAGATGTTCAACATCATTATCATGAGAGAATGCAAATGATAATCAGAACAGTATCTGAATGCATTTAAAGAAAAAGAGGAGTTGACAGCACCAAATGCTGGAGACGATGTGGAGACACTGGGCCACTCGTGGGAAAATGTAGAAAGGCCCGGCCACTCTGCAGCAGTGTCTGGCAGGCGTTGTTTTTTAATTACAACTCACTTTTGTTTTAATTTGCATTTTTCTGATTGCTAGTAAAGTTGTCTTTCTTTAAATGTGTATTAGCCATTGGTATTTCTTTTGTTTAAATAACCTTTTCATTTTTTACCTTTTATTTTGTCAATGTCTACTTTTTACTGATATTTAAGAACTCATTGTATATTAGAAATATTAGTCATCTTAACAATATCTGTGTGGCAGATGTTTTCTTTAATATAATCAACTTTGTTTTAAATATTTGGTATTCAAATGGTTTAGATTATATGTAATCAAATCAGGTGTTTTTCCTTGTGGTTTTTTAGTTCTGTGTTGACATAAAGAAAACCTTGCCCACAAATTGTTAACGTATTTTTTTAATTAAATCTTTATTGTTCAGATTATTACATTGGTTCCTCTTTTTTCCTACCATAACTCCCCTCCACCCAGTTCCCACCCCACCCTCCGCCCTCACTCCCCACCCACTGTCCTCATCCATAGGTGCATTATTATTGTCCAATCTCTTCCCGCACCCCCCACAACCCTTTCCCCCCCAAGAATAGTCAGTCCATTCCCTTTCTATGTCCCTGATTCTATTATAATCACCAGTTCATACTGTTCATCAGATTATTTATTCACTTGATTTTTAGATTCACTTGTTGATAGATGTGTATTTGTTGTTCATAATTTGTATCTTTACCTTTTTCTTCTTCTTCCTCTTCTTAAAGGATACCTTTCAGCATTTCATATAATACTGGTTTGGTGGTGATGAACTCCTTTAACTTTTTCTTATCTGTGAAGCTCTTTATCTGACCTTCACTTCTGAATTATAGCTTTGCTGGATAAAGTAATCTTGGTTGTAGGTTCTTGGCATTCATCACTTTGAATATTTCTTGCCACTCTCTTCTGGCCTGCAAAGTTTCTGTTGAGAAATCAGCTGATAGTCGTATGGGTACTCCCTTGTAGGTAACTGATTTTCTTTCTCTTGCTGCTTTTAGGATTCTCTCTTTGTCTTTTGCTCTTGGCATTTTAATTATGATGTGTCTTGGTGTGGTCCTCTTTGGATTCCTTTTGTTTGGGGTTCTCTGTGCTTCCTGGACTTGGAAGTCTATTTCTTTCACCAGGTGGGGGAAGTTTTCTGTCATTATTTCTTCAAATAGGTTTTCAATATCTTGCTCTCTCTCATCTTCTGGCACCCCAATAATTCGGATGTTGGTACACTTGAAGCTGTCCCAGAGGCTCCTTACACTATCTTCGTATTTTTGGATTCTTTTTTCATTTTGCTTTTCTGGTTGGGTGTTTTTTGCTTCTTTGTATTTCAAATCTTTGACTTGATTCTTGCGATCCTCTGGTCTGCTGTTGGGAGTCTGTATAATATTCTTTATTTCAGTCAGTGTTTGCTTAATTTCTAGTTGGTCCTTTATCATAACATCGAGGGTCTCACTAGATTTCTTGAGGATCTCACTACATTTATCGGCGGTCTCACCAGTCTTTTTGAGGGTCTTACTAAATTTATCGGCGGCTTCTAGACAGTTCTTGAGAGACCTTAAAAGTGTGGTTTTGAACTCTATATCCAGCAGTTTGCTTTCCTCCATTTCTGTCATTTGTGTCCTGTTTCTTTGTCTTGGCATTTTTTTATGCTTCAATGTGTCGATAGAGTGGCTTTCTGTGCTAAGTGTCCCAATTACCCGAGGTAGACACTCTTGGTGCACTCCCCTGTGGGCTTTGTGCACAGTCTTGTTGTATTTAAGCCTTGATTGTTGTATGTAACGCTGGGAAGATTTGACCTCCAGGCCAATTGGCTATGAGAATCAGCTGTGTCTACGATGGGAGAACTTCTGTGCTGAAGACACCCTTATGGGGCAAGACTTGCTTCAGTGGGGCTTTGGTGCTCACTGAGTCTGCCCCCTGAGTGTGTCCCTTATAGATCTGAGTAGTTGTAATTGGATGGTCCCACTCTGACCACCAGGCACACTGGCTCCTGGATCTCTAAGGAGGTTATAATCTAGCCTTTGCCTGAGGCTACCCAGCTGAAGCCAGCTGTAAAGCAATGCAAGTTGCCATGGGGCCTTGGGGCAGCTGTAGTTTAAGTTATTTTCAGATTACAAAGGGCGGGCCTTTCATATGCAAAAGCCTCCATGCAGGGCTTGGGCAGAGCAGGGTCCCAGGGAATCAACAGGGCAGGCCGAGCAAGCGAGCAGTATGGCTGCTCTCAGTCCTGCCTTCAGAGGTCCTGGCAATCACTGAGAGTGCCTCCGAGAGAAAGCTGCCCTCGAGTTCCAACCGATGCCAGACAGTCCCGTTTCTCCCGTATGAGTCTGGGTCCTCAAAGACTCACCTGGAACTGGAGCTCAGAGCCTGAAACTCCCTCCTGATTGAAAAAGACAACCGTGTCCTCAGCCACCAGCCCTCTCCGCATGCACCTCCGCACCTTTGTATTTACTTCAGCACTGCACCTCCTCTGAGTCTCGGTATGCTTTTCTCTTTCCTTCTAGTTGTAGAAATTCCACTCAGCCAGCCTTCCTGTGGTTCTGGATAATGTCCATTATATCTTTTAGTTGTATTTTTGAAGTGGTTGTGCGAGGCAGCAATCTCTGGTGTTTACCTATGCCGCCATCTTGGTTTCTCTGTTAACGTATTTTTATAGATTTTTAAATTCTTTATAGATTTTTGTTTGGTCCTTTTATTCTTTATATATATACAGGGCATCCTCAAAAATGTAGACACATTTTAACTGCTGATAGTTCAATTTTGAAAATGAAATGTATTTTAATAAACACTGCCTTTATAATAATTCAAAGTATTCATATACATTTTGGGGGGACACCCTATATAATTACATAATCTATGATGTTGAGGTACAACTTTATTTGACCTTCAAAAATAGCCTTAATCCATTTATTTTAGAATTAGCCATCATTTATCCACTGAATAAAATGCCATGAATTCCCAAAACCAATATCCCATATATCTGAGTCTCTTCCATTTCATCAATTTACCTTTCAGTTCCAAGGCCAGTATCACCAGTTCATGTCTTGTTGTGTTGAAGGTTGTTATGATTTCTGGTGGAGCAACAATTGCTTGGCATATAACAAACACTCATTAAGTACTGACTCTGGGGGTGTTACTGCTACTATTTCTCGTAACTGTGCTATCTCCATAGTTACAGCTTACTTCTGTCCCCACAATATTTGGTGTTTCTATTTGCTCACTAATTATATTCTACCTTGAGCTATTTTATTTTTTGAAACTGTTTTTCTCTCATACTAGACTTTAAGCTTTATCTTTGCCTAAAGACAATACATATTACGTTCTTTAGCATCTAGCACAGATCTTAATATAAACAGTAGCTTAATAAATGACAAAGTAAACAAAATTGATGGTCTGGTTAAGTAATGACTAATTTTATCCAATTTAGGAAAATATGGTTACCAATTATAATAAGTATAATTGACTTCCTCTCTAGCTCACTGCTCTGAAAACAACCTTATCTTCTAGGTACCTGAGATCAAAGTCATGCAAACCAAGGGGAGGGTCAAGAGCCAAGGCTTGAGGAGATGCTATCAAAATTCTGCTCTCTGAGCATAGTTCCAACTCTTTGTAGAAGAAATGCCTTCCTCAGAGGAAGAAGATGTGAGTGGCATCCAGTATTCTTGTTCTCCCCAAACTTGGCAACAGAAAGGGGCAGTGCTGCCAGCAGAAGAAGCGTGGCTGTATTCTGGATCAGTCACAAGGTGGGCCTGATCCTCAGATAATCCCTGAATGTAGTGCTCATGAGAAGTTAACTCAAGGAAGGAAACTGAAGAAGTAGCAAGGGCAACAGAAGATGAGAAAGGAGGAAGAAGAAAGGAAGGGATGCGGAAGACTGAATGGCAGACTATGGAGGAAGGGCAATGATTGGAAGGAGAAAGGAAATAGAGTCAAACATTGGACACCCTCAGCTCAGACCTTTCCCATTAGCGCACAGTGCTCCTCCTCTGCACTTTGCCAAACTTCACTGTAGCTACAAGGGGACCACAATGACACCTGCACCTCCCTCTGCATCCTCTGCACTCTGGGATCCTCGCGTGACTCTCGCTGCCACGAAGAGTCTACGCATAAACAAAAGGTCATTGTATTCCAGTTACAGCATTGATTTGCCTCAAACCAACACCCTTTGTCTTTTTTTTTTTTTAATTTTTTAGCATTAACTGAGCAGCCTTTTTGGACCACGTGTGGAACTGGCTCTGAGGACTCGGAGTTAATGAAAAAACCTTTTAGGATCTCCCTGACTGAGAGTAGCCAGGAGGTCTGAGGGATACCTTTAAAACAAAAGTAAGAATCCAAAAGTCATTAAAAACACAGATACATTTAAGTATTATATACTTTCATAAATTGTATCATTATTAAAGTCAATAGATAAAAGATTGATTGGGAAATATCTGTAACACAGATATATGATAAAGGATTGATGCCTACAGTATGGCAAACCCTTCAAATTTACAACAGAAAAACAACCATTCTACAAGTAAAAGATATAAAGAACAATTCATAGAAGAGGAAATCTAAACAATCAATAAGCAGGTTAAGATGTTGACCTCACTAGGAATGAGGTATGCAAGTGTCTCTCCACATTCCTGGGTGTGACAGTCACAGACCGACTCTGGTGGGAGTTGGGTTTCTTTGTCAGGAGAGCTCTTTTAAAGGCTCTGTGGGCTTCTGGCCACTTGCTTTCAGCCAGTCCAGCAAGTAGCAGCTTCAGCCAAAGGTCTTGTCAAGTCCTCTCTTTAGCCAAATGGGTCTGTGGAAGCTGGCCCCCTGGTGTTAGATGAGGTGCTTTGCCCAGCCTTCTGCACTCGGGGTCTCCCTCAGACTCTCCTCAGCAATTTTGAAGCACAGACCAGGAAGGTGATGCACCTCAGATTTGACCCTTGCAAAGCAGGGTTGTGGGGCATCTCCCTATGCCAGGCAGGGAATGTGGAATTAGGGCCAGCTTGAGAGACCTGGCTGGAGGTCTATTTTTGTTGGAGGTGGAAGAGGCAATTAGGATTTCCTACACCACAGTATGACCCCACCTCCATGTTTCAGCCTAGTCTAACTTACTGCAGCTTAGGGGCAGCTCTTTCAACCCTGCAAGGCTACAGGGACTCCCAGCTGATCTGGATTGCAGGCTGCAGACAGAGTCTGTCTTATTTCTTCCTGCCTAACATCTCTCTGCTTCTCCTCAGGCGAAATCTAAAGTAAGAACCTCACCTTCTGTAGGGTCTTGTGGTAGCTAGTCTCCAAATTGGTCGACCAATAAGCCATATCTCTGGGTAATCTTGCCCTCGCAACCTCCTCTCCCCTGGAATCTGGGGTGCCCATCTGACTCTCTCCTAACCTATAGAATTCAGAGCAAGGGCCAATGTGTGACTTCCAAGGCTTAGTTATCACAGTCTCTCAGCTTACACTGGTCTTCAAATGCTTGGAGTACTTCCTCTTAAAACCCAACTGCCATGCCTGGAGGAGCTCAAGCACTTGGAGAAATCCCACGAAGGCACTCTGCTCAACAGCCCATCAGAGTTCCCAAAAGGCAATCAGCATCACTTTCCCACTCTGTGAGTGAGCTGCTGAATGACCAGTGAGTCTTCAGATAACTACAGACCCTCAGATTGCAACATGGCAAAGGCTAAGCAAAACTGCCAAACTGAGCCCAGGCAACCTGCAGAGCCACAACAGATCATAATAAACAGGTGTTCTAAGCCACTGAGTTCTGGAGCACATGCTACACGACCAGAACAAGCCTGTAGGCTGTGAAAAGTAGCCAGATTCAACATCCTGATATTTTTCAAGAGTGCTAGTGCTGCCATTTTTAAAGATGAGTGATTTGAATTTCAAAAACTAACACATAACAATTCAACCAGTTAATTCCTTACTGGATAACAAGATGTACCCCACTACCTGAAGTAGAGGGTTTCCCGTCATCCTTCTCAGCACATAAATTCAGTCAATTCTATGTGTCTGACCTTTCAACTGTGGCTCCTGATATACATTCTACGTTTGATTCTTTCCGTTGAGAGGCAGAGAAGACTCATTCCAAAATGGCTTAAAGTAGAGTGAACATACTGTTTCACATACTCACAGTAGAAGAGCAGCCTTGCACAGCTCTACAGGAGGAACTTGGTACTGGACTCACCAACGAGCCCCTCTGCCTCCTCCAGGCTCAGTTCCTCCTGGAGTCCTCATGAGGGCTCTCAGAGCACCAGACCCCACCCCACTTCCCTCATGTCTGCAGCAGTTAGAAGTTCCAAATAATAAAGATTAGACTTACATTTTGGCTCTACCATTTACTAACTGTGTGACCTTAGACAAGTTAAAAAGCTATGGCTTTAATTTCCTACTCTTCTGTAAAACAGAGATAATGATGCTATCTATCTCTTAGGGTTGTTGTGAGTATTAAATGAGGAAATGTACATAAAACATTTTAAACTGTGTCTATCACTGAGTAAAGGCCCTACAAGTGTTAGTGGTGTTATTGCTGTTGGTAGCAACAGTAATAGTAGTAGCAGCAATACTAAAAGGGGGATCTACGTTCCAGCATTACGTGAGGCTCCTCGGCCCCCAAGGGCTCCCTGACTATGTAACAGTGTCTGAGAGGCGGATGCACTGATTGGAGGCGGGCGGGTCCCTCCCAGGGATGGGCAAGAGGAGTTCTGTCAGGAGAGAGAAATGGGGAGTGGATTCCGAGGAGGCAGCAGACATCGCCTTACTGAGTGCTGAGAACGCTCGGGACTCAGGCCTCCCTGCCCCACTGCTGAGCCCAATTGGGACTATCTCCCCGCAAAGGCCATGCATACAAACACTAAGCTTAAGAGATCTGATTTCAGCAAGAGACTCTCCTATCTTCTGAGCATCTCTCTGCATGGAGACTGCTCCACTGCTCCCTGCTCCCCAGACCAGAACCCTCGGACCCTGTGTACACTGAGGAAGGGGACCAGGTCCCCGGGGAATCCTGATGGGCTGTTGGGCAGAGTGCCTTCATGGGAGAAAGCGCCAGTCTACCCACGGTGCAATCCGTCTCAATAAAACATTGGTCTTTCTACGTAATTAATTATTAATTGAAAGTATGATGGATTGCAGCTCCCACAGTTAAATCACTAAGAGACTCTGATGAAACAGGACTCAGAGCCTTTGCCGCGCACGGCTTTAGAAAGCAGTCAGAGCCTATGGGCAAGTTCTCCTGCGGCTGCTCTTCTACCAGGACAGGGACAGAGGGTGGCGGCGGGAGAGGCGGGGCTGGTGGCGGAATCAAAGGGGTGGCCTCCCTGGGGACAGCACCTGGCATGGCGTTACCCTCTCCATTCCGGCAGCCTCGCGGCCCTGGGAAGGCAGATGCGCCTGGGCCAGCACAAGTCTCCAACGGGGCTGTGGTCAACTCAGGGAAAGAGGTGCCCTGGGAGCCCAAGGCTGGCCTGATCGTCCTGGATGCAGGCTGGGGCGGGGTGGCGAGTTACGAAGGGGCTGCACCCTGTCCTGTGGGGCTGAGGGACAGGCGCTCTGTGCACTGTCCCCGAGGTCCTGCGAGCTGTGTTGCAGCCTCTCACACAGCGCCCTCCGGTGGCCAGTCCCGGAGGCTTCTAGGGTGTCCTGGCCCGCGGCTGACCCCAGCCTGGGCCAACGGGGCACAGTGACAGCCCTTCACCCCAGGACTTTCAACAGGAGCTTGTCAGGAGCAGAGAGAAAACAGTACTTTTCACCAGTTTATCAAAACCAGCGCGATTAAATGTTCCTTGAGTTTCAAGCCATCAATATATTTTTCTCTGCCTGGTGCCTGCATGTTGATTAAGCTTTTATGAAGTTCCATTCTTCTGTGGTCAGTTCCACACACACTCACCTTCTCGCCACACTGACTGTCCTCTCACACCCACTCCCGTCCCTCCTGAGGCCCCTCCAGGTCTCCACCCGTCCCCCGAACCAGCCCCTTCCACTACACCCAGCACTCTGTCTCCTGGGCCCCAGCTCAACTCTTGCCATCCTCACATCCTCATCCTCCCTCCATGCGCCCACTCCTCTCAGCCTAGTCCTTGTCTCACCTCACAGCACCTTCACCTCTGCCCCCGCAGGGCAGTCCCCCCAGCTCCCAGCCTCCTATCTGGCTGCCATCCTCATGGTGGCCATGCCCCCTCTGCCCCCACTCACATCTGTTTTCTATGGAGAAATCGTCTCCCACCTTCCCACCCAGACTCCATTCCATCAGCTCCTCGGGAATGATTCTGCTCCCTCCCCGTCCTGCCTGACCATCTAAAGCGCAGCTCCCGATCCCTCCCCTTTCAGTAGGGGCTGCCTTGGGCAGCAGATAACATCCTCACCTGTGGGAGGTGTGGGAGCCTCAGTGCCTCCTGCCCTCCTGGGCCTCTTTCTGGTGATTCCTGAGACATTAAAGCCAGTAAAGATGCCTGCCACCCTCCAGCATCCTGACAGAGCCCAGAATAATGGGGAATGACCCTAATTGGCAAAGAACACCCGAGGACTTTTATTCTGTTTTATTTTTATTTTTTTAAATATATTTTATTGATTTTTTTACAGAGAGGAAGGGAGAGGGAGAGAGAGTTAGAAACATCAATGAGAGAGAAACATCAATCAGCTGCTTCCTGCACACCCCCTACTGGGGATGTGCCCACAAGCAAGGTACATGCCCTTGATTGGAATCGAACCTGGGACCCTTGAGTCCGCAGGCTGATGCTCTATCCACTGAGCCAAACCGCTTAGGGCTCTGTTTTGTTTTGTAGAGAAACTGCCTCTTTGCCTTTACTATCTTCCTAAGCCAAGGACTATTTCAATCATGAATAATCTCAGGTTCCATAAAGCACGGAAACTGTTTTCCACCTCACACAAGTCAGGGCAAATGAAGAGTTTTAGGGAGAAACACTGGAGCAGGGGGCTTGTAGGGGAGAGAGATGAACAGCCTTAGGACTTCGCCAAGATGGCCCCGAGCAGCCCAGCACAGCCTCCTCCAGCCGTGAGCCTGGGGAAACGTGAGTCCGGCGTGGCGCGCAGTCCATGGGCATGCCGCTTGGTTCACAGTACATGGTCCACCGGCGTGGGGTGTGGTTCATGGTGCGGGGCGCGTGGTTTGTGCACCAATGTGGCACTGAGGAGAAGGGACTCTCTGATCTAGACAAAACTGATTTGGGAAAATCCTACTAAAATCTCCATCGAAGGGGCACCCACTTGAATGTTATGAAAGGAGGACCACCTTCAAAACTGTAGGAGGAAAATGAGTGTCTTCGCCACCATTTGTTGTTTGAGTCAGAGACCTGAGCACAGTCAGAAAACTGGGGAACGCCCCAACTCCTCCCCAGAGGATGGCGTTCTGAGAAAGGGCTGACCGCCACCCACTGCCCTTCACCTGACAGGTGTTTTTTGCATGGAGGAAAAAGTATTCAGATTCCAACAAAATACTGAAGGAAAACTGTAGCTAAAGAAACTGGTATTGTCAGCACATTTGGGGAGAAGTAGTACCTATCAGTGAGGTTTTGTAAATAAAGGCTTGGAGTCAAAACTTACTGAAATCATAGTCTTCATTGCCTCATTGTGCAAACACTGTGGGTTGGAAAAAGGCATCCGTTCAGGAGAGAAGGAATATCAGATGACACCTCAGCCGCCGACCAGCTGTAGATCTAAGACAGGATTCAGGGCCCAGACAACTCTTGTGTGATCCACGCGCCCAGCGTTCCCCTGTCCTACAGAGCTAGCTGCCACTCAGGGTCCCTTGTCAGGTCCTCGGAAGATGGTAAATACAGGAAATGTTCTCATTCCCAGGATTCACTGTCACCTACCTTCTGTCAGAGTCTGCTCTTGGGACTAGGACATTTATTACCTCTGAGGGCCACACCTTCCTGCATCGATGCACCTTAGCCAACCATCTCCTCATCCTCGCTAGTGAAATTGTCTCTGACCCGTCCCAGCCATGGGATGCTGAGCGTAGGGAAATGACACTGTTGTTATCTCAAAGGGTATCTCCTATTGTGTAACCCACAGAAGGGAATAGGTATAAAAAGTGAAATGTCCCACTTAGCCCAGGTATGGTGGCTGAACAGGTGTGTTTGGTGGAGGGCCATGTGTCTGCTCTGGCCTTAACATCAGCAGAACTTGTGCCAAGTTCTATAGCAATGAGGCAGAAAGTAAAAAACAAACAAACAAAAAACAGAAATAAGAAAGTAACGAAGATATCCTATATAATAGAAGGCTAATATGCAAATCAACTGAACGGCGGAACGACCAATCACTGTGACGTGCAGTGACCACCAGAGGACAGACACTCAACACAAGAGCTGCCCCTTGGAGGTCAGTGTGCTCCTACAGGGGGAGCACTGCTCATTGAGAAGCCCTGAGCTGGCCATAGTGGGAGCCTCTCCCACCTCCACAGCAGCACTAAGGATGTCCAAGTGATGGCTTAGCCCGAGGGCTACTGGACTGCAAGAGGGTGCAGGCCGGGCTGAGGGACCCCCACCCCAAGTGCACAAATTTTGTGCACCAGGCCTCTAGTGTAATATAAGGGGTATTCTTTGAAAAGGGGGCCTTACTATTGAGAGCCTTGCTAAGGTCAGCAGCCTGTCCCAGCAGCAGCCCAAGTCACATGATACAGAAAACGAACTCTCTCTAAATCAGGGACAGGAGCTTAGCCTTACATTCAGGACAAGAAGTGACACCATGGGAGGGGCCCTGTGCCAAGAACAGACAAAAGGGCCTCAGTCCCAAATAGACTACATGTTCTTGAGTAGAACCACTTCTCCCTGGGAAGCCAGAAAGGACCCTGAGAGAGAAAGAAGCAGGGAGCATGGCGGTTACCTTTACCACAGTGTTTGTGGTTACCTGCTTGCTCCCATCATGGCAGACCCTGCTGGCTGACTGCGTGAGAAGGGGAGTGCTTTCTTCTGGAAATGAGAGAGGAGATCCAGGGCCAGGGTCCTTGGAAGTAAAAATCAATTGTGATCCTCTGGTCCGTCATGAACCCCATCTCCCTCTCATAGCCCAGGCAAGCAGGTAGGTCAGCGGGTCACCACATCCCTGCCCTGAGATCACACCTCACCTGCGGGCCTACATCCTCCTTCTGTCAGAGCATGCGGGAGCCCTGGACAAGCTCTGGCACTCTGAGTTGCTCTGAGTCCATGTGTTCTCAATTCTTCCCAACTACACCAGGGAGGTCCTTTTCAAACCCTGCCCACTGTACTAACTGTTGGGATTAGTCCAACAAGTGTCAGAGACACAGGTTGATTCTCGGTGGCAGGACAGATGGAGAAGCCATGAGAGGTTGTGGGTATAAGTATGTCTTTATTGCAGAAGCCAGTGGCCATATAGCCGTCAGACAAGACAATTCTTCATAGCAAAGGCCATACAGGCAGGCAGCTGACACCAGCTGGTTAACGTGTACATCTTTCCCACAAAGCAGCATTAGTCTCTGTAAACACAGCTATTATCTGAGCAGCGCACACTGCCCCAGACTCACCGCCTTACATTGTAGCGCCCCCTGCGCTCTCCCTTCGAGCTGCAGCCTCAGTAGCCTCTCTCGCTCAGCAGCTGCTCCTGTCTTCCTGCCCAGCACACTGGCGGGGTAACCTGGCAGTGTATCTGAGATCTCTGTGAGCTCTTAGCCTCCCATCGGGCAGTGCCAGCTCTCAGCTCCGTCCCAGCTCTCCTCTCTGCTGCACATGTAGGAGCTACATTCTCTGTGCCTACCACCTCTCTTCTCTGAGCTCTCTTGCCTCTGCTGTGCCCGGCTGCTCTCTCTAGCAGCTTCTGGTCGGTAGCCTGTACATTACTCCAGAGACAAAGAAGGTTAGCTGTCAACAGTGACATCAATCATTTGAGTTACAGAAGGGCACAGCGTACCGTGTGTCCTTGCACCCACTCATGGTGTCTTGGCCTTGGGCACCGCGATGAGGCTCATGCTCAGAGCGGCCTTGAAGATCCCGGTGTATGAATAACAAGGCCTCGGTGCTCCCATTGGCATGGCTCCCACACCTCCCATTTCATCAATGATATTGTCCCACCTTGTCGCTTCATATTATTTTTCTAGGTTAACATAATCCATTCTATCTTTCTGTGCATTTATAAATTTAGCCAAAAAGCAAACATGCAAACATGAATTAAAACATAGACACACACACACACACACACACACACACACACACACAGTCATTCTCTCTGTGTAGCCTTAATTTTCCTGGGGGAGCAACCAACCCTGGAGCCACCAGTAAAGTGTGGCTCGGAAATCGCAGAGAATTGGAGATGTGACACACTAATGAGGGCTGTGTAGGTTGTAATTTGTCAATCTGTCAAAAACTCCTTAAAGAGCAATTTAAACTGTAGTTGACAGGACCTGTAACTATGTACTAAAACAGCGGTTCTCAACCTGTGGGTCGCGACCCCTTTGGTGGTCGAACGACCCTTTCACAGGGGTCGCCTAAGACCATCCTGCATATCCGATATTTACGTTTTGGTTCATAACAGTAGCAACATTACAGTTATGAAGTAGCAACGAAAATAATTTTATGGTTGAGTTACAAGATGAGGAAATGTATTTAAAGGGCCAGAAGGTTGAGAACCACTGTACTAAAAAGTCTGTTTTCTGTTTTTTTGTCTTTTAAATATCTTAATCTGTTACATGCTACAGGTTCATTTGCTGTGTTTTTTTCCAGGAACACAGAAGTCATTTGTAATGAAATCAATAAATTTCAAATTTGTTTTCAGATATTTTTTCAGCGCTCACCTCCTCCAGATCTGTCCAGAGTTGTGGTTGGCAGAATCATGGGCCTCCAAAGATGCCCGAGTCCTCATCTCTGTGAATATGTCACCTTATGTGGCAAAAGAGACTTTGTAAATGTGATCGTGTAAGGATCCCAGATGGGAGATGATCCTGGTTTATCTCGGCCAAATTGAATCTCATAGGATCTTAAAGGGGAAAAGGGGTGGGGTGGGGTGGGGGCAGAATAGTCAGAAAATTGTAAAGTGAGAAGGACTTGCTGGTTGTTCAGAAAGAAGTTGGGCCCCAATAATGCAGCAGGCCCAGAATAGAGGGTACCCGCCGCGGCCAGGCAGCAGAAGTGGCCTGGAGGCCCGGCCTCCACGTAGGGAATCCTGAAGACAAACTGAGTGAACAGGAAGTGGGTCCTTCCAGAGCCTTCAGGCCCAGTGAGACCTGGGTCAGGCTTCTGGTCTGCAGATCTGTAAGATGCTACGTTTTGTTGCATGAGCAGCTGACTTTGTGGCTTTTTGTTAAAGCAGCAACAGAAAACGAACACAGGAGAGAAAGCTGTTTGCAAACCTGCAGCACTGACTACAGTGCCAGCAACTGTTACCAAAGTTAATGCTGAATTCTACCTTCTTCTCCCTTCTTCTCCATTTCTGACCCTTAACAATGTGGGATATTTTCATTAGTTAATAAAACAAAATTCTTAGATCCTCAGCAGAGCCAAGTCAATGGCGTTACCAAGTAATCATGCTGATTTACCTTCAGCCGTGTGTTCTTCCCTGAGAGTGATGAGGGCGCATGGGCAGGTCTGCTCATGGAGCGACGGGTCACTGGGAGAAGAGTGTGCGCTCCACCTGTGGGGCCTGCTGGGGTCTTCCTCAGAGTTTGGAGCAAATATCAGTAACGCTCACCTTTATAATCGAAGAAAGAGAAGGAGCCCAATATTTGTTTACTTATTAATTATCCTGTTTATTCTACAAAGGTCCCGGAGCTGTGCGACGTGTCTCATACATGCCATTTTATTTACGCTTCCCAGCAATCACAGAAACCGCGGCATGTGTCCGTTCTACGAGGCACTGCGACCCAGGAAGAACCTGTAACTTTTCAACGGCCACATGGAGAATAAGAGGACCCACCTGTTTCCAAAGTGTTCAAGAGTGAAAATAATTGTGTCTCAGACTTTAAAAAACCCTCCCCAAATGATATCCAGAAACCTTTTCCCCGAATTCCTGAATTTATGGACACAAAACACCGCCCTTCCTGTCTGGGGTGCCACCTACCTGCTCAGCTGCTAGCAACACTCCTCAGGGTGCCCCCACGTGCAACAGGGGGCCGGGTCCTCTACCTGACTCCTCGTTGTTCCAGTGGCTTCATAGGCAGGCAATCTCCCTATTTTTCCAAAAGAGAAAACTGACATTTAGAAAGGCTGAGAGACAGCCCTAAGATCAGCACACTAATAAGCAGCCAGGCCAGATGCTGACCCTTGTTGGTCAGATGCGAGCATGTCGTTCCCAGTGCCCCCAGGGTCAGCCCCTGTGGGTCTGGCTGGGGGAACCGACAGGCTCCGCAGCACTTGCTACACATGCCCCGAGCCCCACCGAGGCTCAGCCTCCCTGTGGAGTCTCATTTGAAATTACCAGGCAATCAAAGTCCTTATCACCTCACCTTCCTCAAGATGGAAATAAAGTGTGTCCTTGAGATGCCTACAGAGCTGCCGACCAAGCTTCACTGATGAAACTTCCAACTGATTTGATGCAAACTTTAACACCATAACCTGAGCTTCCCCATACACACTGCAGGTGTTTGCCTGCTTTGAAGACAAAGGAAAGATCACATGACTGCCCACAACACATATCACCCTGTTTTCAGAACCAAGAGTTCTCTCTGCTGAATACAAAGACCCCACAAATGGATACCCTGTGGCTTTGGACCAGTTGGGGCCTGATTTCTGGTGTCAGCTGATGGTTTGAGACATTTCCTATTCATAGGTTTGCCTGCACTGTTCCCTGGGGAGAGAGCCAGTTCGGCCCAGAGCACGTGGCGTGAGTGGCTGGCGATGAGCAATGCCTGCAGCTTCTCTGTAGATGTCAGACAGAGGCCAGCTGCTTGGCATGTTAATTTGCACTGTATTTGCCTGTTGCTGTTTAAGGAGAGGATGGGAAGCCATCTAAGGGTACAGCGGGGTTCGCTCTGAGCAGGTTTCTAGCAGCAGCCTGGAGCGCGGAGCACAGAGTGGGGAGTGGGGGACAGGGCCCTCGGACAGAAGGTGGCTCATGGTCAGTACCAGTGAGGGAAGAGGCTGATCAAGATCCCATACAACTGGGAGTCTTTGTAGCACATGCTTTTGTTCATCTTAGTATGATATGGCTTAGTGACCCTTCTTTCCTCAGAAGTCCATGGCCAGGCACAAACAGGGCCTCAGCTTAGCCAATGCTGACTGATAATCTTGCAAGTGTGGGCTTTTATAGGCTACCCAAGTGAAGTGCCCAGATCATTCCTTTCTAAAGGGCAAAGGATAATCAAACAACACAAGCCATTCCCCATTCTGAGTTAACATTTTTAAAATGTCATGCATGTAAGATGTATGGGATTCATGAAATTCTCAAGAGTGTAATTGACAGCCTCCCTTGAGCCTGTGTTACACTCTGGACTTGCCACAATGATTGCCCTCGTGATGCCCTTTCCTCCCCTCCCCTCACTCCTCACTCTCAGAGCCCTGGGCTGACTGAGGACTGGAGAGCCCGCCGCAGGGTTGGATGACTGGATGGAGGGCCAGGGGAGGCCCACACTCGCAGCCGGAGTCTCAGGAGCGCTGTGAGCTGGCTGAACCAGGCATGTGGGAAAGAGAACACTAAACAAAACAAAGCAGGGCGACGGCGTGGAACAGCTCCGCCCTGGGAGAATGGTCTGTTCACTGCGCTTTCTCCAAGGCGTGCAAATGTCTTCCCGAAAGGACATCCTAACACAAATTGCCAGAGACAGTCTCTGCCAGACACAGAGGGTGAGGTTTCCATCTGTTTCTATGGAAACACAGCTGGACCCGAGGGACCTCCTGCCACAGCCATCAGCAAACCTGAGGCCTGACTCAGGAATCTGGAGAGAGCGGGAGAGCGAAAGGCATGTTGGCCTGCAGACAGAAATGAGAATGGAACTCTTAGTGCCTATGACAGCACCTCTCCAAACTCCTCGCCGCCCTGCAGGTCCGTGGTCAGGAATGGGCCCAGGCTCCAACCCATGCTGTGCCCATGCCCATGCCCTCCTCACACGGTGGCCTTACTCCTGCCCCCAGGCGCCTGCATGAGGCAAAGGCCCCGTTTGCAAACTGGAGTGGGAGGAAGTCTGAATTCTGGGTGGACCACGCTGGCTGGTGAGGACTAACAAAAAGAGATTTTGGTGCAAAAATCAAATGCCAGCCTCCCTCTTTGTTGTAAAAATACACATCAAGATACACTTCTCTCAGGGCCTAAGGCCGTGGCTCTCACACCTTAACGTGCATCAGAAGTACTGAGCCCAGCTTGGGTTTCCGAGCAGCAGGTCTCGGTGGAGCTGGAGATGCTCATGTCTAACCAGTTTCCCGTGATGCTGTCCGTGGGTTAAAAGGAGAAAGTGGTGCACAGCCTCCAGGGAAGGACGCAGCCCCTCTGGCTGGGGAGGGACCCTCTCCCCCAGCTCCTGCCCTGGGCACACAGCACACGGAGGGAGAGCTGCAAACAGTCCCTTTACCTGACCATCCCTGCCAGTACCCTAGAGGCCCCGGAAAGCTGCATCGGTGTCAGGGCCGTGGCCGCCTTCAGTGCCAAAAGCAGAAATCATGGTACAGCCCACAAGTCCAAGGCCTTCCGATCCCTGACAGTAGTCACTGAAACACCTCTGCAGAAAGACAAACAAACAAACAAAACACCTATCTGTGCAATCATGGGGCTTATTTTCCTGACAAATATTTCCTTAGGAAAAAAACCCTAAGGTCTGAAATTATTGGATCAATAAATATGAATATTTTTATGATTCTTACTAAATATTTGCACAACACCGCTCAAAAGAGTTCTTTGTACTTTAAACTCCACCCTCAATAAATAATCATCTCATTAGGACCATAACACTGGCCAACTTCGAGTTCTATTATAAGTTTTCATTTTCCTTTTTAAATAGCTGCAAAATGGTTTTTACAGGTCTTTTACATTAGCTATTCTTTGAGCATCAAGGATGATGGGCACTTCCTAGCTTCTTTTTTTTATTGTCTTAAGTTTTACGTATGTTTTCTTTTTCCCCAGTTGACCCCTCCCCCAACCATTCCCACCCCTGGAAAGCTCCCACCGCCCCAGTGTCTGTGTCCATTGGTTATGCTAACATGGGTGCATACAAGTCCTTTGGTTGCTCTCTAATCTCCCCACCTCCCCTGCCATTTGTCTCTAAAGGATATATGCATCCCTATGTTCACAGCAGCACCATAGCTAAGGTTTGGAAACAACCTAATGCCCATCAGCAGATGAGTGGATTAGAAAACTGTGGTACATCTACACCATGGAAAACTATACGGCTGTAAAAAAGAAGGAACTTTTACTGTTTGCAACAGCATGGATTCCTAACTTCTTTACTAATTGTATATGCACTTTGTTAACATTCTGTTCTCATCAAACTGTTGAGTCCTGGAGAGAGCCTGCATATCTGAAAATAAGCTCTTTAAACCCTCTATCTTTTCCCACAACCTGTCAGAGTTTATGTAAACATTTTCTAAGTGGGTAGTATTTTTTCTCTCAGTTTTATTATGTTCCATTGCACATAAGGTTGTGCTGTGTGTTTTGTCCATAGAATATATCCATCTGGCTAGTAGATTCCATTGCTCTATTGATTCCAGATGAAGTAGCATGGTAACTTAGCAGCAAAATGGCTTTTTGATCCTCAAAATTATTATGAGAAAAATAGCAACAGGGGGTAATACTGTATGTCCCATGTGATAGTTCAGAAGGAAAGATTAAATTAAGTCCTGAAACCACCAGTGTGCATGTATCTTATTTTTTATTACTGTGAACAGAATTTTTATTGTGCTTACATTTTCATAATGGTGGTTGAAGTAAAAAAAATCTATTTACTACGTTTTATTATGCCACTCTACTACATTTTGAAGTATAATAATAATAGTTGTTACCTTGTTTGCTTTATATTTTCTAGGTATTCATGTCACCAGAAAATTATTTGTTCATTTTATTTCAATATTTATGTCTCACTTCTTTTTCATGTCTTTTTTTATTTTAAATGAGAGAGAGAGAAACATCAATGATGAGAAGGAATCATTGATTATCTGCCTCCTGCACCCCTCTCACTGGGGATCAAGCCCACAACCCAGGCATGTGCCCTGATCAGGGAATGCAACCATGACCTAGCTGGTAGGTAGATGCTCAACCACTGAGCCACTAGCTGGGCTTTTCCATGTCTTATTACAAGACTTTTCAAGACAATACCAACCACTGTCCGGGTATGTGGGCATTCAAACTCCTAGAAGTTTCCTCTCCATCATGTAAGAGCTGTGGGATGGCATTTGAAATAAAGTCTCTCACAGTTATGTGTACCTCTTCCTTGTGCTTCCTACCCCCTTCAGCCACCAGTGGCATCGCTCTGTTGAGAAAACTGGCACACCACAAGAGCAGTTAAGAGGTTGATGGATTTCAGAAGCCTGAGTTTTGAAGATTGTTGGCTCCAATGATTATTCCATAAACAAAATACTTGGATCATTGATAGAGATCCTCATCCTCACACTAGACTAAGTTTCTCCAATTGGGAGGCAGGAAAGAAGTGAGCCTGGCCCTAAGGTGCTGACCCTAGGAGAGGGGAATGACAGAAACTCAAGATCGGGTGGCAAAGGCCCAGCCAATTACTGAATGGACATGAGGGGCTCAGAGAAACCTCACCTTTCTCTGCCTGGGTCCAGCTGTGCCTTCCCCCAGGCTCTGCCCAGCCAGGTTCCTTATCAGTGTTGGTCTACTATGTGCTTCAAGGTCCCACGTGGATGCCACAGGTGCTGCTGAGGGAAACCTCTCCTGAGCTTCGAGACTTCGACTTGGGGCACGTTCACGGGGAGAAGTGTAAGGAGGGCGAGAGTGAAGGCCTCCGATCCTTTGAGTCAGAGGGGAAGGAGTCTGGTGCCTCAGGGTCAGTGACAGGAGCCAGCAGGCCGGGGTGAGGGGGGTCACCCCCAGCTCTGTGCTCCTTTCCCGGGGCCTTGGCCTACCTCTAACATCTGGAAGCAAAACCTATATCCCCAAATGAGGGTTTTATGGAGTATTTTTTAAAACTTTGGAATTTGCAAACTCTCCTCAAGTGATTTTGTAAAGCAACATTCACTGCAATTATGAAGTCTTGAGTATTTTTTAAAATATTCCAATCACAAGCTAAACAGGGGTGAGCCCCAGGAGGAGGGAAAGAACATGGTGAGTGGTCATGGTGAGTGGGTCTGCCTGTGGCCCACTGTCAGCAGCCACCCCACTGGTTTCACACACCCTGCACATGTGCGACGCAGGGGCATTGGCTGTGAGAGGCGGGAGGGCCTCCCGTGGAGCCCGGGCACATGGCCTCACCAGAATTCTTCCCACAACAGCCCCAGTCCTTCTTCACCGCCGGAGGCCTTAGGGGATGCAGTGGTGAGGATGAAAGAGTGACGGCCGTTCATTATTCCTCACCCATGGCCCTTGCAGAGCACTGGATGGCTCCCTGGCTCCCTGGGCCTCGGGAAGCCTGTGGGTTCAGGCTATGGGTTTCCCTGTAGTTGGGTCTGCTCTGCTTTCATTGTGAGCTGAACCTCCAACCCGCCCTGTACCCAGGGGTTATTGGTGTAAGCTGGCTTCGAAACAATGGGCTGAGACAGCAGAGCGAGTGCAAGAGCCGTGCTCTCTGCCAGGCTGGGCAGCCGGCCCTACGGCACAGAGCCCGGCGCAGGCCTGGGAGCCACCGCGGGAGCAACCTGCTGAGGCCCGTGACTCGTTTGTAACGCTTTGCAGGTGCAGGCCCTCTCCCACTGGACTGCCGTGGCCCCTTGTCCGGCGGTGATCACAGCTCCATTTGGCTGCCTCAAAGGCCCGTACACCTCCACGCCCACCCTTTCTTGTGACCCTTCTACTTGCCACAGCAAAAATAGTGTATTTCTTCACTGTCTGTATGATTTTTCCCCCAAGATACATCGATGAAGAGAAGAAAAGTCTCAGTGTCCCCTTTCCTTCCCAGTGCCACCATCTCTGAGCGTTGTACCTGCTCACCCCTCAGGCCACACCTCCACCTCTCACCCCCCTGAGCCCTCCAGTGGTCCCCAAGGTTCGTCATTCACGTGCTGTAAGGCCACCACCAACCCCTCCACATGCTTGCTTCCTGTGCTCCTGTAGCACTGTAAATCCCTCCATTAATAACCATCAAAACATACGAGAGCAATTGTTTTAAATGTACAAACACCTTTGCATTTACCGGGGAACAAATTAAGGAATTTTATCTCTTAAGCAGAGAAACTATATGTTCACATAAACATGGTTATATGCAAAATATGAATTTCAGAATCAGACATCTGCCATTGACAAGTTACCTTACTCTCTTCATCCAAATTATCTCACAGATACTCCAATTCTGAAATTAGTATATTCTGAAATAATAATCCTAATTGCCCAGTGTCTAAAACAGAGAACTTGAGATATTGTCATATTGAAACCTGACATGTAAATAACCAAATATAGAGGAATTACAATAACCAAAAAACAATTAACAAATTGGCAATAAGAACTTACCTATCAATAATTACTTAAAATGTAAGTGGACTAAGTGCTTCGAGCAAAAGGTGCTGGAGCTGAATAGGTTCCCTGCAAGAGACTCACTTCTGATTGAAAGACACAGAGAGACTGAAAGTGAAGGAATGAAAAGGATTTCATGCAAATTAGAAAAATGAGCAAACAAAAACCCAGGAGTCACAATACTTGCACCAGACAAAAAAAAATATTTTATGTTTCCACTTGAAAGTAGATTTAATTTTATTTAAATTAGAAATGTTCTGTGTCTCTCTCTAAAATCACCTCCAAAGTTATCCTCTTGAAAAATAAACAATTTCCAGAGAAACATATTGAAGACAGTAAAAGAAAATACCATGTTTCTTTAATGTTGACCCATCAAAAGGTCCATAATCAAGGTTTCAACATTTGACCTGTCGAGGAGAGTTCTAGATCTTTCCTTCAGAACTGCAGTCACTCCTGTGATTGAAATGTGGGAAAGTGTTTCCCTAGGGGTGTCGGCTACCACTGGTGCAATCGCAAAGGTGAACAGCTCTGGAGGGCAAGGCTTCCCTGAGCACAGAACAGAGGAAGGAGGAGAGGACAGGAGCCGCCCTCTGAGAAATCACTGCCGCAGTCAGCAAGCTCAGCTCTTTCGGGCACGGCAGCCATTCCCTCCACTCCTGCTACCGAGTCCCAGAAAAAGGTGAAGGATGGACAGACGTAGAGAACACGTGGGACAGACAAGGAGATGCTGGTTTTGTGCCTGCAGGAAGGGCACCAGACACCAGTGTCATGGCTCCATCTGCAAGGCAGCCCGCGTGGGGGCCCTGGGGACGCTGTGCTGGGCTCCGGGGCAGCTCCGAGCACAGGTGTGCTGAGAAACGGGCCGACTTGGCCATTTGGGGATCTTGTATTGAGGATGCTCCCTTGTGGAATAGGTGAGCTCCACGTCGGTGTGAAACCTCAGCACAGCCAGGAGGTCCTCTGGGTCCAGCTGGAGCTGGATTGTCCTTCCTGTATGCGGTTCTCTGGAATGCGGAAGCGTGCCATTCCCACTCGAGTCCCAGGTGTCAGCTGACTCCCCAAGGGCAGAGGCGAGGGGGATCACCCCCATTCTGACCAAGTTACTGCCATGAATACAAGGCTAAGTCTCAGCCCAAATAGCTTTGATCCCCAGGAGGAAAGGGCCCTGCCGTCCAGGCCAGGAGCTGCTGAGTGCGCCACAGCGTGCAGGCCAGACTGGCCCGGGAGGCCGCCTGCGGGCGCCCTCAGCGGAACTGAACGGGAGTTTCTCAGAAGGCAGGTGGACAGTCTGTGCGCTGTTTGTTCACTAAGTGAATGTTGGCAAGTGCCTCTTGCCATGGAGTCGTGGCCTGGGCATTGGGCCAGGCCACGGGAGGTCAGTAGTGAGGCAGGGCTGTTTCTTGCAATCCCTCCAGCTGGAGAGCTGTGGTCATTGTGCTAACTCTCCTACACATAACGGCACACAGGCCTCCACTATAGATCTAGGGGTTACAGATCCAAAGTCAGGGGCAGAGCACAGCCATGATCTCATGCATGTGGATTTGGGATCACAGAATACAGCTCATCTGCTGGGGCTGCTGAGCATGAGCTCTTATCTGGGCTCTCTGTCCTGAAAACTTCTGTAAACACCCAGGAGGCCATGCTGACTCCACTGCCAGGATCTCCTCTGAGGTTGGCCAGGCATCTTTCAGAAACACCTGCTGTCCCTTTGCTTTTACCAACGGCTCTTTCCCTGAGTCGAGCTTAACAGTCTCAGCAATGGCACATGCTATTACTAACGGTGGAGAGAATAAATAGCTGGCCAGGTATTGCATGGACTCAACCTTCAAAATTCCTGCTCCCAGATAGTACCCCCTGCGTGGTGGCATCTCCCACAGCCTCAGGCAAGGCCTGCTGCTGCCAGGGGAGGGCATGCAACACGGCAGCACATCAGACCCCAGGGGACAGGGAATCATGACTCACTGTCTCGCAGGAAGTAGGGGCCCTGCACTCCCAAGAGGAAGACTAGTTTGGGTGGGAGGCTTCCTGTCCAGGCCAGCACCTGCAGCAGTATGTGGCTAACCGTCCATCACAGGCGGATCACTGGCGTTTGTGTAGCTGGTAACAGCGCTGTTTACCACAGAACCCTGAGCAAGAGTGGATGGCTATCATTATAGGTAAATATTCTGGGCTTGTTAGGAGGGTCTAGAGCCACTGCAACCCTTATTCTGGGGGTGGGGAACGTCTGGCCCACGTGGGCCATATAAGGCCCTCGAAATCATTTGGTCTGGCCCTGCCAAGACATTAGGGGTGAGTTAACTAAATGTTTGACCGAATACAGCAGCTAATTTTTAAGGTGATGATTCATTAAGGCCCACAAGTGGTGTTAGAACATCCACATGGCCCTGAGCAGGAAAAGGTCCCCTTCCCCCCACCCCCCAACCCCCAGCAAACCATGCCTTGGCTCTGGCAGCTCTCAAAGTCCCTCCTCATGTCGGACACCATGCTGAGGCCACCCACGCCCTGGAACTGTCTGGGGACTTTGTGTCCCAGCCTTTCGGGTTCACTGCAAAAAGGCACCACTGTATTCAAATTTAATCACACAACCTGGGCAAGTTTGGGCCTTGAGGGGGTCCCTGACACCCTGCCTCAGTCCTGCAGACTGGGAATACTTCCTAACGTGCTTGACTTTGTCTTCACCACACCTGTGTGCACCAGGCATCTACTACTAACTTCATCAACCAGGGAAACGGCAGCAGTCGCTCCGCACTCTGGACATATGTTGGCTACTGTGGCTTGGTCAGCAATGATCACCTGGGCTACTCCTGGTCCGGAAAACTCAACAAATTTTCCCACAACCCCAACCTGGCTGAGGTGCTGGCCAGGGATTAAAACCATGTCAGTGGATGTGAGCAGGGGCAGGGATTTTCCAAACTGTAGCTCATCCCGGGGAGCACCATGCTCATTGGAGAACCCAGCACGACAGCTTCTTCCATTCCACCTGCACCCCAACCGAGAACACTCAAACCATGGAGCATGGTACAGGGTGAGTCCCAGACCACCGGGCCACCTGGGTACTAATACTCCTCCTGCTAAAACCACCCCTGCCAGGTTCACCCGTGGGAAGCTCCTGAGTGAGGCAGGGAGTCCACATTTGCACAAAGCCTATGAACCGCACTTTGAAATTCAGATTGTTCTCTGTGTCTCTCAAATTTCAGGTCTTGATTCCTCTGTAACTGTCTGCCCTGGTGGTGAAACCCACCTGGATGAAATGATCAGTTACAAGCTCAGGCAAGACTGATTTTCTCCCGATTTCCTCATAACTTTTTCACAGCATCACACATTGCAGCCAAGTCAACAACAGCTGGCAGGCCATCAAGTCTGCAGGATGATGCAGGCAGGCTTAAAAGGCACTTCTATGTCCACCTGCTACATGACATTCCAATTCAGGATGTTTTCAATGTCATTTTTCTTCACTAAAACTTGATCACAGCTCCAAATGGCTACCTCCAGAACTCTGATAGGAAATGGTAAGCGTCCACATCTTTAATTATCCAATTTTTTCAAATTGAAGACTTTCTTTCCTGGTTGTACAAAATCCAAAGGCCCAGTGAGGTGCGGAAGTGGATTACTCAGGGTTCCTGATGGCCACATGCCTCATAGACTGCACGGCAAGGCTCCAAGTAGCAGGCTGACACCATGCTGTGGGGGACAGCACTGTGCACTGGGGAGGCGTGCTTCTGTGAGCTGCATGGTTCTAGCCAGACAGACAAAATAGACTTAAAATAAAGACTAAAAAGAGACAGTCTGGCATTACACAATGGTGCAGTGGTCAATCCCATAGGAGGATATTACATTTGTAAAAATTTATCTCTCCAACATAGAAGAACTTAAATTCATAAAACAAACATTAACATACATATAGGGAAAAATTGACAGTATTACTAGAATAGAAGGGGACTTTAATACTCCACTTACATCAATGGATAGATCATCCAGACAGAAAATCTATAAGAAAACTTTGCCCTTAAATGACACATTAGATGAGATACATTTAATAGACATGTTCAGAACATTTTATCTAAAAACTGCAGAATATACATTTTCAAGTGCACATGGAACATTCTCAAGGATAGATCACATATTGGGCCACAAAAAAAGCTTCAATAAATTTAAGAAGATTGAAATCATATCAAGCATCTTTTCCAACCACAACAGTATCAAACTAGAAATCAATTACAAGAAGAAAACTGAAAAGAACATAAACACATGGAGTCTTAAAAAACATGCTATGAAGCAACCAATGGGTGGTCAGTGAAGAAATAAAAAAAGGAAATTTAAAAATACCTTGAGAAAAGTGAAAATAGAAACACAACTTTCCCAAAACCTATGCAACAAAATCAATTATAATAGAGAAGTTTATGGAAATATAAGCTTAACTCAGGAAACAAGAGAAGTCCAACATGAAGAGAAGGTCTAAGATGGTGAAGCAGGTGGAAGCTTCACTCACCTCCTCCCATAAGGACATCAAAATTACAACTAAATTATAGAAAATCAGCCTGGATAACCAAACGAAGATGAGCTGAAAAGAAGTCAAGGCTACACAGGAGAAGCCATGTTGAGGCTGACGGGGGAGAAGAGATGGGAAAGAGTCAGGTCCCACACCCGCATGTGGTGGTTGAGAATCAGCTGCAGAGGTGCCCTCTGTGGAGCAAGGGGTCTCAGCCTGAGCCGGACTGCCCAGCCCAGAGCACCAGTGTTGGAAAGCGGAGCCCACCTATCATCTGGCTGGGAGTCAGGGGGTTCCATCTGCACAGGAGAATGGAAAGCTGCTGGGAGCCCGGGCATCCTCTTACCGACACAGTGCACAAACTCTCACTCATGGACACTCCCCCGGGCTCTGGTGAAGACACAGCAGTAGGGGCCGGGTGAGTTGCGGAGTAATAAGGGGGAAAGACTGAATAATGTGGCTTCAGGGCGAGGGCTGGAAGGACAGCCTCCAATGTTCCTGTGTTGACTCCTCCAACTACATCACCTACAGGTGCCATTTTTCCTGGGTAAGCACCCCCACCCCCACCCCAGACATGGCATTAACCTGGTGAACTAGCTCTGCCCCAATGACTCCCTGGGCCCCAGCCTGGCCAACTCACACAGAGCCAGGAGTTCTGTCAGCAGCAGCCAGCCTGGGCCCATGTTGCACTCTTTCTTGAAAAGCTCTTGAGGCATTTTGATCAAGCACAGGGGTGGGTGCCATAGAAACACAGGGAGAAACTGAATTGTGTGGCTTCAAGATGACAGCCACCTTTACACATGACTCACAGGTGCCATCTTTCCTATATTAAGCCCTTCCTCAACATGGCAGGATATTCATCTGCTTTAGCCTGGTAAACTCTACTAGCTCCACCTGAGTTCTCCTGGAGGCCTGGCCCCACTGTAAAGGCCCAGGCTGATGGAAGCTGGCTTCAGTGATCCCGAGACTTTTGCTGAGTTGTCTCAGACCCAACACTGCCACCAAGTTTGAATTAACCTTGCAAACACCACTCGCCCCCACATGGTGGGTCCTTAAGAAGCTGCCTCACTCAACTCATATGCTGCCTAAGGCTCTTTCTTGGCTGAGACCAATGGTCAGCTGCAGTGGTGGCGGGTCTCAGGGTACATGGGCTTTTTGCTAACCTGCCCCAGGCCCATTTATCCCCCATATACCTTTTTCCACTGCCACCCACCCCTCTCCCCACCTGCAGTCACCACACTGTTGTCCATATCTATGAGTTCTTCTCTCTTTTTTTCTTTTTTGTTCAATCCCTTCACCCCTTCTAATACCACACACACACCAGCGCTGTCTGTCTGCTCTCCATCTATGAGTCTGTCTCTATTTTGCTTGTTACTTCAGTTTGTTCATTAGACTCCACAAATGAATGAGATCATATGGTACTTGTCTTTCTCTGGCTGGCTTATTTCACTTAGCATAATGTTCTCCATGGTTAAGATTTCACAGATGTGGCAGTCAGCCTTATATACACACATATTTTTGACTGTGCAGGGTCTTGGTGCCTCTGTCCCTTGTGTTGTTCAAGTCTCAACTGCACAAAGGATCATAAAAAAATTCTATGAATAATTATATGCCAACAAATTGGACCACATAGAAGAAATGAATAAATATCTAGAAACATACAACCTTCCAATACTGAACCAGAATATCAACAACAACAAAAAAAGCTGAACACATTATTAGTAATGAATTAAATCAGTTATCAGAACACTCAACAAAGGTCCAAGACCAAATGGCTTCATAGGTGAATTCTGCCAAACATTTAAAGAAGAAGTAATATCTATTCTTCTCAAACTTTTCCAAAAAATCAAGAGGAAAGAATGCTTCTAAAATTATTCTATGAGACCAACATTACCCTGATACCAAAACCAGACCAAAAAAATTACAGTGGGGCCTTGACTTACAAGTGTCCCGACTAACGAGTTTTTCGAGATACAAGCCGTCTGTCGGCCAATTTTTTGCTTTGAGTTGTGAGCTAAAATCCGGGTTACGAGCCAGCTTCAGATACCCCACCACTAGTTGGTGCAGCGAACGTCACAGTGAACACCACAACATCAGCCCAGCACCACGTGTCTCACTCGTTCACTTTAAGATTTGACATACAAGTAATTTGAGTTATGAGCTCCATCACGGAATGAATTAAACTCGTAAGTCAAGGCCCCACTCTACCACAAAAAGAAAATTATAGGCCAATATCCTGAAAAATATGAATGTAAATACTCTCAATAAAACATTAGCAAATAGAGTTCAACAATACATTAAAAGGATCATACATCATGATCAAATTAGATTTATTCTAATGATGCAAGGATGGTTCAATATCCACAAGTCAATTAACATAATGCACCATATTAACAAAACAACAGATAAAAATTACATGATCATATCAGTAGATGCAGAAAAAGCATTTGACAAAATTCAACACCCATTTATGATAGAAACTCTCAACAAAGTGAGTATAGAAGGAAAATATCTCAACATAATAAATATAACATGTGACAAACCCACAGACACATTATATTCAGCAGTGAAAAAATAAGCTTTTCCTTGAAGAACAGGAACAAGACAAGGATGCCCACTCCCACCATTTTTATTCAATGTAGTATTAGAAGTCTCAGACAAAAATATGTTATCCAAATTGAAAAGAAAGAAGTAAAATTGTCACTATATGAAAAAGACATGTAATACATATAGAAAACCCTAAAGATTTCACCAAAGAAAAACTATTAGAACTAATAAGTAAATTTAGCAAAGTTTTCAGTATATAAAATTCAGAAATTTGTTGTGTTTCTATACACTAATAATGAGCTATCAAAAAGAGAAATTAAGAAAACAATCCCACTTATAATGACATCAAAAAGAATAGATTAACCAGGAATAAATTTAACCAAGGAAGTGAAAAACCCATAGTCTGGAAACTATAAGACACTGAAAAAAATTGAGGTAAATACAAATAAATTGAAAGCTATACTGTTCTCATGGGTAGGAAGGATTAACATCATTAAAAGATCCATACTAACCCAAAGCAATCTACATATTCAATGCAATCCCTATGAAAATACCAGTGTCTAGCTTGTTTTGCTCAGTGGATAGAGTGCCGACCTGTGGACTGAAAAGTCCCAGGTTCAATTCCAGTCAAGGGCACATGCCTAAGTTGTGGGCTTAATCCCCAGTAGGGGGCATGCAAGAGGCAGAGATCAATGATTCTCTCTCATCATTGATGTTCTCTCTCTCTCTCTCTCTCTCTCTCTCTTCCTTCCTCTCTGAAATCAATAAAAATATATTTTTAAAAAATACCAATGGCATTTTTCACAGAACTAGAACAAATAATCCTAAAATTAATATGGAACCATAAAAGATGTCAAATAGCTAAAGAAATCATGAGAAAGAACAAAGTTGGAGTTATCAATTTTCCTGATTTCAAACTATAGTACAAAGCTAATAGTGGCCAAACAGTACTGTACTGACACAAAAACAGACCAATTCTATAAAAGCCTAATATGCAAATCATCCAAACTGCAGAACAACCAGAACTATTATGTGCACAGACCACCAGGGGGCAGACACTCAATGCAGGAGGTGCCCCAGCCCACAGGCCTCAGGCCAACCAAGGCAGGTGCAAATGGGGGCCCCCCAATTGCCCCACAGTCATCCCACAGAGGGAGGCTACCAGCAGTGGCGGCAGGGGGCAGGGCCGGCGAGTAGGCAGTATCAGGCCAGCCAAGGCAGGTGCCAGCGGGGGCCTCTCCGATCGCCCCACTGGTTGCCCCACAGATTGGCCCTGATTACTGGCCAGGCCTAGGGCCCCTACCCATGCACGAATTTTGTACACTGGGCCTCTAGTAGATCAATATAACAGAATAGAGAGCTCAGCAATAAGCCCATGTTCATATACTTAATTAATATACAACAAAGAAGGCAAGGATATACTGTGCGGAAAAATTGTGTCTTCAATATATGTTGTTGGGAACTCTGGACAGATACATGAAAAAATGAAACTGGACCACTTTCTTGTACTGTATATAATAAAATAAACTCAAAATGGATTAAAAGCTTCAAGGTAATACTTGAAACCATAAAACTCCTAGAAGAAAATATAGACAGTAAACTCTTGGACATACACTCAACATAAAAGACAAGGAATCTCAGAAAACTGGGCAGAGGGCCTCAATAGAGATTTTTCTAAATGAAACATACAGATGGTCAACAGAGATATGAAAAGATGCTAAACATCACTAATCAGAGAAATGCAACTTAAAACTAAAGGAGATATCACCTGACATCTGTCAGTATTATTATTATTAAAAAGTCAACAAACAACAAATATTGGGGAGGGTGTAGAGAAAAGGGAACCCTCTTGCACTGTTGGGGGCAATGTAAATTAGTGCAGCCATTATGGAGGTTTCTTGAAAGATTAAAAATAGAACTGCCATACAGCCCAGCAGTTCCACTTCTGAATACTTATCCTAAGAAAACCAAAACTCAAGATTAAAAATGGTGGCAGAGTAAGTGGATGCTACACAGACATGCATGGGACCTATAGAATCTATGATAATCACCCGGAACCCTGGCTGAGATGCCCAAGGCTTCAGTCTGGAGGGAGGGAAATACAGCTGCAAACAGGGAGGGCCTGGTGCCAACTGGGAGGCTGAGGAAGGAAGAGAAGAGAATGCTTTCTCAGAATATTGCTCCTAATGCCTTTATTTCAACCTGGAATTACAAATTGGATGTTCAGGCCGGAAAAAATGCTCAGAGGCTATTTAATCCAACCTTTCAACTGATAGGTTGGTTGAAGGTGATGCCCAGAGGCCAAGTGACCTGCCAGTGGTGGCAGCGCAGGTAACAGTTCACAGGTGGGTGCAGAGAGAGCAGGCGGCAGAGCCAAGACATCACCAGGAATCTGAAACCTGCTCCCCAGGTGAGCATGTGATGCCCCAGCCAGTCCAGCCTCCTTGCCACCTTGCCTGGGCCACAGGGTGCCCAGATACTTGCTGAACGTTATTTCCGGGTGTGTCTGTGAGGCTGTTTCTGGAATAGATTCAGAACCTGGGACTCAAATGCCACCAGGATTCCTTTTCCCACCCTTTGCCTCTGCTTCTTTCTGAGGACTTGCTTACTTGCTCCTTTTCAGAACTGATTTCTGAAACAGGAGCCATGGCTGCTGGCAGTTCCACATCCAGGCCAAAGCAAGCAGGCCGTTCCACCCCTGCCCAGGGAAGGGTGAGTATTTGTGCCACGTTCTCAGCTCTGTGTGGATTGGGGTGGGGATATTATAATAGGAAACCTTAATTAGAGCCACATCATAGGAGTGAGAGAGTCACTACCTCCAAAACCACAAAGAGCCTGGCCAGTGGCTCAGTGGTTGATCATAGACCTGTGTGACCAGGAGGTCACGGTTCGATTCCCAGACAGTGCACATGCCCTGGCTGAGGGCTCAATCCCCAGTGTGTGGTGTGCAGGAGGCAGCCGATCAATGATTCTCTCTCATTATTGATGTTTCTATCTCTCTCCCTCCCTCTCCCTTCCTCTCAAAAATCAATAAAAATATTTAAAAGCAAACAAACAAACAAAAATCCACAGAGATTTGGACAGGGAGGAGGCTCTTCATGCTCTCTGTGTGCCACATGCCTATAGAACAGCCGTGGGCAAACTATGGCCCGCGGGCCGGATCCGGCCCATTTGAAATGAATAAAACTAAAAAAAAAGACCATACCCTTTTATATAATGATGTTTACTTTGAATTTTTATTAGTTCACACAAACACTCCATCCATGCTTTTGTTCTGTCCCTCTGGTCCAGTTTAAGAACCCATTGTGGCCCTCGAGTCAAAAAGTTTGCCCACCCCTGCTATAGAAGGAGCCCCAGCTGTGACTATAACTGGGAAGGGCCTCAACACAGACTTAAAAATTGAAGATTGACCTTGTTTATGCCACAACAATCCATAGAACAATCTCAAAGTTTATTTGCAAAAAAAATGTATGTGCATGTGCATGACCACAGAGACAAGAGAAGAGGCCACAATGGTCCTGGGATCAGTACTGGATAGGGGTGGAGTGTTAGTAGGTACCATGGGTAAAACAGAATTTCATTTCTCAATCTAAAAATCACTGAGGACTAGAGGCAGAGTGACCTTTGGAAGATCAGTTAAGCTCTCGGTTTCTCAGCTGAGGGAACTGAGGCCACATAAAGAAAGTGACATCAAAAAAGGCACAAATAATTACTCAGAAGGCTTAGGGCCAGAAGTCAGAATTTCCAGAACCCAGCAATATGTTTCTCCCTAGTCTCTCCCCAAGAAGGTCTATTACTCAGGGCCACCCAACCGTAGATGCTTCTTCCCAATCCCCCTGAGATGAAATAGGTGGAAAAATCAATAATCCTCATTCCCTCTCTATCCCTCCCTCTAATTGTCCAGGTTTGTTAAGCCCTGGCAGTAGCCTGCTTAAGTGGGTACGGGAAGGAGGGAGAAAAGAGGTACACTCTGCTGTCCCTTCAAAACATGTAGGGCTGTCTGCTCTGCGGGCCAGCCACAGAAAGTGACCAGCCACCTGGACACCCAGCCTGGCCCCGCTAGGACTATCATCTTGCAGTGGAGGTAAAGAAGGTGGAGGCAGAAAGAGTCTGGAAAGAAGAAAGAGGAAGAAAAAATAGTAAGGGAAATTAGGAAGACAGGAAGTGAGGAAAAAAAGGAGAAAGGAAAAAAAACAAAAGAAAGGCAGGAAGAGACAGACATGGGAGGGCCACACAGACAGAAAGAGAACCTCGGTGACAGGGGGTGAGAGGCAAGGACCACAGAGCTGTGAGTTACGATGTCACTGATGCAGCTGAGAACAACGCCTGGTTACTGACTGACCAGCACCATGACACCAAGAGGCCTTGGCAGAAGAATGAGCTGAGAACAAGTCTAGCGTTCGTTCCTGCCATTGGCCATCCAATCGCACGCAGCTTTACTAACAGCTACAGTGGCTCTGAAGCCAGGAGCTGAGAGTGACACAAGGCATGGCTTTACCATGCTTGCCCAGAGGCCCTGTGCTGGCTATGGAAGGCTTCTTACAGGACAAGACATTGACTTAGCATTCATCCAATATGCATTTATTCCATGCCCACTGTCATCTCAGACAGTGGGAAAGCCTTGAACTCTCAATCTCCTGAGCCTGGGCTCCCATCTGCTGCCTTCTAGTTGGCAATATCATTATTCCTCTTTCATCACGTCCTCTCCCTCTTTCCCTTCCCCTCTCCCTCACCCTTCTTCTTCTTCATCATCTTCTTCTTCAGAGCAGCTACTTTTTTAAAAAAATGTTTTTATTGATTTCAGAGAGAGGACGGGAGAGGGAGAGAGAGATAAAAACATCAGTGATGAGAGAATCATTGATTGGCTGCCTCTTGCACATCCCCTATCAGGAACTGAACCGGGACCTGCTGGTTCATAGGTCAACACTCAACCACTGAGCCACACTGGCCAGGCTGGAGCAGCTACTCTTTATTGAGCGTTTACCGTGTGCAGGGCACAGTATTAGTATGTTAGGTATGCTACATCTGATTTGCACAATAACTGTGTGATGGGGGCCCTATCTATATCCAAGTTTTGCACAACCAAGGCAAACAATGGATGATTGTATAATGTTCTTGAGAACAATCAGCTGCTGCTTGTCAGACTCACACCTCTTACTCATGAAATCTTCTGTATTCTAAAGGCTTTAGAATGAGCTAAAGAAGAGGAAGAAGGGGGGCATCTATAGAAGCTTGTCCACAAGCCTCCAGCACTTCAACATTCTATGCGTTTCAGGTGCAGGGACATTGTCAAGTACTAAAGGAAGCTCTTTGCCCAAAAGTTGGGTTGGCCTTTAGAAATATTTAAATGAACCCATTCTGTTGAGCATGTATATCCTTTGTACCAGAAGACCGCATGCTTTCTCAATCCCTAATATACTTGCACTTTCACTCATTCAGTGAATATTTATGGAGTGCCTACTTTGACACTATTCTGAGTTCTTAAAATATAGGCATAAACAAAAGACAAAATTTGTAATACTGTGAAGGGAGTCAATTAGTAGACCAATATGTAATATAAATGCAGATAGTAATTGTTAGTAACAAAAAGAGGATAGCAATGGGATGTGCCTTTTCAGATTATATGGCCCATGTCAGCTCTTTGAAGATAAACATTTAAGTAGAAGCCTAAATGAACTGGGGGGCAGAGCTAGGGGGACATCTGAGAGAAGGTCAACCTTGGCAGAGAGAAACACAAGTGCAAAGTCCCCGGGGAGAGTCCTTTGTGTATTCAAGGGACAGTGAGGAGGCCAACATTGCTGGTGAGAAGATGAGGTCAAAGCAGGTACCAGATACTTTAAGGCCTTGAAAGCTTGATATGGCTTTGGCATTTTACTCGAAGAGTAATATCAAGTTAACAAATGTTCCAATTCACACCTTACCACGGTCCCTTTGGCTGCAGTGAAAATGCAGGAAGTGAGAATGCATGAAGACAGGCAGACCAGGGGAGTCTGTGGCTAGGTCAGTAAAGGTCCTGATGGCTTGGGGCAGTGGTGGAGATGATGTTGTAAGTGTGGTCAGACTCCAGAGATGTGCTAATCAGCTGGGTGTGCAGTGTGAGAGAAAAGGAAGGAGCCTGACCAGGAGGGTGAGTTGAGGCAGCATGCTTTAATTTAGTGGGTACTGGAGAAGTAATTTGGGGAGAAGAGGAGAGAAAAATCCAGTATCCAGTTTGAGACATGTACGGTTGGAGATGACTGTGAGGCATCTAAGTGGACATGTGAACTATGCAGTTGGATATATATCTAGGATTCCAAGAGGAGGAGCAGAAATATGAATTATTAACATATAGATGATATTTAAAGTCATAGCACTAGATAAAGGCATCCAGGGTACACATATAGATGTGAGAGAAGAGGGCAGTGATAATCCCTGGGCATCCAACATGTAGGGATTAAGAGAATGAGGAAGCCCCAGCAAAAAGAATGTGAATGAGCACCAGTGAGGCAGGTGGGAGCCAGAGCTGGACACCCCAGAAACCAGGGAAGGCAGGGCTTCGGAAAAGGAGAGACCAAAGCGTCCTGAAATTCTCTGAAGTGCCCAGGTCCCATCTTTCTACCTGGGCTGCTGAGATCCCAGCTGAACAGGAAGGCCATGTGAGAGCCGGAGGAGGTATGAAGTTCCTATAACCAGGGTGTCCTGACATCACGAGCTAGACTCTGGAAAATGTCAGTCCTGAGAGACAACAAACCAGATGGTAGCCAAGAACAAAACCCTGCAGGCCTCAGACACATCTCAGGGGCCACACTCTTCTCAGAGCCAGCAGTGTGCCTTTGCCACTGGACCAGCCCGAGGTCACCGAGATCCTGTGGCCAGAGTAGACAGCTGCTTCTATCTCAGCCCCAAGGTGCTTGCAGCATCAAAACAAGCCGTTACTGTTATTTAGGAATATTCTTTATGTTATATTTATTTAGGAATTTCAGTGATGCAGATCTGAAAAGTGGGCAAGTCCAAAATCTGGAACATACTCTCGACCCCTCAGACTCACAGATGCCCCTCAGGTCCCCACTCCTCAGACTCACAGATGCCCCCCAGGTCCTCACTCCTCAGGCTCATGGATGCCCCCCAGGTCCCCACTCCTCAGGCTCACGGATGCCCCCAGGTCCCCACTCCTCAGACTCACAGATGCCCCCCAGGTCCCCACTCCTCAGGCTCACGGATGCCCCCCAGGGCACAGGACCAGCCCATGTGCGTTTATTTTTGTATATGATGTAAGAATGTGGCCTAATTTCATTTTTTGCCTATATTTAATTTTCCCAACACCATTTATTGACTAGTATCTCATTGTATGTTCTTGCCTCCTTTGTGAAATATTAATTGACCAAAATAGCATGGGTTTATTTCTGGGCTCTCTATGCTATTCCATTGATCTAAATGTCTGCTTTTATGCCAGTATCATGCTGCTTTGATTACTATGGCCTTCTGGTAGTAGTTTAATATCAGGTAGCATAATTCCTCCAACTTTGTTCTTCTTTCTCAAGACTTCTGTGTTTCCTAGCCTGGTAGCTCAGTTGGTTAGAACATCATGTTAATACACCAAGGTTGTGGGCTCAATCCCAGGTCAGGGCACATACAAGAATCACCCAAAGGATCCATAGATAAGTGGAACAACAAATATCTCTCTCTCAAATCAATAAATTAAAAAAAATAAAAAAACAACATTGCTGTGTCTATTCTAGTTCTGTGAAATATGCCGCTGGTGTCTCTTTTTTTTTTTTTTTTACAAGGCAAATACCTTTACTCCTGAAGGGTACATACCAACACAGAGTCTGGCAGCATGTACAGTGAGAGGGCAGTCCACTCAGGCTTTTATGTCTGACACCCGTTACCTGGCCTTCACTCTTGACTGGTCAGAGCTTAAGCTCACATTCTTGGGTGATTGGCTAATTTAAAGAAAAAAGGGAGGGGTTGACCTTTGCCATTTCAAAATGGCAGTTGCCAAGTCATATAAGCCAAAATGGCAGCTGCCTAAACTCCCTTCTTTGACAGAAAAGATTACTTGTTTATTCTCACAATTCCCCTCTTTTCTTACTTAACTCTTTTCTTCAAACTCGGCTAATATCTGTTGGCTTTCATGCTCTGCAGTGCCTAGGAGTAGAATGCTTTGCTGTTTGGTCAATATGGTTTCAATTAGCCTTTGGGTAAGAGCCCCAATCACATGGTGATATAACATCCCATCATTGTAACTCCTAACCTGATTATCAAAGAAGTGAATATGGATACCATCATTCCCTTCCATTTTCTGAACCATTGCTCTAGTAAATTGGAGAAAGGATCCTCAATCCCATGATTCTCAGCTCACCCATGAGCTAAAGTTGTTAATCCCTATAGGGTCTCAGTGATGATTCCATCTGGCTGTGTTGTCAGGGATAAATGTACAGTCCTGGCCCACAACATTACACATATTCCTCCTTTTTCTGTCTGAATCAGATCCAAGGCCAACGTACTCTCCTAGGCCATCCTGCTGGTGGCATCTAGCTGTTTAGCTATGCCTTTCACTGCATCTCAATTATAGTTAGCAGTCCTTTGCTGGTTATAGTAAATATAATTAATCCAACCCACATTCTTGTTCACAGTAGCCACCAGAACAGGACAGATTTGAATCCTGCAGCAATCTGATTTCTAGCCTTAAACTCTTTGGCACCCCTCCTGGAACCCCAATGGGATCTGTGTAAATATGGGGATCAAGGAGCCCCCTGGACTCTCTCTCCTTTTCCTAGTTTGTCCATTGAAAAAGGTTTATGATATGCCAAAGTGAAAGGGATAGCCAATTGTATCAGAGGGCAAATTCCACTCCATTTGCTGGGCAAGGGTCCCCCATAACACTGTAAGACATCAGCACGGGCTACCAACAGTGCAGCACGATGGGCTTCTAAGGATACTTGGCCGTTTACGCATCCGGATAAATTTTTCATAAACTCTGAGTACTGTTCCCCCTGACCTTGAGAGGCAGGAGGTAGACGGGGGCCGGATCATTTGGGGAGGCCCTTGCTCTCTACCTCTGTTGGATGGAAACAACAGGGAGAGAGAGTCTTACAGGAAGCGTTTCCCCAGGAGGTTTCCTCCTGGTACAAGGCAAGCACACATTCCATCCCGTTACTGTCTGAGGTCCATCTGAATGGAAATGGGACCACTTGGGCCTCTAGCCTTTCTGCCACACAAGCGCAACAGTTGCTTTTATTTAGGGTGCATACAAAATATTTAATCCATTCCACCCAGGCATTCATTTTCTTATTTCCTATTTCTATTTGCATGGTGGTGGCAGTGGCCTAGAGCCATGGTCGGCAAACTGCAGCTTGAGAGCCACATGCGGCTCTTTGGCCCCTTGAGTGTGGTTCTTCCTAAGCCTTAGGAGTACCCTAATTAAGTTAATAACAATGCACCTACCTATATAGTTTAAGTTTAAAAAATTTGGTTCTCAAAAGAAATTTCAATCATTGTACTGTTGATATTTGGCTCTGTTGACTAATGAGTTTGCCGACCACTGGCCTAGGGGATCTTGTCCTGTGACATCTACTCCTAAATTTGTCCTAGCCAATCTTTTGGCCTAAAAGCTGAAATATCCAAGTCATTCAAGGTACCTATAATCAATAACTTAACTGGCTAAGCATGATCCGGATTGTACACCTTTCCCCGGCCCACATTGCAAGACTCTGCAATTTTTCAGAGGCCTAAAGCAAATAGAACCCAGTACATGGTGGTTATTAAGACAGCTCATAGTATTTTTAGCATTAATTTCAAGGGTCTATGGCCTGGTATAGCTATCCAAGTTGAGGTGTCTCCACCCAGAGAAGCTGGTAGTCTATCCTTAACCTGTGTGTCATGGGCCCAACCTCATTCTGCAGACTGAACTGCAGTCTCAGTGATAAGCAAGTCAAGGTGGGGTCCTTCCCAGGAGGTTCCAAGTTGTTTCTCTTCCAAGTCTTGATCAGAACAAATGTAGTCTCCTGGCTGATGGCGATGAACCAGAAACTCAAGAGGAGGGTCTTGAGCTAGGAGGCCCTTTAACCTAAGAGCATTAACAGAGTAGATAAGGGCTAACCAAAATGAGCTTTATTCTCTCATAAAAAATGACACTAATTAGATTTTTTCTATCTGCCTCCCTGAGTACGTTGATATAAGGTATTTGCCCTCAGATTAGGGAGGCAAAATGCCAATCATTTAGTCTTAAGTGTCCTTGGTTTAGGGAAGATGGGATTTACTATGTAACATAAAGACATTCAAACCTGTAAAGAATGTGAGTTTATTTGAGCCAAACTATAACAATTGCTGGGGAGCAAAATCTCAACATATTGGGATAATGCTCCAGAGAATGGCAGTTTTTCATCTGTATTTATACATTGCAATCAAAGGAGGGGACGTAGGTGGGTCACATGAAATCCATTGGTGACAGATTAGAGAGGCAGGAGAAAGCAAGGGGGACTGGATAAAAAGTAAAATGATAGACACATACTTAGGTGGGTGCAGGGTAGTTAACAGTCAACAACTAACTTGATAACAAAAACAATGAAGGGATTTATGGTCTCCTGGAGTCAAGGGCATTTGGTTGTGACCTGAGGGGTCTGGAAAAAAAGGGAAGTTACAAGTTACCCAGACACTTCAAGGATATGTTATTACAGATGCAAAAAGATAATAGGCTCAGTTAAGGTAAAGGTTGACCTTGTCAGGGAAGCTACCAGCCTAGGAGATGACTACCCACCATAACTGCTTTTAGTTAAAGTTTAATTTCAGACCACCCTTTGTGGTTACTTTAGGTCTTTGAGTTTGCAAGACTGCCATGCAGGCCTTCCCTGAGCTTGTCAAGACTTATTAATTAACAGATTCAAATCCATCCTCTACATTCTCCATACAAGGCATACTCAGATTAATATTTAAGTACTCTGTTATTTCAAAATACCTAGATATTTAATAATTTTTACCATTTAACCCAGAAAACTCAAGGTTTTAAGTTATATGCCTCTGGGATCTGGGAGTCAATCTTGGACCTGGGAGTCAACCTTGGAATGTGGTCCATTCTCATTCAAGAATTGTCCATTATCATGGAAACATTAACCTTGTTGTGCAAACAATGGAGTCCCACCCCAGCCCACATTGCCTACTTCTCCATGCCTATAATCCTACTTCCCCATGTAATCTTTGTCCTTATGTTCATAAGCCAGTGAAGAGAAAACTAAGTCCCCAAAAGATAGAAATCAGTAACCAAAATTACATTACAGGCACACAGACAAAAAATCTCACTAATAGTTTCTGGTGGCTGACGCCCTGAGAGGGAAAGCAGGAAGAGTCCCAAAGATTGAGAATTCTTGGCAGCTGCTGGAATGTTACTGCAATCTCTGACATGTGTTCATCCTCACCACAAATAGCTGGGCTCCCCCAAAGCAAGACATGCCCCCTCTTTAAACAAATTAAGCCAAACAACAAAGAGACAAAAAACATCAACAGAAACACTCTTATCTACACTAATAAAAGAGAAAGATTCAAATTAACCATCACTCCACCACTCCGCTACACCCACCAGACAATCAGGAGCAAGTATGCAAATTAACCCAACTAAGATGGCAGCGGCACGGAGTGGGAGCGAGCAGGAGGCTTGGGTTGCCCCTGGCGATGGAGGAAGCCAAGCTTCCCGCCTGCCCTGGATGGCCCTGGGCTCCTCTCAAGGCTACAAAGTTTCAATTATAGAAGATAAATAAATCCCAGATACCTGTTTCCAGCTGGCCATGGTCTTCATTCAAGGAGGCCCTGATAAAAAGAAAAGAAAAAAGAAAAAAAGGAGAGGCTGGGAGTTTGGGTCGCTGGGGGGTGTGGCCAGCCTGAAAACGGCCCTCAACCCCTCACCCAGGCTAGCCACACCCCCATGGGGTGAGGGTTCCCACTGAGGGGTTTGACCAGCCTGCAAACATCCATCAGCCCCTCACCTGGGCTGGCGAGGCACTCCAGTGGGGACCCCACCCTGAAGGGGGTGTGGCCAACCTGAAAACGGCCCTCAGCCCCTCACCCAGGCTGTCCAGGCACCCCAGCAAGGACGTACAACCTGAAGGGGGTGTGGCCAGCCTGGAAACAGCCCTCAGCCCCTCACCCAGGCTGGCCACACCCCCATGGGGTGAGGGTCCCAGCTGGGGGGCTTGGCCAGCCTGCAAACAGCTATCAACCCCTCACCCAGGCAGGCCAAGCACCCCAGTGGGGACACCCCAGTGGGGACCCCCACCCTGAAGAGGGTGTGGCCAGCCTGAAAACAACCCTCAGCCCCTCACCCAGGCTGACCAGTCACCCCAGCGGGACCCCCACTCTGATCCGGGACACCTTTCAGGGCAAACCAGCTGGCCCCCACCCGTGCACCAGGCCTCTATCCTATATAATAAAAGGGTAATATGCAAATTGACCCTAAGAGCAAAAGGATTGGGATTGACTGGTCACTATGACACACACTGACCACCAGGGGGCAGACACTCAATGCAGGAACTGCCCCCTGGTGGTCAGTGCACTCCCACAGGGGAAGCTCTGCTCAGCCACAAGCCAGGCTGATGGCTGCCAGCACAGCGGTGGTGGCTGGAGCCTCTCCCACCTCCTCAGCAGCACTAAGGATGTCCGACTGCAGTTTAGGCCTGGTCCCTGCTGGCAAGTGGACATCCACCAAGGGCTCCCGGGCTGCCAGAGGGATGTCTGACTGCCAGCTTAGGCCCGATCCCCTGGGGAGTGGGCCTAAGCCAGCAAGTGGACATCTCCTGAGGGGTCCCAGACTGCTGCAAGAGGGCACAGGCCAGGCTGAGGGACCCCCGCCCCCCGGGTGCACAAATTTTTGTGCACCAGGCCTCAATATATATATATATATATATATGCCTTATATATATATATATGTGTGTGTGTGTGTGTGTGTGTATAAATGACCATTCGACCGGTCACTATGACACATACTGACCACCAGGGGCAGACACTCAGCACAGGAGCTCCCACAGCTGGAGTGCCACTCAGCTAAATGATGGGTTCCAGGCGCCCAGCTCATGGTTGGTGAACACAGGTGCGGCAGAAGGAGTGTCCCTCCCCCATCTTGACCAGGACTAGGATCGGGACTGGCATTGGGACTGACTGGGTGCTAGCCTGCAGGCACTTCTCAGTCATGGGCATACCAGTATTGCCTTAGACCAGGTGCTCTGAGACTGCAGCAGAGCAGCAGCAAGCCTACAGAGTGGCAGCGGCAGCAGGTACAGTGGGGCAGGGATGAGCGGGAGTGGTGTGGCGCCCCGCCTAGGCTCGGGCTCCTCCCCAGCTGCCTTCCACTTCACACACTACTACATCCCTAGGGGGATGTTGGATTGCTGATTTCAGCCTGATTTCCACAGGCCATGCTGAGGGACCCCACCAGTGCACAAATCCGTGCACTGGGCCTCTAGTTTACAGTGGGGCCTTGACTTATGAGTTTAATTAATTCTGAGACCGAGCTCATTAAGGAGCTCATTAACTCAAATTACTCTATCAACTCAATGCAAAAAATCGGCCGAGAGACAGCTGGTATCTCAAAAAACTCGTTAGTCGGGACACTTGTAAGTCAAGGCCCCACTGTACAATATTTACAGGTGCACACAACCCGTAGACACCACAGAATGCTCTGAATAAAAAACCACTGAAGCGGAGCAATGTCTCCTGTCCTTGGTTAAGGAACTGTCCCCCTGAACCTCAGCATTCTCCCCAATGGACTATTCAGGGGAAAGTATGCCCTAGGCCTAGAATTTTTGTTTCCCATATTGGCATTCCCCAAGATCCACTTTGTTCCTCTCTGGCCACTTCCCTCACAGGAGAACAGAACTGCGGATCAGAACTCTGCACTCGCTTTCTGTCCAAGACACGTCCCAGTCACATACACCCAACCTCTGAGGACACTCAATAACCAAAGTAGTACTCAGTCCATTTCCCACCTTGGCTCATGCATGAGGTTATCTGATTGTCACAGCTCTTGCTTGGGCCCTTCTCGCATTGCTGTCTGACTCTCGCTTCCGAGCTCGTAGTCAGTCTGGGGGTAATAGCTGTCCCTCCTCACTGAAGCCGCTGCAACTTGGCAGCAGGATGCGCCTCCTCGGGAGAGGAGTCCAATGCCCCCCAGAGCAATCAATGGAATTCTGGATGGGTGCCCAAAATTATAGACATAAGATGAGTCCCAAAACCAGGGGACCTGGTAGAACACAAAGGATACTTGGAAGCCAGACAGCAAGGCAAATATCTTTACTTTTGCAAGAGGGTATGTACCAACACAAGGTTTGGCAGCATGTACCACCATTGGTGTCTTGATAGGAATCACAATGAATCTATAGATTGCTTTGTATAGCATTGACATTTTAACAATGTTAATTCTTCCTATTCATAAATATGCTATATGCTTCCAACTTATTTGTAGTAGTATCTTCTTCAATTTATTTTTTCAGTGTCTTATAATTTTTAGAGTATAGGTATTTTACATCCTTAGATAAATTTACTCCTAGATATTTATTTTCATGCAATTGTAAATGAAATTGTTTGCATTTCCTTTTCTGATACTTCATTATTGGTGTATAGAAATGCAACAACTTCTGGATACTTATTTTGTATCCTGCTACTTTACTGAATTAAGTTATGAGTTATAGTAAATTTTTGGTGAATACTTTAGGGTTCTCTATATACTTTTTCTTTCATGTCATCTGAAATAATGACTGTTTGTTTTGAAATTTTTTATTACTGCTTCAGTTTTATTAGTTGCAATTAGTCTATTCAGATTTTCTGCTGCTTCTTGATTTTGTTTTGGGAAGTTGTATATTTCTAGGAGTTTTTCCATTTCATCCAGATTGTCCAATATGTTGGCATATAGTTGTTCACATTTTCTTACAATCCCCTTTGTAATTCTGTGGTGTCATGTATTACATTTCCTTTTTCATTTCTGATTTTATTTATTTAGGTCTATCTCTTTTTCTTGATGAGTCTGGTTAATGTTTGTCAAACTTGTTTACTTTTCAAAGAACCAGCTCTTGGTTTCACTGGTCATTTGTATTGATTTTTTATTCTCTATGTCATTTTTTTCTACTCTAATCTTTATTATTAACTTCCTTCTACTAACTTTCAGCTTTAATTGTTATTCTTTTCTTACTTGTCTTTAAGTATGAAGTTAGACGGTTTATTTAAGATTTGTCTTGCTTCTTAAAGTAGGCTTGTATTCCTATGAATTTCCCTCTTCAGAGGGCTTTTGCTGTGTCCCATAGGTTTTGGGTTGTTATGTTTTCATTTTCATTTTTATTTGTCCCAAGGGTACTTTTAGATTTTTTTCCTTGATTTCATTGTTTAGTAACATGTTATTTAGCCACCATGTGTTTGTGTGCTGTTCAGTTTTTTCTTGTAATTGCTTTCTCATTTTATACCACTGTGATTGGTAAATACATTTGATACATTTTCAATCTTCTTAATTTATTGTGATTTGTTTTGTATCCTAACATGTGGTCCATCCTAGAAAATGTTCCATGTGCACTTGAAAAGAATGTACATTCTACTGCTTTGTGGTAAAGTGCTCTGAAGATGTCAAATAAATCAATCTACTCCACTGTGCTTTTAAGGCTGCTGTTTCTTTGTTGATTTTATGTCTGGAAGATCTATCCATGGACGTTCCTGGGGTGTTAAAATCACCCACTTTGCCTTTGTTACTGCCAATCTCTCCCTTTATGTCCATCCAGATTTGCTTTATGTATTTTGGTGCCCATATGTTTGGGTGCATAAATGTTTACAAGGGTTATATCTTCTTGTTGGATTGACCCCTTTATCATTATGTTGTGTTCTTTGTTTCTTACTATATCCTTGGTTTTAAAGTCTATTTTATCTGATATAAGTATTGCTACCCCAGCTTCTTTTTTCCATTTGAATGAAATCTCTTTTTCATCCCATTACTTTTAGTCTGTGTGTAAATGTTGTAGATAGCATATATATGGCTCTTGGTATATTGCTTTATCTCCTCATTTTGGCTGCCTCTTTGTGTTTATTTCTATGTATTAGGTAGATCTGCTATGTCTCCCAGTCTTGGGGGGTGATCTTATATAGTAGGTGTCCTGTGGGACCCAGTGGCACAGTCTCCTTGATCACCTGAGCTGCGTGCTTTGGGCATGTCCCTTGTGTGCATTATGTGAGCCCTCCTGTTGTAATGGACTCTTGATCATTGTTGGCCCATTCGTGCATGAGATCACCCCTCGACTTGCTGATTTGAGGGTAGATCTTGACCACAGCGTCTGAGCTGCTGTGTAAGTGCTACAACAGGAAGTGATTTTGCTTCAGCAGGGTGTTGTGCTGCTGAGATAGTTTTGTATATGCCACTTGTGAAGCTAATTGGATCCTGCTCTGAGGTCCAAAGCTCTCCACTGGGTGTGTCTGTTCTGGGATTTTTGAGGAGGAACTCTGGTGCAGGTCAATCTCAGATGCTGCCTAAGACTGGCCCTAGGCAACCTCTTTGGAGCTACAAAACGACCCACAATTTTTGGTTGACTTTGCTGGGCCTTAATGTGCTTGGGAACGACCAGGCTGCACATCAAGGTTGGTTTCCACCAGCATTGGCCTGAGGGAAAATCTGAAAAAGACCCAAAGCACCCTGATATCTGCTTCTGCCTCCTCTGTGGCCGGCTGCTTGTAAAGCTGTCACTGAAAGAGCCCCTGGCTGCACTCTAGCTGCATTGGACAGGTTCTCGGTGAGTCTCCAGGTACAGGCAAGTGTTGTTTACCAGGCTGATACAGGTTCAAGCTCAGTGTCAGTGCTGGGTCTGAGGTCACTTAGCAACAGTCCCAGAGTATGTTAAGTCTAGCTGTCTCCTGCCAGATGCCTGCAGACCTTGGTGGCAGGGAGGAGTGTTGGGCAGGCTTCAATGTGAGGCCAGCAGAGTTTATCAGGCCCAAACAGACCAAGATGGACCATGTGAAGAGAAAGCTCAGCACCAGTTGGGTGTGTGAGGGGAAAACTGCCCTAGTCCTAGAGCCACACAACTGAGTCTGTGTCGAATTCTACCCAGTCCTCCTGGAGAGCCCAAGCTCGGCAGTGGCGCCACCACAAGTTGGGAGGGCAGGATTCGTGCATCTCCTATGAGGGGGGAAGTGCCTGTCAGGTTTGGGGGAAGGTGAAGAGAATGGTCCCATCACCAGAGTCACTCAGGCAGTCTGTCTCAGAGTCTGTCCAGACCTCCTCAGCAGAGCTGGCCCACAAGGAGTTGGGAGGACAGGGCTAGTGACTCTCTTGTGAGGGGAAGGCACCAGTCAGTTTCCCAGAAAAGTTGGGGTCATAGCCCTCCTCCAAAGCTCCACAACTCAGTCACTGACCCTCCTGGGTCCGCCTGGATCTCTCTTCCAGGCCTAGGCAGCCAAGTCCTCAGCAGGGAGTGACCTCAGCAGGTGGGGTGACAGGGGGTTCAGAGGTGGGGCGATGGCATTCCTCCAGGCTGAGGCCTTAAGGAGCCGAGTGCTCCATCCAGGAGAGATGGCATCTGTGGTGTGGGAGAGAAACTCAGCACAGGGACCTTGGTGGCTGTCCTGCCGCTCACTCCCCAGAGCCACAAACCTTCATCTCTCCTCACAGGACTCTAGTCTGCTCTGCCCTCCCTCTGCTGGAGCCCAGGGTGAGTGGCTGAGAAGGGGATTTTGTGCACTCATCATTTAAGAGGGCACCTGTCTTTCTAGCGGACCTCTGTCTCTCCCTGGCAGACAGTCTCCAGTGATTTTCACAGCCAGATGGTATGTGGGCACTTCTTCCCAACTCTGGTGTTGGGGTGGGGGGGGCTCCTGTTGCTATGACAACACTGGGGAGAACCTGCCTTGGGGTTGAGACCTCACACTCCTCAGGGGAGACCTTGGCAGCTGCCCGTGGGAGCAGGGCCAGATCTTCTTGTGTCTCTGCCCTTCCTCCCAGTCTCCATGTGGCTGCTTCTATAAATCTGGTTATAAGACTTCTGTTTATCCAGTCTTCAGTTGGTTATTCAGGTTGATTTTTCTGTATTTCAGCTGTAATTCCAGTGTGGTCCTGGGGTGTAGAGTTCACCTACTCCACTGCCATCGTGGGTCTTGCTCCATAACCACCTTTTCATGTAAGCATGTTCTTGGGGAGCTGCTGCCAACCCCACAACCATGAGGAGTCCTCTTCTCTTGAGATGGCCAAAAGCCATTGCCATGAGGTTTTCTTCCATTTCTGGGTCTGTGTTTACCTAGACCCGCATTCAAAACAGCATCATCTTATCTTCTCTGGCCCTGACCCTAGGTCCTTTGAGACAATCATGATCTCTCACAATGACGGCTATTTGGAATGTAATCTTACATAATAATGAAAACAGCTGCCATACAGTGGCACTGGCTGTGCTGCACACAGCTCATCACCTGTGGGGTGTTCTTAGAATCTGTACATCAGCTGCACGATGTGCTATCATCACTCCCACTTTGTAGCTGAAAGACTTGAGGTTGTATTGCTAACAGGCCAAGCCCATAGTCCTAAGCACACTGTTTCTGGAAGGATAGGGATTGAAGGTCCGTCCCTCTGCTAGCCTCCCAGTGTCCCCCCTGTCATAAATGTTTCCTCCCACTTCCCGCGTTCAGAGTTCAGGATCTGGAAGAGGAGCCACACACAAATGAAATAGAAAAGACAAGAGATAATTTGGGAATATTGGGGGACCAGGCGGGTAAGTCCAACTCAAGAGGAAGGACTTCCACCCGTGCTCAATCCGCACCTACCTTTTATAGTCTGAGGTAAACAATGCAGTGGTTTCCATAGTTACAGTTCTTGTGAGTTTCACCTGTTTTGACCATGTTTACACTCCCTGAACTTCCCTCAGCCCATTAGCCTCCCAGGTAAGATCTGGGGAGTGTTATAAGGTCAAGTCTAATTATGCTAAGAGGACTGAGCCTTTTAAGCTGGGACTTGTTTGTGACTTTGCCAGCAGGTCAGTCCGAGGCTCAACCCTATATCAGTTTTCCACACCCCCCCCCCAAACACACACACACACACACACACACACACACACACACAGCCAGGAAATATCCCTCCCTGTCCTGACATCCACAGAAAGAGGCCCCAGGCTCGGGAAGGCGGCTCTGCTACTACAATGCTCTGGTTCTATGCGGTGAAGCACGTTTCTTACCATTATTTTATTTTGTGAGCCAGTACTTTTGTAAATTATAGACTGGAAGGACCGTGTGTTTCATGAACAATCCTCTTACTGACATGTTATTCTGAAGCTTGATTTGTTCATTGTGACACATGCTGTTTGTGAAACATGCAAGCAAATAGAGTGCAATGAAGGGAAGCTGGGGAAAGAGCACATTGAAATCTGCACCAATGCCAGCTAAGACACCCCAGCTCCACTTTATTATTATTATTACTTTTAATAAACAATCATCCAAGTTCTAAGGAGAGGGGAACACTCAGAGGCCCAGCAGGAGAGCCATAAAAGAAATGTCTAACCCTGAAATGAAAACATGTTTGTCACATCCAGAGCTGGTCTTCTTTATTATTCTAAATGAATGCAGGATTGTTAAGTACCTAGCGGTGTTCTGAGGCATAAGGCAGAGCTGGTGCGTGCAGGGAGGTGGGGCTCCCTTCCCCTCCTCCCCACCCCCTCCCCAGTCCAGGCTGCTGATGGAACACAGTCCCAGCTGCACCGAGGGAGTGGTGGCCTGTCAGGCAGGCTCACCACCTGATGAACTGATAGCTCATCTCTGTCCCCCAAATCCTGGGAACTCCTCTGGTCTCCCTGAGGAAAACAAGCACCTCCCATCCAGAACTAAGGAGAGAGTCACTTGCAAGAAGGCCTCAGAGAACAGCGTCGCCTGACTAAAGAAGGCAGAAGTGGCCTGGACGTCAGAGCCAAGTGCAGCTGAAGGTTACGCTATTATTGTTTAGCTGCTCTCTGCCTCAGAGAAACTGTGTGTATGGAACCAAGTTTGTCAGCAGGGAGGTTAGATAAGAAGAAACTGTGAGCGAGTGTCCTGATGTCGCTCAGCACGGCCCGGGCACAGAGCAGGCCTCGTCTGGGAGCATCCTTGGTCACTGGACAGAGTTTTCTGCTGGGGGTACTTGACCTTGAGGCCGACAAGGTGAGGCGCCGCTGTGCTGGACTGCACTCCCCCACTTTGGAGGCAACGCATCCCGGGCACAGCTAGCTCAGACTGGACACGCCGAGAGGGTGGGCAGAGCAAAGGAAGTCTCCATAGGGCCGATGCCACTGCTCCCCTGGGCTGAAGGAGCAGGAAAGGGGGTGCTCACAGGAATCAGAAGGAAAAGAGAAGTGTGGGCATACCTCCTGGGAAGAGCTGTGACCTTTCACCTGCAGCCCAGCCAGTCCCAGGCAGCCTTGAAGGAAGGAATCCAAACAAAGAACTGGCCTGACTGCACCCCTCCCTCTGACCACTTGTGGGCGCTCCCCATCACACACCCCACCGGCAGCCAGTGGGAAAGCGAGCACTGTGACACCATTCCTATAGACCAGTGGTCGGCAAACTCACTAGTCAACAGAGCCAAATATCAACAGTACAACGATTGAAATTTCTTTTGAGAGCCAAACTTTTTAAACTTAAACTATATAGGTAGGTACATTGTTATTAACTTAATTAGGGTGCTCCTAAGGCTTAGAAAGAGCCACACTCAAGGGGCCAAAAAGCCGCATGTGGCTCACGAGCCGCAGTTTGCCGACCACGGCTATAGACCATCTTCCCCGGCAGAGAGGGCTGGGTAGAGAATGCGGGGAACAAGGTGCCTAGGCCAGCGTCCTGGCAGAGACCCTGCACAGAACAGCCCACTTTTATGTTCTGGCCCTGCTGCTGTGGCATGGCCGGGAGCCAGTTACTCCCCCTCCTGAGCTTCAGCCCTCCACCGTGAGGTGAGGCGGCAAGCATTTCCTCCCTGTGGGGTTGCAGTAAAGATGGAAAGCTTTGCTGGACACCTCATGTGTCCTGTCTCACACCCACCCAGACCAGCAGTTTGGCTGGCCCTGGCTGCTCCAACTGGCTGCACAGAGGGAGCTTCCCAGCCCAGCCAGCTGCCAACGCCTCCCGCATGCTGCCCTGAGCCTCCCTGTGCGGTGCCTGCAGGAACCCAGAGCTAGGCCATCACCGGGCCTGACCTGCAGTCAGAAGAACTGACTCCCAGCATAACCTGCGACCAGTGAGGGACAGAAACCTGGGGTGAGCACCTCCGTGTCCCCCAGACAAGTCCAGAGCCTGTTTATCCAGAGGCTCTTCGGTGGGACTGAAGCCCCCAAGCCACCCTGGGATGGCCTTCCTTTCTCCCCTACTTTACTCTTCCTGGTCCCCCCCTCCTGTTCCCTGACATCACGTCTCCAAATACCCTAACTTCTCTCACCTGTGGTCCCAGGCCCTGCTTCGGGGAGAGCCACCCTAGGGTTGTGAGAGTGTTGGTGCTCAGCACACAGCGGCCACTCAGGAAATGGTGCTCTGAGGGGTATAATGATGATTATACCCCTTCGCGTTGAGCCATCTCTGCCTGGGCCTCGGAAAGAAGAGGCAGCCTGGAGCACCAGGTCCATTCAGGGTGTAACCCGTGGCTTCTCAAGGCATCCACCGCTCCCCACCACCCACACTGAGGCCGTCTCTAAAGACCCTGGGCCTGGCACCCAACCACATGAAAGCTCAGATCATAAACGTTTGCTTTGACCGAGTGCACTGTGGTCCAAGAACTAGGCAATGTGTTTTGTATTTAAGCCCTACAACAGCCCTTTGTGGCAAGAAGCACTGTCCCCTTTTTAAAGAGAAAATAGTGAGGCTCAGAGAAATGACACAACCTCCTCAAATGACTAAGCAGCAGATGTGAGATTCAAACACAGGCTCATCTGATTTCTAAAGCAGCACTCTTCTGCTGTCTGGAAAAAGAATAGCCATGCAAATAGCCAGTATCTTTCAGTCTCAGTCAAGTGCTAGAGCAGTAGTTCTCAACCTTCCTAATGCCGCGACCCTTTAATACAGTTCCTCATGTTGTGGTGACCCCCAACCATAAAATTATTTTCGTTGCTACTTCATAACTGTAATTTTGCTACTGTTACGAGTCGTAATGTAAATATCTGATATGCAGGCTGTATTGTCATTGTTACAAATTGAACATAATTAAAGAATAGTGATTAATCACAAAAACAATATGTAATTATATATGTGTTTTCCGATGGTCTTAGGCGACGCCTGTGAAAGGGTCGCGACCCACAGGTTGAGAACTGCTGTGCTACAGAATACTCTGGAAATAGTAGAAAAGCAACATGAATAAGCAGGAAGGGAGGAGAGAGAGAGAGGGGGATCTGACTTACATATTTTCAATCCTCTCCTGTTTTTACATCTAAGATGAAAGGCAGATAAAATAGTCCAAAGAGCAGAGACGATGGGAGAAACAGCTCCCAGGCTTCTGTGTTGTCCTCACAGTGGTTCTGCAGAAGTCAGCCCTGAGGCCCCTGACCTATGAGATGTTATGGGAACCCAAGTGTCAGAGGGGGAAGCATGCTCACCCACCTGAATGCAGCCCCACCCTGGCTTCTCACGAGCAACAGCAGTGAAGAGCGTAACTGGCAGGTGCCCCTTGCCCCCCACTCTGCTGGCTGCTGAGAGGCTCGGGGTGACACCGTGGAAGAATCACAGTTGCTTCTGTGGCTGGAGACATGCTGAGCCCACAGCTTCCTTTCTCATTTCATCTCATGAAGTTCAGCGAGTACTGTAAGACTTGGAGGCAGCATGTGGCATACAGCATATGCTGCGTGTTCATGTGCCATTGCTCTGTCCATAAACCTTCATTAATTATTAATGAGGCCAATGAATTTGAGATCAGATGCTTTGCACATTGACTCTTACCAAAATAATATTTTCCAACTCTCAAATTCCCAAAAGAGTCTGATTTTACCAGCAATGCTCACCTCCAGCTGCTGCTCGCAGACTCGCAGCCAGTGTGCGGAGCTCCTGGAGGGAGAGGGCAGGTATCTTCCTAGCGCTCCAGGCCCACATCTATTCACAACAGCGGGCTTTGGGCCCCAACCATGTGACATCAACAGCCAGCGGTGCCACTAAAGCAAGGCATTCTGTAGGGCTTTAGTGTAACCACTGACAGGTCTAAACATGAAAACAAGCTTTAAGAATGTTGGTTTTCTAGAAACAATAAAGTTCCATTGGCACTTCGGAAAATAGTTCCCTTATAAATACAACTATGTAATCTTTGATTTTATAATTCAGAATAACTTAATGTCATCCTCTGATGCACTGAGATCGCCTTCCTCCGGGTCCACTACGGACAGCATGGGATTCCCCAGGCAGGGGCTCAGCTGGACCGCCAGTTAGAATCGCTGTCTCAGAATCTCCTTCTGAGTCAGACTGGCTTCTGCGTCCTGGCGCTGCCCGTTTCCTTGTTGATCTTTTGTCTGAAAGATCTGTCCAGTGACGTCAGCAGGTGTTAAAGCCCCTACTATGACTGTGTTGTTGTTGATGTCTCCGTTAAAGTCCTCTAGAATTATTTTTTATACTAGAGGCCCCGGTGCACAATTTTGGGGGTACTTGACCTTGAGGCCGACAAGGTGAGGCGCCTCTATGCTGGACTGCACTCCCCCACTTTGGAGGCAACGCATCCCCGGGCACAGCTCGCTCAGACTGGACATGCCGAGAGGGTGGGCAGAGCAAAGGAAGTCTCCATATGGCCGAGGGATTGGGCCAAAACCAGCTCTCTGACATTGCCCGAGGGGTCCTAGATTGCGAGAGGGCACAGGCCAGGCCGAGGGACCCCACAGGTGCACAATCAGGGCTGGGGAGGGACGCAGGAGGTTGGCCAGCTGGGGAGGGACCGAGGGAGGGCTCCAGGGCATGTCTGGCCCATCTCGCTCAGTCCTGATCAGCCAGACCCCAGCAGCAAGCTAACCTACCGGTCGGAGCATCTTTCTCCTGATGGTCATTGCACATCATAGGAAGCAGTTGAGCGGCCTTAGCATATTACACTTTGATTAGTTGACCGGATGACTGGGTGACTGTACACTTAGCATATTAGGCTTTTATTATATAAGATATGTGGGTGCTCCTCTATTGGGTACATCTATGTTTACCTGGGTTCTGTCCTCTTGTTGGATTGATCCCTTTAGTGTTTAGGAGTGGCCTTCTGTGTCTCCTGTTACGGCATTTGCTTTGTGTCTGTTTTGTCAGAGATAAGTATTGCTACCCCGGCTTTGTTTTGTTTCCATTTGCATGGAGATTTTTTTCTTCATTTCCCTTCACTCTCAGTCTGTATGAATCTTTTGTTCTGAGGTGTGTCTTTTGTAGACAGAATAGAGTGGGTCATATTTCTTATCCATTCAGCTACCCTATGTCTTTCAATTGGAGCATTTACTCCGTTTACATTTAAGGTGGTTATTTAAGCATTGCTGCAAGAAGGAATGATGAAGACCTGTGACTACACTCAACAAGGGCTCTGAAGACGGCACTGCAAGTCTACTGTTCAATATCTCCCACACAGACAGTGAGGTGATTACTATGTTCCTCTTGGTACTTTGGCCTCGGGATCTTAGAAATGAATAGTCAGCTCATCAGCAGTAAATATCTAATACTCACAAGTTATTATTTCTGGGTCCTCCACCCTCAAACCCTCAGCAATCTTGACCTTGAGTCCTGATTTAAATTGTTCTTCATCCTGGGGTTTATTTCCTTACAGAACATCAATTTTATTTTACATTTTTTGACATCAAATCCTTATGCTTTGTGGCATTAAATAAAAAATCTATTGCCTAACAGACAGTTATATTGTTATCCCCTTGCAACGGCAGCAGATGAAATTACTTTCCACTGAACTTCTGTGTTCGTTTCAACCCTTCAAATAACTTAACATGAAGCACTTGGAACTAGACTCTGCTTTATGTTGGAAACCAAAAACATGCCTGAGTAGATTAAGGAGGTTATTGAAGAAAATCAATAAACCTGGCGATTGTTTCATTATTAAGGTTCCATTTAAAGTTCCAGATTCACTGCGGGGATGAGGGAGAGCAAAGAGCTTTCCATGTTCTGATTCACAGCCAAGGACCATCTCCACTGTGCTCTGCTGTGCTTCGTTCTCTGTGCTGCAGCTAGTTTTAAAGGGTTACGTACAATTTGGGGAAGAATGAGTGATGTCTGTCACTTTGAGACAGTTTCAGCAAACTCATCCTTTCTTATATTAGTTTCTTAAACAGCCTTGGCAACTCATATACTCTAGAAATCAGCCACCTCTCCCAATATTTCCCATGACTAATGGGTTATGCCTGATGCACGTAGAAGACGGTTAAACAGAAGCTGCTAAAGCGCATCTTCTGACGGGCAGCCCAGGTTTCTAGTAATAATGCCCTGAACAAAAGAAAACAGGGGTCTCGTGCGTGCATGGCCAGTGAAGACATAATCTAATTAACATCAGCTTTGAAAAACAGTCCAAGTAAAAGGTAAGACCTGTGACTCTCTGGGTTTGACACTCATAGAAGGGGCAAGACTGGTAACAGATTTGGCGTCTCCGCTTTAGAGGAAACAGTGTGATTCTACAGCAGCCTCAAGTTGTCGGTGCAGGAAGGTAAAGTGGAAAGCTAAGATGGCCAAAAGAATCTGAAAACAAACAGAAAAATGTCTAAAATATCAGCCATGAACAATTGGAAAGACGTGCCATAATCTTAGGTAGAAGCAGTCAATGTCACAGAGCTGTTCCTTAAGTTAATATAGAAATTCAGTGCATTAGCAATAACATATCATCAGATTGTATTCTGGAGCTATGCAAGTTAAATACGCCATATATTTGAAAAAACAAGCAAGAATAGCCAGAAAAATCCTGAAAAAGAAGAGTGCGGGCTGGTGGAGATTGTTGTAGCTAGCCCTTTTGGTTATTAAAATTAATTACAAAATTTAAAATTAAAACAATATGTATTGATACATAATAAATACATATTATGTATTTATTGCTTTAAAATTAAAACAATATGTATTGATACATAATAAATATACATACCAATGGAAAATAGAAAATCAAGAAATTGATCTAATTTTATGTGGAAACTTAGTGCACAATCAATGCAATATTTCAAATCAGTAAGAAAAAGTAATTATTTTAAAAGTGCTTTTGAACTAATTGGATAATTAATATTAGATCTATTCCTCATACCATGCTCAGTTATGTATTTGAAATGTGTCAGGTATTTAACCAAAAAAAAAAAAAGGAACTAAAAAACTGGGTGAATTCTTCCTTAAACTGAGAGAAGAAAAAACTTTCCTAACTATGACTTAAAATCCAAATGCAATAAGGAAAATTATTTATATATTTTACATTAAAATGAAAACAAACTTCAGGGCAAAAATAACCATAAGAAATTTCAAACACTGAATGGCAAATAGAGAAAAAAATTACAATTTATGTCTGAAGGGTTAATATCCTGAGTATATAAAGCTTTTATAAAAATAGAGAAGACCAAAAAGGATCTCATTTAAAAAACTGGCAAGAAACTCAAGGTTCCAGATTAGCGCAAAGAAATGTTCCTTAGACATATGAAAAGATGCTCAGTTTCACCTATTGAAAGAGACATGAAAATTAAGCTACACATATAATATTTTTTAATCAAATTGACAAATTTCCAAAAACTTTGATAACATAATTTTGAAAAGTCTACAGGGAAATGGGCATTCTTATAAATTGTTGGTGGGAATACCACATGATAAAAACCAATGTGAATGGTATCTGGCAACAGCTAGCAAAATGTCATGCATTTTTACCCTTTCCACTGTCAATCCAACTCCTAGGAGTTATCTGGATAATACACTGGCAAAGAGGAAAGAAAGAAAACTGCATAAGTTAGCTGCAGAGACACCTGATCGGGCAAATACTGGAAATTACCCAAATGCCATTAACAAGAGAGTGTCGGACGAACGAGAGTGCCCCATGCGGCGGAGGGCCTGCCGCGGCCCAGGCCCTGGCTGTTTCCATCTACTGCTCTGCTGTGCCCTCCAGGATGGATTATTGTCTAGGAATCATGCAAATAAACAACAAAAATAATGGCTGCCTCTAAACTGAGTGAAGAAACAGAAGAGCAGGTGTGAAAGAGAGAAACTATACTTCTCAGATCGGTAGCTTTGACTTTGAATTATGTAAAATTTTTACATAATTATTAAATTCTAAAATTTCTAAATATAATAAAACAAAGGAGCACAACTCTGTGGTGGTATACCACTGTAGTGGAATAACATAAAGAGAAAATATTTTTGGTAATTTTAAAACAAAGAAATTTAAATGGATGCTTAATAAGCAGAGTTATATAAAATCCTGTGGTTATGAATTGGAATGGAATTATCAATATGACCCCAAGATGAGTTTAACTTTAAAATACTTCTTAGATTTGTTCACACACACACAAAGCCTAGAAATAAAGATCAACCCAATAATAATGAACACCCTTAGTGCCCAGATTGTGGTCTGTAAATACCACTTCCCACTAAAGAAACCAGGACTTCTCGATTCCAGGTCAAGAGCCACACATGTGTATAATGCCCACACATCTCTTCTACCTGAATAACCCACCAAGGGCCTGCCACGAGACTCAGGGGTCACCCAGAATCCCCACTGGCCAAAATTAGCACACTCTGCGCATCAAAGGATATCAACAGAATGAATTTGAAATACTTCAAATATTATTAAGTCCATTAGTTCCAAGTTATATTAAAGGAAAAAATTAACTCATTCATTATTTTAGGTCAATTATCAACTAATTATTTTGATAACTGGTAAATAGGGGGAAATATCAAACACTTATTCTGCCTTTCCTATAAGAGATACATCTCTGGGTAAGCAAATGGCTGATGACGGAAAGTGTCCTCTTTATAGGAATGTTCTGCTGGGAGATGCAGAAGGAACAGTTATAAAAGAGCGTTTTGCAAGGCCCTAATGACATGCTGGGCAAGGTCCTGGGTAGCTATTACCATCATAGAAAGAGAATCAGCTTCACATGATGGGCTAGTTGACAGTTATGCACATTACCACCTTTGAATTAGTCTTGTCAAAACAATAAAGACTGAGTCTGACCAAGCCTCTAATCTAACTACACATTTACAGGAAATGCAGGAGTCACAGGAACATGTAATCAGCACAATCCAGACTTTTTATAGGACAAATGCTATCATTTCTTCAACAAATAAACTGAATGGAGGAAAAGAAGCAAGTGAGCACCTAGAGCATAAAACAAGCTATGGGCTGCAGGCCAGATCTGGCCACCACACTGTTTTTGGAACACAGCCCCTTCCATTACTTATGAATTGAGTGAGGCTGATTCTGTGCTGTGATGCCAGGGTTGCATAGTTATGTCAGAGATTATATGCCCCCAAACACTAAAGTATTTACTATCCATCCTTTAATAGAAATAGCTTTGCCAATACCTGGATTTAAAAATATTTTAAAGACATGGAAAATGATTATGCTATGTGAACCTCATTTTGATTATAATTCAAACAAAAGTTTAAAAATAAAAATAAAAGCAGTCAAATAAAAAGGAAGCAGAAAATATAGTGAAAACATATTTGAGAGGGTGTGTAACAGAAAGCGTAAAGGGTGCAGGGTACAAGCATGGAATTGAGAGATCAGGGAGCGTGTGGCAGAGCAGGGCTGCACTGAGAACAGAGTGAGACAGACCCAAGGAGAAGCCCATTAGGTTTGGGGAGCAGACACATGAGTCACCTCAATGGGAACAGTGTCAGAAAAGCCATAGAGGTAAACCCATTAGACACCCCAGGGAAATAGAATCACTATGTCAAAGCAATACTGCACCTGCATGTTTATTTCAGCATTATGTACAATAGCCAAGATATGGAGCAACCTAAGTGTGCATTGATGAGGAGATATATATATATATATATAGCATTTGCGACAGCATGGAGGAATCTTAAGGGCATTAGGGAATTATGTTAAGTGAAATAAACCAGACCAAAACAAAGACAAATGCTATATGATCGCACTTATATATGGAATCTACAAAATTTGAACTCATAGATTCAGAAACAGACTGGTGGGGCCAGAGGCCAGAGGGACATGCCTGAAGGTGGTCAGAATGCCCAGTTATAAAGGAATAGATTCTGGGGAGGCGGGCACAGCATGGGGACTAGAGTTAGCAAGGCTGTGTTGTATTTTTGAAAGTTGCTAAGAGAGTGGGTCTTAAAAGTTCTTATCACAGGAAAAAATGTATATGAGGTGATAGGTGTTAACTGAACGTAATTGTGGAAATCATTTTGCAATGTATACATAGATAAAATCATTGTCTTACATCTGAAGCTAATACAATGTTGTTTGTCAATTATGTCTCAGTAAAGCTGAGGAGGAAAAGTACTACCCCAACCTGCACAAGTACTGCCCTGGGAGAGAAGATATCAGATGACTGCTCAGCTCCAGCAGACGAGGGAGGGGGGCATCTGGCGGTTGGGAAAGAAGCGCTGAGGATGCCCAAGGATGCCCAGGGATGCCGAGGATGCCCGGGGATGCCCAGGGATGCCCAAGGATACCTGGGGATGCCGAGGATGCCCAAGGATGCCCAGGGATGCCCAAGATTACAGGGATGCCCTAGGATGCCCAAGGATGCCCAAGGATGCCCAAGGATGCCCAAGATTACAGGGATGCCCTAGGATGCCCAAGGATGCCCAAGGATGCCCGGGGATGCCGAGGATGCCCAGAGATGCCCAAGGATGCCTGAGAATGCCCAGGGATGCCCATGGATGCCCAAGATGCCCAAGGATGCCCGGGGATGTCCTAGGATGCCCAAGGATGCACAGGGATGCACAAGGATGCCCAGGAATGCCCAAGATTCCCGGGGATGCCCAAGGATGCCCAGGATGCCCAGGGATGCCCAAGGATGCCCAGGATGCCCAGGGATGTCCTAGGATGCCCAAGGATGCCCAAGATGCCCAGGGATGCCCAAGGATGCCTGAGAATGCCCAGGGATGTCCTAGGATGCCCAGGAATGCCCAAGATGCCCAGGGATGCCCAAGGATGCCTGAGAATGCCCAGGGATGTCCTAGTATGCCCAGGAATGCCCAAGGATGCCCAAGATGCCCAGGGATGCCCTAGGATCCCCAAGGATGCCCAAGATGCCCAGAGATGCCTGTGGATGCCCAAGATGCCCAAGGATGCCCGGGGATGTCCTAGGATGCCCAAGGATGCACAAGGATGCCCTGGAATGCCCAAGATGCCCGGGGATGCCCAAGGATGCCCAAGATGCCCAAGGATGCCCAAGGATGCCCAGGGATGCCCAAGGATACCTGAGGATGCCCGGGGATGCCTGTGGATGCCTGAGTTTGCCTGAGAATGCTAGAGAGGTGAGGAGCAGACCGACAGTGAATGTTTCAGGTCCTGAAGTAGAAGTGGAATGTCTCTGCCAGTAAAATTAATTTAAAAAAAATTTTAAATGCCCTGGCAGGTTTGGCTCAGTGGATAGAGCATGGGACTGAGGACTGAAGGGTCCTGGGTTCGATTCTTGTCAAGGGCACATGCCTGGGTTGTGGGCCCAATCCCCAGTGGGGGGCATGCAGGAGTCAGCCGATCAATGATGCTCTCTCATCATTGATGGTTCTATCTCTCTCTCCCTCTCCCTTTCTCTCTGAAATCAATAAAAATATATTTTTAAAAAAAACTTTAGAGTTTCAATCTTTTAAAAAATATATATTTTATATATTTATTTTTAGAGAGAAAGAGAGGAAAGGAGAGGGAAAGAGAGATAAAAACATCAACAATGAGAGAGAACCATCACCAATCAGCTATCTCCTGCACGACCCCTCCCACTGGGGATTGAACCCACAACCCGGGCATGTGCCTTGACTAGGAATCAAACCAGTGGCCTCTTAGTTCCTGGCTCGATGCTCAACCACTAAGCTACACCAGCTGGGCTGAATTTCAATCTTTTTTTATCACTTTGGGTATCAAAAACAAGCAAAAGTATCTTTGGTGGACAAAGGCAGCTAGTACCTAGCACAGAAGTTGTGCACATTGTGTTGGTAAATTTGAATTGAAAACCTAGAAACTGCTTATGTCTGCCCACCTCAGAAAATAAACATTCTGTTCATCACCACTTGGACAAAGGCCTGGCACCATGAGAGAAGCCTCAGTTAAACCTTAGGACTCCAGAGTCCAGAAAGGCCATGCTAATGGCCAGCTCCTCTTCCCTGGGGCATCTGGCCTTCTCTCCAGACACCAGGGAGCCAGGGTGTTTGCAGGCCAGCTAGAGCCAGGAGCCCTGGCCAGGGAGCTGGATAGAAAGCATTTGCACCTGAAGGCTCTGCTTCGCTGACTGCTCCCCTCCCCCTCCAGAAGCCTTTGATGGGCTTCTTTCTGTCAGCAGCACAATATCACTTTCTCTCATTAACTCTGCTGGGTCCTTTGGGCTTTTTTCCTAAGAAGGAAAATTATGTTTAATTCAGAAGGGCTATCATTACCTTGATGAGTGGAAAACAGCTCTAAGCTGCAGGCCTGAGGAGCAGTAATAAAATCAGCGTGATTGCACCCTCCTGGCAAAGCCCAGTTCACCTCCTTCCTACAGATAGTCCCCTCGGGGTCAGAGGGATTGGGGTAGAAGCATGAGGTAGGGAAGCTTAATGGCAGTAAAGCTTAATGACAACAAAGGCAGCAGCTTCCAGACCAAGGTTTTGCCTGAGCTATAAGGCAGAGCTATTAAAACAATTGGTTTTCCTCTGTAGTAGATATACTGCCTGTGGAGCAAAGTGGTGTCCCAGAGCTGGGTTCAAGTTCAGACTATAGCCACATACCGGCAAACAAGGTTTTAACTTCATTGATTCCCACAACAATTAATTGTTTTAAGAATATATTTTTCTTTACCTTTATCACTGACACTATTACAGATGTCCCCATTCTCTATCCCTTTGCCTCTCTCGACCCAGCCCCTGCTCCCCTCTGGCCATCACCACACTGTTGTCTGTGTTCATGGGTTACACATATATGTTTTAAGAATATATTGATAATATGAGAGGCCCAGTGCATGAAATTTGTGCACGGGTCGGGGGGGTGGTCCCTCAGCCCATCCTGCCCCCTCTCACAGTCTGGGAGCCCTCAGGGGATGTCCTATTGATGGCTTAGGCCCGCTCCCCACAGGCCTAAGCCGCAGTCTGGCCTCCCTCTGCAGGAGGCAACCTGGCTAATCAGGGGAAGGTGCCGCCCCCATCACCCCACTGCTGCTGCCACTGCCAGCTGCCACAGCCTCCAAAGTGTTTTCACCAACACAGACTCCAGTCCCTTCACCATGAAAAAATGACAACTTTCTTTAAGCATTTTCAAGATGTGTCTTTCATAGGATATGACATTTCTTTATTATTATTTTTTTATCCTCACCTGAGGATATTTTTCCATTGATTTTTAGAGAGCATGGAAGAGAGAGGGAAAGACAGAGAGAAACATCAATGTGAGAGGGACACTGTGATTGGCTGCCTCCTGCATGAGCCCTGACCAGGGCCCCAGCCAGGGAGGAGCCTGCAACCTAGGTACATGCCCTTGATCAGAATTGAACCCAGGCCCTGCAGTCTGCAGGCCGAGGCTCTATCTACTGAGCCAAACCGGCTAGGGCAGGATATGACATTTCTTAGCCCCTCCAGCAGTGGACCTTTGTTTTTTCCTCCAGGAGTGAGGTGGAAAAACCCTAGATCACCTTCTTGGATTCTTATTAAGCAAGTTACCAAGGACACTGCAATGTGGCATACAGGGAGCTTAGCCAATGAGTGGTCAGAAAAGGTGTTTCCTCTGCAGCTCACATGCAGAGGTGGGACTGCCCTCGGCCGCCAGTGGGCCCTCCCTCTCTCCCTCTCCCTCTCCTCTCTCTCTCCTTCTCCTTCTCCTTCTCCCTCTTTTTCTCCTTCTCCCTCTCCCTCTGGTCCACTCTCTCTAAAAAGCAGTGAAAAAATATCCTCTGGTGAATATTAAAAAACAAAACAAAACACAGGATAACAGGCCTCCTCTTGGAGATGCTGAATATGTAGGCCTGAAAGAGACAATTCTTGGCTCTGTGGAGATCCCTACATGAATTTTATTAACAATATTTGGAAAATTAGCCTAAGCCGCACCAATGATGCAAGTTTGTGCTTTTCTGTGTTCCAGGGAAGAATCAAATGATCTTTTGTTTTATTGTGTCAAAACAAAATTTTGCATGTTTTAATACATAATTCTTTTTTTGTGATTAATCACTATGCTTTAATTATGTTCAATTTGTAACAATGAAAATACATCCTGCATATCAGATATTTACATTATGATTCATAACAGTAGCAAAATTACAGTTATGAAGAAGCAACGAAAATATTAAATACATAATTCTTATTCAAATACATAATGACAGATGCAAAAGTTCTGTTTAACTCAGTGAAGGGACTGGCAGGATGATAATGCTGTTCAAAGGAGATTGCCAAAGATGAAAGCCTGAAGTAAAACTGCTAAATTAGATACAATCTGGCTAATGTCCTAGGGGACAATAAAACCATCACTTGTTGAATTGGTTTGTCTTCTAGACAGAAGTTACATCTTTAAAAGTCTAAAAATTCTTTTCATCTTCTCACTTTGCTGATCATTAAATGTAACTTTCCAGGGTTGTAAAATGTCAAAATATATGGAACTTATTTAATTGTAAATAGTGTGTCAGAGTTATGTGTTTCACAGAAAAGGAAATGATCCTCTGTGGGCCTCTAATGCCCCAATGATACTGAGAGGACTTGCTGTCAACCTTTTACTCCAGGCCTGTGATTGGCCTTGGAGGCTGCGGGTGGGACTGCCCTTTTCTCTCCCAGCCTGCGCTCAGCCACAGAGGCTGCGGGCCAGCCCTGTGTCCCTGTCCTCTCTGCTCCGGCTTCGGGGGGCTGGCCCGAGCTGTAGTGTGGCAGCTCAGGCCGGCCCCATGTCCCTGTCTGTGTCCGCTCCTGCTCCGGGGGCCAGCCCAAGCCGCTGTGCAGCAGCTAGGCCGGCCCCCCTGTCTCTGTCTCCATCTCCACTCAGCGTCCCAGCCTAATTTGCATATTACCTCTTTATATATATATAGATGTGTCCCTATTTCATAGCAGTGTAATTCACAATAGCTAAGATCTGGAAGCAGCCCAAGTGCCCATCAGTAGATGAGTGAATAAAAAAGCTGTGGTACATTTACACAATGGAATACTGTGCAGCTATAAAAAAGAAAGAACTCTTACCATTTGCAACAGCATGGAGGTACCTGGAGAGTATTATGCTGAGCGAAATAAGCCAGTCAGAGAAAGATAAATATCACATGATCTCACTCATATGTAGAATCTAATGAGCCAAATAAACTGATGAACAAAACAGGACCAGAGACAGAAGCATGAACAGACTGTTGAACCTCAGAGGGAAGGCAAGGGAGGGTGGGTGGGAAGAGATCAACCAATGAACTTGTATGCATACATGCATCACCCATGGACACAGACAATGTGGAATCTAATGATCAAAATAAAGTAACAAAGTGGAGACAGAGAACAGACTGACAGCTGTCAGAGCGGAGCGGGTGGGGCTGGGGGAGAAGGGTGAAAGTATTAAGCAAAGAAAAGCAAAGACTCGTGGACACGGACAACAGTGTGGTGATTGCCAGAGAGGGGGGGCGGGGAATGTGGAAGAGGGTTACGGGGGGACAAACGATGATGGAAGGAGACGTGACTGGTGGTGGTAAGCACACAATACAATATACAGATGACGTATTGTAAAACTGTATACTTGAAACCTATATAATTTTATCAACCAAAGTCACCTCCATCAAATCAATAAAAATAAAAAAATTTAAAAAAACAAAATAGAGACAGACTCATAGATAGAAAGTAGGGTGACAATGAGCCCCCCCAAAAAGGAGAAGAAACAATGCTCATGAACAGGAAAAACAGCATGGGGGTTGCTGAGGGGGAGGACTGGGAGGGGGAGGGTAGAGGGAATAAATGGTGAGGGACAGAGAGGAGGCTGAGGTGGTGAACACACAATGTAGTGCACAGGTGATGCGTTGTAGAGTTGTGCACCTGAAACCTGTATGTATAATTTTGTTAACCAGTTTCACCCAAAAAAATTCATTAAAAAGGAAAAAAGCAATGAAGACAATACCTGGAAGGCAAGGTGACTACTTTACTCGACAGTCATGAAGGGATCTGCGTGGAAGTAACGTCACGCTAAGGTCTGAAGGGCGGGCAGCCAGCCATGCGTGGCCCACATGCAGGACGCAGGCTGTGGCTGGAGAGCAGTGACCTGGAGGCAGTGCGAGAAGAGGCAGGGAGGCCCTCATCACGCGCGCTGAAGGGCTTTGCGTCTGCTGACAGAAATCACTGAAAACTTTAGGGGGAGGAGGGGGTGACGCAATATCGTTTATGTTTTTAAAGGTTACGCAGGCCATGGTGTGAGGAGTTAAGAGGGACGAAGAACCTAGGAAAGTGCAGCCAGTGAAAAGCTGCACCACAGTCCCCCCCTGGTGTTTGCACCCACTGCCGGCGCCGGCCCCACTCACAACTGCTGCCAGCGCCTGGCATCGATCCCAACCACTCAGCGCCATCAGCGGGTATGAATGGCGCTGCTGGCCCTGCTCGCCCCTCAAGGCTTCTCCACCTCCCCCTGCTCCTGGGGGGTGATTGGGGCAGCAGCTGCTGTCAGACAGGGGACCAGAGACCGTGGCGGGAGGGGCCGGCCGAGACCCGCCCCTGTGCCCACCGCAGCCTCGTGGCCCACAGTTCTTTTCAAGGTGCACAAATTCATGCACTGGGCCCCTCGTGGTTACATAAGAGCATCTCCGGGACCCATTAATGCCTCTGATGTTAGAACAATCTTCAATCATTCAGTAAAGTTCTCACTGTTACTTAGAATGGCCAGTCGTTTTTGTTTGTTTGCCTGCTGTTTTGTTTGACTTTCTTAGGAGTTTTTAATACCTAAGAATATACTAGACTGATTCATTCATTTCAAATATTTTATTATCACATATTTAATATAGTTAAGTAATGTGTTATTTGTAAGATATAAAATATAACGCTGAAACACCTATGAACTCACCACCTGATTTAAGATATAAACTATTTCAATGTTCTGCGTGAAAATCTGAAATTATGTCCTTTCTCCCACCTAAAGGTAACCACATTCCTGAATTTTTTATTTATCACTCCTTCACTTTCCTATACAGCTTTAACACATATGCATTTATCCTAATATTCCCTTTGTTCTTATTCACTGTATGTTTTTAATTTATAAAAGTTGTATTCTTCAAAATGAGTTCTTCCGAATCTTTTTTTTTGTAGAGGAGATTCATCTCTGTGATAATGTATTTCTCCCTCTTGTACAATTACAGCAATTACAGAATCGTAGTCTATCTTCATATGAACTAGTTCTCCACTGTGTGCAGTTTAGGGGTACCCCAAACAGTGCAGCCACTCAGCACCCCTGCTCAGGCTCCCCCGCCCAAGCACGAGAGCCTGCCTGCACTGGGGGGGCGGGGGGGGGGGCAGGCAGCGACATGGGAAGGCCCGCCCAGCCCACTGGTGAATGCCAAGCTGTTTCCAAAGTGCTTTTACCACATCAGCCTCCCTCCAACAGTTTGTAAGAATTGGCATTGCTCCACATTCTTACCAACTCTTTGTGTTATGTGACAGTCAGTTTTGCCGTTCTGGGAGATACACATTATCTTACATTAATATGTCACCTTGATATTAATGAGTTTGGGTGTCTTCTCATATGTTGATTGCTGTTTGCGTTTCCTCTTCTGTACTATGTGTCCCTTGTTCATTGTTTTACTCTGTGTACTTCTCTGTCTGATTCTGATTGAGTTTGAGGAGTTCTTTGTCCATTTTGGATACCAATAGCTTGTTACTTATATCAATGGAAAATCCCTTCTCCCAGGTTATAACTAGTATTTCCGCCTTCTCTCAGGTCTGAGGGGGAGGTCTCATAATTTTACTGTAGTCAAGTCAATCAAGTTTATAGGTTGTGCTTTTTGTGTCTTGATTAAGATAACCTTTTCTTCCTTAAAGTCATAGAAACATTTTGTTACATTTTTCACTCGAAATTTTTAAAGTATTATCTGATTACAGTATTTAATGCACCTAGAATTTATTTTTGTGAACTATATAAGATGTTAATCTAATTTCATTTTTTATGTATGTAATTGCCTATGCCAACACAATTGTCTAGTTTTCTTTTATAAAAGTCTGCAGTGCTGGCTCCATCCTAGTTCAAGTGTTTCTGTTTCTGGCCTCAGTTGTCTATTGTTGTAGTTGTCTATCCCTCGACTGATAATCCTCACAGTTTGATGACAAGTCATGAAACCCATGGGGGCATGTGTTGTTGTTTTCTCACGAGGGCATTTTTCATCTACTCCTTTTCTCCTTGAATTGTGTTTTGTTCTACTTGACATTGTTCCCTTAATAAATTTTATAATCAGCTGGTTAGGTTCCAAGAAAAACTCTGTTGGGATTATTGTTCAAATTAAAAAAGATCTATAGGTTTTTGTGGGGGTTTTTTTTGGGGGGGCGGGGGTACTGACATTTTAAAATGATTGAATCTCCTGAACAAAGACTTTTTCTAAAAAGACATGCAAATGGCCAGCAGATATTTAAAGATGCTCAACTTCACAAGCTATAAGAAAAACGCAAACCAAAATGAAACACCACCTCACACCTGTTAGAATGCCTGTTATCAACAAGACAAGTAACAACAAGTGTTGGAGAGGTTGTGAAGAAAAAAGAAGCCTTATTCACTGCTGGTGGGAATATAAACTGGTATAGCCAATAAAAAAAATAATAAAAAAATAATTTAAAAAAAAAACACAGTACAGAGTTTCCTCCAAAAATTAAGACTAGAGTTACCATCTGACCTAGCAAACCCTCTTCTGGGTACTTACCCGAAAAATTCATAAACATTTATTTATAAAGATATATGCACCCCTATGTTCATTGTGGCGTTACTCACAGTGGCCAAAACATGAAAACAGCTCAAGTGTCCTGTGATAGAGGACTGGATAAAGAAGATGTGGTGCATATCTACAATGGAATACTACTCAGCCATAAGAAAAAATGAAATACTGCCATTTGTGACAACATGAATGGATCTTGAGAATATCATAGTAAGGGAAATAAATCAGTCAAAAATGTCAAGAGCCATATGATTTCACTCACATGTGGGATATAAAACTGAAATCAGCAAGTGAGCAAACAAAAACTCCCAGACACAGACAACAGCACAGTGGCTACCACGAGAGGAGATGAGGAGAGGTAGTAAAGGGCATCGAATCCGTGGTGATGGAAGAAGATTTGGCTTGGGTGGTGAGTACACAGTGCAATATACGATGCTATATTATAGAATGATATACTTGAAACCAATATAATTTATTAAGAAGAATCACCCCAATACATTTAACAAAAATTAAAAAAAGAAGATAATAAAAAATTGAGTCTCCCTTTCAATGAACTCAGTATATCTCTCCATCAATTTAAAAATTATTTAAAATCATAAAATTTTATAATTTTTAATAGAATTCTTGTGTATTTTTTATTAAATATATTCTTTGGTCCATTACATTTTTTGTAGTTCTTGCTAAATTTATCTTTTAAAATAATAAAATTTGCTCTTCTTTGTTTCTGGCGCATAAAAATACAATTAATTTTTGAACATAGAATTTATGTGTTATAAAATTTCAAATCACTCTTATCCTATATAATAAAAGGCTAATATGCAAATCGATTGAACAGCGGAACAACAAGTCACTATGATGTGCACTGACCACCAGGGAGCAGACGCTCAATGCAGGAGCTGTCCCCTGGTGGTCAGTGTGCCAAAAGCCAGGTTCAGCAGCAGCACTAAGGATGTCAGACTGACGGCCCCCAAGGGCTCCCAGACTGCGAGAGAGCATAGGCAGGGCTGAAGGACAACCCCCCCCCCCCCGGGGGCACAAAGGTTGTGCACCAGGCCTCTAGTTATTTATAAATACTTGCCTGTGCAATGTTCAAGGCTAGCCATATTTATATTCATACTAGAGGCCTGGTGCATGAAATTTGTGCATGGGAGGGGGTGGGTCCCTCAGCCCAGCCTGCACCCTCTCTCAATCTGGGACCTTTCGGGGGATGTCTGACTGCTTGTTTAGGTCCGATCCCACAGACATCCCTCTCGCAATCTGGGACTGCTGGTTCCTAACCGCTTGCCTGCCTGCCTGATTTCGCCCCTAAAACTCAAGCTTCTTCTTTTTTTATTTTTAATATTTATAATTCTTCTTTATTTTTTATTTTAAAATTCAAGCTTCTTGAGAACATGAGGTGTTTAACATTATTCCATATTCCTTACAGAGAGCTAAGCATTGTAAACACAGCAAACACTTAATACTTATGGGCTTCTATACAAACACTTTCCAACCAGGTGTGTTTTAATAGGCCATCTCCAAAAACTTGAACTGGAAAACCTAAAAGTAGAGTGTTCAGATGTCAGGTATCAGGTGTATTAGCAGGATTTCTATGCCAATTAAACTCTAATTCTCAGCTCTCAACAGTCTGGACAAACTGCCCTTCACTGTCTCCAAAGTTTTTTTGTTGTTTTTTTTTTTTTTTGTGTGTGTGTGTGTGATTCCAAAATAGAGATTTATTTACTAAGAATTATTTAGTGTTTGCATAAAAATCACCAATTATTCTTCATTGGGTTTTTAACACACATGAATTCTTTTGGGGTCCCTCTATCACCCCAACACTTTCAAAATACAGCTCTTGTGAGTGCCAGGAGGGACAGTTACGGCAGCGAGGTGTTTCCTTGGGTCTCGGCATCGGGAGGGTTGTGGCCTCCCCTCTGAGAGAACACACGTGATGGGTAGTTTCTCAGGTGGGGTAGGCTGTGCCTGAAGGAAACACTTATGCAGAAGAATGCCAACTCAGTCATCTGGGTCCGTTCCTCAGACCTGATAGCTTTGAAATACAGTCCCCTTGGTCAAGGTCACCAAAGCCTTGCTGGTTGTTTTCAACTATAAAAAACTGTCTAGAAAAAGACAGTAGAAAGAGTGGGGTCTCTACTGACAGCGCTGTGACACTGGGCTGTGCAACCACAGGAGAGCACACAGCAGTCTGCTTTAAAAAAAATCCTGTATAATTTCAAACCAGACTCCTTGTGGTTCTTACATGGCCCAAAACATCACTGCACCAGATCCTCATTTTTAAAATGACAGGGCTCCCCCAGGGTCACGCACCACGTGGGGACCGGGGACAGAAAACCCTAGGACTTGACTTATTAGCAACATTCACTGATTTTCATCACACTGAAATGAAGGCAGTCGGTCTGTGCTGCTGTGAAATTAAAGGTGATGCAGAAGAGGGTGGTTATTTATTGCTCTGTTAGGATATACCCCAAAAATGACTTTTCAGAAACCAGGGCTGCCCCCTGCAACCCCCGCCAGACTTTGGGCCACTCTGGGGGATGCAGGCCAAGGCGGCCTGCCACCTTGCTTCACAGTGATTCTGGCTTGTCTGTTTCTGGGAGTGCCGGCCGGGGGCACGCCTACACCTTGTAGTTGAGCTCAGCATTCATCTTGGTGTACATCTCGTAGATGACGTCAATGGTGGCCGTGTAGTTGGCCAGGAACAGGCAGACCTTCTCCAGGCACTCCTCCTCCATCACATTCTGGCCCTTGGAGAGCGCTTTTAGGAAGTCAGACTTGTAGGGCGTGGCACACAGTGCTGCCTGGAAGATCTTCTGCATGATCCAGCCGTGGTACTTCTTGAGCGCCATCTCCTAGGCCTTGGTGGCATTGACACAGATGAGGTTGGGGTGGCTCTCATCCCGACCCCATCGCAGATGCTCTGCAGGAAGACCTAGGTGAAGCGGAGGCCCCTTTTCAGCCACATCAGTGCCAGCATGGCCCCCACTTTGGGCCACTCTGCCCCATACATTTCCTTCTTTGCCTCCAGGTTGTTCTGCAGGGTCCGGAACTTGGCCAGGTTGGTGTTGTACACAGCTTTGATTTTCGTGATGTTACCACTTATGTCTGCCTTGATAGGCATAACACTGGGGACCCAAGGCAATCGAAGAAGGGTGGCAGGTGGGACACTGCCTCCAGGAAGGGCCCGGTCTCGATCTGCTTGTCTGCAGGCAGTGGCTTCAGCAGGTGCTCGGCCAGCAGCTCCATTTCAGGGTCAAGGCTGGCGGTGATGCCGTTTTCTAATCAAATCTTCCTCTTTCTTCCCCAGCATACTCCAAACCTACTCTGGACGGACCACCTAGCCTACCATCAGGACCATGTTCTGCCTGTTCACCAGTCCCCAGTTCTGCCCCACCACTGCCACTGATCAATTGGAGCCTGAGGGCCGGGGAGGAGGGACCAAGACGTCTGCCTTCCACCTGATCACCAGTCCCACTCACCCCAGTTCCCCTGTTAGCCATCCCCTAATGATTCGGAGCCTGTGGGCCGGGGGGATGGACTGAGAGGTCTGTCTTCCACTCACCAGTTGCCACTGCCACTGATTGATCAGAGTCTGAGGACCGGGAGGAGGGACCAAGAGGTCTGTCTTCCACCCACTCGCCAGTCCCCATGGCACCACTCACCCCTGCTCCCCTGTTAGCCATCCCCTGATCAATCTGAGCCTGAGGGCCGGGGTGATTGGACCAAGAGGTGCTCAATGCACCTCTTAGTGACCAGTCATTTGGTCGTCATGGTTGTTATGGACACTGGCTTTTTATATATATAGTTATATATATAACTATATATATATATATATATCATCCTATATAATAAAAGGCTAATATGCAAATTGCTCCCTTGGGAGTTCAACCAACCAGGAGTTTGACTGCTCACTATGATGTTTGCTGACAACCAGGGAGTGGTGTGCAACAAAGGAAGAGCCCGGCCAGCAGTCGGCAGCCAGGGAAGGAATGCCCCTCCTGGCTGCCAGCAGCTAGGGGAAGGAAGGCCCCAATCGGCCCTGATCTCCAGCCAGGCCTACGGACCCTACCCATGCATGAACTTTGTGCACCGGGCCTCTAGTACATAAATAACAGATTTCTACTACTTTTATAATTTTTTATTTTTTTCTTATCTGACAGCTCTTGCTAGGACTTTCAGTACAAGTTTAAACCTACTTCTATTGCTTCTGACAAATGGTTCTTGACTTAAACTACTGAATACATTATATGCAGTAAATTGTTCATAGATACCCTTTATCAGATTCAGGAAGTTTCTATTACCAGTATTTTCTAGTTTGGGGGGAATTTGTATTACTGAATGCGCACTGACACTGTGGATGTCTGTATGTATTCATGTAGTTTTATCCTTTATTTCTTTAATGTGATGAAATACAGTAATAATGTTCTAATGTTAAATCACCCAAGTTTTCCATAGGTAGTTCCTACTAAACATGATACATTATATTTTTATATACTATGGTTTCATTTAACAAATATCTGAAGATTTTTCCTTCTATGTTTATGAGTGAGATTGGCCTATGACTTTCTTTTCTGTGCTGTCCTCATGGGATTTTATTATTATTATAAATAAAGATTATATTATGTAGTAGAATATACATACTATTAGAATTATGCATTACTTGAGTGTTCATTCTAATTCAAATGTAAAATTTCTTTGGCCTTTTTTCTTATTCTCATTGTTTTTCTGTCTTCTGAACAGGGGAATATTTTAGTGATTAGCTTAATTTTGTTGGTTTTCATTTTTTCTTAATTTTGATAAATTGTACTTTCTGGTAATCTTGTTTTGATTTTCAAATTTATAGAGAAGTCCATTTATGTATTTTATTTTTTCTACATTTAGGCATGCTCTCTTTAATTTTTAATAATGCTTTTTTTGCTCTTTTTTTTAAATCTTTCTAAATATTTTTAAGTGATCTTTTTAAAGAGCCAACTTTGCATTTGCATTATATTTCCTTTTCTCTGTTCTTTTTGTTCTTAGTCTGTTACTCACTTTTAAATTTCTTAAGTTATAGTCTTAGTTTACAGATTTTCTTTCCTCCTAAGATGAGCTGGAATCACCACTTCTCTTCATCCCACAAATGTCAATATTTAGTAGTTTTATTTTTTTATTCTAAGCATTTCCTAATATTCATTATGATTTTATCTTTGTTTTGAAGTATATTTCTAATTTCTGAACATGTGGAGTTTTTTAATAAAAATGTTTTTGTTGTTGAAACACAATATAATTGTATTGTTCATATGAATATGGTGTGCATACCTGTTGAGACATGATCAATATCTTAGTATGTGGACAGTTCAGGTATCACACATGTGTTTGAAAAGGAATGTGTGTTTTCCAGTTACTGAGTACACAGTTCGATATTTCTCCATTAGATCAAGCTTGTTAACTGGGTTGTTTGAATCTTCAATATTCTTATTATTTTGTCCATTTTTGTCTGTTTGGCCTTGTACCACCAGTTATACAATCTAGGGACTCATTTGCAGAGCAGTGTTCTCTAGCTGACATGCCTCAGCATCACCCACGATGTTTTAAAAATGCAGGTGCCTGTCACAGCCCACATTCTGACTCAGTTTCTCTGAGACGAGTCCTAGGAAGCTGCATTTTTTTAAAGTAAACACATAATAAAAGCAATGGATTAACCAACACTAAAAGGCAAAAGTAGGAAGATTACATGTAATTACAACAGTAAATTAAGGGATACAAACACACACACACATAAACACAAAAGAAATTAAAAAATAATAACAAAATGTGGAGTAAATGAATAAAAATGGTAGAGATTTTACTAGTAGAATGTGTTCAAACTTAAATGACCATCAACTTAAAATAGACGGCTATAAGCATAGCTTGGCATATATGAGATACATGCTAACTACAAAACAAATATCTACCAGAGATATACAAGAAATAAAGATAAATGAATCCAACATAACACTACAGAAAGTCACTAATAAGAACTACAAATACAATCAGAAGACAATAAAGAAAATGACATTAACTGCACAATTATCAATAATTACTTTAAATATAAATGGATTAAATGCCCCAGTTGAAAGACAAGCAATTAAAGAAGATGTGGTACAAATAGACAATGGAATACTCCTCAGCCATTAAAGAGAATGAAATCTTACTATTTGTGACAACATGGATGGACCTGGAGAACATGATGATAAGTGAAATAAGTCAGAGAAAAACAATAAGCATACGCTTTTACTTATATGTGGGATCTAAAAAACAAAATAAACAAACCTATTGATACAGAGAACAAACTGATGGTTGCCAGATGGGGCGGGGTTAGGGGAGTGGGTGAAAAGGGTGAAGGGATTAAAAAGTACAGATTGGCAGTTACAAAATAGTCACAGGGATGTAAGGTACAACACAGGGAATACAGTCAGTAATCTATAATAATAAAAGTGTAATATGCTAATTAGACTGGATGTCCTTCCAGACATCCTTTCGAACGACCTTCCTGATGAAACCAGGGCCACGAGAGAAGCCTGGGTCCTGGGTGCCAGAGGGAAGCCAGTGCCAGCAATCGGGGGAAGGAAGGCCTTCTCTTGCACAAATTTCATGCATCGGGTCTCTAGTAATGTAATAACTATGTATGGTGCCAGGTGTATTGGGTCATCACTTAATAAGTTCTAAATGACGTACACCTGAAACTAATGTAATATTGAATGTCAAGGGTAATTAAACATTTTAAATTATAAATAAATAAAATAAGAGGCCCCATGTAATTATGATGAACAATCAAGATCAACTAGAATATTGCTGTTGTTGAATTTTACTATGTTATATTCCTACTGATGTCTTGAAAATAAATTTACCTAGCCCTGTCTTGAATCTATACAACTAGAGGCCTGAGGCACAAATTCTTGCACCAGTGGGGTCCCTCGGCCTGGCCTGTGGGATAGGGCTGAAATCGGCTCTCTGACATCCCCCGAGGGGGTCCCAAATTGCAAGAGGGTACAGGCCAGCCCAAGGGACCCCCACCAGTGCATGATTGGGGCCAGGGAGGGATGCAGGAGATTGGCCATCAGGGCAAGGACCGCAGGAGGGCTCCAGGGCATGTCCAGCCCATCTTGCTCAGTCCTGATCGGCCGGACCCTACTAGTTGGAGCATCTGCCCCCTGATGGTCAGTGCATATCATAGCGAGCAGTTGAGTGGCCTTAGCATATCATTACCATAGTACTCTTTGATTGGTTGAACGTATGACCAGATGACCAGACACTTAGCATATTAGGCTTTTATTATATAGGATGAGTAAGAAAGCATTAAAAACTCCAAGGCAGGTGTGAATAACTGACTCATGGCTCACGAGATTTCCTGAAAAGATGAAGAAAAGGGAGATTTAATCTGAAAATAACCACTGTAGACAAAACTAGTCCTGCTTCCTCTGGAGATTCTCCCCAACTGGGATGGGTTATCGATCTTGCTAGATATCTACAGGGAAGGAAGCAGGATGCTTGTTGGCCAGGGGACACCAGCAAGCATTCCCTGGCAAACCCTTGGGAGGGAGCTGAGCATACTGTAGTGCCCACAGGGACCAGGGCATGGACATCACTTGAGATCTTGTTGGATGAAGAACTTCAGGCCCCAGACTTCAGAACCAGTATCTGCTTTTATCAGGATCTGCAGGTAAGTCATCTGTTAAGTCTGAGACTCACTTTAGAGATGCAGAGGGAGCTGCCCTCTGACAAGCTCACAGTACTTACTACCAGTGCCAGGTAGCGGGCAGCTCACCACAAAGGGAGGGAGGGAAGGAGCCTGCACCCCACAGGCTCACCCCATCCAGGCTCACCCCATCCAGGCTCACTCTGTCTAGGCTCACCCCACAGGCTCACCCAGCAGGCTCACCCTGCAGGCTCCCCCTGTCCAGGCTCACCCCGTCCAGGCTCACTCCGTCTAGGCTCACCCCATAGGCTCACCCCACAGGCTCACCCCACAGGCTCACCCCGTCCAGGCTCACCCCGTCCAGGCTCACCTCACAGGCTCACCCCATAGGCTCACCCCACAGGCTCACCCCGCAGGCTCACCCCGTCCAGGCTCACCCCACAGGCTCACCCCGCAAGCTCACCCCGTCCAGGCTCACCCCATCCAGGCTCACCTCACAGGCTCACCCCATAGGCTCACCCCACAGGCTCACCCCATCCAGGCTCACCCCGTCCAGGCTCACCCCACAGGCTCACCCCATCCAGGCTCACCCCACAGGCTCACCCCGCCCAGGCTCACCCCATCCAGGCTCACTCCGTCTAGGCTCACCCCACAGGCTCACCCCACAGGCTCACCCTACAGGCTCACCCCGCAGGCTCACTCTGTCTAGGCTCACCCCATCCAGGCTCACTCTGTCTAGGCTCACCCCACAGGCTCACCCTGCAGGCTCACTCTGTCTAGGCTCACCCCGTCCAGGCTCACCCCACAGGCTCACCCTACAGGCTCACCATACAGGCTCACCCCGTCCAGGCTCACCCCACAGGCGCACCCCACAGGCTCACCCTACAGGCTCACCCCATCCAGGCTCACCCCACAGGCTCACCCCACAGCCTCACCATACAGGCTCACCCCGTCCAGGCTCACCCCACAGGCTCACCCCACAGGCTCACCCGGCAGGCTCACCATGTCTGTTCCTGCTCCTGCTCCTGCTCCAGGGCACTGTGCGAGCTGAGGCCTCTGTGAAATTCCAAGAACACATTGCCCCCCAAACTTAGCACAAGAAAGGCACAGAACACTGCCATGTCATGCCATGTCCATACAGAGACATTCAGACACCAGTGGGGAGAGCACAGGAAATGGGACCTCCTCACCTTCGTTGGGGTTTCCTCTGAGCACGTCCGCTCCTGTCTGTGTGACTGGGATTCCGGGCCTCAACGCATTCTCATGGGGCTGCTGCCTAGCCGCTCCTGCCTTCCTCTCTGCTACCCACTGGTCTGCCAGCGTAGGCAGCCACACTATGGAAGGAAGCCACGGAGAACTTATCTTCTGCTTTTTTAAAAAGATTTAGCAACTTGTCCTGGCCAGTGTGACTCAGTGGTTGAGTGTCATCCCATTTAGCAGGAGGTCACGGATTTCATTCCCAGTCAGGGCCCAGGCCCAGGTGTGGGCTCCATCTCTCACACATCAATGATCTCTCTCTCTTTCTCTCTCTAAAACATATTTTAAAATAAGATTTAGCAGCTCAACACAGGCAGCACTACCAGAAACCATCCTGGCCTGGCTGGTTTCAGTCTGCCCAGCTGGGCTGAGCCCCACTGTGGTCCTGGGGCAGCCTGGCTTGCAGGGCTCACCACCAGCCTTTGGCCAAAGCTCCCCAGTGGCTCCTGGTGGGGATGAAGCTCATCTCTCAGGTCCTTCAGGAAGGTGTCTGATCACAAGGTTCCCTGGGTCTTTTAATATTTAAAATAGTTTTTATAGCTGTGGCTCATGGAGAACAGCGTGTCTGGCCATAAAAAGTCCTTGCTAATGCTTTCCTTTCTGGGTTCCCTTTGTTCCTGCTTGTTGGCTGCTGGGAAGGAGTTTGATGCCACCTGCTTCTCTGTCCCTGGTCAGCTGTGGTCTTTCCTGCCTCTAGGCCCGATGATTGTTTTCTTATCTTTAACATCTAAAAGTTGCACCAGGTGAAAGCCCAGAGCTGATCACTGCTGATCAATTTTCCAAGCAGACAGTGTAACATGTTTATGTGTAGACTAGAGGCTGAGTGCACAAAATCGTACACGGGTAGGGTCCCTGGGCTTAGCCTGCAATCAGGCCCATCTTCCACCCACTTGCCAGTCCCCGGTCCTGCCCCACCTCTGCAGCCAGCCACCCAGTTCCCTTAGTCGGCCCCAGGTCCTGCCCCTCCTCAGCTGCCAGCCACCTGGTTGCCTTTGGCAGCCCTCGTCTCACCCCACAGCCACCGCCAGCCACCAGGTTCCCCTTGCTGGCTCCCCATCTCATAGTGACTGGTCAAGCGGTCATTCCGGTCATTACGCTTATGGTTGCTGGCCTTTTATTATATAGGATAGATATTTTATATTACACATTTTTGGATTATAGTTTAAATATTAGTTTCAATACATATTTTGTTTTTCTTCTTCAGAGATTCCAATACATAAGAGATATTTTGGATCTTCTTTGCTTATCTTTTAAATTTATCTTTCTGATTCTTCTAACCTCTTTCTTAATTGTATTTACTTTTTTCTGTTGTATTATATCAGTTCATTATCCTTTGGCGCTTTTAATTTAATCTTCATTTCTTAGATTATGTGTCCTTTATCTTCAAATTCTTTTCTGAAGAATTTCATCCTTTTTTTCATTTTAAATGTTTTTGGTTCATTTTTCTTATTCATTTTGAATCAGTGTTAAATATTGAATCAAGGTGTTTTTAATACCTGTAGATGTTTATTTAACAATATTTAATTCCTGTTGGAGAGTATTGCGTTACTGTTTTGCTCTTTTATTTCACTTTAAGGAAATGTTTGCAAGCTTAATAAGAGTGATCATTGTTTTCTCTTTTCTGTTTAGAGTTGTTTTGTATGAATGCTGCTTTTCATTTTCTTTCATTTTAAAATGTCTTCCATTTTTCTACATCAGCCTTTGGCCTCCTTCTGTGCAGGGAGATTAAAGCTTTTGGAAAGTCTACGGGGTTTCCCAGCTCAAGAGCATCCTCCTCACTTAGTACAGAGAATACAACCTTATGGGGAAAAATCACAAATGGAGAAGGTCACAGTGTCTTGCAATTTATCAGTCCTCTTTAGTGTGTGTAGGATTGTTTATTTCCTCTCTTTCTGCATTTTTACCTCCAACCCACTCAATACTGCCTGTTCCTCTCAGGCCCATGCAGAAACAGTCTTCCTGGGGCTGTGGCTCTGGTTTTACACATTTTCAAGTCTGTTTATATTTCAATTCCCCAGTAAACAGTGTCCCGATGTATGTGGACTCAGATGGATTCTGTATTTTATCACGTGTGTCAAAACCCTCCTCTGGAAATACTACTCTCTCACATGACCACTGGGGCCCAGAGCCCTCCTTTCTGCTCAGTCTTCCCCTCACTCTCCATGACCTGCTCTGAAGCCAGCCCACGGGGTGCTCAGCTCCTCATTTACATCAATTTTCTCTGAACTGTGCTCCTAAATATTCATGGCTTGTCTCCCCTCAAAATAAAAAATAATAACTCACTGGTCAAAGAGGAAATAAAAATTAAAAATTTGTATTTTGAACTGAATGATAATGAAAACACAGCATATCAAAAGTTGTGAAATGCATCTAAGGCAGTGTTAAAGGGGAAGTTCATATCATTAAACACTGAGAGTTAAAAAAGTAAGTTCTCAATTCAATGACCACATTTTCTATCCTAACAAACTAGAAAAAGAATCTAAAGACAAAGTAAGCAAAAGAGTAAAAATTAGATTGAAATCAATGAAATAGATAAAAGGGAACAATAGAAAAAAATCAGAGAAACTACATCCAGAATGTATGCAGAACTCTAAAACAATAAAAGGAAACTAAAAAATTCAAAATGGGCCAAATATTTGAGTGGCTCTTTCACAACAAAATATGGTAGATAAGTGCATACACATTGGTCCATAGTCTTTAGTTCAACATCATTACTCACTAGGGCAGTGGTTTTCAACCTTCCTAATGCCGCAACCCTTTAATATAGTTCCTCATGTTGTGGTGACCCCCAACCATAAAATTATTTTTGTTGCTACTTCATAACTGTTATTTTGCTACTGTTATGAATCATAATGTAAATATCTGATATGCAGGATGTATTTTCATTGTTACAAAATGAACATTATTAAAGCATAGTGATTAATCACAAAAACAATATGTAATTATATATTGTGAAATATTTATTTCTAATTACAAATAAATGAAATTTTGTCTTGAAGCATGGTGTAGCATGGGTAACAGTATAACAACAGTAAACTACATTGCTACATTTTGCGACAGTATGCGTAAAAAGCCAACGTCAGTGCAAAAGTTGAGATTGCTTCTTTCTCACCAGATCAGAAATTCTTGGGGCAGTCTTTGCAAGAGCACAACGAAGATCATCTTCCACAACAAGTCTACTTCTGTATTTAGACTTGATAACCAACAAGCTGGAAAACCCTGTTTCACAAAGATATGTTGTTGGAAATGGAAGAAGAAGGCATAACACAGTCTCAGACAGAACAGGATATGACTGCAAACACTTGATCCAGAATTTTGTAACTGGCATTGTAGAGAAATCAGTTCTCGCTGCATCGTTGTTAATAAGTTCAATGAACTCCTCTTGTGCTGTCTCAGGAACATCTTCAACTTTGACTGTGAATGGGCTTCTGGCAAGTGCAAATGGGGTGTCAGGTAGATTTGGAAAGTACGATGAAATTTCGTCTGCAAGCATGTGCAAATGTTCTTTCACAGAAATTATCATCATAATCCTTTTGTCTGGTTCAATGTCATGTTCTTCAAAGAAAGCAGATAAGGTAGGCAGCATGTAAATTTTATTTTCATCCAATTTTTTTGCCAAAGCTGAAGTTTCATTTGGAATGATCGGATCTTTTCAGAGAAATCGAGGCATGTTGCATTTGGTCCTTGCAGTGATAAATTTAACTCATTCAAGATGGCAAAGATGTTAACCAAGTAAGCTATTTTCTGCAGTTCACTTTTATCGCCAAAAAGTGCTTCAAACTGCGGTCTTGCTTTCTGATTAAAAAACGTTTTGAGTACATCACAAAGCTTAAAAAAACGTTTTAAATTTTTTCCTCTCGACAACCATCTCACTTCAGTGTCAAATAGCAGAGCATTGTTCAGCGCATCCAACTCATTGCACAGTTGCTAAAACAGTCAACTGTTTAAGTGCTCGCCTTTACAAAATTGACACAACTTATGATGCTTTTCATTACTTCTTTTAACTCTTATGGCAGCGTCTTCGTTGCTAATATTTGCCGATGACTTTTGGTGACTCATTCAGTACCAAACGTTGAAATCCAGATCGACATCCTAGCATAGCTGGAGCACCATCTGTACAAACACCACAAACCTTTTCCCAAGAGATCTTATGCTCTTTCAGAAATGAACCAACTGTGTCAAATACATCACGTGCAGTAGTTGTCATTTCAAGAGGTTTGCAAAAAAGAAACTCATCTTTAAAGTCGCCATCATTAATATACCTCACGTAAACCAGTAACTGTGAACAGTTTGCAATGTCTGTAGATTCATCAAGCTGGATACTAAATATTGGAAGTGGAGCAGATTTAATTTCCTGGATTACCTGATCAAGAATATCAGCAGACATGTCATTGCGGACAGTGTCATTAGATAAGGAAATTGCACTCAATTTCGTAACAAATTCATCTCCGATCATAACTCGAACAATGTCTTTGGCCACTGGCAACAGTAAATCCTCAGCAATGGTGTGAGGTTTCATAGCTCTGGCGATTCTGAGTGCCACCAGATATGAAGCTTCAACGGCTGCTACGTTTTGTTTGTGGTACTTGCCACCCGTGTCAAGTCTGGCTTTCTTGAGTCCATCAGCTTTGCTTCTAAAATAGTTGGTATCCTTGCCGGCAAAGCTCGGATGCTTGCTATCAAAATGGTTTTAGTTTGTTCAGCTTCATAGATTTGGCTGATAGAACTTCACAACAAATAACACATTGCGGTTTCTCAATTCCTGCTGTAATTATTGAGGTAAAACCATACTGTAAAAAATCCTCACTATATTTTATTTTCTTAACATTCTTCTCTACACGATCCATTGTCATAGGATGGTTTGCTAATGAAAATAATATATAAAAATAGCTTTAATAATACAAAAGATGATACATGGCATAGTTCAGTCAATACAGTTCATTAAAGTTTCCTATGATTTACCATTCTGTGTTGTTGTTTTTTACATACCTGTTACTATCACAAGGGGGCAGTATTCACATCAACCACAGCTGAATATAAAAAGACCAATCAGCATCCAGATTAAGTTCCCATGGTACAGATATTTATTTTTTGCAGTAGTTGATGATTTTACAGTACATGATTTTACATTTACCCAGTAATTATAATTCATGAAGTGCCATTTTACCTCCAATACTGCTGCTTTCAACACAGTAGCTGCTTTTAACAGAGTAGCTGCTTTCGACACAGCAGTTGCTTTCTACACAGTAGCTGCTCTCTACACATGTGTTACTGGTCCACATAAGTACATTATGGCGCCAACCCTGTCACATACACATGTATTTGTATGGGGTGTATGTGATGGGGTTGGTGCAATGATGTCATCACGCCTGGTACTCGTATGTGGGCTCATCTGCATGTGGGCAGACCCGCCTAGAGACGGATAGAGGAGCGGTGTCTCAGTTCCTAAGACCATCAAAAATATGTGTTTTCGGATTGTCTTAAGCGACCCTTGTGAAAGGGTCGTTCAACCTCCAAAGGGGTTGTGACCCACAGGTTGAGAACCGCTGCACTAGGGAATCATAAATTAAAACCACAATAGGATTCCACCATGCGCCTATTAGAAGCTCAAACCTTAAAAGGCTGACCATCCCCACCATTGTCAAGGATGTGGAGCAACTAGAACTCCAGCTCACTGCCAGTGGGAATAGAAAATGGTGCAAACACTTTGTAAAGCAGATTAAGTTTCATAAAAGGGTTAGCATGCATCTAGCACATTGTGCATCTGCCACAACTGCCACATGGTGCATCTGCCACATGGTTCATCTACCACAGGGTGCATCTACCACATCTGCCACATGGTGCATCTACCACATGGTGCATCTACCACATCTGCCACATGGTGCATCTGCCACATGGTTCATCTACCACAGGGTGCATCTACCACATCTGCCACATGGTGCATCTGTCACATGGTGCATCTACCACATGGTGCATCTGCCACAGGGTGCATCTGCCACAGGGTGCATCTACCACAAGGTGCATCTACCACATCTGCCACATGGTGCATCTGCCACATGGTTCATCTACCACAGGGTGCATCTACCACATCTGCCACATGGTTCATCTACCACATGGTGCATCTACCACATCTGCCACATGGTGCATCTGCCACATGGTTCATCTACCACAGGGTGCATCTACCACATCTGCCACATGGTGCATCTACCACAAGGTGCATCTACCACATCTGCCACATGGTGCATCTGCCACATGGTTCATCTACCACAGGGTGCATCTACCACATCTGCCACATGGTGCATCTACCACATGGTGCATCTACCACAGGGTGCATCTGCCACATGGTGCATCTATCACATGGTGCATCTACCACACGGTGCATCTACCACATGGTGCATCTGCCACAGGATGCATCTACCACATGGTGCATCTACCACATGGTGCATCTACCACATGGTGCATCTGCCACAGAGTGCATCTGCCACAGGGTGCATCTACCACATGGTGCATCTACCACATGATGCATCTGCCACATGGTGCATCTACCACATGGTGCATCTACCACATGATGCATCTGCCACATGGTGCATCTACCACATGGTGCATCTACCACATGATGCATCTGCCACATGGTGTATCTACCACAGGGTGCATCTGCCACAGGGTGCATCTGCCACATGGTTCATCTACCACATCTGCCACAGGATGCATCTGCCACAGGGTGCATCTGCCACGTGGTGCAGCCACTCCACCTCTCATGGAATTAAAGCACATGCCTCTCCAGACCTGTACACTAATATGAAGAAGAATTTTGTTTAACCAGCAACTTGGAAACAAACGTCCATCAACAGGATAAAGAAACTGTTGTGAGTCCATATGATGAAATACTTCTACAAAATAAAAATGGGGGAGACTACAAATACACACATGAATGGATCTCAAAAGAACTATGGTAAGTGAAAGCAGCCCGATTTAAAAAATTGCATTCTACATGATTCCATTCATATTAAACCCCAGAAAATGCAAACTATGTTACAATAACAGGAATGAGATCAGTGGTGCCTGGGGAATGGGGAGCTTGAGAACTGGAGGTGGAATCACAAGTAGGCACAAGGTGACTGGGGTGAGAGCATGTTCTTCATCCTGACCCTGAAGTGGTTTCCTGGGAATACACATCTTTGCAAAGTATCAAATTGCACACTATATATACATGTGAGTGTGTGTGTATGTGTGTGAGTGTGTGTGTGTGTGTGTGTGTGTGTGTCTCACTGTAAATCAAGTCACCCTAATAAAGCCATGTAAGAGTTTGTAATACCACTCTCACTGAGGCTGTGAATATAAATAAAAAGGGGACTTAAGCAGGAACATAACTCTATGTGCTGGGACAAGTAATTTGCACTTACAGTGATTTAGCACAAGCACCTAAAAAAATAAAACATGACTAGAAAATACAATGATAAATATCTGAAATTTGGATTGATTGAACCAGTACTTTATTAACTCCTAGTCCTTTAGTGTGTTATTCCATCTCTGGAAATAGTTTTTTTTAATTTGTGGGTAGATAACAGACAGACATATAGCCATACACCTATATGGATTCCTAATTTTTTTTGACAAAGGAAACAGACCTTAACCGAAGCATGGCCATGCCCTGGACAGAAGCGGACACAGCTGGCTCTTGAGTCCTCCATTTTCACTGACACTTGCAAGTCAGGAAGGGCCCAGCCAGAAGTACAAGGAAGCCAATCCCTGATTTTGCCACTTATTTTTGAAGAGGGAAGGAATTACATTACCAGACTGAACAAATAGACACTGAGAAACATCCCTCTTTTGAGGGGAAAATTATAAATATGACACACTCCCAGTTCCTGAGTAAAATTAAGCAAAGCCTACAATTGCAAGATGACATCCTCATTAACAGACAGAAAGGACCCAGTGCAGCCAGCCCAGCTCTCTCCCCTGCAGCCCCAGGACCCAGTGCAGCCAGCCCAGCTCTTTCCCCTGCAGCCCCAGGACCCAGTGCATCCAGCCCAGCTCTCTCCCCTGCAGCTCCAGAACCCAGTGCAGTAGCCCAGCTCTCTCCCCTGCAGCTCCAGAACCCAGTGCAGTAGCCCAGCTCTCTCCCCTGCAGCTCCAGAACCCAGTGCAGTAGCTCAGCTCTCTCCCTGCAGCTCCAGAACCCAGTGCAGCCAGCCCAGCTCTCTCCCCTGCAGCTCCAGAACCCAGTGCAGTAGCTCAGCTCTCCCCCTGAAGCTCCAGAACCCAGTGCAGTAGCTCAGCTCTCCCCCTGAAGCTCCAGAACCCAGTGCAGTAGCTCAGCTCACCCCCTGCAGCTCCAGAACCCAGTGCAGCCAGCCCAGCTCTCTCCCCTGCAGCTCCAGAACCCAGTGCAGTAGCTCAGCTCTCCACCTGAAGCTCCAGAACCCAGTGTAGCCAGCCCAGCTCTCTCCCCCTGTAGCTCCAGAACCCAGTGCAGCCAGCCCAGTTCTCTCCCCTGCAGCCCCCAGTGCAGCCATCCCAGCTCTCTCCCTACAGCCCCAGGACAGGAAAACCATGTTGCTGGCTGTCTGGAGAAAGCCTCAGCTCATAGTGGCATCAAGTCAATGTGTGCAGTGTATTTTCAAAGGTGCAATGTATTCCCCGAAACACACACACACACACACACACACACACACACACACACAAAATAATAACAATGTTTGTGTCCCCAAATTAATTTAGTCATCTAAAAGACCAAAAGAAAAGAGGAATTTTTTAATTGCTGTTTTATAGAAGCTCCCATTAACCGATTGAACATTGAATTTGTTCCTTTTGACACTATCTTTTCTTTAATATATATTTTTTTATTTTTCAATTACAGTTATCCCCCTTATAGATCTAGTACCCATCTGACACCATACACAGTTATTACAATCTCATTGACTATATTCTCTATGCTGTAGTTACTGCCCCATGACTATTTTGTAACTACATATTTGCACTTCTAAATCCCTTTACCTTTTCCACCCATCCTCTAACCCCCCTCCCATTTTGTAACTGTCAAAATGTTCTCTGTATCTGTGAGTCTGTTTCTGTTCTGCTTATTCATTCATTTTGTGTTTAGATTCTACATATAAGTGAAATCATACAACATTTGTCTTTCTCCATCTGACTTGTTTCACTCAGAAAAACACCCTCTAGGTTTATCCATGTTTTGCCACATGCCAAGATTTCATTCGTTTTTAGGGCTGAGTCACATTCCATTATATATATGCACCCTTTGCTATCCATTCATCTATTGCTGGGCACTTAGGTTGTTTCAATATCTTAGCTATTGTAATAATGCTGCAATGAAAGCATGAATGTATATTTCTTTTTTATTTAGTGTTTTGGGTTTCTTGGAATAAATACCCCCAAATGGAGTTGCTGGGTCCTTCTTTGTCGCTTGCTATATAGTCTTTGTTTTAAAGTCTACTTTGGTTGGTACAAGTATTGCTCTGTTAGCTTTTATTTGTTTCCATTTTCATGTGATATCTTTTTCTATCCTTTTACTTTCAGCCTGTGTGTGTCTTTTGATCTGAAGTGAGTCTGTTGTAGAAAGTATATGTAAGGGCCTTGTTTTGTTATTCTTTCAGCCAGCCTATGTCTTGTGGAGCATTTAATATATTTGCACTAAAATTAGTTGTTGATAGATATGTATTTATTGCCATTGTATTATTCATATTTTTATCTTTTTTTAGAAGATGACTCTAGCATTTCAGGTAATACTGGTTTGATGGGGATGAACTCCTTTAGCTTTTTTTGTCTTGGAAGTTGTTTATGTATCTTTCTATTCTAAATGATAGCTTTTCTGGGTAGTATAGTTTTGGTTATAGGTCCTTGCTATTCATCACTTTGCAGACCAGGAGGAATTGGCATGAAATACTCAGTTTCTGTTGAGAAATCAGCTGACCGCCTTATGGGAGCTCCCTTGTAGGTAACTAACTGCTTTTAACATTCTCTTTGTCTTTATCCTTTGACATTTTAATTATGATATGTCTTGATGTGGGCCTCTTTTGGTTCATCTTATTTGGGATGCTCTGTGCTTCCTGAACTTGTATTCTCTTTCCTTTATCAGGTTAGGAAAATTTTCTGTCCTTATTTTTTCTAACAGGTTTTCAATTCTTTGCTTTCCCTCTTCTCTGGCACCTCCATGATAAGAAGGTTGGTACACTTGAAGTTGTCCCAGGGGTTTCTTACAATACCCACATTTCTTTTGGATTTTTTTTTCTTTTTGCTATTCAACTTAGTGTTTTCTGTTTCCTTACCTTCTGCTTCATCTGCTCTGCTCTTAATTCTCTGTAACGTACTCTTCATTTTTGACTGGTTCCTCTTTATATTTTCTATCTGCATTTTTATGTTTCCTATCTCTTTGTTGAAGTTCTGACTACTAGTAATTTCATCTACTCTTCCTCTAAGTTCACCGACCATCCTTATAATAAGTGTTTTGAACTCTGGTAAATTGCTTTGTCTCCATTTTACTTTCTTTTTCTGGAATTTTGTTCTGTTCTTTCATTTGTGACATGTTTCTTTGTCTCCTCAATTTGGCTGCCTCCCTGTGTTTGCTTCTATGTATAAGGTAGAGCTGCTATGTCTCCTGGTCTTGACAGAGTGGCCTTGTGTGTAGGTATCCTGTAAGGCCCAGTGGCACAGCCTCCCAGGTCACTCGAACTAGGTGCTCCAGCTGCTACCACTGTGTGGTCTGTTTACCCCTTCTTGCTGATGGCGTGTCAATGAGAAGGATTTATCTCCAGACCCATAGGTTGCATGGACTAACCACAACCACAGCGGAGGATCTGCTCTGCTGTATAGGAGCTCATCCCATGGAGCAGGGCTCTCATCAGTGGGGCTCTGGTGACAGATGAATCTGTCCCCTGAATCTGTCCCTCATGGAGGTGTTTGAGTTGTGCTCTGAGCGTGTCTTAATCTTTCCATTGGTTGTGCTAACTCTGGAGCCTCCTGGGAGGTGCAGGTCAAGTTCAGCCACTGCGTGGGACCACCCGGCATGAGCCACAAAGCAACCTGTAGATGGTTGCGAAGTTGTTGGAGTTGGAGGTTCTCTGGCAAGGTCAAACTGCAAACCAAGGCCGACTGCTGCTAGTGCCAGGCCTGGGACCACTTAGCAAGATGTACAGTACACGCCAAGGCCAGATGCTCCTTGTTGGATTTGTGAACATTTGAGAATTTAGGAAAATCTGCAGCATGAACAAACACAGGCCATTTGTATGGAAAAACCACTGGAAAAGGCCTTGATGGGCCCAAAAGTTGGTGGGGCAGGGAATCACCAGGGCAAGGCTAACTAGGTCACCCAGGTTGATGGAGACTCAGATATGGAGCCCAGCTGCCAGTGCCAAGGGGGGAGGGCTCTGCAAAGAAACTGTGACCTGTACCAGTGTTTTTATTTGCGAGAACACTGCCTCTCCAACTCTTGCCCTGATGGCTTTATGTCCCTAGTGCCTTTTCAACTCCTGCCCCAGCTGGAGCTCAATGAGTCCGTCTGAGTAAGTTCATGCACAGGAAGGCCTGGGTCTACAGCAGCCGCCCAATCACACTCAGCTATAATCCCCACTGGGTTTCACAGCCAAAAGACATGGGGACTTCTCTTCCTGGCACTGGAACCTTGGGCTAGGGGCCTGGAGTGGGGCAGGGACCCTTTGCTCCTCAGGGGGTCCTTGCCAGCTGAGAAATTTCTTCTGATTTTCAACTGCCACATGTGGTGTGGGACCATCCTGTTCCAAGTACCTGCCCCTCCTCTCAGTCTTGATGTGGCTTCTTCTTTATATCCTGAAGTTTAGGACTTTTGTTCAGCTAGATTTCAGGTGGTTCTCAATAATGGCTATTTTATAAATTAGTTGTAATTTTGATGTGGCTGTGGGAGGAGATGAGTACCATTGTTACTTATGTCACCATCTTGACCAGAGCAAACGAGGCTTTTTATATGTATTTATTTGTTTTAGCTGTCATGCCAATTTTTTAAATTGTTAACACTGTTAACACTATTATAGATGTTCCCATTTTTATTGTAAAGCTGTATTCCATGTAAGGAAAAAAGTTACAAGCTATTCTGTATAATAAAAGGCAAATAAGCAAATTGACCAAACAGGGGAATGACCAGTGGCTATGATGCGCACTGACCACCAGGGTCAGTGCATTCCCACAGGGGGAGCACCACTCAGCCAGAGGCTGGGTTCACGGCTGGCAAGTGCAGCAGTGGTGGGGAGAGCCTCTCCCCAACTCTGTGGCCGTGCTAAGGGCCCCTCGGGGGATGTCCACCTGCCAGCTTAGACCTGCTCCCCCCTCACTCACTCACTCCCTGAGACTGTTTGTCATGTTGGCAGCAATCGATTCTCTGGGAGTGGGCCTAAACCAGCAGGTGGACATCCCCCAAGGACTTCTAGACTGCGAGAGGGCACAGGCCAGGTTGAGGGACCCCTCCCCCAGTGCATGGATGTCGTGCACCAGGCCTCTAGTTTATTGATAAGATTCATGATTAACACAGAAGTAATGACAAAGGTGCTCACAGAGAATAGTCTTTGGTAAAATTTCTATAGTAAATAAACCCCATATGATTGATCCGCCTCTTTACTATTAGATGAAACCATTGAATTAAAAAAGGATAAAGTGGTTCTTGTTATATATGTGTAGTATTTATAATTAACAAATGCTTGACAAATATTTGTGCTATTTTAGAGAAATAGTTGTTTGAGTAAATGAGTATTTTAAGAGATACAATATGAATTGAAAAAGTGTCTCAAAATTAGTATTGTGGAATTGAAAAATACAAGTCTTCCTTTCCCTAAAATATATATATATATATATATATATATATATATATATGGAAATAAAATAATAAAACCCCTTCCTTCCACCAAGAAAAATATGAAATAAATAGTTTCCCTTTTCAGCAGAGAACCAGCTTCTTGGGCAGGGAAATTGTAAAGAGACTAAAGTACTTTTTTTGTTCAAGCCTCATGTTAAAAATTGCTTTTTTTGCTCATAAGAAAAGCTAACAACTCTGAATATTCATGATCTAGGAAGCTAAACAAAAACTGTCTGTGAAATGATCAGGTAGAGACAATCATGAAAGACTAAAATGTGATTCTGTTCAATCATAAGTGACAAATTCCCTAAGTTGTGTTTTCCTGTCATCTTATCTAATAAAAGTCAAAAAGGGTGATTAACCATACCTCTGCTACACTTCCCATTGACTAATCAGGGCGATATGCAAATTAACTGCCAAGAAAGATGGCGGTTAACCGCCAACATAGATGGCGGTTAATTTGCATATGTAGGCTCAATGATGGGAGGCGAAAGGGGAAGGACGAAAAAACGGTGATGGCAGTGATCAGAAACCCAGGAGGCAAGAGCTGGGTGGCAGGGTAAAGGCGGCCCCCAGGGCCTTTGTCCTGTGCCGCCCCTCCCCCCAATCTAAGAACCGGGGCAAAGGCCCGCCCCACAGCTGGTGATCAGAGAAGCCAGGCAGGGCAGGGAAGAGGCCACCAGCGTCTGCCTCTTCCCTGCCCCCTACCCCGGCAGTGATCGGTGATCCCACGAGGCAGGGAGGGACCCAGAACACGCAGAAGCCATCCTGCCTGGCCGCGGGGGACCCGGTCTCATCCCCTGCGGGGAGGCAAAGAGGGGCCCAGAACACGGGGAAGCCGGGTCTTTTTTTTTTTTTTTTTTTTAGATTGTGTAATTATTTATTACAAATAAACGGTGGTTTCACATCTGTCAAAAACAGGTCCTGTTTTTACATGTGTGTGCAGGTTCTGATTTACAAGAAAGGGTCATGTGCTTAGTTCATCCATGCAAAGCTCACAGGTACATCACTAAATACTTTAAAAATAGAACGATCTCCTTTTGAACCAATCTGTTTAGATTCAGGATTAGTAAAACAGTATGAAACTAATGAAATACAGTGATAGGAATTAGGAAGTGTGACGCTGATGGTTCTGGGCATGTGAAGGGTGAGGGACAGAAGGGTACACATGGTCTTCCCTTCAGTTCTGCTGGAGAGATGAGCTCTGAGGGCCGGAGCTGCTCCATGCCCAGAGGAGGTGGGTGTGGTCAGTGGCTCTGTTTCAGAACTTCTTGCCAAGCAGAGACCTTACCCGACCCACAGGAACCTTTTACTCCAGAAAACAGAAACAGTTCCCAATGGGCATGGGAAAACTAGTGTCCCCTCCTGTGCACGGCGTCCTGATGGGGTGACGGGGGAGGTGGGGGAGGGGAGCAGTGCAGAGTTGTGAGGCAGCTGGAGTGGGAGTGGAAAGGCCATGAAATGTCCACAGTCCTGGCTGTGCCCACGGCCTGGGCTGCTCCTCCAGGCCCTGGCTGAGGGATTAGGGCTGATTCTCTCAGGAAGGGAATATTCCATGGGTGGAAGATTTACAGGCTCAGGGTGGGCCGTGTGTTAGTTTGGGGCAAATCCCTCAGCATTCCTGCTGCCAAGCCCTCAAAGAAATGAGGCAGAGACACCCCTCACCCCCAAGACCCCTTCATGGACATTTTAGCATCTACGTCATTTTTAATCTCTTCAGGGAGACTTTCTATCCTGCAGTCCCATCCCACCCCACTGTTGCTGTTTGTCTGCCAGCTGGGTCGAGCATCAAGGGGAAGGGGGGTTAATACTCACTGAAAGACTACTGAGCCTACCAGGAAACCAACCTGTTTACTGTACTGTTGTAAATATCATACCCTTTATATCCTGTATATTGGCTTCTTTTAAATAAAGTGAAATGTCTTAGAAAAAAAAAAAAAAAAGGCAAGGCAGGGTGGGACCCAGAAGACCCATGTGGGGAGTACCACTCAGCCAGAAGCTGGCTTATGGCTGGCCAGCGCAGTGGTGGTGGCAGGAGCCTCTCCCACCTCCGTGGCAGCACTAAGAATGTCCAACTAATGGTTTAGACCTGATCCCTTGGGGGCCTAAGCCTTTAGTTGGACATCCCCCGAGGGCTCCCTGGCTGCCAGAAGGATGTCTGACTGCAAGGTTAGGCCTGATCCCCCGGGGAGTGGGCCTAAGTCGACAGGTGGACATCCCCCAATGGGTCCTGGACTGTGACTGGGCTCAGGCCAGGCTGAGGGACCCCCCCCCCCCCCGTGCACTGGGCCTCTAGTTCAATATAAAGAGATAAGTGTTTTCTTGTCATCTTTATTAATTGACTTACAATCTTTATCATCCACCCTCAAGAGAATTTCCAAGAATCACAGAAACATCTTCATAGGAAAAGTGCAGCATGAGTTCAGGCGGCCTGTTCCTTTTCTATTTCCTGTTTCATTTATATTGCAAAGCCATCAACAATGTTCTTTTCAGTCTTTCTTTGCTCCAAAAGGGTATAAAGTAGAGAAGATTCTGCTTTAGAGGATAGCTACCAGAATCAATCATACTCTTTTTACCAAAGAGTTAAAAAACAATTAAAGGCACTCCTGATAGCACCAAAATCTAAATGTACTAGAAAGTGTTGTTTATGTTGGAACCACCACTGGAGCGCCCCTCGTGTGCTGGATTATGCAAGAATTTGCACTTAAATAGCAATCATTTTGTTATAGTCTTTAAAAGTTGGGGTTAATATTATTTCCTGATCTTGATTCTTTATTGAAGAAAATGTGGATTTGATCACTTCAAGCCCCAAGAGCATGCTTTTCAGTGCTCCACATGAAGAAATGGGTGAGATACATAACTCTGTCTCCAGGAGGAAGATGCACACACACACACAGGTCTTCGAGATGAGAGCTGTGATGAGAGCAGTTCTCTGCGCTGACAGTGCAATGACAATTGCTTTGGCTTCGGGGGCTCACTCCACCTGCAGGTCATAGTGATGTGGCCAGTTATCTCCCACCCTGGCCCAGCAGTCAGGGCTGGCTTGGCTTCTGTGTGGTGTACAGAATAACGCACCAGAAACTCAGAAGCCCAGAGTGTAATGCAGGCCACCTGATTGTGGGCAGTATGATTCTCGCCAAATATTCCAGTGGTGGTTTTTTTCTCAGAGGGGGAAAATTGATGACATTTTTTATTACATCTAAATTCTGTACATTCCAGGACTGAATAAAAGCAACAAGTAGATTAAGAATCCATTGACCATTCCCTTTCAAATTAAAACTCCAGATCTTCCAGTACTTAAAAGTAATGTACTTATTTAGAAAGTGTAGAGTTGGAGAAACCAAGATGGCGGCATAGGTAAACACCGGAAATTGCTGCCTCTGACAACAACTTCAAAAATACAACTAAAAGACAGAACGGTCATCATCCAGAACCACAGGAAGGCTGGCTGAGTGGAAATTCTACAACTAGAAGGAAAGAGAAGAGCACACAGACTCAGAGGAGCTACGAAAGTAAAGTGCAGAGGTATGGAGGCTCCGGCGCGAGGGGAAAGGGGCTGGCACCTGAGGACGCGGCTGTCTTTTTGAATCGGGAGGGAGTCACAAGCTCCCGACTGCTCTGAACTCTGATTCTGGGAAATCTCTGGGGTCCCAGGGCTCATACGGGGAGAAACTGGACTGTCTGGCAGCAGGCAGAACTCAGAACTTGAGGGCGGCTTTCCCTCAGAGGTGCTGGCAGCAATTACCAGGACACTGAGACACTCTGTCCCTTAGGGCAGGGCTGAGAATCAGCCATAGCTGCTTGCTCCGCCCTGTTGATTCCGAGACCCTGCCCCATCCAGGCTGCTGCAAAGGCTTTTGCATATGAATGCCCGGGTCCTTTGCAACCTGAAAATTACCTAACAAATTGTAGCTGGGCCAGACAGACCCAGAACTTCCAAGAGAAGGCCCAAGGCCCCACAGCAGCTTGCATTGCTTCACAGCTGGGCCTCATATGGGCACCCCCAAACCCCCCCAAAAAGGAAGGGGAATCTGCATATCTCTTCGTAGCTCCTGCTGGGTAACCTCAGGAAGAGGCTTAATTAGCACCTCCTTAGATCCAAGAGCCAGTGTACCCAGTGGTCAGAGTGGGACCATCCAGATTACAACTCCTCAAATTCATAAGGAACACACTCAGGGGGCAGACTCAGTGAGCACCAAAGCCCCACAGAAGCAAGTCTTGCCCCAGAAGGGTGTCTTCAGCACAGAAGTTCTCCCACTGCAGACATAGCTGATTCTCACTGCCATTGGCCTGGAGGTCAATTCCTCCCAGTGACACCTAAAACAATCAAGGCATAACTACAACAAGACTGTGCACAAAGCCCACAAGGGGGTGCACCAAGAGTGTCCACCTCAGGTAACTGGGGAGGCTGAGCCACTGGGCCCTGTAGGACACCTAGCACACAAAACCACTTTACCAACACAGGGAAGCAGACAAAATGCGAAGACAAAGAAACAGGTCACAAATGACAGAAATGGAGGACAGCAAACAACTGGATATAGAGTTCAAAACCACGTTTCTAAGATTTTTCAAGAATTTTATGGAAACCGCTGATAAATGTAGTGAGATCTTCAAGAAATCTAGTGAGACCCTCGATGTTGTGATAAAGGACCAACTAGAAATTAAGCATACACTGACTGAAATAAAGAATATTATACAGACTCCCAACAGCAGACCAGAGGATCACAAGAATCAAGTCAAAGATTTGAAATACGAAGAAGCAAAAAACACCCAACCGGAAAAGCAAAATGAAAAAAGAATCCAAAAATATGAAGATAGTGTAAGGAGCCTCTGGGACAACTTCAAGCGTACCAACATCAGAATTATAGGGGTGCCAGAAGAAGAGAGAGAGCAAGATATTGAAAACCTATTTGAAGAAATAATGACAGAAAACTTCCCCTATCTGGTGAAAGAAATAGACTTCCAAGTCCAGGAAGCGCAGAGAACCCCAAACAAAAGGAATCCAAAGAGGACCACACCAAGACACATCATAATTAAAATGCCAAGAGCAAAAGACAAAGAGAGAATCTTAAAAGCAGCAAGAGAAAAAAAGTCAGTTACCTACAAGGGAGTACCCATACGACTGTCAGCTGATTTCTCAACAGAAATCATGCAGGCCAGAAGAGAGTGGCAAGAAATATTCAAAGTGATGAAGAACAAGAACCTACAACCAAGATTACTTTATCCAGCAAAGCTATCATTCAGAATTGAAGGTCAGATAAAGAGCTTCACAGATAAGAAAAAGCTAAAGGAGTTCATCACCACCAAACCAGCATTATCTGAAATGCTGAAAGGTATTCTTTAAGAAGAGGAAGAAGAAAAAGGAACTCTTACCATTTGCCACAGCATGGATGGAACTAGAGAGCATTATGCTAAGTGAAATAAGCCAGTCAGAGAAGGATAAATACCACATGATCTCACTCATTTGTGGAATATAATGAACATCATAAACTGATGAACAAGGACTGATCCAGAGACAGAGAGGCATTGATTGGACTGTCGGGCCTTGGAGGGAAGGTAGGGGAGGGTGGGGGTAAGGGGGAAAGATCAACCAAAGGACTTACATGCAAGCATACAGGTCTAACCAATGGACACGGACAACGGGGCGGTGAGGGCATGAGCGAGGGGGGGGGGGGGGTAGGGGGTAACGTGGGTATAAGGACACATATGTAATATCTTAATCAATAAAAAATATATTAAAATTAAAACAAAAGAAAGTGTAGAGTTGCTGGACTTATTAATTCAACAAACTTATTGAGTTTTCTGTTTACCAGACCCTTTGCAATGGGCTTGTGTTACAACAGTAAACAAAAAAATTAAAACACCATACCCTGTGGACATTACATTCTAGGAGGGAGAAGGGAGGATGGAGGGAAGATAACAACAAACATCTATATGCTAGTATATATAAAAGCCTAAGGGACTGAATGACCGAATGACTGAACAACCAAATGACCGGTCGACCAATCGCTATGACACGCACTGACCACCAGGGGACAGATGCTCAATGCACAGGATCTGGCTCCTTCCTGTCTGGATTGGGCCTGCAGGGATCAGGCCAAAACTGGTTATCTGACAACCCCCGAGGGCTCCAAGATTGTGAGAGGGCACAGGTTAGGCCAAGGGACCCCACTGGTTCACAAATCCGTGCACTGGGCCTCTAGGAGTAAGTAAGTGGAAAAATCCATTTGTTGATAGGTGATCATTTCTATGGTTAAAAAAACAAAAGTGAAGAAAGTTTACTAAGGGCCAGGAATTCCTGCCCAAGGAGGGTGCTGGGGAGGGTGGGCCCAGCTGCATTTATAATGGGGTCATTGCAGCAGCCTATGGAGGAGGCTGGAGTGAAGACTAGAAGGAAAGGAAGGCACAAATGCAGGAGGAACAGCCAGACCCATGGGGGGTTGTCGGGTGCTGGGAGAATGAAGGGCGGGTGTGGAGCCACTGGACACGGCCTCGGGGATGAGAGGGGAGAGACACTGCAGCTGGACCCTGGGCACCCACCCTCATAAGGACGCTGGCTTTCACTGTGAACAAGATAAAATCCTGGCAGGGTTTATGAAAATGTCACGATCTGGCTTAGCGACCACATGAATCACTGTGGCTACTCTGAACATTGATCATGTGTGATGGGCAGGCAAATCGCAGGCAGGACGTCATGGTGTCATCAGGATGCTGACCAGATGTTGCCGGCTCGCCCAGGGTGGGCAGGGGAGGGGCCCTGGGTGCTGCCAAAGGGAGAGCTACTGCGTGTCCTGACCACATGGGCCCCGCGTGGGCCCCGATGGCTCACATTTCCTTCCTGAGGGGACCAGGCTGGCCCCCAGCTGCACAGAGTCGCGGAGCACGCGGAGCAGTCAGGCTGACCTGGTGAATTTGCTGAGTGTCCTGCTGCCCACGTGGAGCTGAGGTTTAGACGAACCTTGGCTGGAAGGACAGGGCAGCTGGTCAGATGCAGATGCCGCTTTGCCCAGGAAGCTCGGCAAAGGTCATTGTCACTGGAGAGACGGCAGGTGCTGAGCCAGAGGCTCCCAGTCCCTGGAGGTCAGGCAGGCGTCAGACCAGCCCCGCGGGGAGCCGTCATGGGAAGAGGACATACCAAGCCATCGCTGTCCCGGGCCCAGGGGACTGAGTGGGGGAGAGGGGGTGGGCTCTCCGTACAGTGACACTCTGCCCCTCCCATGGCCAGGGCTCAGCAACCCACCTACCGGCAATGGCCCTTGTGCAGAATCGGGTCCTGACTCACCAGCCTAACCAGCCACAAGGCCGTGGTCGTGCCTTGATGCGGCTCTCGGTGGCCAGCTGCACAGCCCCAGGCCCGGGGGCCTGAGTCCTGCTCCTGAGGGCAAGTGCAGGCCGCGGGGCGCCCCCCATGGAACCCAAGGCAGTGCGACCCTCAGCAGGCGCTGCCCCCTCCCCCTGCTTCCCCTCCCGGAGGGGTGAGGGTCAAGGCTGTGTGGGAGGAAGCGCCTGCTGGCTGGCTGCGTGAAGGGAGTGAGTGTGCTTCTCTGGGGCCTGTGGTCAGAGAGGTTTCCACAAAGGAAACGGCTCCGAGATGCCGAGTCAGGCCGGTGCCCCTGCTCCAGGGGGGTGGCACAGGCTCCCTGACAACAGGGGACGTGTTTCACCTGGAAACTACGGGAGAGCATTCCATTCCGGGAAGGACGGCTTTCAGCACCTCGCGGCAGCCACACCCGCCCGCTCCTGGGCTGTGAGCCTGATGCACAGGGACACGTGGAGAAGGCTGAGGGCAAAGCCTCAGTCTTGTCGGGTAAGAGGGGCTTTCCCGGTCTCTGATGAAGGTTGTTGCCAAGGCAGAAGGCCCTGCCTTTGCCCCCCAGCAAGTGCAGGCATAAAAGCAGGTTATAAATGTCATTGGGTAGAGGGGCCAAATTCTGATTTGGTAAAAGGTATATGCTCCCTCAATTCTAGCAAAGGCAAAGAGGAGAGCGGCCAGAGGGCAGAAAAATATCACCGAGTCACTGCCAACTAAGAGGGTCACATAGACCTGAAATAGAGAATAAAAGTGCTGTGACACTGATGGACGCGTTGAGAACTGGGTTAAAGATACTGAGTGCTTTAAAGCATCCAATTCCCTAAATGACATGGACACAAGGGAAACAAATGTGTTCAAGTTTATCAGCACCAAATCTGAAAGCGACTGGCGAGACTGTGAACTGTCTCACGATGACCGATGGGACCCAGCAGCACGTCTGAAGACAGCTGTCTCCTTGCAGAGACAACAGCCTCAGGCATGGCCCAGAGCTGCCAGGGGCCGTGCAGGCTCACAGCCAGGACCATGTTGGTAACGTTGTAATTTACCTCCTGCTGATGGAGAGGCTAAGGTAGAGGAGGCACGGCCAGGGCACCACTGCCTCTATGTGCTCACTGTCATTAGTGAGTGTACGGGGAAGGGGCCACCCTTTGTTTATTTTAGTTTCCCATTTTGTGCTGCCATATCAAGGAACAAAGCACAGACTTTAAGAGGATCTAAGCTACTACCACGTGGTCACAACTTCACAGCCCATAACTGCCAAATGCAACACTCACCAGAGCAACACGCCGCTCTTTCTGAGCAAGGACATGTAGAGGGTGCGCTGGCGAGGGCGCTGCCTGGGCAGCGTTGGCTGTGGATGGAAGGGTGCGGACACTGCCCTTGCCACGCAGAGGCAGGACACGTGGGCTGGTCCTCCAGGTCTTTGCGAGGCTAGGAAGCACAGCACGCCTGTGCCCTGTGGGGACGGGCCTTCCCTGCCTGCCCAGGGAAGGGACCGGCTCACCTCCTAAAGATAGGCAGGCTTTGCACTTAGAGAATCTCAATCAGAGCAGCTCTCTCATGATACAGGCGGTAAGGCTGGCAGCCACCGGGTGAGTGGCTTCCCCTCACATCCTAACCTTGGCCACACTTCCCGCCTCAATGCATTGACGGGGGAATCCCTCTGCCACCACTCGCTGCAGGGCTTGCTATTAGAGAGGAGAGCTGTGGGACAGATGCCTGACTTGTGCTTGCTGCTTCCTGTGTTTAGTGCACTGATTACCGTTCCAGAAAAGGTTTCATCTCTATCTGGAGCCCATAACAGACGCACTTGGGGGACACTGTAATTACGGCCCCGCTTCCATCAGTGAGGCCAAGCAATAGCTGTCTTTGCACAGCGGTACCGGTCGCCTCCTCGCACAGCAGGGGCGAGGTCATGACCGAAGCCAGCACAGTGCACCGCTGCCCATGTTGCTGCAGGCTCAGCACAGGCAGCGTGCTGCGTCCTATGATCACCAGCTGGAGCACGGTCTGCGCTGGGCTCCTTTCTGCTGGCCTCCTTCTGAGGACATTTAACAGAAGAGGGAGGAGGCCTGATTCAGAAGCGGAGGAGGCACCTCTCACTCTCACAGTGAGAGACGGATGGACTTTCCGTGCCATCTGGCTGCCTCCTGGCTGAGAGGAAGCGCGTGAGCACAGAGGTGCTCGGCCAGCCTGCGCCTGGCACTGTGATGGCCGCAGGTCCACAGTTCCAGTCCAGTTTAGGGGGAAAGTGTCGTATCTTATTATTAATCACGCCCGTGGTAAGAAGTACGTGTTTATCTGCACTTTGCAGCTCACAAGTAGTATGTTTGGGTAAAAGCACACCATGTACACCTTCAATTGGAAACAAGCAGCAATGGCCAGCTCTGCACTGACGGCTCATTTGTGTTCTCACCAGAGCCACTGCGACCTCTGATGGCAGTCAGTCTAAGCAAAGACTCTGGCTCCTTCCTCCTCGCCTCACACGTTGAAGAGAGTGAAGTCCGTCCCATGGAGGGTCTCCTCTGATCTACACCATGAAAAGGCAAGGGCCTGCCAGCCAGCGTGTGGCTCACAACACCGGGAGCTCTGGGTGCCCGGCCTGAAAGGGGTGATGTGAGGGCCCACGGTACCCCCACCCCCACCCCCCACTGGGATGTGAACAGGGCTGGGCCCGGGGACCTCGAGCCTGGGTGAGCCTCACTGCACGTGCCGCTCCTAATGCGCTGCCCAGCACCGAGGGCCTCACTTTCCCCTTTAATGTAGAAGCAGAGGAAAATCTTCCCTGTCAGAGCTACACACGGGAATTCTTTTAAATTAACCGCGGCTTTTCTCTGTGGACTATTTCCAACGTGCGCCCGGTAGGGGCTGCTGGGGAGTGGCAGAGTCCCCAGTGCCCGGACCTCACTGACAGCTTTTCCCAGGCTGGAGGAACTGCGGGTCCAGGTTTCCATGGCAACCTGCCCACTGCCCATGATGCATGCTGATGGCGTCCTTCACGGAGCCCCATCTTCAACACCTGGCTTCATTACCAGAAAGTCCAGATCCCAGAGGGTAACACTCTGGTTCCCAGCAGGTGAAGTCCCCGCTTTGAGGGCTAAGCTGCCCCTTCAGCTCTCTCAGAGTCCTTTGCTCACGCACATGCTTGCTTTCTCCTCCACTCTGGCTCCGCAGCACCTGACGGAATGTTCTAGGGCTGAGTCTAAATTGTCCTGGTTCTCCCTCGTCTCTCTCCCAAGACCTAACATCGCACCCTTCTCTTCGGAGATAACACTTGTGATGCTTAGTCATGCCATTGAGCCTGGTGGAATGAACGAACTTCAAGTCTACAGGTGCCCAGCTCTGGTGAGGAGTGAAGGGGAGGTGGCCACACAGGCACTGGCCCAGGCAGGTGGGGCTTGGGGCTGCGGGCTGAGGGCTGTGGGCTGGGGGCTGAGGGCTGAGGGCTGGGGTCTGGGGGCTGGGGGCTGAGGGCTGGGGTCTGGGGGCTGAGGGCTGAGGGCTGAGGGCTGTGGGCTGGGGGCTGAGGGCTGGAGGCTGGGGGCTGAGGGCTGGGGGCTGAGGGCTGGGGTCTGGGGGCTGAGGGCTGAGGGCTGAGGGCTGAGGGCTGGGGGCTGAGGGCTGGGGGCTGAGGGCTGAGGGCTGAGGGCTGGGGGCTGAGGGCTGAGGGCTGAGGACTGAGGGCTGAGGGCTGAGGGCTGAGGGCTGGGGGCTGGGGGCTGAGGGCTGAGGGCTGAGGACTGAGGGCTGAGGGCTGAGGGCTGAGGACTGAGGGCTGAGGGCTGAGGGCTGAGGGCTGGGGGCTGAGGGCTGAGGGCTGAGGACTGAGGGCTGAGGGCTGAGGGCTGAGGACTGAGGGCTGAGGGCTGAGGGCTGGGGCCTGTGGACTGGAGGCTGGGGGCTGAGGGCTGCCCACTTTTCACCTACCAGCCAGTCTGAGGGCTGGGTCACCCAGAGCAGTGCCCTTTCTAGTTCAAACAAAAGCTGGGTACTCAGACCCGACAATCGGTATGACACTTGGCATTCAGTGTTTCATCTAATCCTCAGAGCCAAGGGAAGGCTTCTTATCCATCTTAAATTACAGTGAACAAAACCATGGTCAAGTACCTTGCTCAGAGCCACACAGACTATGAATGTAAAGCCAGGATTTCCAAGTGAGTCCTCAGCTCCTGAGCCCCATCTCCCTGCTGCACTCCACGGGAGCGAAACGCAGACTGAGTGGCAAGGTCTGCAGACTCAGGAAGGTGGGTCTGCTTCTCACACCCCAATGAGAAGAGCTTCCCAGACACCGACCTGTACGGGCCACGGCATTAACAGCCAAATGGCCTTCAATGTGGATGGCGCCCCCGCTGCCTGCATCGCACAGGACGCCCCTTTCTCCGGACAGCAACGTGTACAGAACGCTCTGCGGAAGCACAGGGCTTGGATCTGAGCTCCCGGGTCCTTATCAGTTAATTAAATCAGCCCTGCTCATCTTCCCGGGCACAAACAAGACCTCCCAGAGCCAGACGGGTGAGTGGACAGCCTTCCTCACACTCTAACCTGCCCACTGTGGGGAGGAAATATCCTGTTGGGGGAAAGTGTTTATTGGGGGTAGGACTTACTAATTTTCATTTCTCTCAGTAGACATACTGGGTCACAAGGGCTTTTCTTCATAATAAAGGAGGACGTTAACACATAAGAGAGGTGTATAAGTATGAAGTCAGTGACTGCCTGAGTTGGGAAACATCATCAGCATCTAATTGGTGCTCAGATATGATGATGTCTGCTACCGCTCCGGCCCAGCAAAAGGCCTCGGATGGCTATGGTGACAGCTTGGTCCCTCCCCTTGTAAGTCACACATAACAGGCAGTGATCGGGTTAAAGGCAAAAGGTCTGTAGCCTCAGAGACCAGTGTCCAATGCTTTAAAATATGACAGCTCAACTACACAGAAGCAGAAGGAAGAGGGAAGAAGGAGAAGGAAGAAGAAAGTGAAGATGATGAAGAAAATAAACAAGCCTGAAGATTTCCCCTCCCCCACCTGGGAAAACAGGCTTCTCTAGCCATTCTTTCAAGAATCCTGCCATGCTTTCCCCTCTCCCAAACAGCCAGTGAGGAGCAGACTCTGGAATGCGCTCTTTCCTGTGGGAAATCCAGGCCCTCCAATTGCAGCCCAGCAGGCGGCCTGGAAAGAGAAGTACTTGCAGGCTTAGAGCAGGAAAGCAGATCGAAGTCACTCATTTATTCATTCTCTCAACAAATACTTATTTGGCTCTCACTCTGTGCCAGGCACTGGGGGAAAAGCAACAAACAAAATATTCCCATAGAACTACATAGAGGGAGATATAGAAGGCAGAAATATTTCGGTCAGATAGGCATGGTGAAAAATGCGATAAGGTGATGAGAAAGGGGCTTTGATTTACGGTATTCCGGGGTCCGTGAAGGCCTGCTGAATGTGGGGCATTTGGCAAGAGACTTGAAGTGAGGAAGCCAGCCATCAAGATTGCCAAGGGAGGAGCAATAAGGCCGAGGAGAAGGCCCTGGGCACAATCAGGCTGGGCCCTGAGGTGGAGGAGCTGAGGGAAGTGACCAAGGGTTGTAGGTGGGAATCCCTAGGAAGCAGAGTGAGCGTGGGATGATTGTGCAGGAGTGTATTTAGGGAGCACGCCCGGGATCCACAGGTGTCAAAGGAAGTAGGCGGAACAGGATGGAACCCAAGAGTAGCCAGACCACCATGGGGTCTTGACAGAGGACCTGGGAGCCCTCTGGGAGCCCTCAGGAGCCCTTGGGCAGGAACAGCCCTTCTGAGTCCCTGCCAGTGGCCTGCAGGCTGGCCCAGGAGGCCTGGGAGAAACCTTCCTCCATCAGCCGGCAATGTCCACAGGGCTCTGGAGGCTGCAGAACACACTCTTAGGTCCTGGAGAGGTGACACACCGATCACCCACTGCACACAGGAGCGTGCTGACAGAGGACAGAAACACACCGCTGAGGGGATGTGGCTAATCATGAGCAGGCGCTGGAGATTTGAGGAGACGTATTTCTAAAGGATCATTTTCACTCTGGGGATGAGAATAGATGGGGGAGGGCGGGGGGGAGGGGATGACACCAGGGCAAATGTTAAAAATAATGACATCACTGGTACAGAGCATAAATGAAACAAAAATTACAAAAGAGAAAGAAAACGATTTTTCAATAAGGGCAGCAGTTACCCCAAAACCACCAGGTGTTGATGGTTGTTGGTGAGCCTGGGCCGTGGCAGAAGAGGGTGGAAGTGAAGCCCAGGCAGATCTAGACACAGGGCACACAAACAAGGCTCAGCCACTCCCATCTGGAACACACACAGTTTAGCATGTTTGGGGCAAAAAGGTAAAGAGGGTGGAGGCTCTCTGAGTGTTCTCAGGAGAGCTTGGAGGGAGGGTCACGCTGGCGTTCAAGAAGGTGACCTTTATCAGACAAACGAATGAGTGTCCTGAATCACGGCAGTGGTTCAGAGCTGGGTTAGGGGCGACCATTGGCAAAGCTACTGTGAGGACCACAGTGGCCCAGGGACACTGACATAGGCCAGGTCTTGGGTCTTTGTATGACTCCTGTTTCCCAGTTGATGGTAATACACGAAAGGTAGAAAACTACCGATTTGGGCAATTGCTTTACACTGTATTTGGATGATCTCCCCAAGGAAAAAAATCAAAGGTCATATTTTCCTTTGGCTCCTGTTCAAAATGAGTACCCATTAATGTCCAGCTGTTCCCTGTGACATTTCTTCCTCTGACGGCAGGCAGATCCCTCATTGATTTGAAAAACTCAGAGCTTCAGAACAGTGACATTCCCTGGTGATAGGAGCAGCTGGGGCCAGGCAACCACAGTGTGCAGCTGCATCTCTGGTGCATAACCCAGGGGCCCAGGGCATCTACTCAGAGAAGCAGATGGGCAAAATATGGTCCAAACCTTTCCACACTTTCTTCAAGAAAAGTATATTAAAATAAAATGCACCAAGATTAAAAATAGCAGTGGAGTAAGTGGATGCTGCACAGATACACTTCCAGGAACAAACTGGAATTACAACTAAAATACAGAAAAACTTCCTCAATAATCAACTGAAGACTCGTTGGAGAGAACCCTGATAACCATGGTCGGAAGGTGGAGACCACATAGAGAGAGACTGGTAGGAGGAGAAGAGGCATGAAAGGGCTGGCCAGGCTCCCACAGACAGCAGCTGAAGTCCCAGAGAGATATCTCAGCTGTGGGGGGTGCCACTGAGAACTCCAGGGTCTAATCCCCACGCTGGGCCACGCAACAGAGACCACCAGAACTGAGAAGAGTACCCACATAACATCTGGCTGTGAAAAGCAGCAGGATTGCTGTCTGCGAGGGAGAGATGGCTGGAAATGCAGGCACCCTCTTAAAGAGCCAACACATAAAATTCCTTCCGTGTGCATCCACTCACCTTGTGCTCCTGCAAAGGAGAGAAAAACAGACTTGAGCTGTGTGAGCAGAAGCCAGGATTGGGAGCCCTGGGATTAGAGCTCAAAAGGCAGACACCTCAGTTTCCTGTGCTGAGTCAACCCCTCACACTGTGGAGATTACTAAACAGGGGACTTTGCCTAAGGGGAAGACGTTTGATCCATCCTTGCCCCCTCCATGTGGAGTTTCTGAGGCCCATTAAGAGACTGAGAATAACAATTAATCTCCAGGCAGAAGCAATTGTCCCACCCAATTGGGAAAAACTCTCACCATACCTGTGGCCGGTTGCCTGCAGGCTATTCAAGACAAATCCACTCACTCTGCAAGCAGAGGCAGGCTCTGAGACTTTAAGCCTTTACCTGATCTAGTTAGTCAGAAAGAGCATTTGACACTGTCCTGCACTAGAGATTAAGAGGTGTAGCAGACCTAATACATAGTCACACACCCAAAGTGGCACCCAAAATGAGAAGACAAAGAAATAACCCCAAAATGAAAGAACAAGAGAATTCTCCAGAAGAAGAGATAAATGAAGTGGAGATAAGAAATTTTTCTGAAATAGAGTTGAGGATAACAATGGTAAAGATGCTCAACAGTATGAGAAAAGATATAACTATGAAAACAGAAATAAAGAATGACATAGCACAAATAAAGAACACATTGGAAGGAATACACAGCAGATTAAGGGAACCTGAGGGTCAGATCAGTGAATTAGAAGACAGGGTTGAAAAAAATCTTTCAATCAGAGAACCAAGAAGAAAAAACAATTTAAAAAACAGGAGGACAGCTTAAGGGAGCTGTGGGACAACATGAAACATAACAATATTCACATGGCAGGTGTGCCAGATGAGGCAGAAAGGGAGAAAGGGATAGAGAAGGTGTTTGAAGAAATAATGGCAGAAAATTTCCCTAACCTGGTGAAGGGAAAAGTCACACAGGTTCAGGAGGCACAGAGAGTCCCAAGCAAGAAGAATCCAAACAGGCCCATACCCAGACACATCATAATTAAAATGCCAAAAGTTAAAGACAAAGAGAGAATCTTAAAGGCAGCAAGAGAAAACCAAACTGTTAACTACAAAGGAGCTCCCATAAAGATGTCATCTGATTTCTCATCAGAAACTCTACATGCCAGAAGGGAATGGCATGAAGTACTCAAAGTAATGAAAATCAACGATCTCTCTCTCTTTCTTCCTCTCATTACAGCAGTTTCTTTAGCATCTTTAGCATTTCTTGTAATGCTGGCTTGGTGGTGATGAACTCCTTTAGACTTTTTTTCTTTTTGGTCTGGGGAGCTCTTTATTTCACCATCTATTTTGAATGATAGCCTTGCTGAATATAGTCATCTTCATTTCAGATCCTTGATTTAACAGCCTTTGAATGTGGGATATATTTGAACGTGTATGGCCAGATTATTATGACCACCCCATCAGTACTTCTTTGGGCCATCTTTTGCCTTCAGTACTGCGGCAATTCTTCTTGGCATTGACTCTATGAGATGTTGAAAGGTGATGCGAGGAATCTGACAGCATGCCTAATGAATAGCACTGTCCAGTTCTGTGAGATTTGATGGTTGTGGAACCAGCTGCCTGATGGCTCTTTTAACTTTGTCCCACCAATGCTCAATTGGATTGAGATCTGGTGATTGTGGGGGCCACCTAAGCAAGGTGGCCTCATCTTCTTGAAACCACTCCTGCACAATACAAGCACCGTGGCATGGCGCATTTTCTTGTTGGAAGAAGCCATCTCCATTGGGATACGCCATCAACATGATAGATGAACTTGATCAGCAACAATACTTAGGTATGTTGTGCTATTCAGACATTCCACACAAATTAAAGGGCCCAAATCATGCCAGGAAAACATGCCCCAAACCATAACACTGCCCCCACCAGCTTGAAGGGTTGTACTCATGCATGTGGGGTGCATGCTTTCATGCTGTTTCTGCCAAATTCTCACTCTGCCATCTGCATGATGCAACTGGAAACATGATTCATCAGACCACATGACTTTTTTCCAAAGCTCGACTGTCCAATCCTTGTGTTCCTGTGCGAATTGGAGATGTTTTATCTTGGTAACTGCAGGCAGCAAAGGTGTTCAAATAGGCCTTCGGCTTCCATATCCCATACAATGTAGTGTATGGCTAATTTGCTTACAAATGACAGGTGGTCATAATAATCTAGCCACTCAGTATATATATATATATATATATATATATATATATATATATATATATATTTCCCACGTTCAAAGGCTGTTAAATTGCGTTGTTTACCCATATTTTCAGAAAAAAATCACTTCTACTGTCGTAGTAAACACCCTGATTCCCTATTTATAATGGTCTGGCCCTCTAGCAACTCCATCACGAAAATATAGCTAATTTGCCTACAAACATCAGGTGGTCATAATAATCTGGCCACTCAGTGTATAAGGAACTCATACAACTTAACAAAAGGAAGACAAACAATCCAATTTAAAAATGGGAAAAGGACCTAAATACTGGTAAACAATTCTCTAAAGTGGACATATAAATGGCCAAGAGACATATGAAAAAATGCTCAAAGTCACTGATCATCAGAGAGATGCAAATTAAAATGACAATTTGGTACCATCTCACACCTATCAGAATGGCTACCATCAACAAATCAACAAATGACAAGTGCTGGTGAGGACGTGGAGAAAAGGGAACCCTAGTACACTGCTGGTGGGAATGCAGACTGGTGCAGCCATTATGGAAAACAGTATGGAGTTTCCTCAAAAAAATTAAATATGGAACTGCCACTTGACCCAGTGATCCCACTTCTAGGAATATATCCTCCTAAGAAACAGGCAACACCAATCTGAAAGAATGTATGCACCCCTATATTCATAGCAGCACAATTTACAAGAGCTAAGATCTGAAAACAGCCCAAGTTCCCATCAGTAGATGAGTAGATAAAAAAGCAGTGATGCCATGGAATACTATGCAGCAGTAAAATTGAAGGATCTCTTACCCTTTGAGACAGCATGGAGGGACATGGGGAGTATCATGCTAAGTGAAATAAGCCAGTCAGAGAAAGACAAGTACCACATGGCCTCACTCATATGTGGAATTTAATTAACAAAATAATCTGATGAACAGAGTGGATCCAGAGACATCGAATTATGGAACCGAGTGGGGAATCTTGGAGGGAAGGTCGGGGAGGGCAGATGGGTAGGAATTAATCCAAGACTTTGTCTGCATATATGCATGGCCCATGGACACAGACAACAGGGTGGTGAAGGCCTGTGGTGAGGGGCGGGTGTGGGCTGGAGGGGGTTAATAGGGAGAAAAAGGTAATATATGTAATACTTTCAACAATAAAGATTTATTTGTAAAATACGAAAAATTAAAAAATAAAATAAAATGGGCCAGAGATGTTCTTCAATCATGAAACTCTTGTTAGGACATGAAGTGAAAGTTCCTCCTATTCTTTGAGAGCAAAACAAATAAGCAACCAGGATATGTAAGCAGAGGAGCATGGAGCAGGCCCTACAGATTGTTACATGTTACAGACACAGACTCTTCTCCATGTTACAGCTGCAGACACAGACTCTCCATGTTACAGCTGCAGACACAGGCTCTTCTCCGTGTTACAGCTGCAGACACAGGCTCTTCTCTGTGTTACAGCTGCAGACACAGGCTCTTCATGTTACAGCTGCAGACACAGGCTCTTCTCCATGTTACAGGTGCAGACACAGACTCTTCTCTGTGTTACAGCTGCAGACACAGACTCTTCTCCGTGTTACAGGTGCAGACACAGGCTCTTCATGTTACAGCTGCAGACACAGGCTCTTCTCCGTGTTACAGGTGCAGACACAGACTCTTCATGTTACAGCTGCAGACACAGGCTCTTCTCCGTGTTATAGCTGCAGACACAGACTCTTCTTCATGTTATAGCTGCAGACACAGACTCTTCAGGTTACAGGTGCAGACACAGACTCTTCATGTTACAGCTGCAGACACAGACTCTTCTCCGTGTTACAGGTGCAGACACAGGCTCTTCATGTTACAGCTGCAGACACAGACTCTTCTTCATGTTACAGCTGCAGACACAGACTCTTCAGGTTACAGGTGCAGACACAGACTCTTCATGTTACAGCTGCAGACACAGACTCTTCTCCGTGTTACAGGTGCAGACACAGGCTCTTCATGTTACAGCTGTAGACACAGGCTCTTCTCCGTGTTACAGGTGCAGACACAGACTCTTCATGTTACAGCTGCAGACACAGGCTCTTCTCCGTGTTACAGCTGCAGACACAGACTCTTCTTCATGTTACAGCTGCAGACACAGACTCTTCAGGTTACAGGTGCAGACACAGGCTCTTCATGTTACAGCTGCAGACACAGGCTCTTCAGGTTACAGCTGCAGACACAGGCTCTTCTCTGTGTTACAGCTGCAGACACAGGCTCTTCTCCGTGTTACAGGTGCAGACACAGGCTCTTCTCCGTGTTACAGCTGCAGACACAGACTCTTCATGTTACAGCTGCAGACACAGACTCTTCAGGTTACAGGTGCAGACACAGACTCTTCATGTTACAGCTGCAGACACAGACTCTTCTCCGTGTTACAGGTGCAGACACAGGCTCTTCATGTTACAGCTGCAGACACAGACTCTTCTTCATGTTACAGCTGCAGACACAGACTCTTCAGGTTACAGGTGCAGACACAGACTCTTCATGTTACAGCTGCAGACACAGACTCTTCTCCGTGTTACAGGTGCAGACACAGGCTCTTCATGTTACAGCTGCAGACACAGGCTCTTCTCCATGTTACAGGTGCAGACACAGACTCTTCTCTGTGTTACAGCTGCAGACACAGACTCTTCTCCGTGTTACAGGTGCAGACACAGGCTCTTCATGTTACAGCTGTAGACACAGGCTCTTCTCCGTGTTACAGGTGCAGACACAGACTCTTCATGTTACAGCTGCAGACACAGGCTCTTCTCCGTGTTACAGCTGCAGACACAGACTCTTCTTCATGTTACAGCTGCAGACACAGACTCTTCAGGTTACAGGTGCAGACACAGACTCTTCATGTTACAGCTGCAGACACAGACTCTTCTCCGTGTTACAGGTGCAGATACAGGCTCTTCTCCGTGTTACAGGTGCAGACACAGACTCTTCTCCGTGTACAGGTGCAGACACAGACTCTTCATGTTACAGCTGCAGACACAGGCTCTTCTCCGTGTTACAGCTGCAGACACAGACTCTTCTTCATGTTACAGCTGCAGACACAGACTCTTCAGGTTACAGGTGCAGACACAGACTCTTCATGTTACAGCTGCAGACACAGACTCTTCTCCGTGTTACAGGTGCAGATACAGGCTCTTCTCCGTGTTACAGGTGCAGACACAGACTCTTCTCCGTGTTACAGCTGCAGACACAGACTCTTCTCCGTGTTACAGGTGCAGACACAGACTCTCCTCCGTGTTACAGGTGCAGACACAGACTCTTCTCTATGTTACAGCTGCAGACACAGACTCTTCTCCGTGTTACAGCTGCAGACACAGACTCTTCTCTGTGTTACAGCTGCAGACACAGGCTCTTCTCCGTGTTACAGCTGCAGACACAGGCTCTTCATGTTACAGCTGCAGACACAGGCTCTTCTCCATGTTACAGCTGCAGACATAGGCTCTTCATGTTACAGATGTAGACACAGACTTTCCTACATGTTACAGCCACAGACACAGACTCCTCTCTGTGTTACACCTGCAGACACACTCTCCTACATGTTATAGCTGCAGACACAGACTCCTCTCTGTGTTACAGCTATAGAAACAGACCTCAGAGAGCCTGTCAGGTAACCACAGTGACAGTCGCCAACCCCCTCTTTTTGTATGAAAATGTAACACTCTTCCCTGGTAATGTCATGTGTCTCATAAAGGTACTTTCCTAAGAGGTTTCCAGGAATAGAATGCAATGTTTTAAAATCAGCAAGGGGTGGGGGAGACACAGAAACTAATGGCAGGTGTCACTTCATTTCAGAAACCTTGAAGGGGCGTGATGTGGCCCAATGTCTATGCTGCCTTCAACCATCAACAGTGAAGCTTAAAGAGACAGCTTCCACATTAAACCTCAGGAATATGTCAAACAATTTTCCATCTGACTGAGAGGAAAAGCCATTATCCGGAAGACTATGGACTGAGTGAAAGCATCATTGCTTCAGAGACTATTTTGATAAGCCTATAAATAAACTATCTAGTGAAAAATAAACTCAAGCCCTAACTGGTTTGGCTCAGTTGATAGAGCATCAGCCTGCACACTGAAGGGTCCGGGGTTTGATTCCGGTCAAGGGCATGTACCTTGGTTGCGGGCACATCCCCAGTAGGGAGTGTGCAGGAGGCAGCTGATCGATGTTTCTCTCTCATCGATGTTTCTAACTCTCTATCCCTCTCCCTTCCTCTCTGTAAAAAATCAATAAAATATATTTTAAACAAAACTTAAAAAAAATAAATAAATAAACTCAAGATCAACATAGAGGACAATGTTTTTGCTAATAAATGTGCTATATACTGTATTTTAGTAAATATCATACACTAATTTTTAAACAAAACCATCAAATAAAATATTGAACAATTTAAGTTTCTGATTAAAATAAACAAAGAATTGGGAAGGTAGTTATGAAAATAAGCCAGAAAGCAAGTACTTCTCACACACCACAGGCAGTCTCAGACAACTGCATTGCACGACACTTGGCTGATGGCATAAGCATGTCCTTTCTGCCTTCAAATAGTCACTTTCATGGTCAGAAACAAGCATATTTCTATTTCAACCTTTGCTAAGAACAAAGGATACATGGTCCACACAACAAAAAGACTAAAAACATAAAAAACAGAACAATGGTCAGAAGATGTGTGCACCCTGTTAATCTGGGTGATGACTCGGACTCATAGAGAAGGAAGCTGCATGGAGTGGGGAGGGGAACCACAGGTGGGACCCAGGGCAGCAGTGGGGGCAGGACTCGGTCCTTCCAGTGTGAGGGCTGCTGCAGCCCCCACAGAGAGGCCACAGACCCCAACCCAGGGCCCGAGTCCTGAGTGAGCACAACGGAAGTGGGCTGTGCACACATACAGAAAGGTTTAAGCAAAACCTTCCATGTGCATCTGCTCAGTCTTTACCACATGTCTCCACAGAAATCACATTGATTAGTAAAGGAATCGGTCTTAAAGCAGCCGAGGGCGCGATGAAGCCACACTATTGTTTCACGTTGTACCGCATAACAGCGAGGAGGAAAGGGGTGAAGAGCACAGTCACCGTGAAGGTAGAAGATAATTAAAATAATTTTAAAATAGCAAGACTTATGGGATCTTCACACAACAGACCTCATTTGTAAAATTAGAGCAATAAATAATTTAGATGACTCTGCTGCAATATAAAAGCAAAAATAATGATGCTAAGCATTCCACTTGGAAATTTTAGGGAAAAAATAGCAGAAAAGCACAGATAATAATGTAAACAAAGTAGACATCAATGAATAGAAAAATAGTAAAATTAATATAATCTAAAACCAGTTCTCTGGAAATACTAATAAAAAAACAAACGCATGCTGAAACTAATTGAGACAAAGAGAAAAGGCTTAAATTAACAAACCCTGAAAGGAGGCCAGAGGTGCAGCTAGCCACACACACGGGCTTGGTGAAATTCTCAGTGAATACCTGCAGCTGCAGACGTTCCGACACGGAAAACACTCCGCGGGAAGAATAACTTCCCACAAGACCATACAATACAAAAAAATGACAATAAATAGAGGCCTCGAGAGGCTAAAAATGGACAGATACATTTTAAATGTAAGGATCCCTCGGAGACATGTCGCCCCTCGGTTTTTCCCTCTGACTTCTTGTTCTCTGCGGGGCATGTTCTGTGCTGGGATATGAGCTGGTTCCACGGGAGAGGTGCTGGCGGGAGTGAGGTCACCATTTCCCACCTGTCCCCGCACCCTGAGGGCCAGAGACACCCACCATGGCGCTAGAGGCTGGCCCTGGAGCTGGGGGTGCCCTGAGCTGGGGGTGCCCTGGAGCTGGGGGTGCCCAGCGGGTGATGAGGAGGCCTGGGTACAGACAAGCAATAGACTGAAGCCCAAGCTCGGTTCTCACCGGGGTTCTGAGTAGCAGACAGTGGGGAGCTTTTCGGGAATTTTAGAAAAATCACATGCCGTTCGGAAAAGCAGGGACGGAGGAGCGTGGTTCCCATTAGGAGGTGCTGTTGCTGAGCCCGAAGCCCTGGCTGGGCCGCTGCTCCCCCTGAGGGCGCTGGTCCCCTTGGGTCCCCAGGCGGCTCGCAGCTCAGTCACAGGAATCTAGGTCGCAGGTCTGCCTGCAGCCTGGGCGCGCAGGGACAGGAGGATGGCCGTGGCCGTGGCGGTCCTGGGGTCCGGGTTCCAGGAGGATTTATAACACGGGACTGCCGCCCGGGGCGCGCGGAAGGTCCGGAGCAGCTGGGGCGCTGTGGCCGCGGGGCTGGGCAGGTGCTCGCTCGGGAGGAGCCTCAGGCGAGGATCCCGTTGGAAGTGGACGCGCCGCACAGGGACACTCCGTACCCTCGGTGAGCGCAGCCCGGCCCGCGGCTCCCCCGCTCCCCGCCCCCCGCCCCCCGCCCCCCGCCGGGGTCTGAAGACTCCGAACAGGAAGAAGGGTGGCAGCGATGCAGCCAAAAGCAGGCTCTGGGCGCAGACACCTGAAATGCCTTCCCTTCCGCGCACCCCCTCCCCCGCTCACAGACCCCAAGCTGTGGGGAGGGCGGCCCCTGGCTCCACTGGAGGAGGCAAAACTGCCCTACCCTGCCCTGCCCTGCCCTGCCCTGCTCTGCTCTGCTCTGCCCTGGCCCTGCCCTGCCCTGGCCCTGCTCTGCTCTGCCCTGCCCTGCCCTGCCCTGGCCCTGCCCTGCCCTGCCCTGCTCTGCTCTGCCCTGGCCCGGCCCTGCCCTGCCCTGCCCTGGCCCTGCCCTGCCCTGGCCCTGCTCTGCTCTGCCCTGGCCCTGCCCTGCCCTGGCCCTGCCCTGCCCTGGCCCTGCTCTGCTCTGCCCTGGCCCTGCTCTGCCCTGGCCCTGCCCTGCCCTGCCCTGCTCTGATTTGCCCTGGCCCTGCCCTGCCCTGGCCCTGCTCTGCTCTGGCCCTGCTCTGCCCTGCCCTGCCCTGGCCCTGCCCTGCCCTGCTCTGCCCTGCTCTGCTCTGCCCTGTTCTGCTCTGCCCTGGCCCTGCCCTGCTCTGCTCTGCCCTGTTCTGCTCTGCCCTGCTCTGCCCTGCCCTGCCCTGCCCTGCCCTGGCCCTGCCCTGCCCTGCCCTGCCCTGCCCTGCTCTGCTCTGCTCTGCCCTGGCCCTGCCCTGCCCTGGCCCTGCTCTGCTCTGCCCTGGCCCTGCCCTGCCCTGCTCTGGCCCTGCCCTGGCCCTGCCCTGCCCTGCCCTGCCCTGCCCCTGCCCTGCTCTGCTCTGGCCCTGCCTTACCCTGGCTCTGCCCTGCCCTGCCCTGCCCTGCTCTGCTCTGCCCTAGCCCTGCCCTGCCCTGCCCTGGCCCTGCTCTGCTCTGGCCCTGCTCTGCCCTGCCCTGCCCTGCCCTGCTCTGCTCTGCCCTGGCCCTGCCCTGCCCTGGCCCTGCTCTGCTCTGGCCCTGCTCTGCCCTGGCCCTGCCCTGCCCTGGCCCTGCTCTGCTCTGGCCCTGCTCTGCTCTGCCCTGGCCCTGCCCTGCCCTACCCCTGCTCTGCCCTGCTCCGGCCCTGCACGTGGCCTGCGGGTGATGGGAGCCGCCCCCACCCGCTGGCAGGGCTTCCCCCGCCACGTCCCAGAGTCCTGTGAAGCCCGCAGCTGGGAGCTGACAAGGAAGGAGGAATAACCACAAGCAGGGCACCCTCACATTGGCTCCTGGATTTCAGGGCCCCATGGAAAGCGGTTGAGGACACTGAGCGGAACCTGTCAGCACATCTCCAAGTCCAATCACTGCCCAGCAGGCCCGTGGCCCCTGCGGCTCCCTGGGGCTCCCAGCCTTAGGATGGCCGGACAGCAGCTGCGCTCGGTCACAAGCTATGCACTCCTTCAGCGGAATCCATTCCCTGAAGACTGTGGAGTTGCTTGATAAGGTAAATAGCAGAAGACTGACCGGTGCATGCACAGGAAAGCCAGCATTTTCCTGTTTGGCCCAGACAAGCACTTCGGGCATGTTTACCAGGGTGTTCGCTGTCAGTGAAGGAGTGATTGGCATGGGGTCCTGCTCCAAGGAGGAGCCAGCCTGGCAGGTCAATCACACTCTGCCTCCTGCTGGGAGCTGGGGTCCTCAGTGCATCTTTTCCTGTGGGAACCTCTGTGTTTCTCCTGGGATGAGCCATGCGCTGGGGTGAACAGGGTGGACCATGGAGGCAGCAGCACATGTCTTAGCTCCTCAGCCTCTCTCCAGGGCGCTTCCTAACCATCAGTGTCATCATGGTCAATCATGGAACCACACATGAAAAAGCAAAACATAAAGAGACAAATAGCCTGGACAGAGGAGCTCACCTCCACGTGGTCACCGCAGGGCCCCCAGGACACCAATGAAACACCCTGCGTCTGTCCCAGTGTGGGTGAGAGGAGTAGATTTCCCAAATTTGCACAACAGTGAGTGATGCCAATAGTCCACCAAATGGTTTGCTGTCATTTGCTAACCTCACACAACACAGTGTTTCAGGAAGCAATGACATCAGCTTCAATGTTCCATCACAGCACAAACAGCTGCATCAGACCTGCTCACCCACTGCATTGTGGGTCTATCCCCAAAAAACCACAGATCCTGTGGAAACAGGAACCTCTGGGGCTCTGCCAAGGCTTCCTGTTGTTGAAAAGAAGGCGAACCCCAGGGTTAGGGGTCCTGGTGGGACACAAAGGGTGCTTACTCCTGCAGGAGGTGCACCAACACAGGTCTTGGGGACAAGCACACTGCGTGGGGGTCCACTCGTGTTTTATCCCCGCCTGCCCCCACCCCGCAGTCTGCCCCTCACCCTGATTGGCTAAGGCTCAGGTTCCCATTCTTGCACAATTGGCTAATTCAAAGGACAGGGAGGGGTTGACATTTAGGAAACCAAAACACAGAATGGCGGCCTTCTGGGGAATTGCAAGTCCTGAGACTTAGAATGGTGGCTGTCTCTCAGAATGGTTGCTCTTAAGCTAAGGAACTTCCTTTTTTGACAGAAAAGATTACAGGTTGATTTTCATAATTCTCTCACTGTCCATCCAACACATAAAAGTGTCTCTGGCTACCTTGTGACTCAGGATACAGGACCCCAAACTGCCTCCTTTGGGCCTGCAGGTGCTAAGCAGCGCCTTTGTTCCACAGCTGTGATGGTTCCACTGCGCCTGTGGGCGCCTTCCGGACACGTCCTTCTTATTCAATGGCACCAAAACGTCCTTGTTTTCCCAGGTGGGTTTGTGTTTCAAAGATGCAGACCAAAGACAATGGGAGTGAAGTGATATGGTGCCTGGAATACACTTTAAAACATTTCACATACAAAAAGAGCAAGTGTGGTCAGATCTTGGTGGTGGGATATAGGGGGTTCACTTTTTATTTTTAATTTTTTTAATTTAAAAGCCTACTTCTGCCTCCCTTGTGTGTACACACATGATAACCCCTGGGGAGAGCAGCCTTTTGTTTAGAAGGAAGAGATCTGGACGCACATGCCAAACCACAAGTGAGATGCGTGTGAAAATCTGAACATGTTGAAAACTAAGGTGTTTTAGGTGAATTTCATCTCAGGCTGCTAATATGTAGGGAAGAGACCAATGTTCTAAAACGACTCTTCCCACAGCTCCCTGCACAGCACCAACAGGGACATGCCTGAGCAGGGTCTGGCTCACTCAGGTAACCAGGAGGTCCTGTATGGGCTCCTGCCCAGGGAGCCAGCGGGAGGGAGTGAGTGGGGTAGACTCCTCTTGTCATCGCACCCTGTTCATTTGAGAGACTGAAAGGAGGGAGAGGCCCACCTACCCCTCAGGCTTCTAATAAGCCAGGTACAGTGCAGGTGACTTTTCTGATGTCTGCAGCAGGTCTTCATGTTAAACATCTCACAGCCTGTACCTCCCCAACTTGACGTGCATAGCACCTGACTGTGACTTCTTGTTCAGTGAGTCCTCCCTCCTGCCATGTTGTGACCTGGTAAAGTCTATGTCTTGTGGTTCTTTTACAGAACATGATGATTACCAAATTACGATGCTCAGTAAGTCTTTCCCAGGCAAATAGACACACTGGCTCAGGGAATCCACAGGTCAGCCACAGGTGACGCCTCTGCCAATTTCATAGACGAGGGAGGGTCATGGAGATGAAGTCATTTCTTCAGCAGTTTACAAGTAGGAAGTGGTATATCTGGCATAAAAATCAGTTTTATTGACTTAAAATTTTTGCAGACCTTCACTAATAAAGATTGTAAAATAAAATTGCAATAATTAAATACTGCAGAGGAGAAACTTGCAAACAATATCTTATGCAAAGTCAACATGGCAATGGCAATGCCTCACAACACAACATCTCGGGGTGATATGACGAGAAGACCACATTCCCCCAAATCCACACCTCAACTCCCCATGAGAAAACCTCAGACAAACCTAAATTGATGGATGCTCCACGGTCAATACCTGACAATGACTTTTCAAAAGTGTCAAGTCAAAAGCAAGAGACAAGAAAATGTCACCTTCCGTGGACTAAGGGGAAATGAGAGCTAAGTACAGTGTGGTCCCTGGGTTGGATCATGGGACAGAGCAAGAACCTCAGTGGGAACTGGAGGGAAACGGAATGCAGTCCGCAGCTAGCAGCACTGCACCAGTGCTTATGTCTAAGTTTAATAGTTAGACTCAGTTCGTGTGAGATTTTAGCATTCGAGAAGTTGGGAGAATGGTATTGTTTCAGTTGCTTATTGCCACTATAGCAATGACAACCGACTTAGAATTTAAACAGGAGAAATAGTTATCTGACAGGTTTTCTCAGGCCAGAAGTCTGAGCTAAAATCAAGATCCGTGTGAGGCTGCATCCCTTCCCTTCCAGAACTCTAGTCTGCTTCTCTGCCTTTTAAATAAGTTGTAGTGAAATGTTTCTCACAGAGGGTTTACCACGTTAGCCATTCTCATTGGACAGTTCAATGACATTAAATATATTCCTATTATTGTGCAACTACCATCACCTTCCTTCCCCAGGACTTTATAACCCTCCCAAACGCAAACTCTGTGCCATTAAACAACATGTTTGCTCACCTGTCCCAGCTCCCAGAGGCTCCCCACCCCTGGTCCACCCCACTCCTACCTACAACTACCCACAAAGCCAGCAGAACAACATGCCCAGGTCTCTGGCTCTCCAGCTCCCCCTTTTCTTAATAAGGAGTCAGGACTTAATTGGGCTGCCCAGGCAGGGCGAAATAGCCTCACCATCTCAATGTCCTTTGTTGAATGGCAGCTGCAAAGAGCCTTTGCCATGTTCAGTGACATTTACAGGTTCAGGGGATTAGGACAAGGACATATTGGGGGAGAGGGGGACGGAGACACAGCACATTCTTCTTCCGCCATAGTTATACAGGAATCCTCTGTGTTTGAGAGTTTTCTGTAAATCTAAAATCATTTCAAAATAAAATAAAATAAATTAAATGCAGCAACAACTATATGATAACCTATGATAGACAGATTGCATTAAAATCACAGATTTGTAGATTTTTCAATAGGAACTTAAGATATTCCTGTTATTGAAAAAACTTTGGAGAAATTTGAAACTATTATCTGTGGAGTAATAGGTAGAGTTGTCTGAAAGTGACCTCGGAGATCTTTCTGGGGAGTACTTGGACCAACAGCCTCCTCCAATCCTGCAGTAAGTAGTCCTGGGCTCTGTCAACGTGTCCATTTAAAACTTGGGTCCTGCGCAGCTGGAAAGAGAACTCTCTCCCACTCTGCCTACAACAACAGAGCTTCTGGAAGCAGAGGCCTCGGGCTAAAATCAGAGAAGTGCTCTCTGAAGAAAATAGTTGAAGTGCTGGGGGCACCTCCATGGTTGGTGCAGAGTCTAAAAGGGGAGCCAGGTCAACTCTCTCAGACACCAAGAAGGGGCAGGAAAGGAAAACAGCAGAGCAGCTGCAGGACATGAGGAAACAGGCCTCTGGGTCCGTCTGCAGCACAGTCACCTGTTAGTGAGGAAAACTAACAGCATGTTGCCAGTGGGTCACTGGATTTTCCCAGGGAGGAGGGGAGACGGTATAAGAACAAAGAACTGTGTACGTGACCAGCAACACATTTTCCAGGAAGATCTGAACACCACAACTACACAAAAGGAGGTGGAAACAACTATAAAGGGCTCAGCCCTTTTTTAAAAATAACCAAATAGGAGACAATAAGAACTAGGTGACATGAGGGGAAAACTGTTAACCCCATAGTACTCAGCCAGTGAGGAACCAGGGGAGGGACTCTCGCACGCAGAGTGTGCCTGCCCACAGACACCCACTCTTGCAAGATAGCATTAAAGGTCTCCGTTACACCATACTTTGTGTCTCTGAGTCCGTTATTTTAATTTGGACAGGTGACCATTTCTCACAGGAATAAAGTTCCGTTCCCCAGCAAAGACCTGTTCTTATTTTGGCAGCCAGGGGGTTTCTCCACCTGCCAGCCTGCTCTTCTCCCACAAGCTCAGCAGCGTGGCCGCCTCTGCAAGGGCTTTTCCCTCTGCACCAAGCCACACCGGCCCTTCCATGCCGAGAAGATGCTTGCTAGAAAGACAGACCCATCTTTGCTCATAAACAGGCAACAATTTGGGTGTATGGCAACAATTTATGGAGGTGAGGAAGAAAGGGGGAATATGAGTTTGGAGAAAGTAATGGAGATTTGGGGAAATGGGTGAAGAAAGTGCAGAATTCTATTTTAGATGTGTTAATGTAGGTATGCAAAAACATCAAACGTCAACTCTAGAAAAAGAAATGCAACTATTTAAATGTTTCTCTCAAAATCAAAATCTCTTAGACTGAGTTGAAAACAAAATACAGGTGTATGCTGCTTTTATTAAACACAAAGCCAAATGACACTGAAAAATTAAAAGTTTATTCAAGGTTATAGTGGTTGCTTAGCAATTAAAATAACCCAGAGGGAGCCATCTGTGTACCAAAGTGGAATTCAAGGCAAAAAACATGAAGTCGAGTGAGGTTACTCTACACTATGGGCTCAGTGCACAAATTCGTGCACCTTGAAGGAACTGTGGTCCACGAGGCTGCTGTGGGCACAGGGGCAGGTCTCAAGTGATCCTCCACACCCCCACCTGGCCCCTTCCGCAGCCCCCAGTCCCCTGACTGCTGGCAGTCCCACTCCCACTGCTGCCACTCCCATGCACTGATGGCGGCACAGAGCGATTGGGGCCAGCACCAGGAGTGGGTGCTAGCAGGGCTGGCGCTGTCAGCAGGTGTGAGCAGTGGCTGCTGCCCCGATCGCCCCTCAGGAGCAGGGGGAGGTGGAGAAGCCCTCAGGGGCAATCAGGGCTGGCAGCCTCCACTGGCACCTGCTGGCAGCACCAAGAGATGGGGAGCGGTGCCAGGTGCCAGCAGCAGGTGCGAGATGCAGCTGCCGGCCCCCATCACCCCTCAGGAGCAGGGGGAGGTGGAGAAGCCCTGAGGGGCGATCAGGGCCAGCAGCCGCTGCTCACACCCGCTGAAAGTGCCGAGCCGATCCGGGCGCTAGCATTGGGTTCAAGCAGTGGCTCCAGCACCAGCAGCAGGTGCCAGTGCCGGGCAGGACCTTGGCATGTTGGAGCAAAGAATTTTCAGTAACCACCAGAGGCTCACCCTGACGACAGTGACCGGCGCCCTGCCTTGGTTTGGCCCCCCTGCTCACCTACTCCACCATCCCGCCACAGCTGACGCCCGCCATGTTCTGCATGCATGCCCCCCGGTTACTACTTCGGCTCATTATATAAGCTTTCTATCGATGTGATTATCTCAGTATGGAACTGGGAGCGATTTGTGTCCTTTAAACTGGTGTCCCGTGTGAGGCCAGGGATTACCGCAGGTGAAGTCTGTCAACCTGTGTTGACCTAGGGCACCACGTTCTGCTCTGACAGCCCTGAGCCTCAGTTCTGGGGGCGGGGAGGGGCAGCCAGGGCTCCGAGAAGGGGGGAGCGCGCTGTACATCTCCACAGGCTGCTTCACCTCGGTGCCTGGAGCACTCTGGCCCTCGGTGTATTTAGCTTCAGAGTGCACTTGGAAAACATTTCTCTTATTTGCCAACATAAAAACCAGATTTCACATAATTAGCAAAGCTCGTTATGGTAATTGTGGTTATTTACTGTAGAATGCAAAATTTAGGAGAATGGGTTCAGGAAACAACTTGACTATACACACGTGCACATGCGTGCACACACACGCACACACCTGTTACTCAGGAGGATGTGGTACATTTGCATATTTGATCCACTAATTACACTTCTAGCACTGTGGTGTCCTCGGGAGATATTTTAAATAAAAAAATATTCATTTGCAGATATGTTTATTATACTCTTATTTATAACAATGAATATTGAAAAAGAATAGGAAAATTGTAATTTATATAATTACCATCTGTTGAAATATTATGTGGCCATTAAAGTTGTTTCTAAAGAATTAGTAATAACATAATGTAAAATAAAATGTAGGTAAAATAATAATAACTATGAAAAAGTAATCTGGCAGAATAAAAAACTAAAAGAAAGTTGACTCAAATATTATTTCTTGTCTTTGGATAGTCAGTTTACAAGTAGCATTCTTCTCTTCCTTTTAGGTTTATTTTCTAAACTTTATAAAATAAAGACATTTTCATTGAAACAGCCTTTGTTTTCAAAAAGAAAGAAATGAGAGAAGGAAGGAAGGAAGGAAGGAAGGAAGGAAGGAAGGAAGGAAGGAAGGAAGGGAGGGAGGAAGGAAGGAAGGGAGGAGGGGAGGAAGGAAGGAAGGAAGGGAGGAAGGAAGGAAGGAAGGAAGGGAGGAGGGGAGGAAGGAAGAAAGAAAGGAAGGAAAGAAGGGAGGAGAGGAGGAAGGGAGGGAGGAGAGGAGGAAGGGAGGGAGGAGAGGAGGAAGGGAGGAAGGAAAGAAGGAAGGAAGGGAGGAGAGGAGGAAGGGAGGGAGGAGAGGAGGAAGGGAGGAAGGAAAGAAGGAAGGAAGGAAGGAAGGAAGGAAGGAAGGAAGGAAGGAAGGAAGGGAGGAGGGAAGGAAGGAAGGAAGGAAGGAAGGAAGGAAGGAAGCAGGAAAGGAAGGAGGGAAGGAGGGGAGGAAGGAAGGAAGGAAGGAAGGAAGGAAGGAAGGAAGGAAGGAAGCAGGAAAGGAAGGAGGGAAGGAGGGGAGGAAGGAAGGAAGGAAGGAAGGAAGGAAGGAAGGAAGGAAGGAAGGAAGGAAGAAAGGAAGGAAGAAAAGAAGGTTCAATTCTTGTCCTTGGTTTTGTTCTCCCTCACCAGTTCCCAAACTGCCCAAAGACAGCAGCTGTTCAGCACCTGGCCTGTGAGCTGCCTGTCATATGATCTGGTTTGGGGAAAGGGCACATACATGGCCACAATCAGGCTCTGACCCTTACAAGTTACTTATTTTCTGTATCAGGTACCACCTTACATCTTTTAATGTGAATTACATAAAATTATATCCCCAAAGAACCCAGTAATATCTTCATAGGTAGTAGTTCCTTCCTTCATCATATACCTGTCAGCAAGATCATTCAGATCACAGCTCAAGTGTCACCTCCTCAGAAGACCCTGCCCTTGTGACCCCATTCTAAGACACCCCTACACTCAGTCACTCGCCAGCACATCACCTTTTAGATTCCATTTCACTTACTCACTCATCTATTTACTTGTTCATTTTCTGCCCTACCGATTCCTACAAGGTCTGTAGGAGCAGGGAGCTTGTCTGTTCCTGATGACCACTGTGTGTATTACCTAGCACCTAAGCAGCTCCCGTAGAAACCAAGAGAAACCATAACCATGTGTGGAGTAGATAACCTATAAGGTATAAGCATGGCTCTGCTGAGAGCGTCTCATGAGGGCACGGGGGAGGCACTGACTGTGGGAACAGGGCTTCAGGCAACTTCCCAGGCAGACCATGGCCTTCTGGGCTTGTGAAGGTTAATTTTATGTGTCAACTTAAAGAATGGAAAGAAACCTTTAAGGATGGTGTTATCTTGGCTAAAGAATGCTGTCGGAGCAGGGCAAGTTCTTGGAGTACTTACTCCTAAACCCTGCTTACAGTGCTAATTGTGAGAGCAAGTTCCTCCACAAACCCTGCTCGCTGTACTAAGTGTTGGAAACACAGATCCTGATCTTGCCCTACTAGACCAACTGTTGGGACTGAGCCCCTCTGCCTGGGGCTGGACCTCCTGGGACGCCGGGTAGTAGACGGAGAAGCCATGAGAAGTTGTAGGTGTATAAGAAAGTCTTTATTTTGGAAGCTAGTGGCCATGTAGCCATTGTTAACAAGGGGCTACTAGACAAAACAGTCCTTCAAAGTAAAGTCTCATACAGTAGGTAGCCACACACTGCTAGGTAATAATACATCTTTCCTACATAGCAGCAGGCTCTGTCCCTACAGTCATTATCGGAGCATCAACATGCTGCCTCTGGTCCTACAGCCTCAGTTGTAGCTGAGCCCACTCCCTCCAGCCTTTCTCGCACGCTGGCTGGTCAGTAGCATGTATTACACTAATTAGGCAAAAGAGGCTTCTTGGCAGTGATGACATCATATTTGGGTTATAGAAGGGCACGCTGTGCAGTGTGCCATGAGACTGCTGCGCCTTGCACCTGCGTAGTCCTTGGACACCTTGATTAAGATTCTCATGCTCAGGGTGGCTTTGGCCACCTGGTGTACTGCAGACAAGGCCTTCACACCCTAATTGGCCTTAAGCATCCAGCGACTCTGGTATGGTTCCCATAGATGCCCACCCAGATAGCTGATAACAGGTTATTTCTGGTTGGGCCTGTGAGGGTCCTTCCAGAAGACATTCAGACTTGAATTGGTCAACTGAGTGAAGATTGCCCTCACTAACACGGGTAGGCCTCGCCCAACCCACCAAGGTCTGAGCAGAACAGAAGGTGGAAGAGGAGCAACCCCTCTCTCTGCTTGAGCCGAGACATCTACCTTATTCTGCCCTTGGACATTGGTGCTCAGGTTCTCCTGCCCTTGGACTTGGAATACATTACACGAGAGACTTCCCTGGTTCTGTAGCTTGCAGAGAGAGGACCCTGGGATCTCTTGGTCTCATAACTGCATGAGCCAATTTCTACTTTATGTAAGCATACAGGTGCGGACAAAAGGGGGCCACATGCTAACCTGACAGCTCAGGGAAGGCCTGCATGATGGCCTTGCAAACTCACAAACATAACATAACCACAAAGGATGGTCTGAAATTAAAAGTTTTAATTAAAAAGCAATCTAGGGTGGGTAGTCATGACCTAGGCCTGTATCTTCCTTGACAAAGATCAACTTTGATCTTAATGGAGCCTATCTGTCTTTTTGCATCTGTGGAAGTCAGGGTAAGTTGTGGCTTTCCTTTATCCAGACCCCTCAGGGCACAACCAATGCTCCAGGGCAGAGACCACAAATTCCCTCATTGTTATTGTGTTAATTGCTGACTGTTAACTATCCTGTACCCACCTGTGTAAAAGAAGTGTGTGTCTATCATTTCACTTTTTATCCAATCCCAGCTGTCGCCCCCATCTTTGCTTTCTCCCATCTCCCTAATCTATCACCAATGTATTTCATGTAACCCACTTACATCTCCTTCTCTGATGGTAATTTATTCTCCGGAACATTATCTCAATATCTCGAGATCTTGCTTCCCTGCAATTGTCGACAGTTTGGCTCAAATAAACTCACAAAAATCCTTTACAGATTTGAATGTTTTTACATTAACACAGGCATCCCTCAGAAATATTACAGGTTCAGTCCAAACCACTACAATAAAGTGAATACATATCTCAAAGCGAGTCCCATGAATTTTTTGGTTTCCTAGTACATATAAAAGTTATGTGTATACTATAATGTAGTTTATTAAATGTGCAACAGCATTATGTCTGGAAAAACACATTGTACACACCTTAATTTAAAGATTTTTTATTGTTAAAAATACTAACCATCATTTGACCTTGTAGGTAAAATGGTGCATGAGACTTGCTCAATGCAGGTTTGCCACAAGCCTTCAATTTATAAAAATACAAACACACAAACCAAAAAATGCTATATCTGCAAAGCAAGATGACGTGAAATGCAATAAATGAGTTAGGTGTGTGTTTGTGTGTGTGTGTGTGTGTGTGTGTGTGTGTGTGTGTGTGTGTGTACTATTCACTCTGTTTCTCTGGAGAGCCCTAATCCTGGGATTTTAACAGGAGGTCTCAGCAGGTGGCTCTGGTCTCAGGGGAAGAGCTGTCAGCAAGGACTCACTGGCCCCCACAATCTCACCAAGTCTCTCATAAGCAGCTGAGCGAGGGGAGACGCTCCCACAGCATCAGGTGGTGCTGAGGGCCTCCCGCTGGGCCCCTACAAGGACATCTCCCTGCTCCAATGGACATGCCCAGAGGTGGCCTGAGGGGCAGGAGGACACCTTCGAAAGGAAGGTTGGAAGCACAGAGTCAATGGCAAGTTTTTCTGGCCACAGAGAAGGAGGGACAGGGAGGCTGTGGCCCACACACCTTCTGCCTCATAGGGAGCCAGCACCATGCTAAGTTATTAACTTCTGCTTAATGTTTCTTTGTTGAAAAAAAGGGAAAAAATCTGCCTCTGCTAAGAATAAAGTTTTTTTTCTTTCAAGAAACTGAAACAGTGACATTTTAAAACTCGTATCTAAATAAATATAAATAGTAAAATACTCTTTTCCAAATTGGAACAATTAAAATAATTCTTTTTTTCTTTAAATTTTATTTTCTTGTTTAAAGTATTACAGGTAGTACTACAAATATCTCCTTTTTTGCCCCATTGACCTTCCCCCGGCCTCCCCTACCCCCGGCACATGTCCTTACCCCCCCCCCTCCAGTTTCTTGTGTCCATTGATTATGCTTATATGCATGCATACCCCCCCCCCCCAGCCAACACTCCCCAGCCTTCCCACTGTAATTTGACAGTCTGTTCCATGCTTCTCTGCCTCTGTATCTATCTTTTAGTTCATTAGGTTATAATGTTCTTTATTATCCATAAATGAGTGCTATCATGTGCTATTTTTCTTTCACTGCCTGGCTTACTTCAGTTAGCATAATGCTCTCCAGTTCCATCCATGCTGTTGCAAATGGTAAGAATTCCTTCTCTCTTTTTTTTTTTTTTACAGCAGCGTAGTATTCCATTGAGTAGATGTACCACAGTTTTCTAATCCAATCATCTGCTGACGGGCACTTAGGCTGTTTCCAAATCTTAGCTATTGTAAATTGTGCTGCTATGAACATAGGGGTGCATATATCCTTTCTGATTGGTGTTTCTAGCTTCTTGGGATATATTCCTAGAAGTGGGATCACAGGGTCAAATGGGAGTTCCATTTTTAAATTTTTGAGGAAACTCCATACTGTTCTCCACAGTGGCTGCACCAGTCTGCATTCCCACCAGCAGTGAAGGAGGGTTCCTTTTTCTCCTCATCCTCTCCAGCACTTGTCATTTGTTGACTTGTTGATGATAGCCAGTCTAACAGGTGTGAGATGGTACCTCATTATTGTTTTGATTTGCATCTCTCGGACAATTAGTGACTTTGAGCATGTTTTCATGTGTTTCTTGGCTTTCTGAATGTCCTCTTTTGAAAAGTGTCTATTTAGGTCCTTTGCCCATTTTTTGATTGGGTTGTTTATTTTCCTTTTGTTAAGTTGTATGAGTTCCCTGTAAATGTTGGAGATTAAACCCTTATTGGACATAACATTGGCAAATATGTTTTCCCATGCAGTGGGCTTTCTTGTTGTTTTGTTGATGGTTTCTTTTGTTGTGCAGAAGCTTTTTATGTTGATGTAGTTCTGTTTGTTTATTTTCTCCTTAGTCTCTCTTGCCCTAGGATCTGTGTCTGTAAAGATATTGCTACGACATATGTCTGCAATTTTGCTGCCTATGGAGTCTTGTAGGGTTTTTATGGTTTGCCATCTTACATTCAAGTCCTTTAGCCATTTTGTTTGTTTTTGTGTGTGGTGTAATTTGGTAATCTAGTTTCATTTTTTTGCATGTGTCTGACCAAATTTCTCAGCACCATTTATTAAAGAGGCTATTTTGACTCCATTGTATGCTCTTGCCTCCTTTGTCAAATATTGATTGAGTATAATGGCTTGGGTCAATTTCTGGGTCCTCTATTCTGTTCCATTGGTCTATATATCTGTTCTTGTGCCAGCACCAGGCAGTTTTGAGAATCGTGGCTTGGTAATATAGTTTGATGTCTGGTATTGTGATCCCTCCAACTTTGTTCTTCTTTCTCAAGACAGCTGTGGCTATTTGGGGTCTTTTTTATTCCAGATGACTTTTTGGAAAGTTTGTTCTAGATCTTTGAAATATGTCATTGGTATTTTAATAGGTATTGCATTGAATCTATAGATTGCTTTAGGTAGAATGGACATTTTAATGATGTTGATTCTACAATCCATGAACATGGTATGTTCTTCCATTTTTTTATGTCTTCCTCTATCTCTTTTTTCAATGTCCTGTCATTTTCCGAGTACAGATCTTTTACGTCCTTAGTTAAGTTTATTTCTAGGTATCTTAATTTTTTTTTGGTGCAATGGTAAATGGGATTGTTTTTTTCATTTCTCTTTCTGTGAGTTCATTATTGGTGCATAAAAAGGCCATAGATTTATGGGCGTTAATTTTGTATCCTACTACATTGCTGAATTCATTTATTAGGTCTACTAGTTTTTTGATGGAGTCTTTGGGGTTTTCTATGTAGAGTATCATGTCATCTGCAAATAAGGATAATTTTACTTCTTCTTTTCCAATTTGGATGCCTTTTATTTCTTCTTGTCTGATCGCTATGGCTAGTACTTCTACTACTATGTCAAACAGGAGTGGTGAAAGTGGGCATCCTTGTCTTGTTCCTGTTCTTAGGGAAAATGGCTTTAGTTTTTGCCTATTGAGTATGATGTTGGCTGTAGGTTTGTCATATATGGCTTTTATTATGTTGAGGTATGATCCCTCTATTCCCACTTTGCTGAAAGTTTTTATCAAAAATGGGTGTTGGATTTTGTCAAATGCTTTTTCTTCATCGATTGATAAGATTATGTGATTTTTGTCTCTCAGTTTGTTTATGTGATGTATCACATTTATTGATTTGCAGATATTGTACCATCCTTGCATTCCTGGAATAAATTACACTTGGTCATGGTGTGTAATCTTTCTAATGTATTGCTGAATCTGATTTGCTAGAATTTTGTTGAGGATTTTAGCAACTATGTTCATCAAGGATATTGGCCTGTAGTTCTCTTTTTTTGTGGTGTCTTTATCTGGTTTTGGGATTAGGGTAATGCTGGCTTCATAGAAAGAGCATAGAAAGTGCCTTCCTCTTGAACTTTTTGGAATAGTCTGAGTAGGATAGGTTTTAGCTCTTCTTTGAATGGTTGGTAGAACTCCCCTGTAAAGCCATCCAGACCAGGGCTTTTGTTTGCTGGAAGATCTTTTATTGCTGTTTCAATTTCTTTGATAGTTATTGGCCTATTCAGGTTTTGTTATTCTTCCTGGTTGAGTTTTGGGAGCTTCTATTTTTCTAAGAATATGTCCATTTCATCTAGGCTTCCCTTTTTGTTGGAATAAAATTGTTCATAGTATTTCTTCATAATCATTTGTATTTCTGTGGGGTCGATTGTTATTTCACCTCTTTCACTTCTGATTTTGTTTATTTGGGTCCTCTCTCTTTGCTTCTTGGTGAGCCTTGTTAGAGGTTCATCAATCTTGTTTATCCTTTCAAAGAACCAGCTCTTGGTTTTGTTGATCTTTTGTATTGATTTTTGGTCTCTATTTCATTTATTTCCACTCTGATCTTTATTATTTCCTTCCTTCTGCTTATGCAGGGCTTTTCTTGTTGCTCTCTTTCTAACTCTTTCAGTTGTAGGGTTAGGTTTATTACCATTTTTTCTTGTTTGTTTGTTTGTTTGTTTGTTTTGTGTGTGTGTGTGTGTGTGTGTGTGTTTGTGGTAGGCTTGTAGAGCTATGAACTTCCCTCTCAAGACTGCTTTCCCTGTGTCCCATAGGTTTTGGATTGTTGTGTTTTCATTGCCATTTGTTGCCATGATGCTTTTTATTTCTTCTTTGATCTCTCTGGTAACCCAGTCATTGTTTAATAGCATGCTATTTAACCTCCAGGTGTTTGATTTTTTTATCGTTTTTATTGTAGTTAATTTCTAGTTTTATGCCATTGTGATATGAGAAGATGCTTGATATGATTTCTATCTTCTTGCATTTTAAGAGACTTCACCTATGACCCAATAAATGGTCTATCTTTGAAAATGACCCATGTGCATTTGAGAAGAATGTATATTCTGTGGCTTTGGGGTGAAATGTTCTGAAGATGTCAATTAATTCCATCTGATCTAGTGAGTCATTTAGGATTAATGTTTCTTTGCTGATTTTTTGTTCAGAGGATTTTTCCAATGGTGATAGTGGGGTATGAAAGCCCCCTACTATGATTGTATTGGTGTCAATCTCTCCCTTGATATCCTCCTCCAGAGGTTTTTTTTATGCATTTGGGTGCTCCTATATTGGGTGCATATATGTTTACCAGAGTTATATTTTCTTGTTGGATTGCTCCCTTTAGTATTATGAAGTGGCCTTCCTTATCTCTTGTTATGTCCTTCACTTTGAGATCTAATTTGTCAGATATAAGTATTGCTACCCAAGATTTTTTTTCATTTTCATTCACCTGAAAAACCTTTTCCATCCCTTCATCATCAGTCTGTGTGAGTCCTTTTTTCTGAAGTGAGTTTCCTGTAGACAGCAGATATGTGGGTCATGTTTTTTTATCCACTCAGCTCCCCTTTGTCTTTTGATTGGGGCATTTAATCCATTTATATTTAAAGTTATTATTGATAGGTACTTGTTTGTCACCATTTTTATTTTTTATGCCTGTGTTCCTTCTTCGTTTCCTATTTCTTTTTTTACAGCAGACCCTTTAGCACAGGGGTGGGCAAACTTTTTGACTCGAGGGCCACAATGGGTTCTTAAACTGGCCTGGAGGCCGGAACAAAAGCATGGATGGAGTGTTTGTGTGAACTAATATAAATTCAAAGTAAACATCATTACATAAAAGGGTACAGTCTTTTTTTTTTTTTAGTTTTATTCATTTCAAACGGGCTGGATCTGGCCCACAGTAGTTTGCCCATGGCTGCTTTAGCATTTCTTGCATTACTGGTTTGGTGGTAATAAACTCCCTTAGTCCTTTTTAGTCTGTGAAGATACTGATTTCACTCTCAATTTTGATTGATAGCCTTGCTGGGTACAGTATTTTTGGATTCAGACCCTTCCTTTGCATGATTTTGTATATTTCATTCCATTCTCGTCTGCCCTGATGTGTTTCTGTTGAGAAATCAGTTGCTAGTCTGATGGGGGATCCTTTGTAAGTAATTTTCTGTCTCTTTCTGGCCACTTGTAAGATTCTTATTTTGTTGTTGATGTTTGCCAATTTAATTATAATGTGTCTTGGTGTCAGTCTTTTGGGGTTCATTTTGTTTAGGACTCTGTGAGCTTCTTGGATTTTTGTGGGTTTTTTCTTCCTTATATCAGGGATGTTTTCTGTCATAATGTCTTCAAACAAGTTTTCTATTCCTTGCTCAGTTTCCTCTCCTTCTGGCACCCCTATTATGCGGATGTTGTTTCATTCCGTGTTGTCCCAAAGTTCCCTTACGCTCTCCTCCTGTTTTTTAAGTGTGTTTTTTTCTAGATGCTGCTCTGCTTGGGTATTTTTTCCTACCTTACCTTCTAGCTCACTGATGCGGTCCTCTGCTTCTTCGAGTCTACGGTTGATGCTTTCTATTGAGTTCCTTATAACAGCAATGTCATTTTTCATTTCTTCTTGGTTCTTCCTCATTTCCTCTTGGTTTTTACACATATTGTTGAATTTGTTTTCCATTCTTTTCAGCCACCTTATGACCATTTCTCTGAATTTTTTCTCAGATATAATCCTTGCCTCCATTTTGTTTACTTTCTTTTCTGGTGATTCCTCCTTTTCTTTCATATGTGGGCTGTTTCTTTGTCTCCCCATGATCTCTCTTCTCCAGGTGTCTGGTTATGTAGCTCTCTCTCTTCTGTGTTGATTTAAAGGCACAAAATACAATGCAACAAGGCACAACACACAACGCAATGAACACAAATGTATTCACAATACTAATAACCCCAAATAAAGGTGACTACCAGAGAAAAGAGAATTAGGGGATAAGGAAAAAAAGGAGTGAAAAACTGATATTGAGAAAAGAAAAAAAAGTAAGAGATAAAAGAAAGAGAATAAAAAAGAAGGGGTGCAAAACTATTGATATGGGGAGAAAACTCCAATAGAACAATCATTAGTCCCCAAAAATAAAAACAACAAACACCCAGAGATGAATGCAAACTACAAACAACAACTAATAACAAGCGAGGAGAGGAAAAACAGAAGCAAAAAAACAAACAGAAACAAAAACTGAAAAAAGAGAAACAATCTCACAAACAAGCACAAAAAAAACCAATCTAATCAACAATCAAGCAAATAACCATCAGACAGAGAGAAAGCAAGGCAAAACAAAACAAAATAAAACACAAAAACCTATAACAAAAACAAAACAAAACAAGAACACAATAACAACAACAGATAAAGGGAAGAGAGAAAAAAGAAAAAATGTTTGGATAGTGAAGAAAGAAAAGAGAGAGGTGTGTATGGACTTACAGCAGGGGATCAGAAATTAGATATATAAATAGGATGAATTTTTAATGGGGTAGAAAGAAGGAATAGGTAAAATCTAAAGCAGGAAGAGGGTAAGAGAAACAGAACAACAAAATGGGAAAAGTGAGGAAGAGAGTGTTGGCATAAAGGTAAAGTTGAGATAGAGTAAAATGATGCTAAAGGAAAAATGAAAATAGAATGTAGAACACTAATCCCAAAATAAAATAAAGAGAAAATAAGATGATACTTAAAAAAAAAGGTAAAATAGTGATAGTAATAATACTGATTAAAAATAAAAATATAATAATTAAAAAGGTAAAATCAAGTGAGGAAAAAGAAAAAAATTAGTTTCTTAAGTAAAAGATGAAAAAATAAAAATGAGTAGTAGTGAAAGTCATTCACTTCCTTTACTGTACTGTTTGTCATGCCTGTTTCCTGTAAGGAGTCAGTACAGTATTGAAGTTCCCTGTGTTCCACTGCTCCTCTGTATTGTAAGCCACAGTCCTGATTTTCAAGCAGGCAGTATTTCTGTGTTTCTTAGATTCCTTTATTTGTGTTTACACAAGGGTCAATTTGTGATTCAACCCCTGGGTGGCAGTGTTTCTGGATTGACCTCTGTGGCTATAAGTCCTCTCTAGCCAGTATTTAGCTTTTGTTTTTCCTGTTGCACTTAATACTGGTTTGGGAGAATGGATTGCCCCAGAGCTGGTTCTCTGATAATTACTCCCCACTCCGATCCCCAGGTTCCACAGAAACAACTTTCTCCTGCAGTCTCTGAGAGTGTCCCCAGTTGAGTGATCCTATGTCTGGGCTTAGTAATCAACAGCAAGGATTTAAAGAGAAAAAAAGAGCCAGAGTAAGTGCAGGAACTCATGACTTTTACCCTCTGGGACTGTGCACTTTTTTCCCCTGGCACTAAGCAGCCGGGTTACTGGTAAAATTTCATGGTGTTTTTTTGCACCTAGTCCCGCTATGGGCTGATTTTTAGAGTTCCCTTCTGCCAGCAGGCCTGCGGATCCTCTTCCACATTCGCAGATCATGCTTGCCCCAAGGGCTATGGGTTTTTGTGGGGCACAGACTTCCTGGAACCTCTAGATCCCGTTTGTGAATTTCTCTCTCCTGCCTGGATTGTAGACCTCGCCTTCCCCTTGGTGAAATTTGTCCTTTCCATGAGAAGGTGCAGAGCTCCTCCGAGTCCACGTATGCGTGCTGCTTGAGATCCGGTGTTCCTGGGTTCGCAGCTGGTTGCTGGGTTTTGTGGTTGTATAGTCCCGGGATGTATAGGCTTCCTATAACAGCCACTCTCCCCTTCAAAATGGTGAGCTGGTCACTCCAGGAGAGATTTCAGCAGCAGTGGCAGCTGCCCGGTCACGGGAGCCTGGTCCGGCAGTCCCCAACAGTCCCTTGGAGTATAGCTGTCCTTCACCCACAAATATACACTCCCCATATATCCACAAACTCTCCTTTCATTCTCTCCCTCTCACACTATCTTGCAGTCTGCCTTCCTGTGGGCAGCCATCTTCCAAGAAAAAATAATTCTTTATATTGACTAAAGTTAGAAGAAATGGCATGACTATTAGAAGAATAAGTTGCTGCAACAATTGTGGCAAGGAATTTGGATGCTGGAAGTGTTTATGTCAGGCACGCCAATCATAGCTGTGATGGGTGCCACATCAACTGAACGAAAGACAAATGGAAAACCAAAAAACCATCAGTAAAATGTTACTTCTACGGCATGAAAGAAAGTCTTTTTTTTGCATCGAATTGTGACTGGCGATGAAAAGGGGATTTATTTTGAGAATCCCAAAAGCACAAAATCATGGGTTGACCCAGGTCAACCATCAACATCGACTGCAAGGTCAAATCGCTTTGGAAAGAAAACAATGCTCTGCGTTTGATGGGATCAGGAAGGTGTGGGGTACTATGAGCTTCTAAAACCAAGTGAAACCATTAGTACTGATTGCTACCGACAACAAATAATCAATTTAAACCACACTTTGATTGTCAAACAACCAGAATGTGCCAGAAGACACAGCAAAGTAATTTTGCTTCATGATAACGCACCATCACATACTTCAAAACCAGGTAAAGACACGTTAAAAGATCTTGCCTGGGAAGTATTAACTCACCCGCCGTATTCACCAGACCTTGCTCCTTCAGATTACCACTTGTTCCGATCGATGGCACATGCACTTTCTGAGCAGCACTTCAAAACGTATGAAGAAGTGAAAAATTGGGTCTCTGAATGGTTTGCCTCAAAACAAGAAAAGTTCTATTGGGACGGTATCCACAAATTACCTGAAAGATGGGGAAAATGTATAGCTAGCGATGGACATTACTTTGATGTTTCTCTTGAAATTATTGTGTTTTCTTTGATTACAAAATCTGCATTATTAACTGGTACACCCAGTATTAGCACAGTTGTTTTGGGGTAGGTAAGTTTACTGTTTATTTTTGCCTCGCTATTTACCATCTTTTCCAAATATTTTAAAGAGCATGCATTCATTTTACATTGAAATCTTTACCAACAAATTTTTAGAAGCAGAGAAGAGTTAGAAATTAGAAGTAGAATTAAACCTCTTCAAAATGCTATTGCTGAGACATGAAGACATTAAAGCACCTGATGGTGTGTTTCAGTGTTTATAAAGATCTTTGCATCTGGGCCAAGGAGATGATTTACACCTCCTGCTCCAGAGACTTCCATTAAAGCGCAGGAGGCGGGGAAAGGCAAAGCTCTAAGGAAGGCAGGAGAAGAACCTGTCACCAAGAGGAAAGGAATATGACTAATGCCACATACATGCCTGCGTGCCAGGCGTCAGACCCCCACATTTCCGAGGACAGTCCCTGAGGGGGTGCGGCACGGGCCTCCTCCCACTCGCTGTGTGACGGTTATGTTGGAAAGACTCCCAAGCCCCCTACTTGGCATCTATGAGTGAGAGCAATCATGAATTTATCTTAAGTTTCATTGTATCATTGGTCTTCTGTTGATCTTTATTGCTACACTTACTACCCACGACACAAAGTAGATTTTTAGTTGCTTGGGGCCAAATGGTCTACTTGGTGTTTCCTGGGACTCTACTCCCAGGTGAAGGGTAATTCTGAGAAGGCTTCCAGGTGGGAGAGGTCAAACACTGGTCAAACACTGACCACTGCTCTGTCAGCTCCCCCCACCCGGTCCTCAGTGGTCATGACAGCCCAGCAGAAGGTGCAGTCACAGCGCACCCCATCTCGGACACAAGGACATCTTATCTCAATCCAGGGGGTTATTTTCACATAATTCTATTCTACTTTCTCAGTCTAGTCTCTTACTTAGTTCAGACTGCTGCTTGCACTAGAGACCTGCCCTCGCTCTTACTACTGAGTTCTTTTATTTTATGCTGGGTGGGTTGTGTTCTTCTCTAAATATTTTATTGTATTATTTTGTCTGTCAATTACAATTGACAGTCAATATTATTCCAGGTGTGTACAGTACCCTGGCTTATTCCTCGTTCTTCTAGTATTCTCCCTGGTTGCTGAGGTTCAATTTCAAATAACATGCAGCGTCGCACTATGCAGCATTGCCTGGTTCAGTTCCAGGACATGCTAGGAAGTCGCGACTACCACACATTCCCCACTACATTCCTGAGGCATTATTTTGGCAAATATTTGTGGGTATGTACAACATAAAGGCAAGTACTAGTAACTAGGCCAGCCGTGGGCAAACTACGGCCCGCAGGCCAGATCCGGCCCGTTTGAAATGAATAAAACTAAAAAAAAAAAAAAGACCGTACCCTTTTATGTAATGATGTTTACTTTGAATTTATATTAGTTCACACAAACACTCCATCCATGCTTTTGTTCCGGCCCTCCAGTCCAGTTTAAGAACCCATTGTGGCCCTCGAGTCAAAAAGTTTGCCCACCCCTGAACTAGGCCCTTGTTTTCAAGAAATAGGAATAATTAAATACATAGAAAATGAACAAATCATCAAATAAATAATGTAAGATAAAAAGATTAAAGACTTGAATAAATACTATGAAGAAAATAATAGATGTGATGAGATGGAGTAGAAAAAATTATATCTGAGCTGAAGGATGGGCTGAGCCAGTCATGGCAGTTGCTGGGCTAATTCGGAGCTTTTTCAGATGAAGCTAGAGTTCCTCACGTCCTGTAGGTGCCAGTTTGAACTCTACAGTCAGATTGTTGATACTGACCTTGGCCTGCTCTTGGCTTCTCCCTTCCCCTTTGAGTTCACAACATGCCTTGTAGCTATGAAAGTTATGGCTATCCTGAGTATTATTAAGAGGGGCTGACTAAAGAGTTGAGGACAACTATTAAGATAGAACATTCTCTTATTCCCTCAGCAATCGTTCTCAAACTTTAGCAAGAATTGTGTGAAAGCCATATCATTACTCCACTCCACTCCCGGGGATTCTGATTCAATATTTCTGGGCAAGAAAGGCCAAAAAAAAAGTGGGACTACATCTAAGTAAAAAGCAAAGAAAACCATCAACAAAATAAAGTGGCAACCTAAGAATGGGAGTAAATATTTGCAAACCGTATATCTGAAAAAGAACTAATATCCAAAATATATAAAGATCTCATACAACTCAATACCGAATAAAACCCCAATCTGATTTAAAATTGGCAGAAGATCTAAATAGACATTTTCCAAAGAAGATATTCAGATGGCCAACAGGTACCTGAAAAGAGGCTCAACATCACTGATGACCGGGGCAGTGCAAATCAAACCACACTGAGACATCCCTACACACCTGTCAAAACAGCCATCATAAAAAGGACAAGAAATAACCAATGCTGCTGAAGATGTGGAGATAAAGGGACCCTGTGCACTGTTGGTGGGAATGTAAGCCATCACTGAAAATCAGTGTGGCCACTCCTCAAAAAAAATAAAAATTAAAAAAAAAGGTGCTCTATGATCCATCAACTCCACTTCTGGGTATTTATCTGAAGGAAATGAAGATACTATGGCAAAGAGATAGCTGCTCTTTCCCAAGTGTTCATTGCAGAATTAGTCACAACACCTGCAGCATGGAAACAACCTAAGTGTGAATCAGTAGATGAATGGATAAAGAAAATGTGATACACACACACACACACACACACACACACACACACACACACTGGCATGTTACTCAGCCATAATAAGGGAAACCCTGCCATTAGCAACAGTATGGAAGGACCTTGAGGGCACTAGGGAAATAAATCAGATAAGAGAAAGACAAATACCACATGAGCTCACTGTATATGGAATCAAAAAACAAATTGGTGGTTGCCAGAGGCAAGGAATGGGGGCAGGAGGGTGCGATGGGAGAATGTGAGTAAAGGAGCAGACTTCCAGGTATAAATACCTGAGGCCTGAGGTGTGGGGCATGGCATGGTGACCATAGATAATAATACTTTCTTGTATATTTGAAAGTTGTGAAGAGAATAGATCCTAAAAGTCCTCATCACAAGAAATATGTAACTATGTGTGGTGGTAAGTGTTAACTCTAGTTATTATGACTGAAAGGTTCTGAGTGAGCCAGGGTCGCTCACCTATGACATGAGGCCATAATGTATCAAAAGAACTTTTATTTCAAGCACCTGGGTGAAGGTGGGCTGAGTCCGGCCTCTGAGCTCCCCTTGTGTCCTGGCAAAACCCCCAGCCACGCTCCCGCTGGCTGAGCTTCTGCTGGACTCGAGACACTGACTTGGGCCCTAGCCTTCCTCCGAACAGGTCTGGGTCGTGCCCGTGACTGGATAGTGGACCTCGCCTCGCCTCGCCTCGCCTTGCCTCCTCCTGCATCAAGGCCGGGCATAGATTCATTGGTCAGTGGTTTCAGTCTATTTTGCTCTGTCTGGACTGTGCTGTCATTTGGGTTAGGAGCCAGGCTCCGGGCTGATACTGTCTGGCCAGCCCCGTGGAAACCCAGAGCTGTCGGGACATGTCCCCGGTGACCAGGTCCCCTTGCCCCCTCTCCTGCCCCCTCTCCTGCCGGGAACGCTGTCACGGAGGGGGGCTCCATCTATTTCTGGTGAATGTTAGGGGAGACTGGAAGTCTTTCTCCACCTTAACGTTTCACAGAGGACACCTTAAGCCCCCGCCCGTGGAGAATTCACAGTGGGCCATTCCCCGCACCACACCTGGGTTGACTATTTAAAAGCCTTCAGACTCTAGGGTTCTCACAGGACTAAAGCCCTAAGCGACTTATTTTCCATTACAATACTGCACAATGGGTCCCAATGGCCCAGAAACCCAGAAACGGCACTTTCAGTTTCCAAATCCTAAATGACCTTGACAATTCTGCTGCAGGCAGGGCAAGTGGTCTGAGGCCCCTTGGTCCCCTATGTCTAGGCTTTTTTCACACGCAGGACACGTCCTTCTCTCTTTGACAGCTGCTCTCCCTCACAGATTTTCCTTCCTCACTCTAAGCCCCCCAGGATCTCAATCCCCCTCCTCCTTCACCACTTTTGATCTCCCAGTCCCCCAGCCTACAGCTCCCCTGTCTCAGTAGCCTGAGAGCCCACCACCCTACCCAGTGGATCCCACCGCTACCACCTCGTCTTGCACCTGCTCCAGGGCAGTTTTCAGCTCTCTTCCTCCCCCCACTCTGAACCTTTCAATGACCATTTCACAATATGGAATCATTATGTTGTACACCTGAAACTAATATAATGTTACTAGTGCCCCAGTGCACAAAATTTGTGCACAGAGGGAGGGGCGTTCCCTCAGCCCAGCCTGCACCATCTCGAAATCTGGGACCACTGACTCCTAACTGCTCACCTGTCTGCCTGCCTGATTGCCCCTAACTGCCTCTGCCTGTCTGCCTGATCACCCCTAACTGTCCCCCCCTGGCAGCCTGATCTCATCCCCAGTAGCCCTCCCCTGCTGGCCTGATCTCACCCCAGCAGTTGTCACGCTGCTCCAGGGGCCAGGAGGCCTCACGGCTCCGCTTGACACAGGGGCAGTGAGGCCTCACTGCTCAGCTGATCCTGGTGCTGGGAGGCCTCGTGGCTTCGCTGATCCTGGTGCTAGGAGGCCTCGCTGCTTCGCTGATCCCGGTGCTAGGAGGCCTCGCGACTCCGCTGATCCTGGTGCTGGAAGACATATTACCCTTTTACAATATAGGATAGAGGCCTGGTGCACGGGTGGGGGCCGGCCCGTTTGCCATGAAGGGTGTCCCGGATCAGGGTGGGGGTCCTGCTTGGGTGCCTGGCCAGCCTGGGTGAGGGGATGGTGGCTGTTTGCAGCTTGTCACACCCCCTTCAAGGTGGTGGTCCCCACTGGGGTGCCTGGTCAGTCTGGGTGAGGGCCTGAGGGCCGTTTTCAGGCTGGTGGGTGACTGAAGCTCCCAACCTCTCCTTTTTTCCTTTTTTTTTTATTCTGTGATTTATTTACCTTCTATGGCTGTCACTGGAGCTGAGAGCTGGCTTTAGCTCAGATCTCGGCTGCTGAAAGCAGGTTTCTGGGCTTTGTTTACCTTCTGTATTTGAAACTTTGTTGTGACTCCAGCTCTGAGATCCCGGCTGACTGAAAGCAGGTTTCTGGGGTTTTGTTTGGCTTCTATATTTGTAACAATGTTTCTTAGAGTGCAAGCTCAGAGGCCAGCAGTGGCAGGCGGGGAACGTTGGCTTCCTCCATCACTGGAGCAAGCAAGCCTCATGTTCACTTCAGTTGCCTGGCTGCCAGCCATCATCTTGGCTGGCAGTTAATTTGCATATCACCCTGATTAGCCAATGGTAAGGGTAGCAAAGTTACGGCTAATTACCATGTTTCTCTTTTATTAGATAGGATAGATTATATAGAATAGAATTGCTTAAATGGGGGGAGAGCCTTATTCAACAGGAGGAGATGCTCTTGGCAGACAAAAATACATAATCCCTATATCTGAACTGATAGCCAGCCATATGCACTGTACTTGCCAAACTGGTTATTAAAAAATTGAACTTTCTTACACCTTACACCAAACAGCTGTTGCCCTTAAAACCCCTCCTCAGCCCCCACCTTAGGTTCTGCCTTTGCAGTTCACCCAGATTTGGTTCTGATTGGTCAATTTCTATGCCAGTCAGCATCAAAAGTTCCTCCTCCTAGGCAGCCATTGGCTCCTCATAGTTCACCCCGATTTGGTTCTGATTGGTCGGTTTCTGATCACAGAGGCAGGGCTGATCAGCAGCCCCTGTGGAGGCCCAGCATGGCTGCTGTCGAAGCCCAGAGAGAAAGAGAGAGGCAACGGCTGATCAACATCTGCCACGGGGGCTGTGGATCAGACCCTGCCTCTCTCTCCGGACCTCTCTCTAGCCTGATCCGCAGCCCCCTCGGCAGTCAGTGCTGGGTCGCCGCACCCACAGCCAGGGCAGTCAGTGCTGGGTCACCACGGCAACCCAGCACTGAATGCAGGACTGACCTCCAGTGTTTGGTCGAGCCTTCTGTTGGTCATTACAGACCCTGGGTTTTTATATATCAGGATATGTTAATTACATCTCACTTTAAAAAATATTTCTGGACAGGGCTCAGGAATCTGGATTTTTAACACCTAACTCCAAGTGATTTTGATATAGGTGATTCTTGTACCATATGTTAAGAAATAGTCCTCTAGAATGAGAAAAATATTAATGTTAAGATCCAATATTTGGTAAATAGTTACTATTAAAGTGCTTTTGGGAGATGCAGAATAGTATAAATCTACACTAATAAAAGAGAAACATGGTAATTAGCGTACGACCGCTACCCTTCCCATTGGCTAATCAGCATATCCTTATGCAAATTAACTGTCAGCCAAGATGGTGGCTGGCAGCCATGCACTGAAGCGAACAGGGAGGCTTGCTTACTCTAGTGACGGTGGACTCCAACGTTCCCCGCCTGACTTGCCAGCCTCTCAGCTGCAACTCTAAGCAACTATATAAAAAATATAGAAGCTAAACAAAACCCCAGGAACCGGCTTTCAGTCAGCCGGGCTTCAGCCAGCCAGACCACAACATTGTATCAATGTTTTCAGCAGCGAGGCCTCAGAGCTAAAGCTGGCCCAGAATAGAAAAAAAAAAAAAAAAGAAAAAAAGGAGTGGTTGGGAGCTTCAGTCACCCGCCAACCAGAAAACGGCCCTCAGCCCCTCAGCCAGACTGGCCAGGCACCCCAGTGGGGACCCCCACCCTGATCCAGGACACCCTTCAGGGCAAACCAGCCGGCCCCCACCTGTGCACCAGGCCTCTATTCTATATAGTAAAAGGGTAATATGCCTCCTGGCACCAGGATCAGTGGAGCCGCGAGGCCTCCTGGCACCAGGATCAGCGTGACAGGGGGCAGCGCCCAAACCCCCTGATTGCCCTGCGGCTCTGTGTGTGACTGGTGATGATGATGATGGTGATGGTGATGGTAATGGTGATGGTGATGGGGTGATGGTGATGGTGATGGTGGTGGTGGTGATGGTGATGGTGGTAGTGATGATGGTGATGATGGTGTTGATGATGGTGATGATGGTGGTGGTGGTGATGGCGGTGATGATGATGGTGATGATGATGGTGGTGATGGTGATGGTGATGGTGATGGGGTGATGGTGATGGTGATGGTGATGGTGGTGATGGTGATGATGGTGATGATGGTATTGATGATTGTGATGATGATGGTGATGATGATGGTGGTGATGGTGATCATGGTGATGGTGGTGATGGTGGTGGTGGCAGTGATGGTGAAGATGGCAATGGTGGTGATAGGTGATGGTGATGGCAGCGATGGGGTGATGGTGGTGATGGTGATTGTGATGGTGATGTGATGGTGATGGTGATGGTGATGCTGATGACGGTGATGGTGATGGTGATGATGATGGTGATGGTGGTGGTGGTGGTTATGGTGATGGCAGTGATGGTGATGGTGATAGTGATGGTGGTGATGGTGGTGATGGTGATAGCAGTGATGGTGATGGTGGTGATGATGATGGTAATGGTGATGGTGATGGTGATGGTGATGGGGTTATGGTGATGGTGATGGTGGTGATTATGATGGTGATGGTGATGGTGATGGTGATGGGATGATGGTGGTGATGGTGATGGGGTGATGGTGATGGCGGTGATGGTGATGGTGGTGATGATGATGGTGATGGTGATGGTGGTGATTATGATGGTGATGGTGATGGTGATGGGATGATGGTGATGGTGATGGTGATGGTGATGGGATGATGGTGGTGATGGTGATGGGGTGATGGTGATGGCGGTGATGGTGATGGTGGTGATGATGGTGATGGTGATGGTGGTGGTGGTGATGGTGGTGTTGATGATGGTGATGATGGTGGTGGTGGTGATGGCGGTGATGATGATGGTGATGATGATGGTGGTGATGGTGATGGTGATGGTGATGGGGTGATGGTGATGGTGATGGTGATGGTGGTGATGGTGATGATGGTGATGATGGTATTGATGATTGTGATGACGATGGTGATGATGATGGTGGTGATGGTGATCGTGGTGATGGTGGTGATGTTGGTGGTGGCAGTGATGGTGAAGATGGCAATGGTGGTGATAGGTGATGGTGATGGCAGCGATGGGGTGATGGTGGTGATGGTGATGGTGATGGTGATGCTGATGACGGTGATGGTGATGGTGATGCTGATGACGGTGATGGTGATGGTGATGATGATGGTGATGGTGGTGGTGGTGGTTATGGTGATGGCAGTGATGGTGATGGTGATAGTGATGGTGGTGATGGTGGTGATGGTGATAGCAGTGATGGTGATGGTGGTGATGATGATGGTGATGGTGATGGTGATGGTGATGGTGATGGTGGTGATTATGATGGTGATGGTGATGGTGATGGTGATGGTGATGGTGATGGGATGATGGTGATGGTGATGGTGATGGTGATGGTGATGGGATGATGGTGGTGATGGTGATGGGGTGATGGTGATGGCGGTGATGGTGATGGTGGTGATGATGATGGTGATGGTGGTGGTGGTGGTGGTGATGGTGGCAGTGATGATGGTGATGATGGTGTTGATGATGGTGATGATGGTGGTGATGATGATGGTGGTGATGGTGATGGTGATGGTGATGATGATGATGGTGATGGTGATGGTAATGGTGATGGTGATGGGGTGATGGTGATGGTGAGGGTGGTGGTGGTGATGGTGATGGCAGTGATGATGATGGTGATGATGATGGTGGTGATGGTGATGGTGATGGTGATGGGGTGATGGTGATGGTGATGATGGTGATGATGGTATTGATGATTGTGATGATGATGTGATGATGGTGGTGGTGATGGTGATCGTGGTGATGGTGGTGATGGTGGTGGTGGCAGTGGTGGTGAAGATGGCAATGGTGGTGATAGGTGATGGTGATGGCAGTGATGGCGGTGATGGCAATGGTGGTATAGGTGATGGTGATGGCAGTGATGGGGTGATGGTGGTGATGGTGATTGTGATGTGATGGTGATGGTGATGGTGATGGTGGTGGTGGTGGTGATGGTGATGGCAGTGATGGTGATGGTGATAGTGATGGTGGTGATGGTGGTGATGGTGATAGCAGTGATGGTGATGGTGGTGATGATAATGGTAATGGTGATGGTGATGGTGATGGGGTTATGGTGATGGTGATGGTGGTGATTATGATGGTGATGGTGATGGTGATGGTGATGGGATGATGGTGATTTTGATGGTGATGGTGATGGGATCATGGTGGTGATGGTGATGGGGTGATGGTGATGGTGGTGGTGGTGATGGTGATCATGGTCCTGGTAGTGGTGGTGGTGGCAGTGATGGTGATGATGGCAATGGTGGTGATAGGTGATGGTGATGGCAGTAATGGGGTGATGGTGGTGATGGTGATGGTGATGGTGATGGGGTGATGGTGATGGTGATGGTGATGGTGATGCTGATGGCGGTGATGGTGATGGTGATGATGATGGTGATGGTGGTGATGGTGGTGATAGTGATGGCAGTGATGGTGATGGTGACGCTGATGGTGGTGATGGTGGTGATGGTGATTGCGGTGGTGGTGAAGATGGTAGTTGATGGTGATGGTGATGGTGATAGTGATGGTGATGGCGGTGATAGTGATGGTGATGGTGATGGTGATGGTGATGGTGGTGATGGTGATGGTGATGGTGATGGTGATGGTGATGGTGATGATGATGGTGATGGTGATGGTGATGGTGATGGGGTGATGGTGATGGTGGTGATGGTGATGGCGGTGATGGTGATGGTGGTAATGAAGATGGTGATGGTGATGATGGTGATGGTGATTGGGTGGTGGTGATGGTGATGGTGGTGATGGTGATGGTGATGGTGATGATGATGGTGATGGTGATGGTGATGGGGTGATGGTGATGGTGATGGTGGTGATGGTGGTGATGGTGATGGGGTGATGGGGTGATGGGGTGATGGGGTGATGGTGATGGTGGTGATGGTGATGGTAGTGGTGATGATGATGATGGTGATGGTGATGGTGATGGTGATGGTGGTGGTGGTGGTGATGGTGGTGGTGATGATGGTGATGGTGGTGATGGTGATGGTGATGGTGATGGTGGTGATGGTTATGATGGTGATGATGGTGATGATGGTATTGATGATTGTGATGATGATGGTGATGATGGTGGTGATGGTGATCGTGGTGATGGTGGTGATGGTGGTGGTGGCAGTGATGGTGAAGATGGCAATGGTGGTGATAGGTGATGGTGATGGCAGTGATGGGGTGATGGTGGTGATGGTGATGGTGATGGTGATGGTGATGTGATGGTGATGGTGGTAGTGATGATGGTGATGATGGTGTTGATGATGGTGATGATGGTGGTGATGATGATGGTGGTGATGGTGATGGTGATGGTGATGATGATGATGATGATGGTGATGGTGATGGTAATGGTGATGGTGATGGGGTGATGGTGATGGTGATGGTGGTGGTGGTGATGGTGACGGTGGTAGTGATGATGGTGATGATGGTGTTGATGATGGTGATGATGGTGGTGGTGATGGTGATGGCGGTGATGATGATGGTGATGATGATGGTGGTGATGGTGATGGTGATGGTGATGGGGTGATGGTGATGGTGATGGTTATGGTGGTGATGGTGATGATGGTGATGATGGTATTGATGATTGTGATGATGATGGTGATGATGATGGTGGTGATGGTGATCGTGGTGATGGTGGTGGTGGTGGTGGTGGCAGTGATGGTGAAGATGGCAATGGTGGTGATAGGTGATGGTGATGGCAGTGATGGGGTGATGGCAGTGATGGTGATGGTGATAGTGATGGTGGTGATGGTGGTGATGGTGATAGCAGTGATGGTGATGGTGGTGTAGATGATGGTAATGGTGATGGTGATGGTGATGGTGATGGGGTTATGGTGATGGTGATGGTGGTGATTATGATGGTGATGGTGATGGTGATGGTGATGGGATGATGGTGATGGTGATGGTGATGGTGATGGTGATGGTGATGGTGATGGGATGATGGTGGTGATGGTGATGGGGTGATGGTGATGGCGGTGATGGTGATGGTGGTGATGATGATGGTGATGGTGATGGTGGTGGTGGTGATGGTGGTAGTGATGATGGTGATGGTGGTGATGATGGTGATGATGGTGGTGATGATGATGGTGGTGATGGTGATGGTGATGGTGATGATGGTGATGGTGATGGTAATGGTGATGGTGATTGGGTGATGGTGATGGTGATGATGGTGGTGGTGATGGTGATGGTGGTAGTGATGATGGTGATGATGGTATTGATGATGGTGGTGGTGATGGTGATGGCGGTGATGGTGATGGTGATGGTGGTGATGGTGGTGATGGTGATGGGGTGATGGTGTTGGTGGTGATGGTGATGGTGATGGTGATGGTGATGGTGATGGTGGTGATGGTGGTGATGGTGGTGATGGTAATGGTGGTTATGGTGATGGGGTGATGGTGTTGTTGGTGATGGTGATGGTGGTGATGATGATGATGATGATGATTATGATGGTGATGGTGATGGTGATGGTGGTGGTGGTGATGGTGGTGGTGATGAGGGTGGTGATGGTGTTGATGATGGTGATGATGATGGTGATGATGATGGTGGCGATGGTGATCCTGGTGATGGTGGTGGTGGTGGTGGTGGCAGTGGTGGTGATGATGGCAATGGTGGTGATTGGTGATGGTGATGGCAGTGATGGGGATGACAGTGATGGTGATGATGGCGATGGCAGTAATGGGGTGATGGTGGTGATGGTCATGGTGATGGTGGTGGTGATGGTGGTGATGGTGGTGATCATTGATGATGCTGGCAATATAGATGGAGCATTTGGAAATCTACATTTGGTTTCAAACAAGTATTATTCTTTCTAAATGCTTTGCATTTCCCCCCAATGTCTAGTCTAGGAGAGAAAAAGAAGCTTAAATAAAGGAAACAAGAAAAAAATCAAGAAAAAAGACGGGAATTAAGTCTGGAGCCCAAATGACCCCAAATGTTACAGAAAAAGACAAATTAATAAGAGCTGGATAGTCATGACAAGGGTCACCTGTTGCTTTGTCTGCCAAGCACGTAGCCCCTTTTCTTTTGGTATCAGAGCCTCTAGTTTTCTTTGAAAATTCTCCTTTCCCTCACTCTTATTCTGCATGGTTTGGTGGGGCAAGCTCACTCCCAGTTCAAGGATGAGATAGGTCAGAGGCTACTGCTTGGGGGAGGAGGTGGTCATTAATAAGGGCCTTTGGCTTCTTGCTCCTGGTAATCAGTGTAGCCATGTGTGGACAGAGATGAAGAAATTAGTTTGGGTCCTGGTCGGGTGGCTCAGTCGGTTGGAGCCTTTTCCCATGCACCAAAAGGTTGTGGGTTCGATTCCCTGTCAGGGCACATACCTAGGTTTGTGGATTCAATCCTAGGTCAGGGGCATACATGAGGTAACTGATAAATGTTTCTCTCACCTCTCTCTCTCTCTCTCTCTCTTCCTTCATCTATCTAAACATATCTTCAGATGAGGATTAAAAAAAAGACACCACCATCACCATCACTGTAGTAACTGCCTCAGCACTTTGTTTGTAGCAGTGCTCAGAGCCATCAGCCCCTCCTCCCTCCCCTGCCCACCTCCACACTAGCACACACACTGCTACAGAAAATGCCGTAAAGGGACCAACTAACACTCCAGGATGACGGAGAAACAAATTACCCTATGTCCACCCTCAATCCTATTCTTTTTCTATTAAATTTGTTTTGTATTTACATGTAGTTTGTGCATAATCTTATGTTGGTTTTATTCGTTTTAGGTGTATAATATAGTGATTTCACATTTTATACCTTACAGTGTGATCACCCCACTAATTCTAGTGACCATCTGTCACAACATGATTGACTATAGTCCCCTTCGCCTTTTTCACGCATACCCTCCCCTCTGGCAACCATCCTTTTGGTCTCTGTTTCAATAAGACTGTTTTTGTTGTATTTTGTTTGCTTTGTTTTGTTTTTAGGTTCATTACATAAGTGAAACCATACGGTATTGTCTTTCTCTGCCTTATTTCACTTAGCATAATACCCTCTAGATGCAGCTACATTGTCATAAATGGCAAGATTTCATTATTTTTATTACTTCCTAATATCCCATTGTATATATACCACATCTTTATTCATTCATTTATTGGGAGAAAGCTATGCTGCTTCCATATCTTGGCTATTGTAAATAATGCTGCAATGAGCATAGGCACACATATGTAAGAAACTCATACAACTCAACAAAAATAATCCAATCAAAAATGAGGAGAGGACATGAAAAGACTTTTCTCCAAAGAAGACATATAGATGCCAGCAGACATGTGAAAAGTTGCTCAACATCACTAATCATCAGCACGAACACAATCAAAGCCACACTGAGATACCACCTCACCCCAGTCACAATAGCTATCATCCAAAACCAATAAATAACGTGCTGGCGAGGATCTGAAGAGAGGGAGCCCTAGTCCCCCCCCCTCCCCCCCCACCCCCCCCGCCAAAGGACTGTAAGCTGGTGCAGTCCCCATACAGCACATGTGGAGATTCCTCAATGAAAAACCAGACCTGCTCTTCACAGTTCACGCTACAGCTTTCCTCCTCACTCCTGTGCACTTGGGTCCAACAGAGCAGAGCGACTCCGGCCCCCGGGGCTCCTGCTCAGGGCTGTGGAGGCAGGAGCACCACACGTGCACACGACCCCCAGCGCAGCTTTGGCGGTGAGCCCCAAACTCGGGGCCCAGACCTTGCAGGAGCAGTGGGAGCTGCCTCCCAGAAGGAGCCAACTCGAGGTGCCTGCCCAGACGAAGCCAATACTCCTAGGGTAGGGCCTGTCAGTGGGGCCTGGAGCTCACTTCTGGGCCAAGGTGGACAGTGCCCTCAGCCTCCAGCAGCTGCCATGGGACCCCTGTTCTGCACAAGTCACTTTCCCCTGCACTTGACTGCTATGAGCAGCCCCACCTGCCTGCTGAGGGCACGGCTGGCTCCTCCGACTGTGCCTGCTCAATCCTTCTCCTGCACATCACCAACCAGGGGACTGTGACTGCTTCACTTTAGCTGAGGGGCATTATGGGAACATCAGGTGTGCAAATGCACTTTCACAAATTCTACAAATCGCCTACCAGTCAAGCTATTGATATGCCTGCTTTGAGGGTCATTAGCTCCCCCACCAATTAAGATAATGACACAAAATTTGAGGCATTCCTTCCCCGGCAGAGAGAGGGAAGGTATATAAAGTAACGGGAGCTGAACTATTTGTTAATTGCTTTTTTAGACCAGACACTATGCCAGAGGCTTTATACTAATTACTTCATATAATCCTCACAAAGATGCCTATAAAATGGAATTAATTGTTTCCATTTTCAGATGAGAAACCGTGGCTGAAAGGTCTAATGTTGCCTGCTCAAAAGCACATAGATAATAAAAGAAGTATTCAACCTTCAAATCCATAGCTCTGTGATTTCCAGGTACCTACAGCAAGAGGTCTCTTCCCCAAGTGTGTGCACAGACATATACATATTTGCACATGGGGGCACACGCAAGGCCTCACCTAGGTATTTACACAGAGGCAGCACCAAACAAAAGTGCTGGAGCTCTGGGTGCACAGTCCAGTCAGGTAGCGCGCATTTGTCTGCACTGACCAATGGGATCCTGGAAGGCTCAGCACTTCCTCTCTTGAAGTTCCTATCAGTAAAGGGTGCACCTAGTTTACCAGACACCAGAAACCACGTGGAAAGCAGGCAGAGCAGGCCTCAACAGCCTTTCCTGGCTCCTGGCTGCGCAGCTGACAGCTGGCTCAGGGACCCCAAGGAGCCCTGAATAGCTGCTGCTTGAAGCCCAAGGTTAAACCAGAGACTTCTCCAGGGCTCCGGGTTTTCATTGACCAACATCCTACTGAGGGGACGGCCTCGGAGTATGGATGCTGAGCTGAGAGGGTGCGCGTGGAGAGAGCAGCGCTTGGCCTCCAAGCACATTAGCCCAGCAGAGTGGGAGCTCAGTGGGTGTTTGTTGACTGACTGACCCACTGGCTGACCCACAGGGCGACAGCTCCAGCAGCACATCCATGTCTGTGTGTGAACATGATTTATATTCTGCTGCTTCTCAGAAGAAAACATGGCAACTGATTTAGCTGTAAACCTATCACCTTCCCGAATGCTGGGAAGAGGCCTGGCAGCAGCCTCATTAGCTCTCCCACTTCCACATATCAGGGCTCCTTGAGCGGGACCCACCTGGCGAACTGAACCCACAGTCACTATCCCGGAAGCTGACTGTCCCCTGAGTGCCTTCCCACGGCAGGCTGGGCCTGCTCCCTCCCGCTGCCGGCCCCCATCCTCAGGCCGCTGGCACCTGTCTGTCACATCATGGCCAGCTCTTCCCATGGGGCCACCTTGCCATCTCTTAGACACCACGGCTTTGGCCTCCAGCTTATTGCTGAGCCTGCACTTTGATATCATTTGTAGCATCTGTTCAGAAACCCCTAGTTTAGCCCTGACCTGCGGACCCCCCTGAAAAAGGCTCGCCCCCTGTCCCCACCCAGAATCTCAGTCTTCTGGGCATGTTACCCCCTCCCCCTTACACACACACATACACAGGCACCAAGAAAGTGGAAGCAAGAGTCTTCCAAATAACCCAGTTGCCAAGGGGAGCACACTCTTCCATACCTGGGCAGCTGCAGTCTACTGTAACGCCTCTAATTTAAATGTCAGTACAATTTGCCCTTATAAAAACACCTCCCCGCTCCTCCACAGGGAATGCATCTGTATCCATGGTAACAAAATCCAGGTGCAGCAGCACAACCATTGTTTCCATGAGGATGGAGGGCACAGAGGGCAGAGGCAGGAGAGGTGCTGAGATGTTCACGTGCAGCCTGGGCTCTGTCCAGGCTCTGCCTCGGTCCCCCATCACCTGCTTGGGGAGGCAGGGCACCCTCATATCTGTTCCACAAGGTGAAGTGGTCCTTTCCCAGCAGTGATGCTATTCCACCTATTCTTCCACCTGATGTCAAAATGTCTGCTTCATCCAGTTAGTTTAGCTGAAAGAAATGGTCAATTTCAAGAACAAATCTGTTAGAACCATTGGTTGGCTTGCCTAAAGCCAGGATATCTCTCTCTTGGCAATAGATTCCTGTGTGTTTGCACCTGCTTTTCCAACTGAGTGAGATGCCACATGTTCTCTCTCTCCCTCAGACACACACACACACACACACACACACGGGCAGAAGGAAAGGGGAAGAAGGAAACAATGCCACAAACTCCCTTTCTTTGATCACTAAATGCTGCACTAGGGCTTTAAAAATAACTTATTTAATATTTGTGTTATCTGTACTCGCATATGCATGTGACAATACATGCATCTATGTGTAGGTGAACACCTCTGCATTACTGTGCATACATGTTTTTGTGATAAAGGTTTAACAACTTGCCTAAACTACAGTCGCTGTCAGAGCTAGGCCTGCTCAAGGTTCATGGCTTCAAAGCTTTCTTTTCATTACAACATGTTGCCTCCCAAGTAAAATGTCAAGGACTGCCCAGAGGCAAGCCACACATAAATAAATAAATTCCAATGAGCTGTGGCTGGTGTAGGAGATACACCCCCGCCTGGAAGGACAGACAAGAGGCTGCCTCTATTGCGTCTTACCTTGGGCCGGCAGCAGTGGCCAACCCTCCCCAAGGTCAGCCTGGCCTGGCCCCTCACCAGGCTGTTTGCCAAACATCGGTGCCGTCTTTCTGGAGGCACTCAGGGAACTGACAGCTGTTGGAAGTCCTGGGTGCCTCAAAGAGGTTGGAACACCACCTGAGGACAAAGCGAAGAAGAGAAACCAGAAATAAGGTGTCAGAGAGATTCTGCCCAGTGTGGGGACACTCTCAGAGACAAGCCTTTGCCTTAAATTTGTTGGATCTCCTGACCTCCACTTTGGCACCTACTCTCTTTATCTTGGACCCTGTGTTACCCACTTATTCTCAGGTTTTGACTTTCAACTTCACCTGTGCTACACTGACCACTCTCGCCTTAACCCATTCAGTTTTTTACCCTATTATTGGCCTACAATTAAAATTATACTCTGCAGATGTTGAGACCTAATCACTTCATGTTTGACCACAAACATTTAGATCAACTCAGTCATGCCCAGGGCTCAGCCCCACCACCGCTGGGCCCATTCCCCACTTTCCACAATAAATAGAAAAACGAGACAGAAAATCAACAGGGAAATACAAGACGTGAACAACACTAAATACCAACTAGACCTAACTTATCTGTAGAGCTTCCATCCAACAGCATAGAACACAGGCTCAAGGACAGAGTCCGTGTTGGATGACAAAATAGGTCTGAAGTTTAAAAGTACTGAAATCATGGCGGGACCTGGGGAGTGTTATGCTGAGCAAAATAAGCCAGTCAGAGAAAGATCAGCATCACACAATCTCACTCTCAGGGAGGCAGGGGATCCTCACCGGTTCCACAAGGTGAAGCGCTTCTGTCTTTGAATGTGAAGCCCTGAGGAGGGCAGGAGTGGGTGGGGTGGAGTCCCAATGGGGAGAAAAGGGGACATCAATAATATTTTCTACAATAAAGATACATTTTTAAAATAATAATAATAAAGTATTGTGGAAAGCAATAAATAAAAGTGTTAAAATCATACAAACCATGTTCTCCAAACCAAAAGAATAAAATTAGAACTCAATATAGACAGGAATTTGGGAAATTCAAAAATATATAGAAATTTTATTAAATACTTCTAAATAACCAATGGATCAAAGGAGAAATCAAAAGAGAAATTAGAAAATAGTTAGACATAAACATAAATGAAAATGAAAACACAATATACCAAAACTAATGGGATGCAGCCAAAGCAGTGCTCAGAGGAAATTTTATACCTATGAGTGTTTATATTTAAATGCAAGGAAAATATAAAATCAGTACATTAAACTTCTATCTTTAAGAAAATAGAGGAAGAGAAAAACCTTTAAAAGTTTAGTAAATCTAAAGTAAGTGGAATGAAAGAAAAAGTAAAATTAGAGAAATAAACTAAACAGAATAGAAAAACATTACAGAAAGACAATGAAACCAAAAGTTAGTTTCTTGAAATGATCAACAAAATTGACAAACTTTTAGCTAGAATGAACAACAAAAATGACATTTGAATTGCTAAAGTAAAAAATGAAAGAGGGGCTATTACTATCAACTCCACAGAAATTATAAGGATTTACAGGGAACTCTGTAAAAAATTATGCAACCTAGATAAAAGGAAAAATCCTTAGAAAGACATAAATTACTGAAATTAATTCAAAACAAAAGAGAAAATTTGAATATACATATAACTAATAAAAAGATTGAATTAGTAATCAAATTTCCCATGATGAAAAGCCGAGGACCAGATGGCTTCACTGATAATTTTTTTCAAACGTTAAAAGGATAATTAAAATCAGTCTTTCACAAACTCTTTGAAAAAATAGATGAGGAGGAAAAATATTCCATAGACCATTATTACCCTAATGCCAAAACCAGATAAATAAATACATCACAAATGAAGAAAACTACAGCTAAATACCCCTTATGATTATAGATGCAAAAATCCTCAACAGTGCATTACCAAGATCACGTACTATGAGCAACGGGGATTCATGCCAGGAATGCAAGATTGGTTAACATACAAAAATGAACCAATGTAATAAAATCATATGAATACATTAATAGAATAAAGACAAAAAAAACACAGATTATCTCTATAGACACCAAAACAGCATTTGAGGAAACTTAATACCCTTTCATGATGAAAAACACTCAACAAACTATGACTAGAATGACACTCTTCAACATGATAAAGGGCATCTATAAAAACCCACAGCCAACATTGCACATAAAGGTAAAAGACTGAAAGCTTTGCTCCAAAATGTCAGGATCAAGACAAGTGACTTTGTTCTTATCACTTCCACTCACCACTGTATTGGAGGTTTTAGGCAGGGTAATTAATCAAAAGAAAAAAACTAAGTTTTCCAGTTTGGGAAAAATAAAGTAAAATTATCTGTTTCCAGATGGCATAATCTTGCATACAGAAATTCCTAAGGAATTCACACACATACACACACACACACACACACACACACACACTTAAAACTAATAAATGAGCTCAGAAAGGTTGCAGGTAAAAGATCAGAGTACAAAAATCGACGTATTTCTTCTTCTTTTTTTAATTGTAACATATTTTATTTAACCCAATTTGTTCAAAGTAGTAACACTTCAACATGTAAGTAATAGAAAATTTTCAAATAGAGCATTTCACATTCTGTCCCCATACTAAGTCTGATGCCCAGTGCCCCGTGTGCTCTTTGTGGCACCTCTCCCAGGCACACCGGCTCCCCATGGGACAGCAGCTCCATAGAGCGTAAGCGCTATGCTCCTTCCAACATTCCCAGCCAAGGCACTGTGTGAGTTTCAGTCTCTTCCCTCTCTCTTTTTCAAAATGTATCTTTATTGTTGCAAGTATTACAGATGTCCCTCCCCCTGCTCCACTTCCCCACCCTGCTGCTGCCCCCTCACCAGGACTTCACCACAGGATTGTCTGTGACCATGGGTTATGCAAATATGCATGTCAGTTCTTTGGTTAACCTCTCCCCCTCCACCTTCTCTCTGAGAATGGTCAGTCTGTTGCTTGCTTCCATGTCTCTGGATCTATTTTGTCAGTTTATTTTGTTCATTCAATTCCACATGTGAGTGAGACCATGTGGTACTTGTCTTTCTCTGACTGACTTATTTCACTTAACATGATACTCTCCAGGTCCCTCCATGCTGTCTCAAAGGGTAAGAGATGCTTCTTTACTGCTGCATCGTATTCCATGGTGTAAATGTACCACAGCTTTTTATCCACTCATACTGGTGGGCACTCAGGCTGTGTCCAGATCTTAGCTATTGTACATTGTGCTGCTATGAACATAGAAGTACATACATTCTTTCTGACTGGTGTTTCTGTTTTCTTGGGATATATTCCTAGAAGTGGGATCACTAGGTCAAATGGCAGTTCCATATTTAATTTTTTGAGGAAACTCCATACTGTTTTTCCACAGTGGCTGCATCAGTCTGCATTCCCACCAATAGTGCGCTAGGGTTCCCTTTTCTCCACATCCTCACCAGCACTTGTTGTTTATTTATTTATTGACTAGAGGCAAGGTGCATAAAATTCGTGCACTGGGGAGGGGTGTCCCTCAGCCCAGCCTGCACCCTCTCACAATCTGGGACTGCTGGCTCCCAACCACTCGCCTGCCTGACTGCCTCATTGCCCCTAAACGCTTCTGCCTGCCAGCCTGATCTCCCCTAACCACTCCCCTGCCAGCCTCATTGATGCCTAACTGCTCCCCTGCTGGCCCGATCACCCCTAACTGCCCTCCCCTGCAGACCTGGTCCTCCCCAACTTCCCTCCCTCCCCTGCCAGCCTGGTCACCCCCAACTGCCCTCCCTCTGTCCTTGCACTGGCCCAGCCACCTGGCTCAGCCCCTCCCCCATCACAAACTGCTCAGCTCAGGCTCTGGCCCAGGCCATCCTGGAGGCAGGAGCATGCACAGTTTCTTGCAGACCCAGAAGCAGCTGTGGAGTGGGAAGCTGGCAGGTTCTTCCTGAGGAGGGTGTTGGTGCTTTAAAGCTGATGTTCTCCGTCCACCTCCCAGCAGGGAAGGCTCAGGGCGCTGCAGGCGCTGAAGTCCTTGTCGAAGTCCCTGCTCCAGAGCCTCTCGCAGCGCTGAGTGGAGGCACCATGTTCCTTTTGGAATAAACTGAGGATCGATCAGAGCCTGCGGGCTGGGGGGGAGGGACCAAGAGCTCTGCCTTCTGCCTGCCTGCCAGTCCCCAGTCCTGCCCTGGCTGCCACCCAGCCTGGTTCCCCATGGTTCCCCATTGGCCATCCAGTAATTGGAGCCAGCAGGCTATGGGGAGGGATCAAGAGGTGGTCAATGCACCTCATAGCAACTGGTCAATCAGTCATTCCAGTCGTTACACCATTATGGTCACTGGCCTTTTATTATATAGGATATAGATATGTAGAATCTAATAAATAAAATAATAGAAACACACACACACACACACACTCATAGATCCAGAGAAAAAGTTGATGGTTGCCAAAATGGAGGGAGATTAGGGGGCTGGGTGAAAAAAATGGAAGGAATTAAGAAGTACAAATTGACAGTTATAAGCACAGTCCCTGGGATGTAAAGTACAGGAGATGGAATATAGTAAATTTATTATAATAACTATATATGTGTTAGATGAATACTGGAATTATCAAGGGCAATCACTTCATAATTCTAATCACTATGTGGTACACCTGAAACTAATATAATATTATGCCATGTAATTGAATTTTTTAAAAATTTTTTTTATTGTCTAAAGTTTTACATATGTCTCCTTTTTCCACAAGTGACCCGCCCCCCAGCCATTCCCACCCCAGGCAAGCCCCCACCACCCCAGTGTCTGTGTCCACTGGTTATGCTAATATGCATGCATACAAGTCCTTTGGTTGCTCTCTAACCTTCAGCCCCCTCCCCCTACCATTTGTCTCTAGATCTATTCTTGTTCATCAAATTATGTTGATCATTATATCCCACATATGAGTGAGATCATGTGACATTTATCTTTCTCTGACTGGCTTATTTCACTTAGCATAATGCTCTCCAGTTCTATCCATGCTGTTGCAAATGGTAAAAGTTCCTTTTTTATAGTGGCATAGTATTCCATTGTGTAGATGTACCACAGTTTTCTAATCCACTCATCTGCTGATGGGCACTTAGGCTGTTTCCAAATCTTAGCTACTATAAATTGTGTTGCTATGAACATAGGGGTGTGTATATCCTTTCTGACTGGTGTTTCTGGTTTCTTGGAATATAGTCCTAGAAGTGGGATCACTGGGTCAAATGGGAGTTCCATATTTAACTTTCTGAGGAAACTCCATACTGTCTTCCACAGTGGCTGCACCAGTCTTCATTCCCACTAGTGAAGGAGGGTTCCTTTTTCTCCACATCCTTGCCAGCACTTGTTGTTTGTTGATTTGTTGATGATAGCCATTATGACAGGTGTGAGGCGGTACCTCATTGTTGCTTTGATTTGCATCTCTTGGATGATTAGTACTTTGAGCATGTTTTCATATGTTTCTGGGCCTTCTGTATGTCCTCTTTCAAAAAGTGTCTATTTAGATCCTTTGCCCATGTTTTTTATTGGATCATTTATCTTCCTTTTATTAAGTTGTATGGAGTCCCACTTGTTTATTTTCTCCTTAGTCTCCATTCACTAGGAGCTGTGTCATTAACAATATGTCTGCTATTTTGCTGCCTATGGAGTCTTGTAGGATTTTTATGGTTTCCTGTCTTACATTCAAGTCCTTTAGCCATTTTGAGTTTGTTTTGTGTATGGTGTAATTTGGTAATCTAGTTTCATTTTTTTGCATGTATCTGACCAAATTTCCCAGCACCATTTATTGAAGAGACTATCCTGATCCCATTGTATCCTCTTGCCTCCTTTGTCAAATATTGATTGAGCATAATGGCCTGGGTCAATTTCTGGGTTCTCTGTTCTGTTCCATTGGTCTATATGTCTGTTCTTGTGTTGTACCAGGCAGTTTTGAGAACCATGGCTTGGTAATATAGTATGATGTCTGGTATTGAGATCCCTCAAACTTTGTTCTTCTTTCTCAGGACAGCTGTGGCTATTCAGGGTTTTTTTTCTATTCCAGATGAATTTTTGAAGAGTTTGTTCTAGATCTTTGAAGTATGCCATTGGTATTTTAATGGGTATTGTATTGAATCTGTAGATTGCTTTGGGTAATATGGACATTTTAATGATGTTGATTCTACCAATCCATGAACATGGTATGTTTTTCCATTTGTTTATGTCTTCCTCTATCTCTTTTTCTAATGTCCTATAGTTTTCCATGTACATATGTTTTACGTTCATTCCTAGGTATCTTATTTATTTTCTTGGTGCAATGGTAAATGGGATTGGTTTTTTTGTTGTTTGTTTCTCTTTCTGTGGGTTCATTATTGGTGTATAAAAAGGCCATAGATTTTTGGTTGATAATTTTGTATCCTGCTACATTGCTAAATTTATATTAGGTCTAGTAGTTTTTTGACGGAGTCTTTGGGGTTTTCTATGTATAGTATCATGTCATCTGCGAATAAGAAGAGTTTTACTTCTTCTTTTCCAATTTGGATGCCTTTTATTTCTTCTTGTCTGATTGATATGGCTGGCACTTCCAGTACTATGATGAACAGGAGTGGTGAAAATGGGCATCCCTGTCTTGATCCTGTTCTTAGGGGAAATGAGTTTAGGTTTTGCCCATTGAGTATGATGTTGGCTGTAGGTTTGTCATATAGGGCTTTTATTATGTTGAGGTATGATCCCTCTATTCCCACTTTGCTGAGAGTTTTTATCAAAAAAGGGTGTCGGATTTTGTCAAATGCTTTTTCTTCATCGATTGATATGATTATGTGATTTTTGTCTCTCAGTTTTTTTATGTGATGTATCACATTTATTGATTTGCAATATTGTACCATCGTTGCATCCCTAAAATAAATACCACTTGGTCATGGTGTATGATCTTTCTAATGTAATGCTGAATCCAATTTGCTAGAATTTTGTTGAGGATTTTAGCAACTATGTTCATCAAGGATATTGGCTTGTAGCTCTCATTTTTCTGTGTTGTCTTTATCTGATTTTGGGATTAGGGTAATGCTGACTTCATAGAATGAGCTTGGAAGTGTGCCTTCCTCTTGAATTTTTTGGAATAGTCTGAGTAGGATAGTTCTTCTTTGAGTGGTTGGTAGAATTCCCCTGTAAAGCCATCTGGACCAGGGTTTTTGTTTGCTGTAAGATTTTTGATCACTGCTTCAATTACTTTGATAGTTATCGGCCTATTCACGTTTTGTTATTCTTCCTGATTAATTTTGGGAGCTTGAATTTTTCTAAGAATATGTTTATTTCATCTAGGTTGTCCATTTTGTTGGAATAAAATTGTTCATAGTATTTTTTCATAATCATTTGTATTGCTGTGAGATCGGTTTTTACTTCACCTCTTTCATTTCTGATTTTGTTTATTTAGGTCAGTGGGTCCCAAACTTATTTGGCCTACCGCCCCCTTTCCAGAAAAAAATATTACTCAGCCCCTGGAAATTAATTTTTTTAAAATTTTAATAGCAGTTACTCATCACCCCCAAATGCACCTGTGGCCATCACCGCCCCCCTGGATCACTGCAGCGCTCACCGGGGGGCAGTAGTGCCCACTTTGGGAATCACTGATTTAGGTCCTCTCTCTTTGCTTCTTGGTAAGCCTGGCTAGAGGTTCATCAATCTTGTTTATCCTTTCAAAGAACCAGCTCTTTCTTTTGTTAATCTTTTGTATTGTTTTTTGGTCTCTATGTCATTTATTTATGCTCTGATATTTATTATTTCCTCCCTTCTGCTTATGCTGGGCTTTTCTTGTTGCTCTCTTTCTAACTCTTTCAGTTGTAAAATTAAGTAATTTATTACCATTTTTTCTTGTTTTTTGAGGTAGACCTGTAGAACTATGAACTTCCCTCTCAAGACTGCTTTCAATGTGTCCCATAGATTTTGGATTGCTGTGTTTTCATTGTCGTTTGTTGCCATGATGCTTTTTATTTCTTCTTTGATCTCTCTGGTAAACCAGTCATTGTTTAATAGCATGCAATTTAGTCTCCAGGTGTTAGATCTTTTTATTGTTTTTATTGTAGTTGATTTCTAATTTTATGCCATTGTGCTCTGAGAAAGATGCTTGATATGATTTCTATCTTCTTGAATTTGAAGAGACTTTGCCTGTGTCCCAATATGTGGTTTATCTTTGAAAATGACCCATGTGCATTTGAGAAGAATGTATATTCTGTGGCTTTAGGGTGAAATGTTCTGAAGAGGTCAATTAATTCCATCTGATGTAGTGACTCATATAGGATTGATGTTTCTTTGCTGATTTTTTGTTCAGAGGATTTGTCCAGTGGTGTTAGTAGGGTATAAAGAACCGTACTATGACTGTATTGCTGTCAATATCTCCCTTGATATCCTCCAGAGGTTTTTTTATGTATTTGGGTGCTCTTATATTGGGTGCATATATATTTACCAGATTTATATATTCTTATTGAATACTCCCTTTAGTATTATGAAGTGGCCTTCCTTATCTCTTGTTATGTCCTTCACTTTGAGATCTAATTTGTCAGATATAAGTATTGCTACCCCAGCTTTTCCCTTTTCATTTCCATTCTCCTGAAAAACCTTTTCCATCCCTTCACCATCAGTCTGTGTGAGTCCTTTGTTCTGAGGTGGGTTTCCTGTAGACAGCAGATATGTGGGTCATGTTTTTTTATCCACTCAGCTCCCCTATGTATTTTGATTGGGGCATTTAATCCATTTACATTTAAAGTTATTATTGATAGGTACTTGTTTGTCACCATTTTTATTCTTTATGCCTGTGTTCCTTCTTCCCTTCCTATTTCTTCTTTTTACAGCAGACCTTTTAGCATTTCTTGCATTGCTGGTTTGGTGGTAATAAACTCCCTTAGTCCTTTTTTGTCTGTGAAGATACTGATTTCACAATCAATTTTGATTGATAGCCTTGCTGGGTACAGTATTCTTGGATTCAGACCCTTGCTTGGCATAATTTTGTATGTTCCATTCTATTCCCTTTTGGCCTGATGTGTTCCTGTTGAGAAATCAGTCTATAATCTGATGAGAGATCCCTTGTAGGTAACTTTCTGTCTCTCTCTGGCAGCCTGTAAGATTCTTACTTTGTCGTTGGTGTTTGCCAATTTAATTATAATGTGTCTTGGTGACGGTCTTTTGGGGCTCATCTTGTTTGGACTCTGGGAGCTTCTTGGACTTGTGTGAGTTTTTTTTTCCCAATATCAGGGGTGTTTTCTGTCATAATTTCTTCAAACAAGTTTTCTATTTCTTGCTCAGATTCCTCTCCTTCTGGCACTCCTATTAAGCAGATGTTGTTTCATTTCATGTTGTCCCAAATTTCCCGTAGGCTGTCCTCCTGTTTTTTAAGTGTGTTTTTTTTTCTAGATGCTGCTCTACTTGGGTATTTTTTCCTACCTTATCTTCTAGCTCACTGATGTGGTCCTCCACTTCTTCTAGTCTACTGTTGATGCTTTCTATTGAGGTTCTTTATTGCAGTCATTTTTCATTTCTTCTTGGTTATTCATTTCCTCTTTGTTCTTACACATATTGTTGAATTTGTCTTCCAACCTTTTCAGCATCCTTATGACCATTGCTCTGAAATCTTTCTCTGACATATTGCTTGCCTCCATTTCATTTAATTCCTTGTCTGGTGATTCCTCTTATTTTTTTTATTTGGGCTGTTTCTTTGTCTTCCCATGATCGCTCCTCTCAGGGTGTCTGGTTATGTAGCTCTCTCTCTCCTTCATTGACTTAAAGGCACAAAATACAACACAAAGAGATACAACACACAAGGCACCAAACACAAAATGTATTCATGATATTAATAACCCCAAATAAAAGTGACCACCAGAGAACTAGGGGATAGAAAAGAGTGCAAAAATGATACTGAGTAAAGGAAAAAATGTAAGAGAGAAAAGAAAGGGAAGAAAAAAGAAGAGATAAAAAGTGTGTGTCTATGGGGAGAAAACTCCAATAAACAACAACTACAGGGTTTCCTGTAGACAGCAGTTATATGGGTCATGTTTTCTTATCTACTCAGCTACCCAAGTCTTTTGATTGGGGCATTTAATCCATTTACATGGAAAGTTATTATTGATAGGTACTTGTTTGTCACCATTTTTATTCTTTATGTCTGTGTTCCTTCTTCCCTTCCTATTTCTTCTTTTTACAGCAGACCCTTTAGCATTTCTTGCATTACTGGTTTGGTGGTAATAAACTCCCTTAGTCCTTTTTTGTCTGTGAAGATACTGATTTCACCCACATTCAAAAAATGCAAATATCAAGCCCCCGGAAATGAATGCAAACAACAAACAACAACTAATCCTTAAAAAAATGAAATAACAAACACCCAAACAACAAATACCCAGATGAATCTGAGGAGGCAGAGCTTAGTTTGAGAAGGTAAGGTCAAGGAATTGAAAGAATGGAGAAATAGTCACAATTCAGTATAGAGGAGGTAGAAAGAGAATGAGTGTATAAGAAGAAAAGTAAAAATAATAATATAAAAAAGAGAAAATATGTATATATTAAAAGTATATATATGAAAATTTATGTATATATAAATATGTCCCCTTTCTTTAATCTATCTATCTATGCATTTGTCTACTCTTGGAAAAGGAGAATAGAGAGTAGAGAGGCCTGAGTTGGTGATTGGAATTAATTAGGCTATTAGTAGAAGAGGAGAACAAGCAAAGAGAGGAAAAACAGACTAAAAAAATCAAATTAACAAACAATCAAACAAACACCAACAAGACTGAAAGAAAAAAAAAGAAAAAAAGGAAGAAATAATTTGGATAATGAAGAAAGAGAAGAGAGAAATGTGCATGGACTTCGAGCAGGGGAAAGGAAAATAGATATATGAGTAAGATAAATTTTTAACAAGGAGAATAAAGAAAGGATAGAGAAAAACTAAAGCAGGAACAGGGTAAGAAAAACATGACAAAAAAAGGGATATGTGAGGAAGAGTGTGTCGGCATAAAGGAAATATTGAGATAGAATAAAATAATGCTAAAAGAAAAAGAAAAATAGAATGTAGAACACTAACCCCAAAATAAAATAAATTAAAATAAAGAAAAAATAAAATAAAATAAAACTTTTAAAAAGGTTAAATAATAGTAATAATAATAATAATTAAAAATAAATATATAATAATAAAAAAGTAAAATCAAATGAGAAAAAAATTAGTTTCTTAAATAAAAAAAAGTGAAATAGTGAAGGTCGTTCACTTCTTCTACTGTTCTGCTTGGCACATCTGTTTCCTGTCAGGTAGTCAGCACAGTATTGGAGTTCTCTACAATCCACCTCTCCTCTGTGTCATAAGCCACAGCCCTGTTTTCAAGCAGGCAGGATCTCTCTGTTCACTTCGTTTCTCAGTTGTATTTACACAAGAGTCAATTTCTGACACAACCCCTGCGTGGCAGTGTTTCTGTATTAATATCCAGGACTAAAAGGCCCCTGCTGCACTTAATACTGGGTTGGAGGGACAGACTATCCCAGTGCTGTTTTCCTGCTCATCTCTCCCCACTCTGTTCTCTAGTTTCCACAAAAACAACTTTCCCCTGCAGTCTCAGTGAGAGTTTTTAATTGGAAGATCCTATGTACTGGACTTAGCAAGCAAAAGCCAGCAGGTAAAAAGTAAAAACAAATAAAAATAAAAAATTAAATAAAATAAAAAATACAACAATGGAAGCACACAGTTGTGTCTTTTTCCCCTGTCTCTGCACAGCCGGTACAGAACTTCAGGCTGCCTTTCTTGGCCCAGCCCAGCTGTGGGATAATATCTAGAGTCCCCTTCTGCCAGCAGCCCTGTGGACCCCCTTCCACATTCAAGGGCTACACTGACCCCAATAGCCGTGGATTTTGTGGGGTGCAGTCTTCCTCTGAGACTCTAGTCCCTGCTCTGCATGTTTCTCCCTCCAGCCTGGTTCCCAGATCTCACCTTTCTCCAGGCAATCTCTGACCTTTCTGTCCATGATTGCCTCACCAGCTGTGTTTAATTTACCAGTTCCAGGTGGGTGCTGTTTGATTCAGCTGTTCCTTCTATCTGCTCTGTGAGAAGGCGCAGGACCCCTCTGCGTATTCGGCACCGCTTTGTCTCCCCCTGGACAGACTTTTCAGGCACCCGCGGTTGAGGAGGCTGGAGTCCTGGTGTTCATGGGTTCGCAGCTGAGGCAGTTGGTCCCTGGGCGATATGGTTGTAGGGTCCCAGGAGGTATCCAATGTCTGCCCAGTTGAAGGTAAGGCTGGGCTTCCAAGCACAGCCAGTCTCCCCTTCAAGATGGTGTGGTCTCTGTAGCAGAGCCAGCTGCTCCGGGAGAGATTTCAGCAGCAGCAGAGGTTGCCCAACCAGGGGAGCCCAGTCCGCCAGTCCCCAAAAGTCTGGTGGAATATAGTTGTCCACCACTCACAAATACAGACACTCCCCGCATGTCCACGTACTCTCCTTTCACTCTATCACTCACACACTATCTTGCAGCCTGCCATCCCATCAGCCGCCATCTTGGATCCTCTTAATTTTTTTTTTTTTAATTTTTAAAAGCGTATGCTGATAAAGAGGTTAGGGCTAAATAGAATAAGGCAAGAGGCAAAATAAACAACTAAAACATAAACCTATACATTTATAGTCCATTGATTTTTTGATAAATATGTCAAGACAATTCAATAGGGAAGGAACAGTCTTTGCAAAAAAAATGGCATTAAAACAACTGGATATCTACATGTAAATGAATGAAATTGAGTTTATCTAAAAATACATCAAAAAACAAAAATTTATAGCTAAAATGCTCTTAGAAAAAAACATAGAGGTATAACCTCATGACTTTAGAATACACAATTGTTTCTTAGCTATACCACCAAAAGCACAAGCAACAACAACAACAACAACAAAAAAACACAGATAAATTGAACTTCACCAAAATTAATAACTATTGTGCATTAATAAAGTAAACAGATAGCCCACAGAATGGGAGAGAGCATTTTCAAAATAAATCTGATAAAAGTCTAGCATTCAGAATATATTATTGACACTTGTAAGTAAACAATAAAAAATCAAATAATCTAATTTTTAAAGGAGCAAAAAATTTGAATAGATATTGCTTTGAAGAAGATATATAAGTGGCCGATGAAAAAATATTCAACACCCCCCAAAGCCCTCCCCTTTGGGATGTAAAGTACAGCATAGGAGATACAGTCAATAATATTATCATACCTATGTATGGTGGCAGTGGGCACTGGAAATGCCAGGGGAACACTGTAAAGTATATGATTGTCTAGCCACTATGCTATACATCTGAAACTGATACAAAATTATATTGAATGTAAACTGTAATTGAAAAAATTTTTAAATGTTTTAAAAAAGATACTCAACATAATAAATCATTAGGGAAGTGCAAATCAAAACCATGGCCAGATGCCACCTCATGCCCCTATGATAGATATAATTGAAAGGACAGGCAATAACAAGTGTTTTCAAGGATGTAATTCGACTGGAGAAACTGGAAGCCTCCTTCATTGGGAGTAGTAATGTAAAATAGTGCAGATACTTTAGAAAACAATTTGACAGTTTCTCAAGATAAATAAAGTATATGTCTACAAAAGACTCATACATGAATGCTCATAACATTATTCACAATAACCAAAATATGGGAACAACTCAAATGCCCACCAGCTTATGTCTGGATAAATAAATGGTGCATGTTCTTACAATGGAATGCTACTCAGCCACAAAGTACTCATATATACTAGAAGATTAAACCTGAAAACATTAAGATAAATATTAGAAGCCAAACCTCTCCCCAAAAAAAGGCCATATACTGTATGGTAGCATTTATGTGAAATGTTCAGAATAGACAAAACATAGAGCCAAAAGTAGATTCATGATTGCCAGGGACAGAGGGGGCGTAGGAAATGGGGGTCGCTGCTGACAGACACCGAGTGTCTTATCTAGAGTGAGATAGTGCTGATGCTGCACAAGCCTGTGAATACACCAAAAAGTACTAAATTGTGCAACTTAAAAAATAGATTTTATGATAAATGACCTTTATCTCAATTTTTTAAAATAATAGATAACCTCTAACTTATCACAAGAAAATATTAGACAAACACAGAATGAGGAATGTTTTCTTTTGTTTTGTTTTTTAAGGAAGGAGAGTATTCTTCAAAAATGTCAATGTCATAAAACTATGTGGAAATGTTCTACATTAAAGAATGATGAAAAGGCAAACAACCAAATACAATACCCAGTACTAGACTGGACCCTGTACTCAAGGGGAAAATGCTGTAAAGGATATTAGATCAACTGCTATATTGGAATATGGAATGATAGAGTAGATAAAATAATTATATCAACTTAAATTTCTGAAGCTGAGAACTGTGTTGTAGTTATTTAAGAGAATATCCTTACCCTTGGGAAATACATACTGAATTAAGGAGAAAGAGACAGATTTATTTATCTAACAATCTATAGAATGAGAGCATGCAAATGATAAAGCTCATGGAGTAAAAGATTAGCAATAGGTGAATCAAGATAAAGAATGTACATGTGCCCTTTATACTCCTCTTATTCTAGCAATCTTTCTGTAAGTAAGGGATTATTTCTAAACAATACAGGGAGATCAGTCCTTTCTTAAAAAAATTGTTTTATTTCTTAAAGTATTACAAAGGGTATTACATATGTCTCTTTTTTTTCCCCGCCCTTGACAATCTCCTGGCCTCCTCTACCCCCCAGTGTCTTATGTCCATTGGTTATGCTTATATGCATGCATATAAGTCCTTTGGTTGATGTCTTACCCCCCGCTTCTGCCCCCCTACTCTCCCCGGCCTTCCCGCTGCAGTTTGGCAATCTCTTTGAGGCAGCTCTGCCTCTGTATCTATTTTTGTTCATAAGTTTATAATGGTCTTTATTTTCCCTGAATGAGTGAGATCATGTGGTATTTGTCCTTCATTGACTGGCTTATTTCACTTAGCATAATGCTCTCCAGTTCCATCGATGCTGTTGCAAATGGTAAGAATTCCTTCTTTTTTACAGCAGCATAGTATTCCTTCGTGTAGATGTACCACAGTTTTCTAATCCATTCATCTACTGATGGGCACTTAGGCTGTTTCCAGATCTTAGCTATGGTGAATTGTGCTGCTATGAACATATGGGTGCATATATCCTTTATGATTCATGTTTCTGGTTTCTTGGGATATATTCCTAGAAGTGGGATCACAGGGTCAAATGGAAGTGCCATTTTTAGTTTTTTGAGGAAACTCCATACTGTCTTCCATAGTGGCTGCACCAGTCTGCATTCCCACCAGCAGTGCACAAGTGTTCCTTTTTCTCCACATCCTCTCCAGCACTTGTCGTTTGTTGATTTGTTGATGATAGCCAGTCTGACAGGTGTGAGATGGTACCTCATTGTTGTTTTGATTTGCATCTCTCAGATGATTAGTGACTTTGAGCATGTTTTCATATGTCTCTTGGCTTTCTGAATGTCCTCTTTTGAAAGGTGTCTATTTAGGTCCTATGCCCATTTTTTGATTGGATTGTTTATCTTCTTTTTGTTAAGTTGTATGAGTTCCCTATAAATTTTGGAGATTAGGCTCTTATCAGATATGACATTGGCAAATATGTTCTCCCATGCAGTGGGCTTTATTGTTGTTTTGTTGATGGTTTATTTTGCTGTGCAGAAGCTTTTTATTTTGATGTAGTCCCATTTGTTCATTTTCTCCTTAGTTTCAAGTGCCCTAGGAGCAGTATCAGTGAAGAAATTGCTTCAGCATATGTCTGAGATTTTGTTGCCTTTGGATTCTTCTAGAATTTTTATGGTTTCCCGTCGTACATTTAAGTCCTTTATCCATTTTAAGTTTATTTTTGTGTATGGTGTAAATTGGTGGTCTAGTTTCATTTTCTTTCATGTATCTGTCCAATTTTCCCAACACCATTTATTGAGGAGACTATCTTGACTCCACTGTATGTTCTTGCCTCCATTGTCAAATATTAATTGAGCATATCGGTTCGGGCAGATTTCTGGGCTCTCTATTCTATTCCATTGATCTATATGTCTGTTCTTGTGCCAGTACCAGGCAATTTTGAGAACAGTGGGTTTGTAATACAGTTTGATATCTGGTATTGAGATCCCACCTACTTTCTTCTTTCTCAGGATCGCTGCAGCTATTCGGGGTCTTCTTATATTCCAGATGAATTTTTGGATAGTTCGTTCTAGATCTGTGAAATATGCTGTTGGTATTTTAATGGGAAGTGCGTTGAATTTATAGATTGCTTTGGGTAGTATGGACATTTTAATGATGTTGATTCTACCAATCCATGAACACGGTATGTTCTTCCATCTGTTTATGTCTTCCTCTATCTCTTTTTTCAATGTCCTGTAGTTTTCTGAGTAGAGGTCTTTTACCTCTTTAGTTAAGTTTATTCCTAGGTAGCTTAATATTTTTGGTAAATGGGATTGTTTTTTTAGTCTCTCTTTCTGAAAGTTCACTACTGGTGTATAGAAATGCCTCAGATTTCTTGGGGTTAATTTTGTATCCTGCTACATTGCCAAATTCATGTATTAAGTCTAGTAGTTTTTTGATGGAGTCTCTAGGGTTTTGTATGTATAATATCATGTCGTCTGCAAATAAGGACAGTTTTACTTCCTCTTTTCCAATTTGGATGCCTTTTATTTCTTCTTCTTGCCTAATTGCAATGGCTAATACTTCCAGTACTATGTTGAACAGGAGTGTGAGAGTGGGCATCCCTGTCTTGTTCCTGTTCTTAGGGGAAATGGTGTTAGTTTTTGTCCATTGAGTATGATGTTGGCTGTGGGTCTGTCATATATGGCTTTTATTATGTTGAGGTATGATCCTTCTACTCCCACCTTGCTGAGAGGTTTTATCAAAAATGGGTGTTGGATTTTGTCAAATGCTTTTTCTGCATCAATTGATATGACTATGTGGGTTTTTTCTTTCAATTTGTTTATGTGATGTATCTCGTTTATTGATTTGTGGATATTGTACCATCCTTGCATCCCTGGGATAAATCCTACTTGGTCATGGTGTATGATCTTTCTGATGTACTGCTAGATCTGATTTGCTAAGATTTTGTTGAGGATTTTGGCATCTATGTTTATGAGGGTATTGGCCTGTAATTCTCCTTCATTCTGTTGTCTTTCCCTGGTTTTGGTATTAGGGTGATGCTGGCTTCATAGAATGAGCTTGGAAGTGTTCCTTCCTCTTGAATTTTTTGTAGTAGTCTGAGGAGGGTAGGTTTTAGTTCTTCCTTGAATGTTTGGTAAAACCCCCCTGTGAAGCCGTCTGGTCCTGGGCTTTGGTTTGCTGGAAGCTTTTTGATGACTGCTTCAATTTCTTCCATAGTTATTGGTCTGTTGAGATTTTTAGATTCTTCTTGATTGAGTTTTGGAATGTTGTATTTTTCTAGGAACATGTCCATTTCCTCCAGGTTGTCTAGTTTGTTAGAGTAGAGTTGTCCACAGTATTGTTTTTAACAATCATTTGTATTTCTGTGGTGTCTGTTGTTATTTTGCCTCTATCATTTCTGATTTGGTTTATTTGGGTCCTCTCTCTTTGCTTCTTGGTGAGCCTGGCTAGAGGTTCGTCAATCTTGTTCATCCTTTCAAACACCAGCTCTTGGTTTCATTGATTTCATGTATTGTTTTTTTGGTCTCTATGTCATTTATTTCTGCTCTAATCTTTATTTTCTCCTTCCTTCTGCTCACTCTGGGGTTTTCTTGTTGCTCTCTTTCTAGTTCTTTGAGATGTAGAGTTAGATGATTTACTACCATTTGTTCTTGTTTTTTGAGATAGGCCTGTAGAGCTATAAACTTCCCTCTCAGGACTGCTTTCATTATGTCCCATAGGTTTTGGATTGTTGTGTTTTCATTGTCATTAGTTTCCAGGATGTTTTTAATTTCTTCTTTGATCTCATTGGTAACCCAATCAATATTTAATAACATGCTATTCAGCTTCCAAGTGTTTGAGTATTTGGGGTTGTTTTTATTGTAGTTTATTTCTAATATTATGCCATTGTGGTTTGAGAAGGTGGTTAGTATGATTTCAATGTTCTTGAAATTGGGGAGACTTTGTTTGTGACCCAATATGTGGTCTATTTTTGAATATGTCTTATGAGCACTTGAGTAGAATGTATATTCCGTCGCTTTGGAATGAAGTGTTCTGAAGATGTCAATTAAGTCCATTTGATCTATTGAGTCATTTAGGATTGCTGTTTCTTTGCTGTTTGTTTGTCTAGAGGATTTATCCAGTGATGTCAGTGGTGTATTAAAGTCCCCTACTATGATTGTATTGTTGTCAATCTCTCTTTTGATATCTTCCAGGAATTTTTGTATGTATTTGGGTGCTCCTGCATTGGGTGCATATATGTTTATCAGGGTTGTTTCTTCTTGTTTTATTGATCCCTTTAGTATTATGAAGTGGCCTTCCTTATCTCTTCTTATGGCCTTCACTTTGAGGTCTATTTTGTCTGATATAAGTATTGCTACCCCAGCTTTCTTTTCCTTTCCATTTGCCTGAAAGATATTTTTCTATACCTTCACTTTCAGTCTGTGTGAGTCCCTTCTAATGAGGTGGGTCTCTTGTAGACAGCAAATGTATGGGTCATGTTTTTTTATCCATTCAGCCACTTGATGTCTTTTATGTCTTTTGGTTGGAGCATTTAGTCTGTTTACATTTAAAGTTATTATTGAAAGGTACTTGTTTGTAGCCATTTCTTTTGTGTGTGTGTGTGAGGCTATTTTCTTTCTGAACTTTTTATTTCTTCTTTTTACACCAGTCCCTTTAGCATTTCTTGCATTGTTGGCTTGGTGGTAATAAACTCCCTTAGCCTTTTTTTGTCTGTGAAGCTTCTTATTTCCCCTTCAATTTTGAATGATAGCCTTGCTGGATAGAGTATTCTTGGATTCAGTCCTTTGCTTTGCATCACTTTGTAGATTTCCGTCCATTCTTTTCTGGCCTGATGTGTTTCTGTTGAGAAATCATTTGATAGTCTAATGGGAGATCCCTTGTATGTAACTTTCCATCTCTCTCTTGCAGCCTGTAAGATTCTCTCTTTGTCCTGAACATTTGCCATGGTAATTATGATGTGTCTTGGTGTGGGTCTTTTTGGGTTCACCTTGTTTGGGACTCTCTATGCTTGTGTGACTTTTTTCTTCCCCACCTCAGGGAAGTTTTCTGACATTATTTCCTCAAATAGGTTTTCTAACCCTTGTTCCTCTTTCTGTTGTTCTGGCACCCCTATTATTCATATGTTGTTTTGTTTCATGTTGTCCCATAGCTCCCTTAGGCTCTCCTCCTGTCTTTTAATTTTTTTCTCCAATTGCTGTTCAGTTTTAGTGTGTTTTGTTTCCCTGTCTTCTAATTCGCTAATTCGGTCCTTCGCTTCTCCCAGTCTACTGTTGATACTTTCAATGGTATTTTTTATTGCAGCTATATCACTCTTCATTTCTTCTTGGTTCTTACATAATTTATTGATTTTTTTCATCTGTTTCTTCTTGCTTCTTGCATAAGTTGTTGATTTTTTCCTCCATCCAGTTTATGCATCCTAGGACCCTTAATCTGAATTCTTTTTCTGTTATGCTGCATGCCTTGGTTTCACTTAGCTGCTTTTCTGGCAAGTCCTCCTTTTCTTTCCTTTGGGGGTTTCTTGGTCTGCCCATGTTTGATCTCACCGACATATCTAGATGTTGAGTTGTTCAGTGGCTGCTCCCTGGGTGGCAGTGGCTCCTCGGCCGGTTGTGGTAGCAGCTGCTCCTCAGTTGGCAGCAGCTCCTGTGGTGGGTGCTGTTCACCGCTGTGGTGGCTCCTCTGGCTGGTGGAGGGAGGCTTCACACACAGCTGCTGTTCCTCAGACAGAGGGTGTGGTGATCAGGAGGCTGCTGTTCCTTGAATCGAGATCAGTTCTTTTGAGAGGAGCAATTATCATATTATTCTGGGATGCAGAAACATGGAGGCTTGAAAGTTTTTGCCTAGAAAGTTCTTGAAAGAACCTGCATGTACTCCTTAGACTGTGAGTTGCAAAGAGATAGTTTGCCAACTGTCACCTGGACAAATGTGAACAATGGTTGGGCAAGGAAAGAGGACAGTGGTAGGTCAACTTTACCTCCACCATCTGCAGGAAAGGGTTGCAGAATGAGGCTGAAGTAAAACCAAGATAATTAGTTTTTGTTTAAAGTCATGACTTCCAAACTCAAGGTGCCAGTAGGGCTGCTGCAATCCTGCCATCACATCTTCCTTCTCCTTTCTCCTCCTCCTTCTTTTTCAAATCTTCACCCCTCTCTCTCCTCAAACCTGCAGCACCTCTTCATTCCCAGATGGTCTTTGTAGTGGGCAGTTCCATGCTCTGTCCAGATTCCCTTCCACGTATTTCTATGGTGACAGCTCCCAAATTCAGATCTTCAGCCTAGATACTTGACCTCCACTTTTCAGACTTAATGAGTCAAAAAAAAAAAAGAAACTTCTGTTTCTCACTAACCCCCAAATGAGCCCTGTTTCTCCTGCAGCCTTTCCCTTTGAGTTAACGCAGGGCCATCAGCCCAGCTGCTAGTGAAGTCTCTGGAGTCCCTTGTTTCTTTCTATCTTGCATTCTCTGCAGAAAGGAACGCTGTTGGATCCACCCTCAGAAGGTTCAGAATGTGACTATGGCTCTCCTCCCTCCCAGTGAAAGCTGCACCACCGCTCCCCTGGATGATGCGGTCCCCACTAACTGGTCTTCCCACTTTGGACCTTGACTTTCTTAGTTTATTTGCCCAGAAGCCAGAGAGATCGTGTTAAGCTGTGAGTCAGACCACATCCTTTACCCACACACTCTCCAGTGGTTACTTACCTCCCCCCCAACCCCCCAGCCCCGCAAACTAAAAACTCAAATTCCTGCCATGACCTAGGAGCCCAACAGGACTGCCTTCCCCCTCAGCTGCCTCTCTGCCCCAAAGTCGGCCACACTCCTCGAATCCCCCTCCCCTCGCCACACTGGGCGCTCGGGGTTCCTTGCGTACTTCCCCTCCACAGCTTACTCCCTTACTCCCTTAGGTCTTATACATAGCTTTCAGAAAGTCCTTCATTGGACTTTCTGTATGAAATAGTAAACCACATTCCCAGAACTTCCTATTCCCCTTTTCTGCTTGATCCCCCAAGCCCGAGCCTCGAAGATTTTCAGATATAATACATGTTTGTTAATATACTTTGCCTTGCCTACTTGAATGTCAGTTCCATGAAGGTGGGCCGTCACTGTGCTGGTCCACACCCAGGACGCGGACAGGGCTTGGCACAGTTAAGAACCCACCGGTCATTGCTGAGTGAGTGAGTGAGTGAGTGAGGGGTTCCCTCCTCCAGCAGAGTAGGTAGGGCCAGGAATGCCCTGTGGGAAGAGGTGGAGGCCGCTGGGAAGAGTGGAAGGACCAACAGGCCAGCAGCAATGCTGATTGGTGAGCAGAGTGAGGCCTGCCCCGGGGTAGGTCAGAGGCTTCAGACGGCACATGGGAAGGAAGTTTTGAATTAAATTGGTCTCAAGTTGTTAACATCTGAAGGCAAGACTATTATTCTGCCTAAAACAGATCAGCAAACCTGTAAAACGTCCCTAGATACAATCCTGGGCAGGCGGGGGGCGGGGCTTATGGCACAGATCACCAGTCAGTGTGGCGAATACCGAGGTGACATTAGCAATGCCCCCCCCGCCCTCCCCCGCCCCGCCCCCCTCCCTCCCCCCCCCCCCCCCCCCCCCCCGCCCCATGTGTGGAACCAGCCTGTGCCTTTGTCTCTGCAAATGCCAAGTCCCCACTGGCAAGATCTATCTCCTTAACAAGGCACCAGCGTCTTGCTCATGGGAGGTAAAAACGCGTGTTCACTGAGCCCAGGGACAGGCGCCTCTCCGCACCCTGAAGCAACGCCAGGGTCGGCGACAAAGCCCCGGGCCCATCTGAGCCTCCACTGGCTGTGACTGGGGCTGGCGGCCTTGGAAGTGCCCACAGAGGAGGAGAAGCACCAGCACCCCCAGAGGAACGGCTGTGGGCTGGGCATGGCCAGTGCAGAAACGCAGCAGGACAGCAGCACCGGGAAAGGAGTCAGCAGTCAAGGGAGGCCCGGCTGGCTAGCACCTTTGGCATCTGAACCCTTTCCTCTCATGTACACGGCTGGACACGCCCCATTGCTGAGTGAGCCCAGTGAGCCTGGCTTTCATGTCTTCACCCACGTCGCTGAGTGTGCCCTGCGGGATGCTGGGTCAGAAGGGGCACAAGCCCAGGACCTCTCCAGGCAGGCCCTCCTGGGCCTGGCACTCACGCAGGAGCAGGCAGCGAGGCCCCTTCACCCCGACTCCACCTGGAGCTTCTCAGTATTGTCCACAGGAGGGTCAGGAGGGTCCTATCAAAGGTCGTGTTTAAACCAAATACAGTGTCTTGCTGAACACTGCACTTTTGAAAGTCTCCTCAGGGGCTGAATTGAACTCTCCATGGACAAACGGGCAGTGGGCATCCCCATCCCTGGTCACAGCGCATCCCGGGGGGCAGGCCAGACGCTTCCCAGTGCCCACAGCATGACGACACCAGTCTGGGTTCCAGAGCACAGTCATCAAACTTACTTCATTCTCCGCAAAACTGGGGTCAGGCCCCAGCAGTCTGGCTCCTGAACTTATGCCACTTAAAGCGAATGCAGCCTGAGCTACAGAAGCAAAACCCTGACTGTACAGCCCTTCCTTTCTCCGTGTGAGTCACCTTCCCTAAAGGTGACTCCAGCTTGCCCCGACCTGCAGGGCACGCTTCGTGGGTACACCGCACCAAATCCTGCAAAGGAATGAGAGGATAGGAGATGCGAAGAAATGGAGGCAAGACAAAGTTCTGATCAGGCCTCAGTTTTATTCTTTACAGCGAGTGGTATTTATGTTGTTTCTAGAGGAAGCGGGTGGGCAAAAGGAAGTCGTTAAGGATCTAACAGGCTTTGGAATGTCGCAGCTTATCAGCGGAGATGTAGCTTGCTTTGTGCTTAGGGTGAGGGTATGTTATTTAACTCCAGGCTAAATCGCAAGGTTAACTTTTAACTCCAGGCCAAAACGGGAGTTGGCTTGGAGGAGCCAGAAACCTATTGTTGTAAGCTGGAGATGTATATGTGATTTATAATGGCTCCCAACACCAGCTCACTTCCGAGTTCCCGCCAACATGGCTCGGTTCTGAGCCTTGATAAGACTGACCTGCTGATCGTCGGTCACTCTGCCAGTGACGCAGCAGCTGGCCTTCTTTTTATTCTCCTTTGCAGTAAAGTGCATTTGGAGGACTTGGTGTCAACAGCCTCCGCACTGAGAAGGCACCTTCGTGTGGTCAGTGTACAGATGTGACGGCCGCATCTGCTGCCCAGAACCCCACGGCCCCCATGGCCTGGCCCAAGGCATGTGGCGGCGGCTGGGCGGCCGACCTCTGGGCAGCAGCTGCTTGTGTGTTCGCTCTCTCCAGCAAAGCTGTGAAAACCAAGGACTGACGTGGTTCGCCAGCAGAGTCCAGGCATGGGAAGCAGGGGGCTCCCCTCTCAAGCCCTAACTGTGGCTGGGGGAGGCTTCGAACCAGCCTCCGGGAGCAGCTGCCTCTGCACTAGAAGTCGAGACTGAGAGGGCTCACGCAGGGCCCGCTAAAGGCAGCCCATGAGCCCGCTAAAGGCAGCCCATGAGACCCCTCCCCAAAAATGTGCAGTAAAGATCCCGGAAAAGTCCCCACTATGGGACAGGCTCCCCCTGGGCATCAAAATAATCCCAACTTCCTGAGCATCTGACGCCAGCAGAGCCTGAAAAGCAGGCGAATCATCTGCCCCTAGGAGCAATGCCAGGGGCTATAGAGGAATTAACTCAAACTCTTTTAATTGTTTTCTTAAATATGTTTTTATTGATTTTAGAGAGGAAAGGAAAGGGAGAGAGAGATAAAAACATCAATGATGATAGAGATTCATTGTTCAGCTGCCTCCTGCATGCCCCCTACTGGGAACTGAACCCGCAACCCGGCGCAACCTGGGCTTGTGTCCTGACCTGGAGTCAAACAGTGGCCTCCTGGTTCATACGATAACACTCAGCCACAGAGCCACACCAGCCAGGCACCTCCTACGCTTAATACCAATGAAGAGAAGGAGGAGAAGAGAACCAAGAGGATGATGAAAGTAAAGGGAAGGGAAGGACAAGGAGGGAGGAGAAAGACTTTCTCTGCTTGGATCAAAATAGAACCTTACACTGTTGTCAAAGCTGACCGCTCCCTCTTCCTCCCTTCACTCGTCCACTGGCCATCCTTCTCTTTTTGGCAGGGAGTGGGTATTGACTTCTTGCCTTCACTTCGTTTAGGGCCAAGGTACCGGCCCGAGCGAGCTCCCATTTCAAAGCCTTGGGGCTGCAGTTTCCTGTTTGACATGTGAGAGCTTGAGAGATATGACTCCCATCCTCACAAGGAGAAGGCTGAAAACTGAAAATCAGCCACTCCTTCTAGATCCATCCGAGGAAGGAGTATGAGGGACACTGCGGCCCCAGATCTGGAGAGACAGGCAGGTGCAGCGTGAGGGCTGCCAGCAGCTGGGCTCCAGCTCCGTGTAACTGACTAACCCCTGAGGGTTAGCAGGACACGCTTGAGAAACAAAACCTCCAGGGCCCACCCTTCTGGTGGGGAGGGCACCGCCCATGAGTTTTCACTCCAAAGGCCTGCCCTCCAGGGAAACTCTTTTACCTCCCAAACACCCTGCCAGCAAGGAGGAGGGAACCCTTCAGCCACCTCCAGCTCACCCTGCCACCTGCATGGGGAGGGAGGAAGCTGCATAGCACTTATAAGGGTCACAGCTTAGGGGCCAGACACATGGAAACACTGAGACCTGATCAATAGGAAATAGAAGGCGCCCGCACACATCTCACCACCACAGCAACGGCTCCTGTGGAGGCGGGGGGTGGGGGGCACAGCTGACAGGACTGCAGGGTTAGGCAGACCCACGAGCAAAGACACTGGAATGAAGGTTAGCCTCTGACCCCTGAACTATAGCGAAAGCACGCAGACAGCCTGGCCTCTGGCCAGGTAACATGGAACTTCACCCGGATGCCCTTCTCCTTGGCTTTAACCAAATAAAGCTGTTCTGCTTCCACAAACAATCCCAGGCCCCAGTTCTCCCGACATTGTGCCAGGGCCTCCCGCCCGGCACTCTGTCAAAGTCACCAGTGATAGCACTAAGGACACGGGTCAATTCTCCGTCTTCATTTTACTTGACCTTCTGTTTTGTTTGTTTATTTGTTTGTTTTTAATATATTTTTATTGATTTCAGAGAGGAAAGGAGAGGGAGAGAGAGATAGAAACATCAATGGTAAGAGAGAGAGAATCATTGACCGGCTGCCTCCTACACGCTCCCCACTGGGGATCAAGCCTGCAACCTGGGCATGTGCTCTTGATGGAATCGAACCTGGGACCCTTCAGTCCACAGGCTGACACTGTATCCACTGAGCCACACCAGCGAGGGCTGACCTGCTTTTATCTATGCACCACTTCAGTGTTCTCACTCAGGTCATGGACTTAGGTCCTATCATTATGCTGCGGACACCCACACGGACAGCCCAGGACTAGGCCTCTTGGATTTCCAAAGGCGTTTACCCAGTTGCCACTCAGCCTCATCATGTGGAACCTGAGAGGAAGCTCACGCTGAGCAAGTGTGAGACTGAAGTTCTGGCTCCCACCCCAAACCTCCCGAGCGCAGCTCACTGCAATTCCCTTCTTCCCACGAGCAGTTCAGGCCACAGCGCAGCCCAACCTGTAACTCCTTCCTTCCCCCAGGAACCTGGCTGCAAGCCCCGCCAGCCTTCCTTGAACTTGTACTCAGAGCCTGACACCTCCTCCCACTGCTATTGTGCCCACCCTGGCCCACGGGGTCCTTTCTCACTGGAAAAGTTTCCACATGACGCAGGCCTTCTGCTTGCACGCCTGCTGGCTCGAAGTCTGGTCTGTGTTTCAGCCCAATGAGCACAGGTAGTAAAACACGCGGCAGGGCCACAGTTTCTGCCGAGGCCACGCCCTGTCCAACCGGCCTGACATGCTACACCAGCAGCTGCTGAATGCAGCTGACATGCTCTTTCTAGAAACATCTCCACTGGCCACTCCACTTAAACCCCCACCACACCCCCGTTCCTACCCACCCCCAGCCTTCGCCTTCTCCCTGTGCTCACCTACACTCTTCATGTCTCTCCTCCGCTCTGCTACAGTCTCTCTCTCCAGGACAATGTAAGTGCCATGAGAAGAGGGGTTTCTGTTACTTCTGTTTCGATTACTGCTTTGCCCCCAACCCCTAGAATGATGCTTGGCATGTGTATAAAAATAATAAATAATCTATAATGAATGGCTGAATTAATGCATCAATCCTTGCTACTTAATGCTATATGTCTAACTATATTCTTCAAACATTTTGCATAAAATTCTCTTAACATTTTCTTGGGGATTTCTGACATCTTTTGGAACTCAAACTACTAAAGGTTGAGAATTTCTTAGAATCCATTTACCAACTTCTACTTTTTCTGGAAACACACAGAGGTGTATGCTTCTAATCACAGGTGTCAGTTGCCATTTAGGGGAGACGGTCTGTGCTGTGCATCCCAGGTGTCGCTGGGAGCGGCTTCCCTCTGCAGGCCTGGGCACTTCCAACCCATGGGCACCCTCAACAATGGTACTGGTTCCCAGTCACCTCTGGCACAGCCCTGGAGCCTTTTCCAAATGTAGGAAACACACACATGTGCACACAGAACCAGAGTGGCTCCTAACTCTCCATGAGCGCTATCAGCGCCCCTCAAGCCTGCAGCTTTGCACCCAGGGTTTTAAGTTCCACTGTCTTCACCCACATCCCCCAGAGAGAACATAAAGTTTCACAATAACAGCTCACAAACACTTTCTCTAACCAACTTAAAAACAAGCAAGGCAAGCGCCCAAATGAAGACTGTAGTTCTATAATTCAAATTGTAGTTGCATGGCCTGATTTCCACTCTGAACTGGTCTCATATTATTTACTCATGTGGTAATATCCTCTCCTTTCTTGTTCTTGTTGTGAGCAAAGGAAATGTGAAGTTACACCATACCCCTCACAGGGCCCCGGATCCACTCTCCTCTCCCATGATGCTCTCAGCTGCAGCCTGTCACTGAGCACACCTCCCTGGGGAGCCTTGTTCTGCCAGATTTTCAGGGACTTGTTCTTACAGTGGAGATTACGTGAGTCCCAGGGAACAGGGACCAGTAGATGCCCTTCCCCTTAGTGCAAAGACATTTCTAGAATGTGTTCTACTTTGTAGACACAGAACTGCCCCCAGAAAAATCCTAAAAACTGCCTAAGAGCCACCCAGCTGAGTTTTCCCCACAGGCCAGGAGCCCCTTCCCCCACTTACCCATGTGCTGGGCTTCATAACTGGCGCTTCGGCCAGGCGGGGCATGCTGTGATCTCTGTTCCTAGAACACATAGATAGGAATGTGCTGGCGCTTCGGCCAGGCGGGGCCCGCTGTGCTCTCTGTTCCTAGAACACATAGATAGGAATGTGCTGGCGCTTCGGCCAGGCGGGGCCCGCTGTGCTCTCTGTTCCTAGAACACATAGATAGGAAGGCAGTCACTGTACTGATGCTGTACTGTGTCGGGAACAAATTGTGTAAACAAGGCTTTGTAACTAACTTTGTGGTTTTTGCAAATAAAAACGCTGTAACTCCTGTAGTCAGCACTGCAGTTCAGCCTTTGCTTTGGCAGGGTGCTGTAACTGTAGTCGCTGGCCAGATCTGAGTCCCTGGTGATCGTCTCTGCGGGTCTCCCTATTACAACCCACACCAAGGCTGAGGACTGTGACACAGGTGGGAACACCTCCAAACCCCGTTAGAAATGTTTCATGAAGACAATCATCCTGAATTCAAGTAAGACATTTAAAAAGTCAATTAAACATAAACTCTTTTAAATAATTATTTAAGTAGGCTTCCAGTAGTTCCAATTTAAATTTCTGAACAGGTGTGGTTTGCTCACCACATTTCCCATCATAAAAAGAACTACAAGCACTTATCTCCACGCTTCCGGAAGGAGCAGCTATCCTTGCGCTGCCCATCTTTCTGGCCACTAACACATTCGCTGCCTCATCTTCCCAAAGCCACAGCAGCTGGGAGAGAGCAGCCCTGTGGCCGCTGAAACTCATACTCCAACAATAAGTGCTCCTAGGTCTTCAGCCTTTGACTTTCTTGACTTCTTTCTCCTGTCTTGCTTGGCCAGTGTGCACACCAGATGCTGTGACTGCCGCTTTCGCTCCCGCGGGCATGGCATGGCTGTGCCAGGAGGGGGGTCTGCACCCCTCCTTCTCTCTAAAGCACCACCTTTCCTTCTTTCCTCCTTCAAAACCGCCAGCTGTTTTACAGTCCAAGTCATCGAACCTTCCCCTCAGTGCCCTTCACTATTGTGGTCACCCACTGGCCTCGTGGTCACTTCTCATTACTAAAGAGCTCAGACCCTGGGTTAAGTCTTTTCAATTCTACATACATGACTATTCTCGGAATACACGTAGCTGATTTAACAAGAAATCTCTCCTCTCAGGTTCTTGATATTCTTTGCTCCAAAAATCTTTCCTTCCCACTATAATCACCAGCAGCAACCATCCTATCCTAAGCAAGCTCCAGTTCTTGCCCCTCTCCACCTGGCCTCTACCTCTTACTTCCCCAGCTCACTAATTTTGGTGACATTGCTGCCATTCTCTCATCTTACTGGGACCTGGAATTGTTGACTCCGCCCATTTTGTGTTACCCATCGCTGCCCTCTCTCTTCCATCTTCACTGAATTGAGAGTCCATAGTGCACTACAGTCATGGGCGTCACCTGTGAACACCCTTCATCTCCTGGCACCTCTCTTACTCCGTTGTATCTTTGGAAAAAAGACCTTTCTGTTGATGTCCATGTATCTTCTCCCTTCACAACACACACTCGAGCAACTAAATCAGGGTCCAAAACGACAACCCTTGACCAAATGTGAACCTCTGCCTGTGTTTATAAAGTTTTGTTGGGATATAGCCATATCCACTTGTTTATGTATTGTCATTTGCTGCTGTGATGATACAATGGCAGAGTTGAATACTGTGAGGGAAACTGTATGACTCACAAAGCCAAAAACACTTTACCTGTCCCTTTACAGAAGGAACCTGCCAAACCCTCTTTAAACCATTTTTAAGGTGCAAATAAAATTTCCTAGCCTCACTTTATGTTTATGTCCTCAAAACTCAATTAAACATCCAACATTAACAGTCATGACCACATTCTCACTCTTAACTAATGACCTCACCTCAAACATTAAACAGAGAAATAAAATATATGCAATCAAATAAAAACAGTTTTACCTTACATCATATCCATCTGTTCCCTATATCATCATTGTCATCCTTCTCTCTCTCTCTCTCTCTCTCTCTCTCTCCCTCTCTCTTTCTCTCTCTCCCCCCTACCCTATCTTCCCAGACCCTGCATTAATATTGTTCATTCAGAAAATAATGAAACTTCACTTGACCATGAATCTCTCCTAGAACTTTCTCATTTCACACTCGTGAAAAATTCCATACTTATACCCACCTTATGCCCCCCATCCTCCCACCACCACGCCACTAAGTGGATTTTATTAAGGGCATCTAAGACTGTCAAACCCTATAGTTCACCCTCAGTTCTCATTGGCTGGGGCTCGATATGAAGTCTTTCTTGAAACACCATCTTCTCCAGGTTCCCAGGGCCTCACACTTGCTTGGATTTCTTCCTACCTCACAGCAGCTCCACCACCATCTTTCTGCTCTCTCCTTGCCCACTGCTCTGTAAATGTTACTGAACCCAAGAGTTTTGTCCTTGGCCTTCTTGTTCTCTTTTCTCTGTTGCCCCTCAACTTGTAAGTGATATCATCACATTTCATTGGCTTAAGTGCCAGTCTTAGTCTATTAACTCTCAAGTGGGTCACTGCAGCCTTGATTTCCCCCATGAGCCAGATTCCAACTGTCAGGTCAACACCCTCACTTAGATGGGCACTGACCTCCTGGTGCTCGGCCTGTCAGACATTGACTCGCACAGCCATCCTCCAGAGCTGTTCATTATCTTTCCTTTCAGAAAGTGAAGTGGCCATCCACTCAGTTCCCTGGGCCATAAAATAAATATTTATCCCTGTTCCTCTCTCTCAAAATTCACATCCAAATCTTATATAAGTTTAATTGGTTCAATTCCTAGGACATAACAGGACCAGGTCCCCACTCACACCTCTGCTGCTACATCCCCGGTGAAGCCAACAGCGCCCGGACGAACACAACAGCCGCTGGCTTCCAAGCATGCTGGCCTCCAGTCCCATCTGCTCCTCACACACCAAGAACGACCCTCCTGAACTGCAGACCAGAGAGCACCCTTCGTGCCAAACACTCTGCAGGGGTCCTCATTGCCATGAGAGTGAAACCCACTCCTCACCGTAGCCGAGGGCCCAGTGCAACTGCATCCCCATCGGCCCTCCAAAACCCCCTCCTCCTGTGCCTATGCTCACCGCTCACAGCAGGCAGCCTCTCTGTCCCCCCATGCTGCCTGCTCCCCACCAAGGTCTTCTTGGGTTGCTCCTCAGCCAGGTCCCCAAACAACTCTTCTGTTCAAGTGTCATTCTTCAGCACGATGGCCTGTGATGTGCTGAGTTAAAGCTGCCCATCCCCCCAGCCAACTGTCACAGTACCAACCTTTAACCCCACACTATTAGACCTGTGTGCTATGGATATATGTTTGCAATTATCTGCATGTGTATTTTCTCACCAAAGCGGTCCATGGTTTCTTGAGGGCAGAGGTTTGGTTATTCTTCCTCCATCTCTCAGCATTAAACCTGAAACAGAGTAAGCCCTCGATATTGCTGAGCAACTGAGAAATATAATTAAATAAAATGTAAACTTGGGACTTGAACACCTAATCCTAAGAAGGTTTCAATCTATAAGACTGTTTTATATTCGAATCATGTGTGAGAGTTCTAACGTTGTTGGTCCATTGATAGATATACTGCAGCCTGAAAATGCACAGCTCAGACATTCTCCGTAGGGAAGACCCAGTGAGACAATCGCAGGTTTAAAGTGAAATTTACACACATATTTATCCCAACCAGGTTGACACAGGTACAGACCCATCCAGCACCCTGACAGCTGATTTTCCCCCTGAACCACAGTAACTGTGCAATAGAATTACCCGTTTCCTAAACCACTAACCCATAATCCCTACCTCACTCAGCCTTGATCATTCTCATCGCAGTGTCTGCTCTAACACAATATTGTTCACCATATCATTTTCTGCTACATTTAAAACACACACACAAAGTTATGTTTACAGAAATACACAAAGATTCTAAAGGTGTTACCACACCCACCCTGGTGCTGCTGGAGCCGAGACTCGCCAGACCCACACGGAGGAGGGTCACTGAGACCGAGGAGACCTCTCTCTGCCCAGGTGCACCTCCTCGGGCTCTTGCACGTGGAACCCGCACAGCTCCAGTGGCACAGCTCTTCCTCGGTGTCTGAGCAAAGCCAAAACCCACCTGCATGGAGAATTGGCCCTGAGGCTTATGGTTCACAGCACCTCTCAGCTCCCGCTGGTCTGAGCAGACACACAGGCAATGTCTCACACACTTGGGGCCTTCCTTGGCCATCTTCCCAACGATCAGAGACTCCACTTCCCTCACACAGACCAGAGTGAAGGAACATGCCACTAAGAGGGCCAAGTGAAATTGGGCAGGAATGAGGCAATAACTGGGCTACTTTTGCCTCTTTTGTGGGCCATGTCACACTCCCTCTTCTCACTCACAGGAGACATCAGGCCCAAGCACCTCATTTTCCTTTGTAACACTGTTTGGTCACAATATAAACTAGATGATAAGTCTTAATGGCCTGAAAACAGCACTATCAATTTTAACACATTGTGCAATTTAGATAATTGTCACCACAATGGAAAATGGTCAGAGATTCCCTACGTCCAGGCCTTCTCCCTGGCCCCTGAGAGCCCAAATCCTGAGAACTCGAGCTCCAATACAGGTTTTTCCCACCTAATACTCTCTTTCAAACCACCCAAAGACCACCCTCCTCAACAGCCACTTCTACTCCCATGCCCACTCTACCCCTAGGAGAGGGAACTGAGGGCATAGTCAGAGCCCATGTCCCATTCTCTATGTCCGACCTCACACAGATTGAGAGGCAACTTGCATCTTTCTTCACCGACCCAACTACCTTTACCAAGAAATTACCTGACCTAGCACGACATCTTTGCCATCCTGTCCTCCTCTGTCACCTCAGAGGAGAAGGAGTGCATTTGGCTAGTAGTTCAGGACCTTGCCAATGTCCTCCATAGTCAGGACATGATGGCCAACCCGGTTGGCACTGACATGGTCCCCAGAACTGACCCAAGATGGGACTATCAGGTTAATTCTCCAGGGTGCCAGCTCTGTAGCCATATAATCACCTGTCTCATTGTCGGACTCAAAAAGGCTGCCATCAACTATGGCTATCAACTATGACAAACAATAAAATCACTCAGGGCCCTGACGAAAACCCAGCTCTCTTCCTCTCCTGCCTCATGGGGGCCTTACAGAAATTTACCACCTTAGACTCCCCCCCTCCCCAGAGGGAGCCCTTCTTCTGAACACCCATTTTATAGCCCAACCAGCCCCCAGCATACACCACAAACTTTGAAAACTAGATACAAGTCCACAAACCCCTCAAAAAGACTGTGTTAACCTGGCTTGTAAGGTCTTTTTTTTTTTTTTTTTTTTTTTTTAAATATATTTTATTGATTTTTTACAGAGAGGAAGGGAGAGAGATAGAGAGTTAGAAACATCGATGAGAGAGAAACATCGATCAGCTGCCTCCTGCACATCTCCTACTGGGGATGTGCCCGCAACCCCAGGTACATGCCCTTGACCGGAATCGAACCTGGGACCCTTCAGTCCGCAGGCCGACGCTCTATCCACTGAGCCAAACCGGTTTTGGCTTTTAACAATAGAGACAAGGAGACCCAAATTCAAAAACAAAAGTGAGATCAGGTCAAGGCTGAGGCCCAGAAGGAGGCTTTTCAGCTCCCAGCCACCACTCTCACGAACCCCAAATGCACCAAATGTTAGGGTCGAAGGAAGAACATACAAGGCCAATGTGGTTAGGGATTATGAATTTATTAGGTCATTCGGATACCAGATGGGCTGAGCCCCAAATGGCGCCAGCACCCAGGGACAGGGAGTCAGAGGTTTTAAAGGACTCCAGGCCGGCTTTTTCTGGGTGGGGAATTCTCTGTGCAGGTCCGGATCCTGGGAAGGTGGAGGATAATGGTCTTAGCAAGTGGAATGTGGTTGAAGCAAAAGGGAATGTTCATTGTGAAGTAGTTTAAAGGTCAGTTCCCAAGGGAGGGGTATGGATTCAATGATTTGATCAAATCTAACACCTATTTAAAAAGGAGCAGCTGTGACTATTACATAGCAGCAGTCATGTTTTACTCACCATTCAGGCAACAAACAATGGTTAGTGTTTTCAATAGCCATCAAATAAAACACATAATGTGTCAAGATAAATTAAAATAGCGTGGGAAACACACCATGTGGCATCACCAAGTTTTAACAGGAATGAGGTCAAGTTAGGAAAATACTAATGGAGAAGTTTGACTTACTTAAAAGATATGTTTTGGAGAGAGAGGAGGCATATGATGAACTTATCAGAACAGTCATCTTAGACTTTCTTCTGACTACCCAGAAAAAGAAATGGTTCATAAAGGAAAAACTATAGAAACTTGGGAGAAAATTATTATATTCCCTGGTGGTAGCAAAACAACAATAATTGGGTAAAGTTGAATGCATATATTGGATTTTGGAAGGCAGATATTGTAAACTTAGGAGAAAAGGTAAGCAGGATTATAAATCGTGATACTTTAAGAAAGATAATTCTCAAAAATGTGATTTCACCTCACATTTGTAAATGATCCTGGTGAGAATGAAGAGGTGGAGTGCTCAATTCAACAGTCATGTTTGGGGTGCTCCTTGGGCAAGACAGAGGACACAGTGGCCTGGAGCCTGGCCCTGGTGACTCCCCACTTTGTAGCAGGGACCTTGGGCCTATTGCTTAACCTCTCTGTAAACCTAGGTATGTAACAACATTTTCCATGGGATTACTGTAATGATTGAATAAGATAATATATTTAAATTGTGTGGCACCTGGTAAAGCACAGCAAACGCGAGCTATTGTTATCTTTAGGTGCCATTCTAGGCAAGGGAGGCATAAATAGTGAGGTTTGTTCCCTGCCCTCAAGCAACTGTCTTCTATTTTTAATAACAAATGCAATGGGTAATTATTACAATAGCTATAGTTGCCCGACTGAAACCCTCCCAAGAATTAAATGTGGAATAGTTAGTTATTTTTTCAGTCAACTAATCAAACTGTTATCTAAACAACATATCGGAGCTGCCTACTCAGCTGTAACTAATTCAATTATAAAAGAAGACATTCAAAAAATGGAAGGAGAAATAAGATAAAATTCATGAATAGAAATGTGGAAAACAGGGACCAAGGTGAGCTGCTGTTTGCAAAATGCTAAGACTCTCAATAGGCTTTCTCAGTTCCTCTGAAAGTCTGGACAGACCAAGGAAGGGTAAATTTGGGATCAGTTGTGGAATGTGGACGGATGAAGGAAAGTGAATTTGCTTACATTCCATGTACATCTCTCTGCTCTAAGAGCAAGGTTTTTGGACTGAAAAGAATAGCATCAACCCACCATGAGAAAATTAGAGCCCAGAATTCATTAAATTATAAAGGCTCCCCTGTTCTCTTAGTGTTTTTGTCACCAGACAGTACCCGCCCCTCGAGAGTCAGAGTGGGGTGGGCTGTCTCTCCTTAGCTCTTGTCAATATCACAAGAAAGGTTTCAGAGGTGTGACAGACAACGGTGTTGAAGCAAAGCAAGCGAATTGATTAAGGAACCAAAGCAAACAAATATATTAAAAATACACTTGGCATAAAGCATAAGTAGGCTCAGCTAGTCTGAGCACCCCACCTGGTGGGGCTCAAGGGTTTTATACCTTTCTCCCTATAGGTTTCAAAGTTCCCCTGCCAGATATCTTGAGTAACAGACTAAATTTCAAAGTCCCTTTCTACATTGTTGTGGCTTGTCTCAGAATGTTTGTATATACTAGTACATCTGGTTATCTTGTTTGGCAAGTCTAAGGCAGGTGACTTTTTGTTTAGTGGGTGAGTGAAACTCTCCCTTCTTCCCCCTTCCCCAAGATGGCTAACTTCTTTGTTCTCTGTTTTCCCAGGCCAGAGTGATTTAACCAGTGGTCGCCAACCTTTCAGACCTCACAGACCACCAGTTGGAGACCACTGAATTTTAAACTATGTATTCTCCAGTTAAGGAGGAGGGTATAAACCATTTGCTCCCAAGTGTCCTTCGTTGGGAAAGATAAAGTCTTGTGGTTCGCAAGCGGGCTGCAAGCTGCCTGAACTGTTTGGCTTTGCTTAATTTTCTGGTCTGTTTCCCCATTCCACCTGCCCAGGAATGTACCTCACTTCTTACTATCCTGCCACATTTGTTTTCAAGTCTCTTGGCCAACACATTAGAGTTCATGTTATAAAGAGAATGTTCAAATGAAATAATCAAGTTTCTATCAGTAATCTTTAAGGACCTAATGGAAAATGGAAATTTTCTGGTAGACTAAAAGTGGACAAATGTTACTCCAATTTTCAAGTAACAGAATCATATTTAATTTTCCAGCAGCCACTGGTATCGTTATGTCCACCTTTTACACATGAAGAAGCAGGTGCCCAGGGAGCGGGATTACAGAGTGAGGAGTCTTAGGCTTGTTTCAGCACATCACACATGCTCAGGACTGGGCTCCTGGGGACGAGCATCAGGCATCCTGAGGAGAGAAACATCGGCCTCTCAGGAGGAGCCAGGTAAACAGACTGAAGGTAAAATTACACATTTCGTGTCCAGGAGAGCATGGTTGTCAGTGAAGAACACACTGTGCTTTCCTTATAGAACTGAAGCAGCACCCTGTTTGGCTGCCCAGCTATTTCTGTCCTAGAGATGCCATGTTGTATTAACCACATCCACATCTTTGTGCAGCCAAATCCTTTTACTGCCCCCCTAAACTCGTCAGCCATAGGTTAATTGCAGCTTCCCCCACTCCACCCAGACACCTGCTTCCCAGAGCTAAGCACCCACGTGGTCTCATGGCTCTGTGGGAGGAAAAGGGCTGTCGCTCCATGGCTGTTAGTGAGCTGAAATCTGTGACAGCCTCCAACTCCAAGCCCAGCGCACAGTGGAGAGCTACATCTGCACTTCCAGTAAGTGTACTCCTGGTTCCCTTGATGAATGCGTCCCTAAGGCCTTCTGATAGAACATAAGACCCTGGTGGTCTTTTAGTCTTGGATAATAATCCACTCCAGCATGCCCATTGCCTGGTCCTTTTATTCCCTTCCTGTACCACCTGCCACAGAAATGGAGGCATTTCAAGGTTACTCAATGTGGGCTGTCACTTTTTCCAGACTTTTAAGAATCAGCTTAACAGAATATTTGCACCAATCCCTATATTTCTTCCAGGGTATTGGGCCCTGTATCCCCTATTCAATCTCATGCTCTGACCCCTTCGATTGAGCACATCCAGAACCCAGTCTCACAGACACTTGCCTAACCCCTGGTGGGTCCCTTGGTTCTCTTACGCAGAGATGCTTTCCTCCTTTCCAAGGCTCAGCACATCCCCTGCTGGGTGATGTGCAAGTCAATGTTATTATGAGCCTGCCAGCTGGAGAGGAAGCAGGTTCTCTCCTGAGAAGGTGGCATTGCCTTGTGGGGAAAACGCTCTCTATTCCTCCTCACATGGGGGTATGCTGTAGCTCTTAGTAGAGTGCTGGGGAAATTCTATATGCTCAGAAGACTTGCAGAAACCGGGGAAGCAAACTCTTTAAGGGAATCATTCCGGGTCAAGAGCTGACTTCAACGTGAAAGACCTGACTTGGTTGAGCATTCAACCATCTTTGAAATATAGCCACCCTATTAGGTCTGGTGTTGATATTCAGAATTTCCTTTGTTCACTGCATGAGATAAGGACATTTTGTTCCCAACCAAATAAATTGTCTGCATCTAACACTCAATATTTAATTGCTAGTTAATTGATCTCACTCTTTCATTATCTATTTATAGGGTGTCAATGAAATTTAATAACAACCACTCTTCCATTATCCTAATATTCATCATTCTCCCCGTGTATCACACTCCTGACCCATGCATTCTCTTACACATCAGTATTCGCCCAAGTTACCACAGTGAAGTTTTGACAACTGGGCCACTATTTTTTGCTAGAGTCTATCCATGTTCCATTGACCACTGGGATGTGGTGCCATTGCCTGCTGGGCAGTGATCTGACCACAAAACTCTACCTTACTGAATGTTTTCTTGGAACCACTGGGCCAGTTAGAGTTCTCTGGGAAGTAGACACTGAGTTGGAAGAAGTTCAAAAGATATGTTGGGAAATAACACATTTGGAAAAGGCAAAGTGAATGATCAGAATTTGGCTAGGGCAGTGGTTGGCAAACTGAGGCTCGGCAAACCGCAGCTTGCAAGCCACATGCGGCTCTTTGGCCCCTTGAGTGTGGCTCTTCCACAAAATACCGGCTCTTCCACAAAATACCGACTTCTGCGCATGGGCCATGAAGTTTCAATCACACTGTACATGCGCACCTGCACATGGTATTTTGTGGAAGAGCCACACTCAAGGGGCCAAAGAGCCACATGTGGCTCGCAAGCCATGGTTTGCCGACCACGGGGCTAGGGTAACAGTCAGATGGCAATGCCAATGTGGGAGAGTCTCTACCAGCTCAAAAGGATGCTCTGAAACAAAGGCTGTGCGTTGGAGAATTGGCACATTGAGCAGAAACCTGTAGGCCCGTACAACTGTTTTTCTCAGTCGCTGGCTGAAGGCTTGCCCAAGAAGAGCATGACCTCAGCTACCACTGGCTTCGTCTGTCCTTGGCTGGGGCTGCCCCTAGAAGACTGACCTGCAGGAGCTAATGGCTGAGGCTGTCCACTAACCACATCCTTGCAGCCAGGCGGCGAGTCCTCTCAGAGGCATCTGAGCACCTGGATGAATCATCCTGAAGGGCTTAGAATACTGACTGAGTACCTTACAATACAGACTTATACTTGGAAAGAAAGAAGTAAAATGAGAAATATGCTTTATAAATATTTTATAGCCAGTATGTGTATGTGTGTACATATATAAGTATCTACTTTTACAAATTGTATATTATGTCTACACATATATTCATTTTATGTATATCATATATATTATATGTATCATATGCACAAAATAAAATTAATAGGTATTTGTAATTATAATATATAACTAGAGACCCAGTGCACAAAAATTTGTGCACTCGGGAGGGTCCCTCAGCCTGGCCTGTGCCCTCTCGCAGTCTGGGACCCCTTGACAGATGTCCACCTGCTGGTTTAGGCCCACTCCCTGGGGTATTGGGCCTAAGCTGGCAGTCAGACATCCCTCTGGCAGCCCGTGGAGCCCTCGGGGGATGTCTACTTGCCAGCGGGGAGCAGGCCTAAGCTGCAGTTGGACAACCTTAGCACTGCTGAGGAGGCGGGAGAGGCTCCCACCACCACCGCTGTACTGGCAGCTGGCAGCCTGGCTTGTGGTTGAGCAGAGCTCCCCCTGTGGGAGCACACTGACCACAAGGGGGCAGCTCTTGCATTGAGCGTCTGCCCCCTGGTGGTCAGTGTGTGTCATAGTGACCAGTCATTTCCAGCCATTCTGCTATTAGGGTCAATTTGCATATTACCCTTTTATTAGATGCCTGGTGCATGGGTGGGGGTTGGCTGGTTTGCCCTGAAGGGTGTCCTGGATTAGGGTGGGGGGTCCCGCTGGGGTGCCTGGCCAGTCTGGATGAGAGGCTGAGGGCCATTTTCAGACTTGCCACACCCCCTTCAGGGTGGGGGTCCCCGTTGGGGTGCCTGGCAAGCCTGGGTGAGGGGCTGATGGCTATTTGCAAGCTGGCCACACCCTCTTCAGGGTTGGGGTCCTCACTGGGGTGCCTGGCCAGCCTGGGTGAGGGGCTGATGGCTGTTTGCAGGCTGGCCACACCCCCTTCAGGGTTGGGGTCCCCACTGGGGTGCCTGGCCAGCCTGGGTGAGGGGCTGATGGCTGTTTGCAGGCTGGCCACAGCCCCTTCAGGGTAGGGGTCCCTGCTGGGGTGCCTGGCCAGCCTGGGTGAGGGGCTGAGGGCCATTTTCAGACTGGTCAAGCCCCCCAACGGGGACCCTCACCCAATGAGGGTGTGGCCATCCTGTATGAGGAGCTGATGGCTGTTTGCAGGCTGACCACAGCTCCTGGCTACCCAAGTTCCCAGTGGAGGCTGGCTGGAAGCAGGTATCTGGGATTTATTTAGCTTCTATAATTGAAACTTTGTTGCCTTTTCCGGAGGCCACAGCCAGCGCAGGGCTGGCTGGAAGCTTGGCTTCCTCCATCACAGGGGCAACCAAGCCTCCTGTTTGCTCTAGCTCCATGGCTGCCGTCGGCCATCTTGGTTGGGTTAATTTGCATATAGTCACTCTGATTGGCTGGTGGGTATGGCTTGGGCGTAGTGAAGGTACAGTCAATTAGCATCTTTGTCTTTTATTAGTCTAGATAATAAAAGCATAATATGTTAATTTGACTGGACAGATATATTAACTCAAGAAAAATGAAAACATATGTTCACATTTGGACTTGTACAAGACTGTGTTTAACAGCAGCTTTATTTACAACTAGAGGCCCTGTACATGAAATTTTTGCATGGGGAAGGGGAGTGCCCCTCAGCCTGGCCTGCACCCTCTTCAATCTGGGACCCCCTGGGGGATCGGGCCTAAACTGGCAGCTGGACATCCCTCTCGCAATCTGGGATCACTGCCTCCTAACCACTCATCTGCCTCCTGGCCTGATTTTCCCTAACCGCTTCTGCCTGCCAGCCTTATCTCCCCCTAACTGCTCCCCTGCCTGCCTGATTGGCACTTAACTGCTCCCCTGCTGCCCTGAATGTTCCCAACTGCTCTCCCCTGCAGGCCTGGTCACCCCTAACTGCCCTCCCCTGCAGGCCTGGTTCCCCCCAACTGCCCTCCCCTGCAGGCCTAGTCACCCCCAATTGCCCTCCCCTGCAGTCTTGGTCCCCTCAACTGCCCTCTCCTGCCAACCATCTTGTGGTGGCCATCTTGTGGTGGCCATCTTGTGATGATGTCACGCGAGGGCATTGCTTGAGGGCGTGACACCACCTAGGCTTTTATTATACAGGATGGCTAAGCACTGGAAACCATCCAAGTGCCCATCAAAATGAGGATGCACAGTGGCCTTATTCACACCATGAGAAGGAGCAAGGCTGTTATATGCCACAACATGGTGGGTCTCCCAACACTGTGCTGAGCAAAAGAACCCAAACACAAGAGCACAGATTGTGTCATTTCATTGCCATGAAGTTTCAGAACAGACAAAAACTACTCAACTATGAAATAAATCAGACATGTTTCTGTCTGGGGTACAGGGTATTGGCTGGGAAAGGATAAGAGGGGATTTTCTGGGGTGACCAAATATTATATATCTTTTTAAAATATGTTTTTATTTATTTCAGAGAGAGAAAGGGAGAGAGGGATGGAAATATCCTATCTAATAATAGACAAACAGGGTAATTGACCATACCTTCGCTATGCCTCCCATTGGCTAATCAGCATGATATGCAAATTAACCACCAACAAAGATGGTGGTTAACTTGCATATGTAGGCTCCAAGCAGCGGAGCGAAGACTGAAGGCGAGCCGTAGCAGCAAAGATGGAAAATGGAAGGTGGCTCCGGCCGGGGCCACTAAGACGGAGGACGGAAGGCGGGTCCGGCCAGAGCGAAGGCCTGGGTTCCGTGTGCCAGAGGAAAACCGGTGCCCACAGCCAGGAGAAGGGAAGGCCTATTGTATGAATCTCTTCATGCAACAGGCCTCTAGTCAATGATAAGAGAGAATCATTGATCAGCTTCCTCCTGCATGGACCCTACTGGGGACCAAGCCATCAACCCAGGTATGTGCTCTGATCCTACTGGGACTCAAACTGTGACCTCCAGGTTCATGGGTCAGGGCTCAACCACTGAGCCATGCTGGCCAGGCAAAATATTATCTTAACACAGATTTGCTACATGGCTGCATGCATTTGCTAGAGCTCATCAAACTGTACACTTCATATTTGTACATCTTACTTACACCACAATTTTCCAAAAGGAAGAAAAGCACAGCACACGCATGCAATACCGTGACAGTTCTCCAGAACAGCTGAGGAAGAAGCTGGACATCAGCAAGTGTTCTGTGGGTGTGGAGCAATCAGAACTCACACGCTGCCAGTGGGTGGTGCCCTGGTACCTTACTGTACAGAACAGGCCACACCCAATAGCAGAGCTGTTCTATTTCTAGGCATGGAAGGGTTGGAGACCTACAGATAGAGTTGCTTCCGACATTCTAGTCCAGCCGTGGGCAAACTACGGCCTGCGGGACGGATCCAGCTCATTTGAAATGAATAAAACTAAAAAAAAAAAAAGACCGTACCCTTTTATGTAATGATGTTTACTTTGAATTTATATTAGTTCACACAAACACTCCATCCATGCTTTTGTTCCGGCCCTCCGGTCCAGTTTAAGAACCCATTGTGGCCCTCGAGTCAAAAAGTTTGCCCACCCCTGTTCTAGTCCATCTATATTCACAAAGGATACGCGCTAGAATGTTGACAGCAGAAGCGCTCACCTGCGTCAGCAGCAGAGCGCACCTGGAAAGCCTGCGGCAGGAAGCAGAGCTGCCCACAGCCACCAGAGGCGTGCAGGGACATCACCAGTGCAACGCTGAAGCACAAAATCAGATGCGCTTCAGGGCTTCTATTCATAGGAATAAGTAGCAACCTAATGCATATCGTTGGACATCAGATATTGGAACAGTGACTAGAACAGAGGACAGGAGAGTTTCTTGGGTTTTAGCAAGTTTCTGCTATTTCTGTTATCTTAGTGCTGATAACATACATGTTGAGTTTAGGGAAAATTCATCAAATTATACACTTCCTCTGTATGCATTTTGGTATGTATGTTATATATCAGTACAAAGTAGAAAGAGGGGTGGATTGACTACTTTTACTGAAATATTCCAGGGTATTTCTGTCTTCAAGGGCTGCTAATTCCACAAACGGAAGCAATGGCATCAGAAAAGGATCTCCCTTCCCTCCACTCAGCCCCTTTCCCTTCCCTTCCTGGGGCAGGGGAGGAAGTGAGGTCACACCGCTGACCTGGTCCAGCAGGATTCGCATCCTGACGGGAAGAGACCCCAGAGCTCTCTCTCCGAGGCCAGGCCTGTGACGGCACCGCCAGGGGGCCCCTGCGGACGAGATGGGTTCTCACCAGAAACCAGCCCGGGCAGCACTGGCCTGGACTCAGCCTCCAGCGCTGTAACCAGTAGACCTGCTGTTCAAGCCCCACCCCCACCCCCACCCCTGCTGCCCTGGCAGCGCAGTCGTCCCTGCTAAGCCTCGGTCCCCCCATCTCTCCGCCTCCCCTCTTTCCCTGTTTAGAGACGTCCGCGTCTCCAATGCTGACCTCTCCGCGAAGCATTTACAACAACATTTTAAAATCCTTTTTGGCATCCCGCTCGGATGTCCCACTGGCAGAGCAGATGCGTCCGGTGTCTAAATGGAACTCATCGCCCCTCCTTGCGAGCTGCCCGCAGCCGGGAAGAGCCCGGGCTCAGAGGAGGGATGCTGTGAGCGGACGGACAGAGGGACGCGCGGCCCCTGAACCAGGGCCAGCACTGGGCACTGCCTCTAGGGCCACGCGCTGTGCAGAAGCATTTACACGTGTCGGTTGGTGGAGTGGGAGAAATTACTCCCGTTTTACAGGGAGACTGAGGCACGCTTAGGCGTCACAGGGGTGAGCGATGGGCCCAGTTCAGAAACCCGCGACCAGTCCTGGGGCAGCACCTCCCACCCGCTCCCTCTCCGGCGCACACGGAACACATTGTCTGCTGACCTGACCTCCCCGGGATGGCGCTCACTCATTCGCACGATGGCCTTGTGCTGGCCACCCCGGAGGCCCAGGCGCTGCGGTTCACACACTGTGGCGGCGCCCGGCAGGAAGCGCGGCTCGAATCTGCCGGAGGGCTTCGCTGGTCCCTGGGCTTTGCTCAGCCAACCTCGCTCAGCTCCCTGGTGAGCGCCAAGGCCCACCCCTCTCCGACCCTCCCCATGCGACCACGCCCTCGCCAAGCTCCGGGCTCTGCTCCACTGCCTGCTCTTCTCCTTGGCCGCTTGCCCCCATGGGCACCGCTTTGCCCACAGGGTTTCCATGGCCTAAAGCCTCTACTTTCTCCTGGAAGCTGAGGAGGAATCAGTAGGAGGACCTCCCCTCAGCCCTCCAGCAAAGCCCGCCGCCCCTCCCGTGCCCCTCCACGAGCTTCCCTGGCCTCGCTCCTCCTATGACCACCGCCAAGAGCAGGAGGCGGGAAGGGCTGCACCTGAGGACAAATCAGCCACAAACCTGCCGGGCTCCGCCCTGAAACCCGGGCGGACAAGCAGCTGGGAGCTGGCAGGACCTGTGATGGACCAGGAAACACAGGGCGCCGCTGGGAAACATCAGCCCCATCTGACTTCACAGCTTCCTGAAACCGAACGTGCAGCCACAGAGGGTCGCCTCCTGCCCAGATCCCCCCAAAGCGAAAGAGGCCTTGGCGCTGGGCAGCCGAGCTTGTGGGCTCATCTCCTCCCCAGGACCAGGCGGCTCAGGGCTGGTGAGGGGTGGGGGGGTGTCAGAAACACCGGCATGTCCCCAAGGCCTGCAGCACAGACACATGTGCACCTGCCGAAGGCTGTAGAATGTCGCCACATCAGAGCACAGGAATATGGCATAAGTTCTGTCCACCAACTTAAGGACACATAGTCTTTCCAGAACCTGTAAATCCGATTAAGTTCGCGTGCCCCAGGGTGTGGGCATTCTCCTGAAGCTCCCAGGCAGTGGCACGATGGTGGACCCAGCAGGTCAGCGCCTCTCCCAGCCCACCAGGCCACAGCAGATACTGGGTTTAAAGAAAAGAAACGCAAAAGGACCAGGAGAGGAGCAGGGAAGGCAGCACTCACCTAATGTGGGGTGTTGGAAAGCAGATGGGTGACTGGCAACCGATTTGGCATCCTAACCCAACAGTGGAGAAAGCCAAGAAATAATCCAAATAAAAACGTAGAATCCTCAACAGGCTCACAAATTGGCAGCACCAGGCATGGCTTCTGGGAGTGGCATTGGGGATGGCGGAGGGCGAAGAAAAGGCAGATGAGGGGCAAGCTGTGTAGCTGTCACCTCCCTCGCTGACAGTGCAATGTTGCCAAGAAGACACTAAACAACCGGTGGCCTGGCCCCAAGGCTCAGCTGGCCAGTCGCCCTGCGACATCTCAGGCAGATGAGTCCATCACCAGTGAAGAGCTCACACTCATACAGGAAGCATGTGCTCTGCCAGCCCGGGAGTCCTGGGCGCTAGTGACACCGTTTCATATGTTATGCTTTAGTTCCTGCATCCGAAAGATGGGGGATTGGCATGTCTTTCTTTTTAAGCTAAGAATTGTAAAGTGCACATAACATAGCTGGTGCATAGTAAATTCTAGAAAAATAGATCCCATTCTCATTTCACACCACTGGGCAGTTGCCTCTTCTCCTCTCAGCTGGAGGGAACAATTTCTCTTTGGAGAGAGTAAAAGAGCCGCGTGTGACTGGAGGAGTTCCCTGCACAGTTGGGCAGAGCAGCGCATAGAAACCAGGGGGCCAGGAAACCTCACACACTAAACATCGCAGCCCTTCCTCCTGGGCTAACTCAACCCTGACCCCAGGCCACACCTTCCAGCAGGAGTCAGAGTGGTCTTTCCAGAGAACCTGACCAGCCCAAGAGGAAAGAACGGGCAGCAGATCCCAGCTCCCAGGAAATGTCTCGGGCCATAGATCCTACCGTGAAGTGGCCGTCCAGAAACCACGCCCAAATACCCGGAGCTTGGGGTGAGTTCATGAGCCATTTGACACTTTTTTAAAAATATTTATTTATTTATTTATTTATTTATTTATAGACAGAGAGAAAGGGAGAAAGAGAAACACCAAAACTTCTATTGAGCCTAAACCGGTTTGGCTCGGTGGATGGAGCATCGGCCTGCGGACTGGAGGGTCCCGGGTTCGATTCCGGTCAAGGGCATGTACCTGGGTTGCGGGCACATCCCCAGTGGGAGATGTGCAGGAGGCAGCTGATCGATGTTTCTCTCTCATCGATGTTTCTAACTCTCTATCTCTCTCCCTTCCTCTCTGTAAAAAATCAATAAAATATATTTTAAAAAAAAACAAAAAAAAACTTCTATTGACTGCCTCCTGCATTCCCCCTAACGCATGTACCCTGACCAGGAATTGAACCAGAAACCTTTCTCTGCATGAGAGGACACCTGACCAACTGAGCCACACCAGTCAGGGTCCACTTGACTGTTAAACTGGAGCAAACAACTAGTGACCACGGAAGGACATCCAGCAAACAGAGAGGGAACCAGTGGAAATGATAAGGCATTGCAGTCATCAAGAGAAAACTAATAGGACATAAGAAGAAGAGACAATCAGAAAAGAAAAGAATTTTTTTGGAAACTGACAACATTATAACAGAAACAAAGAAACTCAATAGCAAGTTTGAAAGATAACATTTTAAAATATCATTGAGAATGAGAAAAATAAAAGAGATGGAACATATTTTTAAAAGATACAATTATTATATCAGAAGGTCTAACATCCAAATAATATGATTTCAAAGAAAACAAATGAAATAAAATGATCAGCAAAATAATTCAAGCAAGTTTTCAAGAACTGAAGGGCATAAGGTTCAGACTGCAAGGGCTTGCCAGATGTCCAGAAGAATGGACAAAAATAGATGCACCCCCAGATTCAGCATAACAGCATTTTAGAAAAGTGAGAACAAAGACGATTCTCTAGTTTTCAGAAAGACACAGCGGGTCATTATAAGGGATTAAAACTCAGAGAAATTTGGATTCCCAACAGCAGCACTGATGCCTGAAGCAGTAGAAAGATGCTTTCAGATCCTGAAAGAACATTTTTCCAATTGATACTAGAATTCATACCCAGAAAAGCTATCAGCCAATATAAGGGTAAGAGCAGCATATTTTTAAGATATTTAAATTCCTAAATAATTTACCTTCTTTGTAAACTACTGGAGGATGTGCCCACCACCAAAACTCACAGAACCCAGCACTCGGAAAGTGCCACCTCAGTAGTGGGAGAAATGAGCCCTAGAACAAATGATTATCTACACTCGGCCAGATTATTATGACCACCCCATCAGTACTTCACTGACACTTCCAAAAATACAGAATATTGAAAACTTCCTAAGCAAATATTCTCAAGGTTTTATTATTATTATTTGCATAACTAATTCACTTCATTGTGCTGATGGGGTGGTCATAATAATCTGGCCACTCAATTATCTATGCCTAACAACATAAAGCAAGATCCAAAAGTATCAAACTGTTTCCATGTAATTTAACTGCTTCCCAAAACAAAACTTCAAAACATTAGGTATACAAAAATACCCAGCACTCTACAGACAAAATTCACAATGCCTGACATATAACAAAAAATTAACAAGCATGCAATGATGCAGGAAAATATGACCGAAAATGAGGAGAAACATCAATGAAAATATACCAACTGGAAAATGACAGAGATGATAGAATTAGCAGTCAAATGCATGAAAACTGGCATTATAGCCCTGACCAGTTTAGCTCAGTGGTTAGAGTGTCAGCCTGCAGACTGAAGGGTCGCCGGTTCCACTGTGGTCTGGGACACATACCTAAGTTTCAGGCTCAATCTCTGGGGGCATGTGTGAGACGTGACCAACTGATGTGTCTCTCTCATTTGGATGTTTCTCTCTGTGTCTCTCCCCCTCCTTTCCACTCTCTCTAAAAATTAATGGAAGAAATATCCTCAGGTGAGGATTAACAAAAAAAACAACAACTGGTGTTATAGTTAAAATATTGATCATATTAAGTAGAAATCTAGACATATAAATGAGCCAAATCAAATTTCTATAATGAACCCAGGCCAGCAGAGGGGGGCAGTTGGGGGTGACCAGGCCAGCAAGCAGCGGGGGGCAGTTAGGGGCGATCATACCAGTACGCAGAGGCAGTGAGGGGCGATCAGGCTGACACTGGCGGGGGGGGGGGGGGGGGGGGCGGCAGTTAGGGGTGACCAGGCAGGCAGGCAGTTGAGCGATTAGGAGCCAGCAGTCCAGGTTTGTGAGGGGGATGTCCCCCAAGGGGTCCCGGATTGGAGGGGTGCAGGCTGGGCTGAGGGAACCACCCCCTCTGTGCACAAATTTCGTGCACCAGGCCTCTAGTTCACTTATAATGTTAGGACATTATAAGCTGAATACTCATATTGATGAAAAATCCATCAAGTGGGCTGACCAGCAGGTTAGCTACTGGGAGAAGAAGAAGATTAATAATTTGAAGACATAGCAATAAGAAAGGTCCAAACTAAAACCCAAATGGAAAAAGGACTGAAAACAGTGAGCAGAGTACCTGTGAGCTGTGTGCCATTCCACAGAGTGCTACTCCTACAGCTGTGTCCTCAAAGGAGAGGGTGAACAGGTGGACACAAATATATTTCAAGAAATAACAGTCAAAATTGTTCCAAAATGATACAATTATAACAACAGATTCAAGAAACTCAATAAACTCCACACACAAGAAACATGTAGAAAACTGCACCATAGCACATGACTCCTGAAAAGCAATGATAAACACAAAATCCTAAAAGCACCAAGAAAAGTAAATACATTAAATGAAGAAAAATAAATATAAGGTGGCAGTGAATTTCTACTAGCAAGTCAGAAATAACCAGGAAGACAGTGGAACAATATCTGCGGGGGGGGAGGAGAATGAAAATGAAAAGGCCAATCTAAAATTCTATAACCAATAAAACCACCTCTCAAAAATAAAGGCAAAAATAAGTAAATGTTTGACACTCAAAGGCTTAAATAATCCATTATCAGCAGACTTGCATTGCAATAAAAACTAAAGATATTTCTTTCAGGCAGAAGAAAAATAAGTTCAGATATAAATCTGGATCTACACAAAAGATTAAAGAGCACTGGAAAGCTAATCATGTAAGAAAATATAAAAATTATTATTTAAATCTGTCTAACAGCTGCCTCTCAGAGTCCCAGCAACTGCTGCAAACCTTGGAGAGAAAGCTGCCTTTGAGTTCCGACCGAAGCCGGACAGTCCAGCTTCTCCCGTTTGAGTCTGGGTCCCTAGAGATTTGCCCGGATCTGGAGCTCAGAGTCTGAGACTACCTCCCGAATGAAAACAACAACAACGCCCTCAGCCGCCAGCCCTCTCCACATGCATTCCGCACCTTAGTATTTCACTCCAGCACTGTGCCTCCTCTGAGTCTCGAGAAGATTCCGAAGATGGCGGCGATATAGGCAGACACATCCCAGGTCGTGTCCCGGAGCAAATGGATGCCTGGTATGTGGTGCCTTGTTGTGTTGTATTTTGTGCCTTTAAATCAACGCAGTAGATCCAAGCAACAGCAGCCTCCTGAGCACCACACCATCTGTCTGAGGAACAGCAGCTGTACGTGAAGCCTCCCCCGACCAGCCAGAAGAGCCACGACAGCTGTGAACAGCACCCACCAGAGGAGCTGCTGCGAACTGAGGAGCAGCTGCTACTGTAACCGCCCGAAGAGCAACCACAGCCCAAGCAGCCACTGCCACCCAGGGAGCAGCCACTGAACGACTCAATGTCTAGATAATTCAGTGAGATCAAACATGGGTAGACAAAGAAACCCCCAAGGGAAAGAAAAGGAGGACTCGCCAGAAAAACATCTAAGTGATACAGAGGCATGCAACATGACAGAAAAAGAATTCAGAATAAGGGTCCTAGAGTGCATAAACCAGATGGAGAAAAAAATCAACTACCTATGCAAGAAGCAAGAAGAAACAGATGGAAAAAAAACTACCTATGCAAGAAACAAGGAGAAACAGATGAAAAAATCAATAACATATGCAAGAAGCTAGAAGAAACAGATGAAAAAATCAATAAATTATGTAAGAACCAAGAACAAATGAAGAGCGACATAGCTGCAATAAAAAACACCATTGAAAGTTTCAACAGTAGATTAGAAGAAGCGGAGGACCAAATTAGTGAATTAGAAGACAAGGAAGCAAAACACAATCAAACTGTACTGCAATTGGAGAAAAAAATTAAAAGACAGGAGGAGAGCCTAAGGGAGCTTTGGGACAACATGAAACAAAACAACATACAAATAATAGGGGTGCCAGAACAACAGAAAGAGGAACAAGGATCAGAAAACCTACTCGAAGAAATAATATCAGAAAACTTCCCTGAGGTGGGGAAGAAAAAAGTCACACAAGCCCAGAGAGTCCCAAACAAGGTGAACCTGAAAAGACCCACACCAAGACACATCATAATTACCATGGCAAGTGTTCAGGACAAAGAGAGAATCTTACAGGCTGCAAGAGAGAGATGGAAAGTTACATACAAGGGATCTCCCATTAGACTATCAAATGATTTCTCAACAGAAACACATCAGGCCAGAAAAGAATGGACGGAAATTTACAAAGTGATGCAAAGCAAAGGACTGAATCCAAGAATACTCTATCCAGCAAGGCTATCATTCAAAATTGAAGGGGAAATAACAAGCTTCACAGACAAAATAAGGCTAAGGGAGTTTATCAACACCAAGCTAACAATGCAAGAAATGCTAAAGGGACTGGTGTAAAAAGAAGAAATATAAAGCTCAGAAAGAAAACAGCCACACAAAAAAAGAAATGGCTACAAACAAGTACCTTTCAATAATAACTTTAAATGTAAACGGACTAAATGCTCCAACCAAAAGACATCCAGTGGCTGAATGGATAAAAAAACATGACCCATTTGCTGTCTACAAGAGACCCACCTCATTAGAAGGGACTGACACAGACTGAAAGTGAAAAGATGGAAAAATATCTTCCAGGCAAATGGAAAGGAAAAGAAAGCTGGGGTAGCAATACTTATATCAGACAAAATAGACCTCAAAGTGAAGGCCATAACAAGATATAAGGAAGGCCACTTCATAATACTAAAGGGATTAATACAACAAGAAGATATAACCCTGGTAAACATATATCCACCCAATGCAGGAGCACCCAAATACATAAAAAAAACTCCTGGAAGATATCAAAGGAGAGATCGACAACAATACAATTATAGTAGGGGACTTTAATACAGGAATGACATCACTGGATAAATCCTCGAAACAATCAGCAAAGAAACAGCAATCCGAAATGACTCACTAGATCAGATGGACTTAATTGACATCTTCAGAACACTTCACCCCAAAGCCACGGAATATACATTCTACTCAAGTGCTCATTGGACAGATTCAAAAATAGACCACATATGGGGTCTTACACAAAGTCTTCCCAAATTCAAGAAGATTGAAATCATAGCAAGCATCTTCTCAGACCACGATGGCATAATATTAGAAATAAACTACAATAAAAACAACCCAAAATACTCAAACACTTGGAAGCTGAATAGCATGTTATTAAATATTGATTGGGTTACCAATGAGATCAAAGAAGAAATTAAAAACATTCTGGAAACTAATGACAATAAAAACACAACAATCCAAAACCTATGGGACACAATGAAAGCAATCCTGAGAGGGAAGTTTATAGCTCTACAGGCCTATCTCAAAAAAACAAGAAAAAATGGTAGTAAATCATCTAACTCTACAACTCAAAGAATTAGAAAGAGAGCAACAAGAAAACCCCAGAGTGAGCAGAAGGAAGGAGAAAATAAAGATTAGAGCAGAAATAAATGACATAGAGACCAAAAAAACAATACAGAAAATCAATGAAACCAAGAGCTCGTGTTTGAAAGGATAAAGAAGATTGACAAACCTCTAGCCAGGCTCACCAAGAAGCAAAGAGAGAGGACCCAAATAAACCAAATCAGAAACAATAGAGGCGAAATAACAACAGACCCCGCAGAAATACAAATGATTGTTAAAAAATACTATGGACAGCTCTACTCCAACAAACTAGACAACCTGGAGGAAATGGACATGTTCCTAGAAAAATACAACATTCCAAAACTCCATCAGGAAGAATCTAAAAATCTCAATAGGCCAATAACTATGGAAGAAATTGAAGCAGTCATCAAAAAGCTTCCAGCAAACAAAAGCCCAGGACCAGATGGCTTCACAGGGGAGTTTTACCAAACATTCAAGGAAGAACTAAAACCTATCCTCCTCAGACTACTACAAAAAATTCAAGAGGAAGGAACACTTCCAAGCTCATTCTATGAAGCCAGCATCACCCTAATACGAAAACCAGGGAAAGACAACACAATGAAAGAGAATTACAGGCCAATATCCCTCATGAACATAGATGCCAAAATCCTAGCAAATCGGATCCAGCAGTACATCAGAAAGATCATACACCATGACCAAGTAGGATTTATCCCAGGGATGCAAGGATGGTACAACATCCGTAAATCAATAAATGTGATACATCACATAAACAAATTGAAAGAAAAAAAAACATACTCATATCAATTGATGCAGAAAAAGCATTTGACAAAATCCAACACCCATTTTTGATAAAACCTCTCAGCAAGGTGGGAGTAGAAGGATCATACCTCAACATAATAAAAGCCATATATGACAGACCCACAGCCAACATCATACTCAATGGACAAAAACTAACACCATTTCCCCTAAGAACAGGAACAAGACAGGGATGCCCACTCTCACACTCCTGTTCAACATAGTACTGGAAGTATTAGCCATTGCAATTAGGCAAGAAGAAGAAATAAAAGGCATCCAAATTGGAAAAGAGGAAGTAAAACTGTCCTTATTTGCAGACGACATGATATTATACATATAAAACCCTAGAGACTCCATCAAAAAACTACTAGACTTAATACATGAATTTGGCAATGTAGCAGGATACAAAATTAACCCCAAGAAATCTGAGGCATTTCTATACACCAGTAGTGAACTTTCAGAAAGAGAGATTATAAAAACAATCCCATTTACCATCGCACCAAAAAAATTAAGCTACCTAGTTATAAACTTAACTAAAGAGGTAAAAGACCTCTACCCAGAAAACTACAGGACATTGAAAAAAGAGATAGAGGAAGACATAAACAGATGGAAAAACATACCGTGTTCATGGATTGGTAGAATCAACATCATTAAAATGTCCATACTACCCAAAGCAATATATAAATTCAATGCACTTCCCATTAAAATACCAATGGCATACTTCACAGATATAGAACGAACTCTCCAAAAATTCATCTGGAATCAAAAAAGACCCCGAATAGCTGCAGCGATCCTGAGAAAGAACAAAGTAAGTGGGATCTCAATACCAGATATCAATATGTATTACAAAGCCACTGTTCTCAAAACTGCCTGGTAATTGCACAAGAACAGGCATATAGATCAATGGAATAGAATAGAGAGCCCAGAAATCGGCCTGAACCAATATGCTCAATTAATATTTGAAAAAGGAGGGAAAAACATTCAATGGAGCCAAGTTAGTCTCTTCAATAAGTGGTGTTGGGAAAATTGGACAGATATATGCAAGAAAATGAAACTAGACCACCAACTTACACCATACACAAAAATAAACTAAAAATGGATAAAGGACTTAAATGTACAACGGGAAACCATAAAAATTCTAGAAGAATCCAAAGGCAACAAAATCTCAGACATATGCTGAAGCAATTTCTTCACTGATACAGCTCCTAGGACACTTGAAACTAAAGAGAAAAGGAACAAATGAGACTACATCAAAATAAAAAGCTTCTGCACAGCAAAATAAACCATCAACAAAACAAAGAGAAAGCCCACTGTGTGGGAAAATATATTTGCCAATGTCATATCTGATAAGGATCTAATCTCCAAAAGTTATAGGGAACTCGTACAACTTAGCAAAAGGAAGATAAACAATCCAATCAAAAAATGGGCAAAGGATCTAAATAGACACCTTTCAAAAGAGGACATTCAGAAAGCCAAGAGACATATGAAAATATGCTCAAAGTCACTAATCATCCAAGAGATGCAAATCAAAACAACAATGAGGTACCATCTCACATCTGTCAGAATGGCTATCATCAACAAATCAACAAACGACAAGTGCTGGAGAGGATGTGGAGAAAAAGGAACCCTCGTGCACTGCTGGTGGGAATGCAGACTGGTGCAGCCACTATGGAAGACAGTATGGAGTTTCCTCAAAAAACTAAAAATGGAACTTCCATTTGACCCTGTGATCCCACTTCTAGGAATATATCCCAAGAAACCAGAAACACCAATCAGAAAGGATATATGCACCTATATGTTCATAGCAGCACAATTCACCATAGCTAAGATCTGGAAACAGCCTAAGTGCCCATCAGTAGATGAATGGATTAGAAAACTGTGGTACATCTACACGATGGAATACTATGCTGCTGTAAAAAAGAAGGAACTCTTACCATTTGCAACGGCATGGATGGAACTGGAGAGCATTATGCTAAGTGAAATAAGCCAGTCAATGAAGGAAAAATACCACATGATCTCACTCATTCATGGATAATAGAGACCATTATGAACTTTTGAACAATAATAGATACAGAGGCAGAGCTGCCTCAAACACATTGTCAAAGTGCAGGGGGAAGGCCAGGGAGGGTTGGGGGGCAGGAGGGAGGGGGATAAGAGATCAACCGAAGAACTTGTATGCATGCATATAAGCATAACCAATGGACATAAGGCACTGGGGGGTAGGGGAGGCCAGGGGATTGTCAAGGGTGGGGAAAAAAATAAGGACACATATGTAATACCCTTTGTAATACTTTAAGCATTAAAAAAATAAATAAATAAAAATAAAATAAAATAAAAATAAAAAGTCTGTCTAACAGATTATTAATGTTTAAATTTTAAAATAGTAGCAATATCTTAGGTCATGTATAACCGGTAAAATTAAATATTTGACAACAAAGTGCCAAGGCTGTGAGGGAAAATGAAAGTATCCTATCTAATAAAAGAGAAACATGGTAATTAGTGTACGACTGCTACCCTTCCCATTGACTAATCAGGGTGATATGCAAATTAACTGCCAGCCAAGATGGCGATTAACCACCAACAAAGATGGTGGCTAATTTTCATATGTAGGCACAAAGCTGGGAGGCTAAAGGGAAAGGACGGAAGAAGCCCCCTGCCACTGACGGTGATAGGAAACCCAGGGGGGAGCTAAGAGCCGGGGGAAGGGCAAAGGCGGCCCTGGGGGCCGTCTTTGCCCTGCCCCCCAGCTGTGATCAGAGAACCAGGTGCCTTTGCCGCCCCGCCCATTGATAGTGGGAAGCAGGGGTGGAGCCAGCAATGGGAGCTGGGCAAGGATGAAGCCAGCAGTCCGGGGAGCTAGGGATCCCTTGCCAAGGCCTAAAGCCTTGGCCAAAGACGTTAGGCCTGGGCAGGGGTGGAACCTGCAATCGTGGGGAGCTGGGGGTCCCCTACACAGACCTAACGCCTTGGCCAGAGGCGTCAGGCCTGGGCAGGGGTGGAACCAGCCATTGCTGGGAGCAGGGGCAGAGTCAGCTATCCTGGGCAGCTGGGGGTACCCTTCCTAGGCCTAACACCTTGGCCAGAGGTGTTAGTTCTAGGCAGGGGCGGAGCCTGCAACCACGGGGAGCTGGGGGTCCCCTGCCCAGGCCTAAGGCCTCGGCCAGAGGCATTAGGTCTAGGCAGGGGCAGAGCGGGAGATCACAGGGAGCTGGGGTCTCCTGCCCAGGACTAATGCCTCCACCAGAGGCCTTAGGTCTTGGCAGGGGCGGTGCCAGAGATTGTGGGTAGCAGGGGCGGAGCCAGGAATGGTGGGCAAGGGGCCTATCTGGTGATCAGCGATAGGGTGATGAGGGTCAACTCCTCTGGCTGAGGCATCAGGCCTGGGCGGGGGGCAGAGCCAGAAATCTGAGGGGGCTGGGGGTCCCCTGCCCAGGCCTGATGCCTGGGCCAGAGGCATCAGGCCTGGGTGGGAGGTGGAGCCGGTGATTGGGGGGATATGAGGGTCCCCTTGCCCAGTCCTGAAGCCTGGGTCAGAGGCGTCAGGCTTGGGTGGAGGGTGGAGCAAGCGATCAGAGGGAGATGGGGGTCCCCTGCCCAGGCATGATTCCTGGGCCAGAGGCATCAGGCCTGGGTGGGGGTCAGAGCCAGTGATGGGGGGAGATGGGGGTCCCCTGTCCAAGCCTGACACCTCTGGCGGAGGCGTCAGGCCTGGGCAAGGGATCGATCCTGCGATTGGAGGGTGATGGGGGTCAATGCCTGAGGGCTCCCAGTATGTGAGAGGGGTCAGGCTGGGCTGAGGGACACTCCCCCCCACACCCAGTGCACGAATTTCGTGCACCGGGCCCCTAGTCCTATATAATAAAAGGCTAATATGCAAATAGACCAAACAGCAGAACAACGGAACAACCGAACAACTGAACAACCAGTCGCTATGACGAGCGCTGACCACTAGGGGGCACGTGTGGAACATGGCAGGCATCAGCAGCAGGCAACAGAGCGTGAAACATGGCAGCATCGGCCATGGCAGGATGGTGTAGCAGGTGAGTGGGGGCGCCAACCCAAGGCGGGACACCAGTCGCTGTCATTGGGGTGTGATCTGGTGGTTACTGAACATTCTTCGCTCCTACGCACCACGGTCCCTCTCAGCATTTGCACCTGCTGCTGGTGCCAGCCCGACTCACACCCGCTGTCAGTCCCAATTGCTCAGCACCGTCAGCAGGTGCAAGCGGTGGCTGCCAGCCTCAATCAGCCCTGAGGGGTTCTCCATCTCCCCCTGCTCCTGAGGGGTGATCGGGGCAGCAGTCACCACTCACACCTGCTGATGATGCCAGCTCTGCTCACATCCACTGCTGGTGCCAGCCCCAATCGCTCCACACCATCAGCGGGTGAGAGCAGGGCCAGCACTTCAGAGCATGGGAGTGGCGGCAGCAGGAGTGGGGCTGCTGGCAGACAGGGGAACCAGGGGCTGAGGTGGGAGGTGCCGGGTTGGAATCCACCCCTGTGCCCACAGCAGCCTCACAGCCCACAGTTCCTTTCAAGGTGCACAAATTTGTGCACTGGGCCCCTAGTACTGTTATAAGTTTCTTATACTATACATGCAATGGCATATGTTTTACTTGAAGTTAGAATGTTATAGGTTATAAAGGTGGACTATAAATACTAAAGTAACCACTAAAATAATACCACAAGGAGATAGAGCTAATAACAGAAGATATTAAAATGGAGTAAAATGTTCTCAATTTTTTAAAAGGCATAAAATAAAAAAAAGGGATACAGAACAGATAAGAAACATAAAAAATAGAAAATGATTAAATTTACATCCAATCATATTATTAAGCACACTAAATATAAATGATATACAAACATCCTCAATAAAATGCAGAGCTTGTCAAATTGGATCTTTTAAAAGCAAAACCAAATATATGCTGCCTAAGAGAAATCCTATATAATAAAGAGGTAATATGCAAATGAACCCTCACACCCTCACAAGATGGCTGCCTACAACCAGGCTGGCAGGGAGGTTAGTGAGGAACGACGAAATACCAAACGACTGAACAAGCAGGCTGTGTGGGGTGACCAGGCCGGCAGGGGGGGCAGTTGGGGGCAACCAGGCTGGCAGAGGGGGGCAGTTGGGGGTGACCAGGCCAGCAAGCAGGGGGGGCAGTTAGGGGCAATCAGACCAGTAGGCAGAGGCAGTGAGGGGCGATCAGGCTGGCACACAGGGGCAGTTAGGGGTGACCAGGCAGGCAGGCAGTTGAGCGATTAGGAGCCAGCAGTCCAGGATTGTGAGAGGGATGTCTGACTGCTGATTTAGGCCTATGATCGGGCCTAAACCGGCAGTCGGACATCCCCTGAGGGGTCCCGGATTGGAGAGCCACTTAAAAGATTGCACAGCAAAGAATATTACCAGGGGTAAAGAAAGATATTTCATAATGATAAGAGGTGATTAAGAGGACATAATTCTGCTAAACGTTTATCCACCAAATAACAGAACTTTATTAAAAATGCAGCAAAAATTGATAGAATTGCAAGGAAAAATTTATAAATCCACAACTTTATTCAGAGATTTCAATGCATTTCTCTCAATAATTGATAAAACAAGGACAAGAAAATCAGTAAGGATATAGTAAACTAAACAATGCCAGCAACCAATTGGAAGTAATTGGCATTTATTAAATAGTTCATCCAACAACAGCAGATTGCACATTTTTTTCAAGTAAGTGCAGAGTGCCACGACCTGCACAGTGAGGTTCAGGATCTACAGGAGGGGCTGACGCACAAATGAAAAATGCTATACAAGAAATATGAATTTTGGAAGGTATGGGGGACCAGGTGGAGTCTCTTTCTTGAAGAAGCACACCGAGCCCAGTCTGTCTCCTTTTTATTCACTTTGAATACACATTTGCCCTTTAGCAATGCATACAGGCAGATCAAAGATAAAGATTGGTAAACAATGTAAGGATTATCAGGTCAGGAAATTGCCTCAAGTCACTGCAATCACAGGGGGAGGGGGGCAAAACTTGTGCTGATATTGGCCTTCCATTGTCTCTTTTTGATGCTAACTGCTATTTGCTTTAGCCTCTGGCAGCAGAGCATTTACTAAGATAGGTCATGTTCTGGGCAATAAAATCAGTTTCAGTAAATTTTAAAGGATTTAAGTTATGCAAAGTCTCTTCTCTTATTGTAATGGCATTAAATTAGCAATCAACAACAGAAAAATATCTGTAAAATCACTAAGTATTTTGAAATATAGTAATACTTACTAAATAAACCTTGGATCAAAGAAGAAATCAATAAAACAATGTCGTTTTGACTGAATGGAACTGAAAACACTACAAACCAAAAGTTGTGGAATACAGCTAAAGCTACCAAATGAGGCAGCCATGCTACTCTGAGGTATTTACCTAAGAGAATTGAAAGCAGTATGTATTCATACAGAGACTTGCATATACTGATTATTTTATTTCTATAAAATTCTAAAAAATCAAAACAAGCTTGTAATGATGCGAAGTGGATCAGCAGTTGTCTGTGGAGTGTGGCTGTTGTGGAGGAGCAAGAAGAAGGATTACTTACAAGTGACACAAGAAAACTTTCGGGAGTAATACACATGTTCATTATCATGCATGTAGTTATAGTTTCATGAGTATGATTGCATGCATGGTTATTTGCTTGTTGTCCAATTAGCAAACCATCTCTACTTGTTAATATCCAGAAAGTATCTCTTCATGTTCTTTATTGTCAAACGCACCACTCCTGGTTAATTTCATATCTCCTGCAACACACACAGGACAGAGAGCAACATTGTCATTGCTTAGAAGGCCAGGCCAAGGCCCTTTGGCAGCTAATTATATTGAAACTAGTAGCCTGGTGCACGAAATTCGTGCACATTGAAAGGGAATTAATTAGAGGAATGTAATTTGGACTCACTATCTAATATCAATATGTGAGCTTGAGGCAGTCCACGTTTCTGAAATTCAATGACATGAATTTTAGCTATTACTTTGCCAAATAAATGGAATTTACAGATATCATTTAAAAGAGCATTCAGCTTAATATTAAAAACTCTGGCTACCAAGTCCAGTCTGTTTTCAACTTTTTGCCAGCGTTGTAAATTGTTAGCAATATCTGCCCATTTGGGGTTGCATGTCATTGTTATGAATAAATCGGGCTTGCCATACTTCGTTTTAATTGCCATAGCATCCTGATATTGCTGCTGCATATATCTGGGACTACCCTCAGAAGATGGAAGTATTATCATTTTACCAATCAGCACATTGTCATTTTCAGATCTAGATTTGAGATAATCCATCAAACCACTATATTTTTCAACTCAAAACTTAGATTGGTTTGCTTTGATGAAATTTATCTGATTGGCCTCCATTTTTGAATACTAATCCACAATAAACTGTTGAGTTAATTTTCCTGCATTTAAAATAGGATTGAATGTGTCCTGCACAGAGAGATGAAATCTATAATACTGCATTTGTGTGACTCGTGTCCTTACATTTTGTCTAGTATTATTGTCGATTACACTGTTGTCTCTGAGTCTTAATGCAATATCTGTCCCCCAGCCTTGTTCACCATGTGGAAAAAGAATAGGATATGTCATTGCATCTAATGTAGGAAACAGGATATTGATTTGTTTCATTTTAGTGGCAATTGGATTATTGGGATCTAGTTTACAGTGAATGAGCAAGTCCCTTTCAAAAGGAGGTTCTTCACCTTCGTTTCTGAATATGACAGCAACCTCGGTTACAAGGGGAGAATTATATCTACCTGGGTCACTGTTATGCTCATATTTAATCGCCATTGTTACTTCTATGGGAGCAATACCTTTTGCTGCTGCTTCAGATTGGGCTTCCTTTTCTACCTCATGTAGCATCTTGTAGATTTTGTTAATTCACTTATTTCATGCACGAGGTTGTTGATGTTGATCAGAAGTCTTTATGAGCAGCCCTGGTTTTCTGGCATTGCTAATCTTTTACTTGTAGCTTCGGCTGTATCCAAAATATAGAGTTAAGCAAACTTCCGAGAAACACCATCTGAAGGGTGTAAAGTTCCAGTATGGTGATAAACTTGTCCGTGTATTCTAAAACAGTATGGCCCATATCCTGATGGCGGTGCAATATTTGCACCCATGGAAGCAAAAGCAAAAGAAATATTTATGGAACGAATATTTTCCATGATATTGTTACTGTCAGAATCTGTGTTTGTTATTAATCTTTTTAAATATGCTGGGTAATCTGGAAAATATATATCATTTGGATAGACTTTCCCTTTGCTACAACATTGAGTAAATTTCCCATCAGATGGTTTTTCATCAGAGAAATTTAGTGATAGGCAAAATTCACATCAGACAGTCATTCCACCACAACTATGTTCGAGGATTGCATCCTCATGTACTCCATTTTCACTGAGAAGGCAGTTCCCATCGGTATTGGTAGTACTTGTTGATGACTGTTCTCTAGACATATTCTGTCGTCGCCACCGCCTTCTTTCAACTTCAAAGGCACGTTGGTCTTTAGACATTTTCTGTCGATGACGCCAGTGTTTTTCGGCATCAGAGCAGCATTTTTCCAGTAGCTGGTGTTCAGATACATCCTGTCACAGGCACTGCCTTCTTTCAAGATCAGACACACGCTGCTCTGCAGACACTTTCTGTCAATAACTGATAACCCCGGCATGTTTCAGCTGCAGAGCTATGTCGTTGTATCAACAGTTGTTCTTTAGACATAGCCCCACCTCTCTACTGTCAGGTCTGAGATGCAGGTGAATGAGAGTCCTGGCTGTCAGGCCGCTGAGAGCTGTCTGACCAATGGCTGATTCTGGCTGATTCTGTGGGGGTGGGACTTCCTCCTCCCTGCTGTCAGTGTCCACAGCTGTGATGAGGAAGCTGGGGTGACAGAGGGGGCCATGCTCTCCAAACCACCCTCTCTCTCGCTCTGCTCTATGTTCAGCAGCCTCCTGCTCTGCCAAGTCCTCCAAACCTCCCGCTCTCCGCCAGCAAGGTCCCAGGAGCCTGTGGGCTTGGGTAGGTGTGAGTGGCCTTGCCTCCCATGCTAGAGGCCCAGTGCATGTATTTGTGCATGAGTGGGGTCTGGTTGGCTAGCCCTGTTCTGAACCGGCCAGCCCTGACCCTGATTGGGATGGGAAGAGGCGAGATCCAGGGGGTGAGGCTGGCTAGGGGGAGGGGCCACGGGCAGTTGGCTGACTGGCCCTGCCCCCTGATCAAACTCCCAGTCAAACTCTCAGTGGAGGGGACAATTTACATATTAGCCTTTTATTATATAGGGTAATATAGATACTCATGCAAGTAAAGCTTTGTCCACTTCACAACAACACAACCCTCCCAAGAAAGGAATAGAACTTGCTGAGTTCTCTGCAGTAAGAAATTGGTCTCCTTCTTTTCAATTTTGGACCAAGAATGGAGACAGGTTTCAGATTTGACTCATTTCATAGTTTTTTCAAATTACTCTGATCTCCAAAACCATAAACTGCTGACTTAACTTCCAGGTTCCATCATCAGTGCAGCCGCTTGGGTCCTGAATGCATGGTCAGGATGGGGAGGACAGAGCATAAAGTACCATTCATTTTATTTCTGGTACGTGCTGCTCCCATCCCTGCCAGAATAGAGTCAAAGCCTATCACTCCTTCCAGTGATAGGAACCCCTTTTCTGCAGATTTCTCCTGATAGTTCTGGTACATTAGTTCTAGAAGCTGAGACTCTCCAGAGATGTCACTACAACTAGTTCTGTTTTGAGTGCATGCTTTTACTCTGGGTTGGTCCTCCAATTGAGATGGTTCTACACATTGAGGACACTCATCAAGTGAGCTGGGCTGGTGACGACACAATTATTACTCCAACTTCAGGAGGTAGGTCAGCTTTCCCAGCTTTGGGCAGCTTCTCCACACACTGCAGCTTCTCTCAGAAGCAGCCGGCCATGGCCCCAGGGAGGCGGGGGTCTCCTTCTGGACTCAGCTGCTACCGGCCACCTCCTCATTCACAAACCGGCCCCTGAAGCTCGGGGCACTGACCCCACCAGGAAAGGCCTCTGCCTGGTCGCCATGATGAGCCACCACAATGAGGTTCTTATAAGTCATGATTGCATTTCACTGACGATGACCACAAATGCAAGTTGTAGCCAGAGTGCACAGAAAATTACTGTTTGGTATGTTATAGCATAAAAGTAGAGCACCCTTTTTCCAAACATACCTTCTCTAGAACTCCGTAGCCCCAAATCCCTGCATTCCTAGAGTGGGATCTCCATCCGTGCTGACCACATATCTGCCTCCCAGATGTGCCCTCCAATGGGGACATAGGCAAGAGGCCAATGGGCAGAGAGAAAAGAGTCATCTAATTTGCACAACTAATTTCTGTCCCTCTCATAAAATCACCTGGGAGAGCGCACATCACCACATGGAACAACACCGAGGAAGGGTGTCGGTCAGAAGGGTGTTGGTCAGAAGGGCGTCGGTGAGAAGGGCATTGCAAAGAGATAGCCTTGGACGTCCCAGTGGCGATGAGCCAACCCAGGGACATCAGAAATTTGTTATACAGGCTGTGGAGGGAAGGAATGACTCCATGGTATCCAGGGACGAGGAGGTGCAAGTGTTAAGGACCCCTGGGTCCACCAGCCACCACTTCTTCCCTTGGCTGCAGGTGGTCAGAGTCTCCAAGTTAGCGTGCACCTGGTGACCACAGACCCCACATGCAGGCAGGCGTGTCCATCAGCAGTAGACCAGCCAGTTCTGAACCTTGAATTCAATCTGTTTCTAACATGAGGGGGGTCACCAAAATCAGAATAGTGACACCATTCTTGTGGCCCAATCTCACATAATCCCATTGGGAAAATAGCACGGCAGTGAGAGGGGTAAACCACTTTCCAGAAAATCCTCTGGAACCTGAGTCTGGCCTCTGTGTCCAGGATACCCCCTAGGAAAGTGGAGCTGAGGCACTCCTTGGTTGACCCCACAGACTTGATAGAAGGTAGACAAGTACCCCAAAAGGAGGAGGTGGGGTGGGACTACCATGAGTGGTCCACAGCACACCACCAAGTTAGATCCACAGTTATGGCCCAGTGAGCCCCAGGGGCAGGAGGGAACTTAGGGAATGTTTAGGGATGCAATCACTGGCACCCACACGGGACTAGTCCGGGCTCAGGATGCCTGCCAGGCCTGGCTGGTCACAGCCACGCAGGAGGGACACAGACATATTCAAGGACAGCTGGCTTCTGAAGCCAGGGCCTCGCACAGAGACCTTGCTCCCGGGAACCTGGGGGAGGAAGGTGCAGAGCCAGCTCCCACCTACTTTCAAGGAAGATGTAACCTGAGAGAGAAACAACGGTCATTGTTTTGACACTGAGACTCCGGGTTGTTACCACAGCAACTCAGCCCTGAGGCCTGGCTGATACACAGGATGAGTCCCAGCCACAGAGCGTCACGGCCACAGGGGAGCCTCTGGGTGTCAGCGCCGATGTGCCTTCTAGCATTCTCAGCCTAGGATATCTTTCATCCATGATGCTTTGGTGAGCCTAACCCAGGGCTTCTGCTGTGCCTGGCGGGAACGGCCAAGGATGGACTGCGCTCACTTTCCTGCCCGCGTCCAGGGTGGGGCAAAGCGCACACGTTCCTGGCGGGCAGAGCCCCGCACAGAAAGTCCTTCTGAGCCTCAGGGACACAGGACAGGAACCGCCTGCTCTCCGCTGGAGGCCTCCCTGGGGGAGGAGTGGTCCTGTCCTCACACTCACTTTCGTAGCTTTGATAAAATACTGAAACATTTGAAGAAAAGAGGAAAAGTAATCTCACTCCTTCCAGGGCCTTCCCTAGAGGTAACAACAATGGGGCCTCTGAACCATCAGGAATCAGCCAGGAGGCCTCCATCCTGTGGGCCCCGTGACAGGGCCCGCGATGGGCAGGGGTTCCTGCTGCTACTGAAGATCCTGGGCAAACGCGAAGGCGGCTGCCCGCTGGACCTGGACGGCACTGCAGCTCCTGCCCCAGCCGCCCCCTTGCAGAGCCCCAGGACGGGGTGCAGGGCTCCAGGAGGGGGCGCGGGGCTCCAGGAGGGGGCGGTGGCTCTAGGAGGGGGCGGTGGCTCCAGGAGGGGGGCGGTGGCTCCAGGAGTGGGCGGTGGCTCTAGGAGGGGGGCGGTGGCTCCAGGAGGGGGCGCGGGGCTCCAGGAGGGGGCGGTGGCTCTAGGAGGGGGCGGTGGCTCTAGGAGGGCGCGGGGCTCCAGGAGGGGGGCGGTGGCTCTAGGAGGGGGCGGTGACTCCAGGAGGGGGGCGCGGGGCTCCAGGAGGGGGCGCGGGGCTCCAGGAGGGGGCGGTGGCTCCAGGAGGGGGCGGTGACTCTAGGAGGGGGCGGTGGCTCTAGGAGGGCGCGGGGCTCCAGGAGGGGGCGGTGGCTCTAGGAGGGGGCGGTGACTCCAGGAGGGGGCGCGGGGCTCCAGGAGGGGGCGCGGGGCTCCAGGAGGGGGCGGTGGCTCTAGGAGGGGGCGGTGACTCCAGGAGGGGGCGGTGGCTCCAGGAGGGGGCGCGGGGCTCCAGGAGGGGGCGCGGGGCTCCAGGAGGGGGCGGTGACTCTAGGAGGGCGCGGGGCTCCAGGAGGGGGCGGTGACTCCAGGAGGGGGCGGTGGCTCCAGGAGGGGGCGGTGGCTCCAGGAGGGGGCGGTGGCTCCAGGAGGGGGCGGGTGGCCTGCTGGCCCCAGCCTTCTGCTCCTGCCCTGCCCTCTGCCCTCTTTGTTTGGGGGAGGAGCAGAGACAACCACGCCCCCTCCTCCTTTTATGCTTAAACCTCTAACAAAATGTCTTCAATGTTTCAGGCTTAGGAAAGCCAACGCCCCGAGGCTGTGCATTAAGTCACTGTAACATCTGCCCTCACATCCGCGAGGAGTGGGGCGTAGGTCTCTCATGGCGGGAGGGGGGGGAAGGGGGGAAGGGGCGGGGAGGGGGGCAGGTGGAGAGGCCCTGGAGGAAGGGACATCACAGAGAACCTGCACAAAGGCCCGCTGGGACCGGAGCAGACTCCTTCCTGGGCCAGCGCAGGGACCCACCCACTGGAAAGGGAAATGGGGGCGGGGGGCTTGCCACCCAGTTCAATACCTGGTGAAACTGTCGTCTTCCTCCCCCGCTGGCCGACGGGGGAACTGCGGGACCCTCAGGGGCCGCCACACGAGGAGATACTAGGTCAGAGTTCGGTTCGGGCTTTGGATCCGGAACCCCCTGGACTAGCAGATCTGCGAAATCAAGGTGACACTTTCCCCTGGGCGCTGGCTGATGCTCTCCCTGCATCTGCACGACACCAGCAGACTGCAGAGCAGACGCCCGAACCTACAGAGTCCAAGTTCAGTCAGGCCCAGGCAGAGCCCTGGACATTCCTTAGGCCTCTGCTCGCTGACCGATGGCGGGGGATTAGGGGCGCTTAAAGGGACCCCTGAAGTGGTCCCTTTGTTAACTCTGTTACCTTCCTGGAGTCCTGTTTGCAGAGCCAACGCCATAAATGCGCCTGCGCGGGGAGGAAACGCGGTTACTCAGGACTCTGAGCCCAGCTGTCCTTAAGGAAGCTCTTGCTTGTGCCTGCCCCGCCTCTGACGTCACTGCGGGACCGCGCCGCCCCAGGTCTGTCCTGGGTCGTCATAGACACAGCTCTGTTCACCCCAAGTCCAACATGTGTGGGCTTCTTGCATTTCCCAGGAGTTGTCTTAAAAAGGAACATTTTGAAAACTACTGTGGGTCAAATTTGTCAATCCTTTCCTTAAAAACAAGTGCGGCACCACTCTGAACGTGACTAGTGTTATACAGCCCCGAGGGAAGACCAGTCTTCCTGAAGAGCCATCAGGGCAGCTGCGATCCCTCTCCTGCCTTGTTACCCTGCCCCTGGTGGGCTGAGGTGTGAGTGTGCAGCACCTGGGCAGAGAGGAGGCGGGGCTGTTCTGCCTCCACTGCCCAGGGATGAATGGCCGCCCCATGACAAGTGCAGCCTTTGCCGCACACAGAAAAGGCGCTGCTGCACGTCTGGGCAGGGCCTGGTGTCTTTTTACAAGTGTGTGTAAATACATGGAACTTACTCTGTGTCTAGAAGCAGGAATGAGGGGCAAGTGTGACTCTAAGTGTGATGGGCCCTGAGGAGCAGGGAGTGCAGGGTGAAGGGGACCCTCCTGATGACACACCCTAGAGTCTTAGACGCTTGCTCGGCTGGGTGGCTCAGTGGTTGAGCATCGACCTAGGAACCAGGAGGCTGTGGTTTGATTCCCAGTCAGGACACATGCCTGGGTTGCGGATTCGATCCTCAGTAGGGGGTGTGCAGGAGGCAGCCCATCAATGATTCTCTCTCATCATTGATGTTTCTCTCTCTCTCTCCCTCTCCCTTCCTCTCTGGAATCAATAGAAATATTTGAAGAGTAGCATGTTTACATAACAGGCTATTGCACAAATGTGCATGGCTTACAAACCACCCTCTGCCATGTGCAGATAAGTTGAGGCAGAGACACCTCACAAAAAGTAGACTAGAGACTCCTATCTTTGGAAGCTATAATGGGAAGAAAACAGCCAGGCCCCAGGGCACATGAGGGAAGCCCAGTACTTGTCTAATTTTAGAGGCAAAGTACCATGCATTTGTGGTCATGGCAGGTCCTTGGGGGCTGCTTTGCTTCTGATGGCCTCACTCCGTGTCCGACAAGCATGCCCAGGGCTGTTGGCACTCAGTTCTCTCTCCTCGTGACCAGCCTGGCTTTCTTCACAAGCTGGGTCCCAGGAGGGCCAGCCCTGTGGGCAGGTGTTGATCAGGCCTATACTCACATCCCATTGAGCAAAGCAAAGTGATGGCCTCACCCAGAGTCGGTGTGAAGGAGTCTATACAAGGTCATGGGCATAGCAAGGTGGTTCTTGGGGTTCATCATATAACAGCTACCACAGCCATGTGGTGCCTGGGAACCCCTAGAACAGGCTGACCTGCTTCCTCCTGATCCCCCAGCACTTGGTTTGTCCGGCGCTGGGAACAGGCAGAAGCTGCTGCAAGAGGCCAGAGTTTTGTCCAAGGGGCCATGCAGCAGAGGTTCTTGGTAATGAGCTTCATGAGTCCTCTGTCCCGGCCACCGGTGGGCATTACAAGCACAAGCAGAGACATTTCCATGGCACTTGCGCTCACGCACAAGCAGCCTGGCCAACGACCTGCTACCTCCATCTCGCCAGCATGGTTTTCCGTGCATCCTGAGCAGAGCCGTGGAGCATGCCTAGCACAGAGGGCCATGCTCAGTGTTTGTTATTTCATTAACCACACAACCAGAGAGGAGCAATCACTCAATCCATTTTATAGATCGGTAAGCTGAGGCTCACGTACAGCAACTTGACCAAAGTCTCACAGCTGGTGACTCCAAAGCTTGCCTGCCTCTCCAGAGCCTGTGTGAACCTCAGGCCTCCTTGTCTTTGAAAGGCTGCTCTTGGCCTGGATTTCCATCCGAATCCAGGAAAGCCCCCTTCCCAGCCCACAACCCTGCCGACATGAGGGCCAGATGTGCAGGGTGCTGAAGCGACTGAAAATGTGGGCTTTGGAATGTGATTGTCAGGAATTGGATAGATTACCTGTCTTGGGCAGTTTTGTAATCTGTAGAGTTGGGTTATCATAGTCCTGCCTCAGAGCATTGCTTATAAATAAGTTAGATGCCAGAGAGTGCTTAAAAAGAGTGCTGGGACCAACTCACACCACACACAACATAAACTCAAATGGATAAAAGACTTAAATGTAAGTCGGGAAACCATAACTATCCTAGAAGAAACCATAGGCAGCAAAATCTGAGACATCTCTCGTGGAAATATGTTTACAGACACAGCTCCTAGGGTAAAGGAAACTAAGGAAAAAATAAACAAATGGGACTACATCGAAATAAAAAGCTTTTGCAGAGCAAAAGAAACCATGAACAAAACGAAAAGGGAGCCCACTGTATGAGAGAACATATTTAGCAATGATACATCTGATAAAGGGTTAATATCCAAAATATACAAGGAACTCATACAACTTAACAAAAGGAAGACAGACAATCCAATCAAAAAATGGGCAAAGGACCTAAATAGACACTTCTCTAAAGAGGACATACAGATGGCCAAGAGATGTGAAAAAATGCTCAAAGTCACTGATCATCAGAGAGATGAAAATTAAAATGTCAATGAGGTACCATCTCACACCTGTCAGAATGGTCACCATCAACAAATCAACAAATGTCAAGTGCTGGAGAGGATGTGGAGAAAAGGGAACACTCGTGCACTGCTGGTGGGAATGCAGACTGGTGCAGCCACTGTGGAAGACAGTATGGAGTTTCCTCAAAAAATTAAATATGGAACTGCCACTTGACCCAGTGATCCCACTTCTAGGAATATATCCTGAGAAACCTGAAACATCAATCAGAAAGAATATATTCATCCCTGTGCTCATAGCAGCACAATTCATAATAGCTAAGATCTGGAAACAGACCAAGTGGCCATCAGTAGATGAGTGGATAAAAAGCTGTGGCACATTTACACCATGGAATATGTACACCATATCTGCATAACCCATGGACACAGACAATAGGGTGGTGAAGGCCGGGGTGGGGGGTGAAGGCAGGCTAGAAGAAGTCAATGGGGGGAAGAGGGGTACACATGTAATACTTTCAACAGTAAAGATTTAAAAGTAAAAGAAAAAATAATAGAAATAAGTAAATAATGAAAGATGTAAATGTTGGGGAAAGAGGCTGGGAATTCAGGAGCACTGGGCTCAGGCTGCGCTCCACCTGTCGCTTCAGGGCAGAGGAGCAGCCTGCTGCCCAGCACATAACCAGGTGTGGCAACATCAACCATGAAAGAACTGTGCAGCCGTGTGCGCAAAGCTAATACTGAAAGTCCTTCCTGTCGGGTACAGGACGCGCAGTGACCGCTCTGAACAGACCTCAACGTTAACAACCAGCTCGCCAGCCCTAAGGTCAGGCTGAACTTGAGCCCTGAAGCCACAGAAGGCACTGGGGGCCCTGAGGAGGGAGAGGCTGGGAAGGAGCTCCTGAGGCCTCTGGAGCTGGGAGCCAGCCCCCTGGGGAGGGGAGGGCGTGGGAGTCAGAGCAGGGCCCAGTCCTTGCAATGCCCTGGACAGACACTCTGGCCAAGGAAAGGAAGGAAACCTGAGAAGAAGACAGGATCCGGCACCTTTCCAGAGCCCGGGAGTCACATCAGATGGAGTGAGCCCGACTGGGGGGCTTGGGTCCTGCCTGGCTCGGGTCTGTGTTATCCGCCTGGGCAGCGCCAGGGCGGTGCTGGGGCTGCGAAGAGGGGTGGGAAAGCCACAGAGGAACAGGCCTCAGAGAAGCCCCCTGCGGCTGTGGACTCGCACAGTGGGCACTGGTCCAGCTTGGCCAGGACAGGACGCCCGCTGTCCTTCCTTCCTCCTCCAGTTAATGAGCCTCGCTCTGCTCCAGGGAAGCTCACTGCATGGGAACCTCACACATTGCTGTTCAGACCTCCCTCCCTCTGCACTTCAATCCCACTCACTCCCAGGCCCACCTCACCTCACGGGGACCCTCTCACACTCTGCAGCTCCCCGCGAGGGCAGGCGCTGCACACTGTCCAGTCCTTGCGTTAGGTTGCTGTGGGGCCAGAGACTCCCCAGTGCCTTCCTGGGCTCCGCCTTCCCAGGCCAACAGAGCAGACCAGCTCCCTGCCGGGGTTACCCGCTAAGCACTGGGGAACAGTGTCCTCTGGGCAGAGTAGCCTAGGTACCTGGGTCCAGCTGCCCCTCTGCCCCTCCCCTTGGTCTGCTGATTGACAGTCCTGTCTATGGGGTGGGGCATGGAGTTTGCCAAAGAGAAAAGGACTCTGGGGCCCTGGCACTACCCTCCTGATGTGTTTAGGGGAACCTACTCTGGCCTGGAGCCCTGGGAGGCTGGTGAGGAGGGGCTGGGAGGCAGGGTTCCTGAGGGTCAACTGGCCACAACCCCTTCTACCCCTTGAGGCAGCACAGCCAGGAGGCCAGGCCCAGCACGTGCAGAGGGGCCAGCCTCAGCCTCTGCCAGGGCAGCAGGGCTTGGAGTCCATCCCCAGACCCATGTCCGGGGACCAAGCAGCATGACCTGAGCTCATTACTCCACTGTGAGCCTGTTCCTTTGTCAGCAAAACAGAGATAAAAATGCCACCACCCCTTAAAGACCATAAGTAGATGAATGGAATAGCCTGGATAAAGTGTCCCTCTAGCAGGTTCACGCCCCCTCTGCGCTCCCTCCCACCCTGTGACCGTAGGAACAGCCCCTTCCTTCCCCTCCTGAAGGTCCATGGAGCCCCCATTGTGAGCAGCATCTCAGGCCCTGCCCCCCTCCTTCCCATTACTTAGCACAGCTTTCCACTCCCAGCCAGGCCTGTATGCAGGGCCCACGCACATCTACCTCCCAGCAGGCCTGTATGCAGGGCCCACATGCATCTACCTCCCAGCTGGCCACGTATGCAGGGCCCACGTGCATCTACCACCCAGCAGGCCATGTATGCAGGGCCCACACACATCTACCTCCCAGCCAGGCCTGTATGCAGTGCCCATGTGTATCTACCTCCCAGCCAGGCCTGTATGCAGGGCCCACGCACATCTACCTCCCAGCAGGCCTGTATGCAGGGCCCACATGCATCTACCTCCCAGCTGGCCACGTATGCAGGGCCCACGTGCATCTACCACCCAGCAGGCCATGTATGCAGGGCCCACACACATCTACCTCCCAGCCAGGCCTGTATGCAGTGCCCATGTGTATCTACCTCCCAGCCAGGCCTGTATGCAGGGCCCACGTGCATCTACCTCCCAGCAGGCCATGTATGCAGTGCCCATGTGTATCTACCTCCCAGACCCTCTCAGGCCCTGGGCTGGAAAGATTGGTCTTGTTTTCATCCTCCCTGGCTGCTGCTGCTGTCCAGGCCACTTAGCGCTGAGAACATCGTGAATGTCCCCAATCCTGCTGAGGTTACCCACCACAGCCACGAACAAACACTCATTTTTAAAATATATTTGACAGTCTGGAAGAGATATTTGAGATCTCAGGAAACAGAGCACATTGTGTGACACTTGGAATGTATTTGTGGTGATAGATTCCTAAAATGTGCAACATGCCCTATGAATTTATATTCCATAATGGCACAGCTATTTGTATTATTTGCCCTCTGCAGGTCCAAAGTTTCTAGATAATTTCCCTGTTTAGGCTTTGCCTTCTTCTTATTGGGCCCCTGGGCAACAGACCAGGAAAATGAAAAGACATAAATGCAGAGTTCAAGGTCAGTTAGCTGTTGACTTCACACCAAGTGGAGATCAGCAGGTGTGAGAGGAGGAAGGCCCGGTTGCCAAGCACTCACATGCACTGCCCGTGGTGATATGTAGCAGGCAGGTGCTCACTTCCCCGTTTTAAGGATGAGCAAACTGAGCCTGCACAGTGAAGCCACTGATCACATTCATGCAGCTAATGAGGGCGGAGGAAGGATTGCAGCCCAGGTCAGGCAGATGCCAAAATGCTCACATGCCCACAGCACCTCACTGCTTTCAAAGAAGCGCCCAGAGTCTGAAGCCACTGCCTGCAGGAAAGATGGTGGTAATGAGATTGGACTCAAGTCTGAGACACAAGAGGACCTGAGGCTCCTCCCAGGACTTCTGGGCTTGGCTAAAGGGAGCTAGGACTCAGCGAGGAGGCAGGAGGAAAGCACACAGTAGCTAAACGTAAAATGCAAACCCTTCACGAGGCATCACGACCCCCCCCACACCCCCCGTCTGACCTGTGTCCTGTCCCACCTCCTCTCTCCTCGCCCATTATGCCCAGTCAGGTCTTCCCATCCCTCACACTTGCCGACAGGTGCTGCAGCTCAGCCTGCCCCAGGGCACTGCTGCCTCTGACAACATCTTCTACTAGCTCCCTGATTGTATCCTGGTCATCACTCTCCCTCCTCCCCCAGGTCTTTGCTAGCCTTCCACCCACAGCCCTGAAGCTTCTCCCACGAGGTGGCATCTATACCTTGTTCCTGCCATCAACACAACTTTCACACGTCACCAAGTCATAACCCTAAACTCCCACTCACTCTACCCAAAGACCAGGCCCAGATCACATGCTCAGCTTGACAGGGGCAGAAATAGAATATTGGGGACCAGCTAGAATTTTAAGGAATATTAATCACGCTCTGTTAACCATGATTGCTTTGTTCTGATTACAGAAGGCACATGCTAACCTGGCTGGGAGTTGCACGCGGAACCTGGGAGCTCACCTGGAAATGCAGCCCATGCTCCCCACCAGGGAGCTGCCCTGTTATCATGAAAGATTAATGACCTTGTTGCAGAGACCAGAGCTGCCAGCCCTTGTATATCACCAGCCCTTTGAAGACCCTTTGCACACCACAGGCTTTTGCAAATATTCAGCCCCCATTACCTGTAAACAGCCCATTTGCCCTTTTGCCTGCTTCCCACGTAATCTTGTCCTTCTACCCAATCAATACAAGCAGCGGCTTATGGGGGGGTCTAGAGCAGATTTTCGTGGATGACCTGCTGCTCTCCCACGCTGCCGGGAGGACTGGAATAACCGCTCATGTATGACTCAACCCAGTCTCTGCTGAATTGGCTCAAGTGTGACAGGCAGCGGACGCTTGATAACACCAATCAAATGACATGAGCCACCACCTAGAAACCAATGGGCTCATCTCATTTTGGGTTTAGCTGTTTTCTCCTAATGGCTCAGAATCGTTCTCCAGGGCTGCCCAGAGTGTCAGACTTTTGAGAAAAGCGTGTCTTCTCTGGGTAGTATATTCAACTCCAGTTTTTTCCTGGATGCTACAAAGATGGGGGCTCTCCTATTACCCCACGGAGACCGGAACCCAGGGGAATGGAAAGGGAGCCGTAGGAGGGATGGAATTTGTGGTCGGACTTTTCCGACTGCCCGGGCTAGTTCTGCTGCTCCGTGGCCATTCCCCAGGCCAGAAAGAACCCTTCACTCTGCAGGAACGGGCCAACCGCAGGTCCCAGAGCTCTGCGCCCGCACCCTCCATGGCCACTCTGTCTCTGCTTGCTGTATGGAACCCACGCTGGGAGGTCTCGGATGCCGCTCGAGCCGCTCGCTGAGTCCGGATGCAGTGAATGTCACGTGCATCAGGGACGCAGAGGCCAGGGACGTGTTGCGATGAGCCTGCTCCAAGTTGTGAGGCCTCTGGAGCAGAGAAGGGCCCGGGCACACTGTGGTGGGGTCAGGCTTGATGTCTAGAACGCGAGTCCCTGGGGGCTGGAGCCTCAGTGCTTTCCACAGTTCTGCGTCTCCAGGCGATGAACGGTGCCTCTCAGGAGTTCAGAGAGCACTCCCATTACATGAGTGGACGTGGACGAATGCATTGTTTTAGGGGAGGTTTTGAATTTGCGCTAAAAGCAGAGACGGGACTGCTGGGTGGCCCTTCTGACAAGGGAGGGCTCGGGACTGAGCGCGCCCTGGCACCGGCTCCATGGCCTGGGCTCCCCAGAGCCAGGGGGCCAGATCCAAAGCCATAGAAACTGGATTCCAGGAAGATGGGTCCGGGACTTAGGGCCAAACACCCTGCTTCGGGACTCAATAGATGCACGTGGAAGCCTCGGAGCGTACCACCTGGCCCCTAGAAGAGGATGGAGTGTGGAAAGTCTGCTCAGCCCAGGGAGGGGCCAACCCGGAAGGGCTAGGGCCTGTCTGAGGCCTTGGAGCTGGCCAGGTGGGCCGGGAGCCTGAGCCCCTGCATGAGGGCGCCTCGGGCTCTCCTGTCCTGGGGGGAATGGGGGTGGGGAGTAGGGAGGGATGGGGGGCGCTCTACTGGCACCACCTCAGCACTGGAAAGGGCCTCAGGTCTCAAAGGATTTCTTGCTTCTCTGTCCTTAAAGTCACACTCTGCTGCCCTCGCTGAAGAAGGGAGGTAAAGCTAAATGCCCGGAACTGGTCTCAAAGAGCTTCAGTGCCCGGCTACAAGCTTGCCAAGGCCCGAGCTCGGGGAAAGGCTGGCTTGGTTTGAGCAAAGCCACTCGCTCATCTGAGGCTTTGAGAAGAAAGGCTCTTCTGGCCCAGGATGTGCCATCGCACCGCACCGTGCAAAAGGAGAGGAAGGACACAGGCTGGCCTGAGCAGCCCCAGGACGCCCAGAATCGAATCAGGTGGGTTTGTCCTACGTGGTCTCTGGCCAATGAGTTTACTCTCCCAAAGCTGAGACCCAAGGCTGGTGGAGGGGAGCAGGCCTGACCCTCCATTCTGCGACCTTATTCTGGCTCAAACCCATGCACAGGGGGCTGAGGCTGTTTCCTTCCCTTGACAAAGAGTCAGAGTCACACTGAGCCTGATAATGGGGTTTGCCGGGAGGACCCCGTAACAGATCCGGAGAAAGAAGCCAAAATAGACCACAGGGCCTTGGGAACAGCCAGAGAGGCGTCAGCTTTGAGAGGCACAGAACAGAGCCCCAAGAACAGAAGCAAGAAACACAGCTGTGAAGTGTGAAGCCACAGTCCAAGGAGCACATGGCTGTGAGCATCGGACCTGCACAGAGCCCACAGACCAGCAGCACTCGGAGCGGCCCAGGGGCCCAGGTGCTGCCCAGTCGCTCCCGGCGTCTGATCCTCTGCAGCGAGCCGGCACTCTCGCACAGGTTCCAGGAAGGATGGTAGCAGAGCATGGGTCTAATGAGTGCACTAAGGCTGCAGGCCCTTGACTTAAAGAAAGGAAACACTTTCTTACACTGACGTCCCTGAGAGCCATTCTCAGAGATTAATTACACTCGTGAACACAAGACTGCTGATGTCATATCTAGCCATCACTCTTACCTGCCCACATGGTATGGGCCCTGGTATTGGCCAGTCAGTTATGAGCGCAAAAGCCATCAGTGCCATCCCTGGTACATTGTGTCCCTCCTCCCTTACTTCTAAGCCACAGGTAAGGCCTTCATGTTCTACCTGGGAAATTACACTGACCATCTAAGTACAGCTGGCCCATCCCACACGCATGAACAGAATCTTGCCTAGACTCCCAAAATGCGTAGTTTCCCAATTCACCTCCGCTCTGGCCACCTTCCACGCCACCCTCTATGCAACACACCATCAGTGTCCCCGCTGCTCCCAGGAGGACGACCCAAACCCCCACGTCCGGGAGGCTTAGCCTTGCTGCCCACGGCGTGTTTTCCTCCCGTTCCCGTTCTTCTCTGGATGCTGTGGATGTGCCACTTCCTCGGGGCCCTCAGGACCCTGGGGACCTGCCTGGAACGCTCCTGTTCCGACACCTTTGCCTGGTCATTGCCAGCTCCTCCTTCATTCAGAGCTGAGTGCGCTCCCCGGAGGCCTTTCCTTCCCTCCCAGGCCAGGCCAGCAGGCCTGTCAGACACTCCTACACATTGCACTTCCCCTTCACTGTCTTTACCACAGCAATCCTTAAGCAGTTACTTCTGCATTGTTTGACCTTTCTCTTGCCTCCAATGAAATATGTGTCCTGTTAGGCGCCAGAGGGCATTGCTTACAAAGAATGGGCATTCGAGCCAGGCGCTGAGCCAGCTCTGCTGCTTCCGGGCAATACAACCTTTGCCAAAGTATTCAAGTCCCCTCTGTCTAGGTCCCTTATGTACAAAATACATAACAAATAACAGCACTCTGCTCATTTTGTCATGTGGCTTCAAGGAGCTAATTCATCCACAGCTATTTGGATATGACTAATATTTGATATGATAAATGTTCAGAATATTAAAAAGTATTATTGCTTTTGTGGTAATAGGAAACATGTATAATCACTCATTAAATATGGTGAATGGTGTAAAAATAATAAATTTCCATGTCTTGGTGGAATGATACCTATGAGAACAAAGAAAGCAACAAAGCAATTTAGAATATGTATGTGTATAAAATCCAGGAAAAATATAACATATACAAAGAAAACTACAAACCATAAAATAAGAGAGATTTGAGTAAATGGAGTACTATGGGTGACTCAGTGTTGAATAGATAGGATAGGAAGATGTCTGCAGGCAGCTGCATGAATTGGGCTACGGGTGATAATGATAAATAGATGTTACTTGTGATGGGAGATGATTACAAATGTCTTTACAAAGGCGTAAGCTTTTGAAGAACGTGAAGAATTCTGATAGAACTAGGACAAACCAGCATTTTGGAATTAAAGAGAGAGAGCAAAAGTATAGTAGAACCAGAGCTCTGGATTGGAAGTGTCTTTAAAGATCATTAGTTCAGGCAGTGAGTCATAAACACCTGAATACAAGAGGCTTAGGCACACTGGTGTTTGGCCCACACGCCATGAGATATCTCATGGAAGGAGGTCTCAGCTAAACACTGCCAGGGCCATGGGCAGCTTCCTGACCACCCTCTTGGTTTTGCTTCCAAGTCAGGATCGCTGCACTCCTATCAACATCAAGCTCTACCAACACTATGACAAAGTGAGAAGAAAGGGGTATTTGTCTTCAAACCACTTTCTCTTCTTATCAAAGAAAAAATCTTTCTCACAAGCTCCCCAGGGAACTACAACTTCTACCTCATTGCTCAGAACTGGCCACGCACTATTCTGACTTCGGTTGCTGCATAATACAATCCCTAAAACATAATTGACATACAACAATCATTTTAGTTTACTCACAGGTCCTGTGGGCCAGGAGCTGTGACAGGGCACTGCACCATGACACATGGCCCCTTTGCTCAGAAGGCTGTACTGGGGGGTGATTTGAAGATCAGGGGGCTCACTCAGAAGCTTCTTCACCCCCATATCTGACATCGGGGCTGGGAAGATGCAAAGCTTAGGTTTGACTGGGAGTGTTGACCAGCACATCAACATGTGACTTGCGCTTCCTCATAACATGTGGAGAAATTCCAAGAGGGAGCATTCAGGTAAAATATTAGCAAGAGAATCAAATGGTTATTGCATGGTCTTTTATCACCTGTCCTCAGAAGTCACTCAGTGCCACTGCCTCCACATTCTACTGTTGAATGATCACAATTCTCCAAATACAAGGGGAGGGAACTTAAACCCTACTACTCAATGAGACACATGTGAAGGAAATTAACTCACTTTTTATTTTATTTATTTTTTATTGATGGATTTTTAGAGAGAAAAAGAGCAAAAAGAAAGAGAGATTGATTGATTGACTTGCTGTTCCACTTATTTATGCACTCATTGTTTGCTTCCTGTATGTGCCCTGACCAGAGATCAAACCTGCAACCTTTGCGTATGCAGATGATGCTCTAACCAACTGAGCTACCAGGGCTGACCTCATTCTTTAAATCAGCTCCAAAACCAATCCTGACAAGTGGGCAGCATCTGAACAAAATAAGGGCCTTATGTCATGGAAGAAGGGGAATGACTGCTGGTTGCCCAACAAAGAGCATCCTCTCCAGTGTTCAAACCCACCGTCCATCGCAGCAACAACCACCCGGCACCCCTTCACAAAGACACCTACTTAGCCCTGGCTGGTGTGGCTCAGTGGATAGAGCCTGGGTCCCGGGTTCGAATCTGGTCAAGGGCACACACCCGGGTGCGGGCTCAATCCCAGGTAGGGGGCGTGCAGGAAGCAGCCAATCAATGATTCTCTCACATCATTGATGTTTCTATCTCTCTATCTCTTTCCCTTCCTCTCTGAAATAAATAAAAATATATTAAAAAACAAACAAAAAAGCACACACATGTGCCTACTTAGATGGCCAACCAGCCTTCAATGACAAGGAGCTCCCTCTCTTCCTAAAATAGCCTTTTTACATTCCAACGGTTGCTTTACAAAAGCAATCCTTATCTCAAGTAAAATATTTTGCCTTATGTTAGGCCACTTGATCTGAGAAGAGGAAGGGACATGGGAAGATGGAGGATGGTGAGATGAAATGATGGCGGTGTCAGCGATATTGTCATAAGAGTGGAGACTTGTGGTGGACTGCAGGGTCTTTTGTATTTGTTTTTTTGTTTGTTTGTTTTTGGGTTTTTTTAATTGTTTTATTGCTTAAAGTATTACAAAGAGTATTACATATGTCTCCTTTTTTTCCCGCCCTTGACAATGCCCTGGCCTCCCCTACCCCCCAGTGTCTTATGTCCATTGGTTATGCTTATATGCATGCATACAAGTCCTTTGGTTGATCTCTTACCCTCCCCTCCTGCCCCGCAACCCTCCCCAGTCTTCCTGCTGTAGTTTCACAGTCTGTTCGAGGCTGCTCTGCCTCTGTATCTATTTTTGTTCATAAGTTCATAATGGTCTTTATTATCCATAAATGAGTGAGATCATGTGGTATTTTTCCTTCATTGACTGGCTTATTTCACTTAGCATAATGCTCTCCAATTCCATCCATGCTGTTGCAAATGGTAAGAATTCCTTCTTTTTTACAGCAGCATAGTATTCCATCATGTAGATGTACTTCAGTTTTCTAATCCATTCATCTACTGATGGGCACTTAGGCAGTTTCCAGATCTTAGCTATGGTGCTGCTATGAACATAGGGGTGCATATATCCTTTCTGATTGGTGTTTCTGTTTTCTTCGGATATATTCCTAGAAGTGGAATCACGGGGTCAAATGGAAGTTCCATTTTTAGATTTTTGAGGAAACTCCATACTGTCTTCCAGGGTGGCTGCACCAGTCTGCATTCCCACCAGCAGTGCACGAGTGTTCCTTTTTCTCCACATCCTCTCCAGCACTTGTCGTTTGTTGATTTGTTGATGATAGCTGCTGGGGTCCAACCCCAACGGGTCCAGGGAACCCCAAAGGTGTGGACGGAGTCGGCGAAGAAGGAAGGACTCGGAGGCTGCATTCAGGTGATCATCATGGCGAGGTTCTCCCTCCAGGATCTCCAGCGAAGTTCTGGTTAGGAACTCCAACCAAGTTCTGGTCAGGATCTCCAACCAAGTTCTGGTGCCATGTTCTCTCCCTAGGTTCTCCAGCCAGGTTCTCCAGGTTCTCCAGCCAGGTTCAGTCACCAGGTTCTTTAGCCAGGTTCTATCCAGGTTCTTTTGCCATGTTCTGTCTAGGTTCTCCAGTGAAATTCTGTAGCCAGGTTCTGTCCAGGATCTTTTTCCATGTTCTCTGGCTAGGTTCTGGTTAGGATCTGATCTTTATTGTCTTGTTACATCCGTATTTATACCAGCCGATTTTAATCCTGTCGATTTCTATTACAAAGGTTAGGGCGTTTCTTATCTCCATTCCAGGGAGTAAAGATTATGTAGCTTAACTACCCGCCTGGCACTTAATTAAGGGGTTGTATCCCCTCCCTAACCTCAGGGAAAAATCCCCACCTGGGGAAACAACCTTTCTCGGAGAGGTGACCTTGGTTAAAACACATGGCGCTAAAGGGAGCAAACATATTAAGAACAGTATGCTATAAACGCCAGGTCCATTGAAACATATGCTGTGCAGATGTTTCTTTCCTGCCGCGACTGTGTCAAGCAGCAAGGATGGACCGGCTTCCGGCAGATAGCCATTCTGACAGGTGTGAGATGGTACCTCATTGTTGTTTTGATTTGCATTTCTCAGATGATTAGTGACTTTGAGCATATTTTCATATGTCTCTTGGCTTTCTGAATGTCCTCTTTTGAAAGGTGTCTATTTAGGTCCTCTGCCCATTTTTTGATTGGATTGTTTATCTTCCTTTTGTTAAGTTGTATGAGTTCCCTATAAATGTTGGAGATTAAACCCTTATAGGTGATAACATTGGCAAATATGTTCTCGCATGCAGTGGGCTTTATTGTTGTTTTGTTGATGGTTTCTTTTGCTGTACAGAAGCTTTTTATTTTGATGTAGTCCCATTTGTTTATTTTCTCTTTAGTTTCCAATGCCCTAGGAGCTGTATCAGTGAAGAAATTGCTTTGGCATATGTCTGAGATTTTGTTGCCTTTGGATTCTTCTAGTATTTTTATGGTTTCCCGTCTTACATTTAAGTCCTTTATTCATTTTGAGTTTATTTTTGTGTATGGTGTAAGTTGGTGGTCTAGTTTCATTTTTTTGCATGTCCAATTTTCCCAACACCATTTATTGAAGAGACTATCTTGACTCCATTTTATGTTCTTGCCTCCTTTGTCAAATATTAATTGAGCATATTGGTTCGGGCCGATTTCTGGGCTCTCTATTCTATTCCATTGATCTATATGTCTGTTCTTGTGCCAGCACCAGGCAGTTTTGAGAACAGTGGCTTTGTAATACAGTTCAATATCTGGTATTGAGATCCCACCTACTTTGTTCTTTCTCAGGATCGCTGCAGCTATTCGGGGTCTTTTTTTATTCCAGATGAATTTTTGGAGAGTTCGTTCTAGATCCAGAGGAGTGGGCAAACTTTTTGACTCGAGGGCCACAATGGGTTCTTAAACTGGACAGGAGGGCCGGAACAAAAGCATGGATGGAGTGTTTGTGTGAACTAATATAAATTCAAAGTAAACATCATTACATAAAAGGGTATGGTCTTTTTTTTTTTTAGTTTTATTCATTTCAAACGGGCCAGATCTGGCCCGCGGGCCATAGTTTGCCCACGGCTGTATCTAGGTCTGTGAAATATGCCATTGGTATTTTAATGGGAAGTGTGTTCAATTTATAGATTGCTTTGGGTAGTATGGACATTTTAATAATGTTGATTCTACCAATTCAAGAACATGGTATGTTCTTCCATCTGTTTATGTCTTCCTCTATCTCTTTTTTCAATGTCCTGTAGTTTTCTAAGTAGAGGTCTTTTACCTCTTTAGTTAAGTTTATAACTAGGTAGCTTAATTTTTTTGGTGCGATAGTAAATGGGATTGCTTTTTTAGACTCTCTTTCTGAAAGTTTACTATTCGTGTATAGAAATGCCATAGATTTCTTGGTGTTAATTTTGTATACTGCTACATTGCTAAATTCATTTATTAAGTCTAATAGTTTTTTGATGGAGTCTTTAGGGCTTTTTATGTATAATATCATGTCATCTGCAAAGAAGGACAGTTTTACTTCTTCTTTTCCAATTTGGATGCCTTTTATTTCTTCTTCTTGTCTAATTCCAGTACTATGTTGAACAGGAGTGGTGAGAATGGGCATCCCTGTCTTGTTCCTGTTCTTAGGGGAAATGGTGTTAGTTTTTGTCCATTGAGTATGATGTTGGCTGTGGGTTTGTCATATATGGCTTTTATTATGTTGAGGTATGATCCTTCTATTCTCACCTTGCTGAGAATTTTTATCAAAAATGGGTGTTGGATTTTGTCAAATGCTTTTTCTGCATCAATTGATATGATTATGTGGTTTTTTCTTTCAATTTGTTTATGTGATGTATCACATTTATTGATTTGCGGATATTGTACCATCCTTGCATCCCTGGGATAAATCCTACTTGGTCATGGTGTATGATCTTTCTGATGTACTGCTGGATCCGATTTGCTAAGATTTTGTTGAGGATTTTGGCATCTATGTTCATGAGGGATATTGGCCTGTAATTCTCTTTCATTGTGGTGTCTTTCCCTGTTTTGGTGTTAGGGTGATGCTGGCTTCATAGAATGAGCTTGGAAGTGTTCCTTCCTCTTGAATTTTTTGGTAGTAGTCTGAGTAGGATTGGTTTTAGTTCTTCCTTGAATGTTTGGTAAAACTCCCCTGTGAAACCGTCTGGTCCTGGGCTTTTGTTTGCTGGAAGCTTTTTGATGACTGCTTCAATTTCTTCCATAGTTATTGGCCTATTGAGATTTTTAGATTCTTCCTGATGGAGTTTTGGAATGTTGTATTTTTCTAGGAACATGTCCATTTCCTCCAGGTTGTCTAATTTGTTGGAGTAGAGTTGTCCATAGTATTTTTTAACAATCATTTGTATTTCTGTGGTGTCTGTTGTTATTTTGCCTCTATCATTTCTGATTTGGTTTATTTGGGTCCTCTCTCTTTGCTTTTTGGTGAGCCTGGCTAGAGGTTTGTCAATCTTGTTTATCCTTTCAAAGAACAAGCTCTTGGTTTCATTGATTTTCTGTATTGTTTTTTTGGTCTCTATGTCATTTATTTCTGCTCTAATCTTTATTTTCTCCTTCCTTCTGCTCACTCTGGGGTTTTCTTGTTGCTCTCTTTCTAGTTCTTTGAGATGTAGAGTTAGATGATTTACTACCATTTGTTCTTGTTTTTTGAGATAGGCCTGTAGAGCTATAAACTTCCCTCTCAGGACTGCTTTCATTGTGTCCCATAGGTTTTGGATTGTTGTGTTTTCATTGTCATTAGTTTCCAGGATGTTTTTAATTTCTTCTTTGATCTCATTGGTAACCCAATCAATATTTAATAACATGCTATTCAGCTTCCAAGTGTTTGAGTATTTTGGGTTGTTTTTATTGTAGTTTATTTCTAATATTATGCCATTGTGGCCTGAGAAGATGGTTGGTATGATTTCAATAATCTTGAAGGTGGGGAGACTTTGTTTGTGACCCAATATGTGGTCTATATTTTTGTCTTTGTAAAAACCACAGTTCCAGTGACCAAATCTATTTTAAATATATGAATCTGGAGCCTTGAAAAAGCCATTAATCCCTTCTCGAGTTCTCTCAGGACAAGGAGCTGTCTGATTCCCGGCAGGGTCTTGAGCAGCAGAGGAGACGCCCAGGCACAAGTTTCACTACTTCTTAATTTCCTTCTAAGTGATTCTTAAGTCGTTTGAAGACACAGAAATTAGAGCAGAATTGTCCCCTATGAGTCCTGCAGGCAGCTCTGACTGGACACATCCCAGCTGGAATTCATTCTCCCACCACTGAAACTTGCTCAGATGCTGTGTTTGCAAGCTCATTCAATGGCATCCCCTTCTAGCTGGTAGCTGAACCAGAAATTCTAGACTGGTTCTTAAATTGTCCCTCTCTCCTCACCTGCCAACATGTAATCTTCCAGATGGCCTCAGCAATGTTTCTCCATCACCATAGTTACTGGTTGGTTCAGGGCATCATTGTCTCCTTGTAGGACTCGCTGCAACTTCATGCCTGGCCTCCCCGCTCCAGAACCTGCCCCTCCACCCTGCTTCTGGAGGAATCCAATGCCATCAATTCCCCCACAAACCTCTGCCATCCCCGTGCCTATACGATTAAGCCACAACTCCTCAGCTCTATGCACAAGACCCTGGATATATGGTCTGGTCACAACCTTCTTCTCCAATCTCATCTCCTGACACCCCCAACTTGTGGGCCTTTTGGTCAAATATGCCAGAGTTCCGACATAAAGCTGTTTACTATCTCTGCCTGAGAGTACACATTACCTCTACTGTGCACAGGGCTTTGTATTTACAGATCTAAATTAAACATCGCCTTCTTTGTTTCAATTATTGTTTTATAATTATATTTAGAATTTATTGAGCATGTACTGTAGGCCAGCCTATATGCTAAATATCACAGCAAATATGTCTACTCTGTGAGTTAGGGAGATGAGGAGCTGAGACGTGGAAAGATTTATATGCTCAGGGTCCCAGAGCTAGAACTCCAACGCCGGTGCTCAGAGCCGCAGTGGACCCACTGGAGTAACTCAGGGAGCCCCTCCTGAGCTCTTCACACACGCCCGCGTCTCTGCCCACACCAGCAAGTAGGGAAACCACCTGTTTGATTGTGCTTGGGTACTGATTCAAGCAAGCCAGCTGTGCAAAAAGCACACGTGCTTATAGGATGATCAAGAGAATTAGAATATTATCTGGATATTTGATGATACTAAGGAGTTATTGTTAATTATTGGCACTGCCATTATGTTCTAAAAGTCATTGTCATCTGGAGATATACTAGACTATTTAGTGATGAAATGACAAGAAGTTGGGATTTGCTTAGTGGACATTAGGTGGGGGAAGACAGGTAACACCTTTGGGCATTATGTTGAGAACTATATAAATGGGAGATCCTTCTATTATTCACTCTACTTCTGTGTTTGAAATGCTCTGTAATGAAAAAACTGTGTAGAATCCCTCAAACAAATGAGCTTGTATGTTTATCCTCCTGCCTTCTGGTTGGTAGAGAGAAGACATCTGAGACTTTGTCAGCTATGGATCTGGGCCAGTAACTGGCACAGAGTAGAAACTCAGCTAACATTCTTGATAGATGAGGTAATAACTCTGAAGTTCACTTCCAAAGGCAGAGGACGGTGCTGCCTGTCCTCCAGGCTGTGCCCGCAGAACAGGGCCCCTGGCACCAGCACCACGGGTGGGCCCAGGGGAGCAGAGACAGCACAGACTGGACCACATTCCCGCTTCCTGGTGTCTGACCATGTCCATGGTGCGCTGCTCTGGCTCCTGTGCCGCAGCCCTTCAAAACCAGCAGGACACCTGTAACCCCGGGCAGCTGCAGGGGTCGTGGCTCAGCCTTCTCCAAGTGCTCCTCTGGTAAGCTCACCCTCCGGTCAGCTGAGCCCATGGTTTGACAAGGAAGAGATTTGGTCTTAACCTTAAAAATAGGACTGCCAGCCTCCCCCGCAGCCTGGTGTGACCAGTGGCCCCATCCTGTGCGGGAGGATGGGACTCATTCAACACCCCTGGCTCCCATTCCTGCCTCTTCCTGTGGTAACTTCCGCAGAGGCCCTGGTGTGTGGCACCTTCCCAGGCCCACAGCAGAGGCTCCCGGAGGCCTCCTCTGGCTGTGAGGGGCCAAGCTCTCGCTTGCTCAAGTCACCATGCTCCCTGATCCCCACAACTGCTCTGGGGAGTGAGGCAGGACTTCCTGCAGGAGGGGCAGGGACAGTGGGCAGCAGGCTCGCGGGGGCCAGAGAGTGAGGCCCTGCTCCAGCACAGCAGGTCTGGGGAGCCTGGTATTCAAGTCAAGCTAAACAATAGCCCTGAAGCAGGAAGAGACCCATGGGGAGCCAGCAGCCATTTATCTATCTATCTATCTATCTATCTATCTATCTATCATCTATCTATCTATCTAGTCTTCCCGCTGTCTGGGGAAGGCCATGCCCTTGCTGTGGGGAGTGCAGACCTCCATCTGAGAGGGCAGCAGCTCAGCAATGCATTGCTCTGGGAGAGTGTTCTAGAGAAGATGGTACACAGTGGTGTTCTGGACTCTTGGGTGCCACAAGATCACTCAGAAGTGAACTTCCTCTTCCTCCAGCTGCCTCCTCCGGAACCAGCTGAGGAAGGCTGCTGCCCAGGCCTCCCCTTCCCGGCAGCCCCTGTCCAATGAGGGTGCACACGGTGACATAAGGTGCAGTTCTCTCTTCCCAAATGGGGACTCTGAAGACTCACCCGTCCTTGGGTGAGAGCACTTCGAGGAGAGATTTGGAGTTATTTGGTGACTGTATATATAACCAAGAAAAAATATTATAGTAGCTAACATTAATGAACCTTGCTTACCTATGCCTGCTGGGGCTGGAAGACTAGATAGATAGATGATAGATAGATGATAGATACTAGTAGATGGGTAGATAGATAGATAGATAGATAGATGATAGATAGATAGATAGATAGATAGATAGATAGATAGATACTAGTAGATAGGTGATAGATAGATGATAGGTAGATAGATAATAGATGATAGATGATAAATAGATAGATGATAGATAGATAGATACTAGTAGATAGGTGATAGATAGATAGATAGATAGATAGATAGATAGATAGATAGATAGATGATAGATATAGATAGATAGATGATAGGTAGATATAGATAATAGAGAGATATAAACTGATACTTATTTAAACCTTACTTATATTCCTAAGCAATAGGTACTATGTTTTTACCACCTTACAAATGAGAAAACTGAGGCAAAGGCAGATAAAGCTACTTGCTCAAGGCCACAGCTGGGGAGTATAGTTTGGGGACGGGGTCAGACAGTCTGTCCTTGAACTGGAGCATTTGCCAGCTTGGTATTTGTCCTTGAAGATTGGAGGGGAGACAGGAGTACAGCTCTCACAGGACTCTTCCAGCAAGTGTCCCATTTTCATGAGTTTTGTTTATTTTTTATTCATTTATGTATTTACTCTTTACAGCCTAAATATTCTTAAAAACAATACCCCGCTTCCTGACCCATGAAATCTCCCAGGACGCACAGTGCTGACTTCAGAGGGCACTGTACGTGCAAACCTTTTTACGGCTGCTGTGTGGTCTGCCAGTGCCTCTCTCACGTGCCCCTGTCAGCCCTCCCTCCACTAAACACAGGCCCTGATATCAGACCCTGACGCTTGCTTTGCTCCCTGTGGATGGGGGATGCTATTCCCCCAGCTCCAGTCCCCACTCTCCCTGCCCAGACTTCCCCGACGAGAAGTCTGGACAGAGGCAGCCAAAGGCAGGTTCCCTGGGAGTCACTTCAATCTCTTTCTTACTAGTTGCCTCCATCGCTTGACCTCACCACACCTGCCTGACAAGAGCTCAGCTGAGGACCCCACTTACCAGGGATCCCACAGCACAGAGCTGACAAGGACCACACACTCCTGGGCACCACCTCCAGGGGGTCCTGTGTGCTTCCTGGCTTTCCTTTTCTGTTTCCCAAGTCTGTCTGTCTATCTATCTTATCTATCTATCTATAATCTATCATCTATCTATCATCTATCTATCTATCTATCTATCTATCTATCTATCTATGTATCTATAATCTATCATCTATCTAACATCTATCTATCTATCTATCTATCTATCTATTTATCATATATCATCTATCTATCTATCATCTGTCATCTATCTATCACCTATCATCTATCTTTCATCTATAAATCTATCTATCATCTACCTATCATCTATCATCTATCTATCCATTTATCTGTCTGTCTATCTATCAACCTATCTATCTATAATCTATCTATCTTTCTACCTATCTATCTTCTATCCAACTATAATCTATCTATCTATCTATCTATCTATCTATCTACCTATCTATCTACCTATCATCTATCATCTATCTATTTATCTATCATTTATCTATATATCATCTATCTATAATCTATCTATCATCTATCTATCTATCATCTATCTTTCTATCATCTATCTATCACCTATTTATCTATCCTCTGTCATCTATCTATTTATCTATCATCTATCTATCTATTTTCTATCTATCTATCATCTATCTATCTATCTAGTCTTCCACCTCCACATCCAACTGCAGGGGAGGAGGCTAAAGCAAAATTTAGCAGCAAATTCTTTAAATGTAAATATAACTGCTATTGAAAATGAAGACTATAGCTAAATTATTTATTAAGTTAAAGAGACTTTTTAAGATATCAAAGGAAATCAAAGAAAGAATAATAAATCCAAAAAAATTACCACACAGGGGGAGGAGAAAATATAAACAAAGCTGAAAAATTATACATTTCAGGACAATAAAACCAAGACATATACATATAAGTAACCAAAATCATGAATGAGAAGTAAAATATAGTAACATTCTATAAAGGATACTTACAAATTATATAAAAATATTAAAGTCTATTTTTATAAATTTGAAAGTTATCAATATTTACTGAGTTCCTGAGAAGTTCGTGAATTGCCAAAATAATTTAAGCAAAGTAAATCCCCTGAGTGGGCCCGTGACTGTGGGAGAAACTGAGTAACAGATGAGCGAGGTCCGTGTCCCTTCCCGGACAGAGCAGTGCTGAGCGGCCTCCACTCACTGCCCCTCATGGTTGAGGTGCCTCTGTTTCCTCAACAGCAAATGGAGACATTGATAATGATACCTACTACGTAGGGTTGGGATTATAATTAAATTATTTTCTGTGTGTACTCAGGACGGTGACCAGCAGATAATAGGCAATAGCCATTGCTATTAGGATAAATCCTTAGGCCAGGGTCCCCATCTGACTCAAAAAAGATGTAGGAAATTGTTTTCTCCCAATAGCAAACACTAGTGACTTTATACTGAACCAAAAAAAATGTGCATATACTCATTCAAACTTAAAATACATATAACTTATGCTTAGGCACCTTGTGTTTTAGGGATTTATCCTAGAGATATAAATGTATGTTTGCAAAATTTGTAGATACAAAGTTATTCATTACATAATTGTTAGAAATAATCAAAAACAACTTCAAATATTCATTAATAGAAGACTGATTAAATACATCATAGCACATGCATAAAATAGAATATGTAACCTTTAAGAAGAACAAGAAATATCTTTATGTAGAAAGAACCCTAATTTACATTGGTTTATTTAAAATTTCAGGATAATGTGCATAACACTTTATCCTTTAGTAAAAGTTTTAAGTGTATGTGTGTATATATGTGAAGTATTCCTATTACAAATGTTATATGTATAAATTGTACACACTATAATTCAAATATGTATATCTCATTATATATTCACATATATGCATGCAAATATATATTTCAGTGGCATCTATAAGCAACTCTCTGAAGAAGACACAACAATAGGCATTTGGTGTCTCTGGGAGATAAGCTGATTGACTACAGCAAAGGTGTGGAAAGAAATCTTATTTTTCACCAGACATCTTTTTGCTTGTTTTGAATTTTGTGCCTTGAGCTTATATTAGCCTACTAGAGGTCCAGTGCATGAATTCATGCACCAGTGGGGTCATTCAGCCTGGCTTGCAGGATTGGGGCGAAACTGGCTCCCCGACACCCCCTGAGGGGTCCCAGATTGCAAGAGGGTGCAGGCCATGTCAAGGGACCCCAAAGGTGCACAACTGGGCTGGGGAGGGATGCGGGAGGTTGGCCAGCCGGGAGGGGCCACAGGAGGGCTCCAGGACATGTCCAGCCCATCTTGCTCCATCCCAATCAGCTGGACCCTGGCAACAAGCTAACCTACCGGTCGGAGGTCTACTCCCTGGTGGTCAGGGCATGGCATGGTGAGCAGTTGAGCTGCCTTAACATATCATTAGCATATTATGCTTTGATTGGTTGAATGGTCAACCAGTCGACCGGACACTTAGCATATTAGACTTTTATTATATAAGATAATGCGTATTTTTAAAGACGTGTAGAATTTAAATAAAGAAAATCACATCATTCAATCACAATGAACTATGTAAAATTATCCTACATAATAAAGAGGTAATATGCAAATTGACCATCACTCCAACACACAAGGTGGCTGCCCCCATGTGGTCAAAGATGGTCACCACAAGATGATTGGCAGGGGAAGGCAGTTGTGGGTGATCAGGCCAGCAGGGGAGGGCAGTTGGGAGGGACCAGGCCTGAAAGGGAGGGCAGTTAGGGGCAACCAGGCTGGCAAGAGAGGGCAGTTAGAGGTGACAAGGCCAGCAGGGGAGGACAGTTGGGGGCAACCAGCCTTGCAAGGGAGGACAGTTAGGGGCAACCAGGTCTGCAGGGGAAGGCAGTTGGGGGAGACCAGGCCGGCAGGGGAGGGCATTTAGGGGTAACCAGGCTGTCAGGGGAGGCCAGTTAGGGGCAATCAGGCCTGTAGGGGAGCAGTTTAGGCATTGATCAGGCTGGCAGGGGAGTTGTTCGGGGGTGATCAGGCTGGCAAGCAGAAGAAGTTAGGGGCAATCAGGCAGGCAGGCAGGCGAATGGTTGGAAGCCAGCAGTCCTGGATTGTGAGAGGGATGTTCGACTACCAGTTTAGGCCCAATCCCGGTGAGGTTCCAGATTGGAGAGGGTGCAGGCTGGACTGAGGGACACACACCCCTGTGCGCAAATTTCATGCACCAGTCTCTAGTACAACAATAAAATACCATTTACTTATAAAAATGACAAAATCTTTCTTAATTTGTTTTGTTTTAACAAACGGTTTGCTCTCAGTGCTCGCAGAGTGATGAAAAATGGGAAATCTCACCTGCTGGTGGGGGTGGTTCATCACCTCAGACACACACGCACACACACACACACACATGCACACACACACACACACACACACTCGGTGAAGCAGTGGCTTCACGTTCTGGGTGAGCAACTCCTTTCTGGAACCTGCATCTAAGGAGTTAGCCAGACTCAGCGACAGAGATGCTCGTGCAAGGGCAGGTCCACACGTCTAACAAAATAGAGTTTGAAGTGATGTTTCTGAAATCTACACAACAAAACAGAGATCATGCTTGAGGTTTTCTAATAGCAGCAATACCTTTCAAGTTATTTAAGCTTGTTTTTCATGATAAACATTTGCAATAATGGATGTTAGGTAGGAACCTCATGAGAAAACATTAAATGAAAAATAGTTATGAAACTATACATGCAGTACCGTTCTGCTTTTTCATATATTTTTATGCAAGTGCATGTTTGTCTTATTGACACCAGGAAGCATCATCCCTCCCACAAATCCCATAACTGTAAGAATCTTTAGGTTATTTTATCAATATATCAGCCCTGGAGCAGTCTGTGCCCTTTTTAATCTGATGCTAAAAACCCCAACCCTTTCATTCAGAGCCCTCTGCCTTAGGACAGTGCCCTCTCGCTGTCCCGCCCGCACAGCACTGCCCTTCCCAGCACCTTCCGGGCACCACCGGCTGGAGACCTGGAAGCTGCATTTGCAAGGCACCCTTGCTGCCAGGACTTCCATCAGTCCAGCTCCTGAGCGGCTCCCTGGGGCCTGGGAGGCCGAGGAGCAGGAGCCACGTTGCCCCGCGGGGAGCACCAGCAGGTCGCAGTGTGGTGGGGGCACCAGCAGCTCCGTGTTTCTTCCTGAAGTGACTCTTGTTGCTGCTTCAAGCTGTGGCGACCGGCAGAGCCAACCCTCTGGCCTTCCTGTGGCTGTGGCTCTCCAAGGACCTTCCTCATGATTCCTGCTTCCCCAACACCCTGAGGCAGCAGCACCTCTGGACCCTTCAGAGCACCCGCAGCTCCAGCTCCCTCAGCCACTTCCTGATGAACATGCCACAGTGGCTGCTCTGTCTCTCATCACCTGACAGGACGTCCGCATGCAGGCCTCTGTGCCTCTGTGGCCTCTGTGGCTGCCTGCACCCTGTCAGCAAGGCGCTGACCAGAGCAAACATAGGGCTGCAGCTGCTGATATCTGCGCTTCCAGAAAGTTCACTCGCACGTTTCTCTTCCTGACATCTCATGATCTACAATAGGACCCAGTATGAGTCCCGAAACCTGGCACTCCTCACCCCAGGTCGCCGTTCGTCCTCTCCCCTCGGCTGCATGGCTGTGTCTGGAGGTATTTTTGGTTGTCACCATGGGAAGAAGGGGTTTGGCTACTGGCATCTGGCAGGCAGTGGTACTGACGAACACCCTGCAATGAACACCCGCAATGCCCAGGGAAGCCCCAACAGCCACCCGGTCGGAAATGCCCTCCTGTTAAGGCGGGGAAGTGCTGCCTTCCGTCTTCTCATCCGTCTTCCCTGACTGTGCCTCCAGCTCAGGCCCCACAAGCCTCACCTTCCACATGATCAGGGCCCAGAAATCTCCACAATTCATTCCAAAAATGGGCTACAAATCAGAACCTGTGGTAACTAGGAGGGACGAATGCTTTTCACCCAGACAACAAAGGACCAGAGGGGGCTGATGAGAGAACAAAGAGAAAAGACTCAAGCATAGAAATTAGGTCGTCCCTCTCTCCCCCAAAATAAGGACAGCCTTTATTTCTCTGTGCCCGACTGTAGGTGCCTTTTCTTTCCCTCTGTGCACTGTTCCATATTTTTCAAATTTTACATAATGGTCATACATTACTCCTATGATTCTAAAAAAATAAAAGCATTACATTTTTAAAAGAATGAGAATAAGCAACCCTCTTGAGTAAGTATTCTAGTCATATTGTGGCAAGTACTTCACAACATCTCTGAAACCCTCATGGGAAATAGAGACAAATATAAAAATTACTAGAGGCCCATTGCAGGAAGATTCCTGCAAGAACAGGGCTTCCTGAGGCCAGAGCGAAGCAGAGAAGAGAGTGAAGCCAGAGGCGGGCTTCACTCCCTCCTGGCTCCGCTGCCTCGGCTCCCTCCTTCCCACCCCCTCAGCTCCCTCCTTCCCACCCCCTCGGCTCCCTCCCTTCCCCGCCCCCTCAGCTCCCTCCCGTGTCTTCTGCTTCGCCTCCCTCCCTTCTCTGCCACTTCACTCCCTCCCATGTCCGCTGCCTCAGCTCCACTCCCATCTCTGCTACCTCTGATCCGTTCCCTTCTCTGCCGCTTGGCTCCCTTCTGCAGTGCTTAGCTTCCTTCTACACTGTCTTCAGTCTTCACTGGGTGCCTGTGTATGCAAATTAACTACCATCTTTGTTGGGTTAATTTGCATACTCTTCTGATTGGCTGGTGGGCGTAGCAAATGTATGGTCAATTAGCATCTTTGTCTTTTATTAGTGTAGATGCAACTCCCTCCAACTTATTGTTCTGCTTTATAATGACTCACCACCAAGTTTTATTAACAGCTTTCTCAGATGTGCCCACGATGGTTGGGAAGGAGTTGTAAAACATCCCTCAGGGGCAGTGGTGTGCAGCTCAGGGTCCCACGCTGCTTGGATTAGATTGGTGTTCACAAGGCACAGAGTCCTCAGGACCCACAGGAGGCAGACCAACAAGGCCCCAAGTGAAATGCTGTCAGCTCAGGGTTATGCATGCCCACCAATACCAACATGTTGCTGTGCAATGGTATTTGTGGCTAAAGGCCAGCTTTTAATCAGATGCCCAGTGGTTGAGCCCTACAGACTCCCCTTCCATCCCAGGGGGCAAAACCAGAGCAAGGGCTCCTACAAAGTGACCCACAGTGCTGTGGGGTGGGGGCAGGCAAGACTGGGTGTTGCCACTGGGCACTGCTGGGGCAACAGGAGGCTCAGGGTGAGCAACAGTGAGGTCAGCGTGAAGCTGCCCCACACCCTTTCCATGCAGTTGCCAGGGTCTGTACGGGCGCCTCCACTTCACGCTCTGGTGGTGTCTTGTCTGTGAATAGCTGGTAGTTGCTCTTCTGGGGAAGGGAGCAAAGTCAGGAAGAACCTATGTCACCATCTTGGTGACATCACTCCAAGGCTGGCTTTCAATCTGTGAATTTCAAGGATGCAGCTCATTCCTGAATTTTAAAGACCCATAAAATATTTATTTTGTTATTTTAAATACATGAATTATTCACATACTATTGGGATCTACTTAGAAGTAGGCCAACTGGCTCTCTCTCTTTCTTTTCTCCCACAGCACCTTGCTCCCAGCTCGGAGAGGGGAGAGAACAGCCAGACAGGAGTGCTCCCTGCCCATGGAGCACTCATCAATCCTCTTATAAAACAACCGATGCCATCTTCAGACCCTCCTGGAAACTCGTTCGTGTGTCAACCTGTCCCAACCTGTACAGGCCACAAGGTGGTCCTTCCCACCATGCCCCTGACTTGGGAGAGACCACAGTGAGCGCCGTCTCCACAGCACCCCTGGCAGGAGGGACAGTGCTGTGGGAGGAAACAGCGCCTTCCCTTTACAATCTCTCGACTGCTGCTACCAAAATAGCAGTAAAGGACCCCTTGTTCACCGAGGAGGGTGATGAGTGTGAGGGTTCACAGTTGGAGAAACCGGAGAACAATGGATAAGTTCCCTCAAGATAGGAAGGGGTATAAAGCAGTGGGGAACACTAGCAGGGTGGGGAGAGGTCTTAAGAGCGTTTACCAGAGGAACTTTGTGAGGGAGAAATGGTGAATGAAAATGTCTCTAAATCAAATGTTGTGTGATGGGTGCTGTAACCTTATCATCTATTTCCCCTTAAAATCATAATTGAAATCTAGACTTCTTGCTAATGAGCAGGGCCTGTACATTATAAGCATTCAGTGAATATTTGTTGAATGAATGAATGAATGAATGGGCAAAGGATCATTTAAGGAGTTGGAATTTTCTCTCTGGGGAGGTGCACAAAAAGGGCTGAGTCCTTCCTCTTCCGGGCTGTCTGTCACCTTTATGCTTGTGGTTTTTAAGACTATAAATTCCAACTTGCTGGCCTGCCGTAAGTTACTTATTCATGGTCATTTGTTTCTCTATCAGAGGCAATGCTGCTGTGAGCCTCCTTGGACACGCAGCCTTTATCGCATGCACACTGCCGGATGGCGCTCTCAGAGGTGTGGCCAGCACCTGTTGACAGCCATGAGGCAGCTGGGGAATCACAGTTCAAACCACATAGGAAGCTTTGAGCAAGCAGGTTTTTAGGGCCCAGTTCCAGCCGACTGTCTTCACAGAAGCTGGGTAAGTTCACGCATTGTCGTTGCATGAACTGCCTTGAGACCATCCCAAGCTCAGCCAGTGTGATGTCCTAAGAATACAGAACTGCCTTCAGGATCCTTGGTCTGGTGTGGAGGCCAATATCTGAGCAAGTGATTAAAACCCAGGAGAATGAGTGCTGTCACAAGGGGAAGCTGAGTGCTTTTAAGAATACAAGACACCAGCATCTGATCTGACCTGGAGTGAAGAAAAGAGAGAACGTCAGGGAAGAGCCCTGGAGGAAGCGGCAGCTACACTCAGCTTAGAGGGGAAACAGAAGACTCTGGTTGAGGAACGCAAATGGTGGCGACTCCCAGACACGGAGAAAACTATACAAAAAGGCACAAATGTGAAGAAGAACATGCTATGGGGCAAAGAGCATGAGATGTCCTGTGTGTGACGGGGGATGGGGACAATGGCTAGGAAGGCCTGAGAAGATACTCAGAAGATAGGACACGAGGGTTCCTGAATATTCTTCTGACTGTTTGGACATCAACCACTGGCAATGCAGTTGCAAGTCCCGGGGTGGCTGGATGTTCACACCTGCCAGGTAAAGAGCACTGGTGGGTGAGGAGAGACTGGGCCAGGAAGACAGGCATGAGACATGTCAAATCAGAGAGGTGGTTCACACTAAATTCCTATTTGCCAGTGGTGCTCTGGAGCTGGGTAGGAGTAACAATCAGCAAGGGTTAAGGGTGACATCAGGGGTTCAGATAAAAAAATTAAAAATTCAGGGTACGGTTTAGTCTTAATGAAACACAGTGAGGTAAAGAGGAGCTGAGGCCTTGGCCACTGGCATGGGGTGGGCTTGCACCACTGGGGAGAGAGTCCCTGGCCCCCTGGGCCGAGGACTTCCCAGGCACAGGCCAGCTAGGCTTTGACTCAGGAGTAAGACTGGATCCACTCTCAGTGGAATGGACACGGCCTGGTTAATGGGCTGCACTGACTAAACTCCCCAGGGCTCCCTCAGCACCTGGTGGAGGAGAGGGGCCCTCAGCACCTGGTGGACAAGAGGGGCCTCAGCACCTGGTGGAGGAGAGGGGCCCTCAGCACCCAGAGGTGGAGGAAGGGCTGATCCACCCAAGCTGTTTCCTGTGGCTTTCCCATACAACTGGCCTCTCTTGCGTAATGCTTCGAAATTTCCTAAAATCTCTCAAAAAAGCACCATCTGGGCTCTACATACCCCAACCTCTGGCTTAGTGGCCCCAGGCCTAGCACTAGTGGAAGCCCACCTTGGTTCACAGAATGGCCTCTCCTGGGCACCTTCAAACCGAGCACAAGTAGCAGCCATCTGTAGATCACTCTGTAACTCAGGCCAAGTGACCCCATGTGGGGAAACATGAGACTTGGTTGGAAAGTCTGTAAGGAGAAAACTCCAAAAGATCAGAACCTCCAGGGGGAGTTGCCTGAAGGCAATCTCCCCTGCCTTGACTTTTCCAAATAAGTCTGAGCACCTGGGTGTTTACTGGAATCTTTATGCTTAGTCTTTACATGTCCTTGCTTAAAGGACACTATAGACACTTATGTCTTCTCAAGGATGCATACCCTGCTGATAGTGTCTAATAGTTAATTTTAGCTCAAACTGCTGTTACAATAAAAGCCTATGGAGACAGGTGAACAGAGTTATTTGGTTTCTCTAGCCAGGCAGTCCCTTAGCCCTCTTTTTCACAGAAACGTGTGTCAGAGTAATAATTCATGTGTCACTCAGGGTCTTGATCAACTCTGGCAAGTGGTTCCCTGTGTGAGGAGAAATGCAACGATACATGGTGAAAACCTTGAAAACAAAAGTAACTGAGCAGTAAGTAATTGGAGCCTGCTGGGGATTTCCAAGTTTGAGGGGATTCTTTCTCAGCTAAATTTTCATAATGGGACAGCAACTGTCCCCTGAGAAACAGCAATATATAAGAGTACTTAAACAGTTATTGAAAGCAAGTGGGGCCTCAGTTATAGAAGGACAATTAAAGGACAATTCATAATCTTTGGTTCCCTGATGCTGAAATGATAAACCTTGATCTCTGGGAGCAAGTAGGCAGGAATTTAAAGAGAAATCAGGCCCAGGGAAAACGAGTGCCCTTGAAACCTACTACACAAAGCCACTCTTCCAAGTCCAGGAGACATAGCAGCTCTACCTAATACATAGAAACAAACAGGGAAGCAGCCAAAATGCAGAAACAAAGAAACAGGTCCCAAATGAAAGAATACAAAAAATCTCCAGAAAAATAACTAAATGAAACAGGGCCAAGCAAGCTACCAGATAGAGTTCAAAACACTGGCTATAAGATGTTCAAGAACTTAGTGGGCACTTCAACCGCATAAAAAAGAACATAGAAACTATAAAAATGGACCAGTCAGAAATGAAGGATACACTAACTGAAATAAAGAATAATTTACAGGGAATCAACAATAGAGGACATGAAGCTGAGAATAAAATCAGTAATTGGAATATAAGGAAGCAAAAAGCATCCATTTGGTACAGCAAAAAGAATCCAAAAATGAGGATAGTGTAAGGAGCCTCTGAGACAACTTCAAGTATAGCATCATTTGCATCATGAAGTGGCTGGAAGGAGAAGAGAGAGAGCCATAAATTTAAAACCCATTGTAAAGAATAATGAAAGAATAGCTCCCTAACGTAGTGAAGAAAATAGACACACAAGTCCAGAAATCACAGAGACCCCCAAATAAGATGAACTTAAAGAGGCCCACACCAAGACACATCATAATTAAAATGCAAAAGGTTAAAGACAGAGACTCTTAAAAGCAGCAAGAGAAAAGCATCTAGTTACATACACTGGAGCTCCCATAAGACAGTGAGCTGATTTTTCAATAGAAACTTTGCAGGCCAGAAGGGAGTGGCAAGAAGTATTCAAAGTTATGAAAAGCAAGGACTTACAACCAAGATTACTCTACCCAGTGAAGCTAACATTTAAAATCAAAGAACAGATAAGAAAAAGCTAAAGAACTTCAGCATCACTAAACCAGCATTATGTGAAACTTTAAAGGGTCTTCTTTAAGAAGATGAAGGGGGAAAATGTTAAAAATATAAACAATAAAATAGCAATAAATACATATCTATCAACAATTGAATCTAAAAATCAAAATAAATGAATAAGCAGAACAGAAAAAGACTCATAGAGAACATTTTGATCATTGCCAGAATTCAGGCTGTTGGGGAAATGGATGAAAAAGGTAAAAAGATTTAGAAGTATAAATTGGTAGTTACAGAATAGCCATGGGGATGTAAAGTACAGCATAGGGAATGTAGCCAATAATAGTGTCATATGTATGGTATCAGGTGAGAGTGAGATTCACCAGGATGATCACTTAGTAAGTTGTGCAATGTCTAATCACTGGGATATACACCTGAAACTAATATAATATTGTATGTCAACTGTATTTGAAAAATAAAAAAGTATTTAAAATGAATAAATAAAAATTCTTAAAAGAATCCTATCTGAAACAAACACTGATATCGTTATCATTAACAGAAAAGCCTTCCACTTTGTTCTATTAATAGAACCACAGAATTACAGACCTAGACACAGGAGGAACTTCAGTGACCTAGTCCAAATTCCAACATGATATTACAATAAGAAGCCTGGACTAAAAATGCTCCTTGGAAACCACTTCTAAAAACTACTTACTGCACACTCAGAGCAACAAGAAAGAACCTCTTCTCTTTTAAGTACTGATTTGTGGAACATGGAACTAATGGAAATAAAAAAAGATGCTCATACACACACAAAGGAAAGGGAAGGAGGGAAGGAAGGAAGGAAGGAAGGAAGGAAGGAAGGAAGGAAGGAAGGGAGGAAGGGAGGGAGGGAGGAAGGGAAGGAGGGAGGGAAAGAAAGGAAAGATCCTGGTCCTTCCCAAGCCTGAGATGATATAATCCTAGCTAATAAAGAGTCTCTCTCTCTCTCTCTCTCTCTCTCTCTCTCTCTCTCACACACACACACACACACACACACACACACGCACACACTCTAGCCCTGTTCAAATGAACACATTCTCTCCACAGCAGCCATGTGGCCCTAGAAGTTGCCTGGGGCCTGAGGCCTGGGGCAGACTGCATGGGCCTGAGCACAGTGCCAGCTGGGAACAGACTAAGCTCCTGGATCAGGACAGGGGCAGGGACTGAACCAATGGTGCAAAGTGTCTGGACACCAGCCCTGTTTCTGGCCTTGATGAAAACAAGACCGGATTCTTTCCACAGCAGGACAGACGGAGATGAGACACTGGGAACCCAGAGACATTGCTTTGACATTGCATCAGGCACCACAAATACATCTCACCACTCCACAATCTCTCATACGTGGGTCTCTAGAATGCCTTCCTTGCGATCCTGTTAAAAAACACAATTTCCACCAGCAAGAGATGAAGCTATAATATTGAAGGAAAACAAGGAGTCAGTTCCCAGAAAAGAGCAGTGCTGAGAGGTGGGGGGCCCAGGCCACAATCAAGTCTTGGCCCCAGGGGTTCTGGAGACCGCTGCAGCCTTTGACCTTCCCAGAGGCTCAGTCCCTCAGGAGATGCCACAGGTCCCTTCCAATAAAGTCCCATCTTTTATAAACGAAGCTCCAGGTGGGTTTCTTTACTTGTAACAATATTACTTGAGAAAGGAGGTGTGTGAGTGGAAAAGGGTGGCATTAAGGTGAAGACAAGAGTGTAGGGGCTCTTAAATGCCATTCGAAGTGTACACATTAACCTCCAAAAGGCAAGTCAGTGCATGCTGCTGAGCCACACCCAGACCTGTGTGACCCTAGACCCTGGAATGAATCAGGGTCCAGGAAAGTGGAACACATGGGATGTGCTCAGTAACGCAATGGGGACAGAACTCGAGGCAATTGCCTTGGTATGAAGAAGAGAAAGATGAAATCAAAGGATTGGGGGAGGATGGAGAAGTAGGAGATTCTGAAATGGTGTCATGAAAGCCAAAGAATAAGATAATTTCAAGGGAAAAAATTACACTCAACCATATCCTACCAAAAGGGGGACCAAAAAAATCAAGTGAGGTAATATTGGAAAGTGGTGAGTGGGTTTGCAATTCAGAAAGAAACTCCTAACCAGACAGCATTGGGTTAATAAGAAATATAAAGAAAGGAACTGGGACCATGAATGTTGACTCAGCTTTTAAGTCCACCAGTAGGATTTCCATAATATAAGTCTAATGTCCAATGTTGTCATGATAATTCAACTTGATGGAAGTAAAGTTATTCAATTTTTAACAGTAATTTTATGTTTCCTGCTTCTATTTTTTTTAAATAAGTTAAATATTTTATTTCATTCAAAGGGAAAAATTTTTTTCTCATAGCCACAATAACCCTAAGTTAATAACACTTTTCTCAATGCATGTATTATTATGTTTTCATGTGTTGAATAGTTAATGCATACATATGACTTATTTTTTTAAAACTTATAGTATATAGAAGAATGTGAAGTAAAACAATAATCTCTTTCTCTCTCTCATTCTCCTACTAATAACGGTTACCAGTCTCTTGCCAGTATTTCCAGAGATGGTCTACACAGACACAACCATACAGGTACTAGGGGCCCACTGCACGAATGCGTGCACCTTGAAAGAAACTGTGGGCTGTGAGGCTGAAGTGGGCACAGGGGCAGGTCTCCGCCCATCCTCACGCCCCTGCCTAGCCCCTCCCGCCACGGTCCCAGTCCCCTGTCTGCCAGCAGCCCTGCTCCTACTGCCACCACACCCATGCACTGACGCCGCCGACCCTGCTTGCACCCGCTGATGGCGCAGAGCGATTGGGGCTGGCGCCAGCAGCAGGTTCAAGCAGGGCCAGTGCTATCAGCGGGTGATAGCAGCAGCTGCTGCCCCAATTGCCCTTCAGAAGCAGGGGGAGGTGGAGAAGCCCTGAGGGGCGATCAGGGCCGGCAGCTTCAGCTCTCACCCGCTGATGGCGCCAAGTAATCAGGGCCAGCACTGGGCACCAGCAATGGGTGCGAGTGCCAGGCGGGACCACGGTGTGCAGGAGCAAAGAATTTTCAGTAACCTTGGTCTGGCACCCTACTCACCTGCTTCACCATCCCACCATGGCTGACGCCTGCCATGTTTTGTGCTCTACTGCCTGCTGCCGAGCCCTGTGCGTGCCCCCTAGTGGTCAGCACACGTCATAGTGACCAGTTGTTTGGTTGTTCGGTTATTCCTCTATTCAGTCTATTTGAATATGAGCCTTTTATTATATAGGATATGCACTTCCTTTAGACATCTATGCACACTGCTTCATGCCTTGACTGTTTTACTTCCTGGAGCTCTGAGATTGTCCATATCTATGCACGTTGACCTGCCTCTCATTTTGAAGTGGCTCTGTGTTGTTCCCTTGGCTTGATTTATTGCATCAGACCCCACAGAAGAGCTTTTAGGTGGTTCCATTTTTTTGCTAATATAACCAGAGTTATAGTAAATGCTCTTTCTTCGGATATATATGTAGGACAAATTCCTATCATTGAAAGTTAAAGAGAACATGCATTTAAAACATTATTAGATATGCTCAAAGTGCCCTCCTAAGTCCCAACTGTTATGGGCAGGGAGCTCTCCCTCTGCCCACCTGCTGCTGGGGTACGTGGACTTCTTGTGATGTCACAAGAAAAAGAATTTTCTGAGATTCACAGAGGAGGATGAGATCCTGTAGAAGCTTTATTTCTGTGGAATTACATCCCTGAGTTTCCAAGGTCCTATTCCCCTCTGTTCTGACAAGGAAGAAGCTCATATTGCTTTCAGCAGAGCTAGGATTAAAGCCCTGCCCAGGGTTGGCACAGTCCAGTCCAGCACCAGCCAACTTAATGGAGTTTGTGTTCCCAGGCTGTTGCACATGGAGTCCTCATGGCTGTGAGTCATGTGGCTATGGAAGGAACACAGCTGAATGCCAGAGAGCCAGCCACACAGGAGCCAAGAGAGCCAAGTCCTTTGTCTGGGGGATTATGTATTCCCAAATTTTTGCATTGGCTCCACCCCCTCTACTCAACCCATAGTTCCTCAGGCTAGACTGTCAGGCAAATACCTTCCCTAGGTCACCCCAACTTCACTGCACATGCCCCATCTTTCCCTTTGTTAGACCCTTTCCCCAGGGAGATGCAGGGAAGGCCGGTGGTTCCCTGGGGATGTGAAGTTGCAGCTTCGGTGAAGCTGCCCAGACAGCTATGCTTATAATGTCTGGCCTCCCTTTTGCTCCTTTTATGTTATTAATATTAATAACTAGCTAATTACAACAGTATTCCTGCCAACAATGCATGAGAGTGACAGTTACACTACACCTCCACCCAACACAGTGGGTCACAGCGCCTGTTGCTCTTTATCATTAATGTTACAATCTGGGAGCCCGGAATGCCTGGGGTAGTGACCTAAAAGTCCTGTTTCTCAAGAAAGAACAAAGTTAAGTGATTATGGACGGTTGTGTCTGCCTCATCCTTTCCCGGCCTGAGGGGATTGTGACCTGGCATGCAGGCCTCAGGCCACCAGGAATACAAGGGTATGAAAGAGAGGGTCTGAGTGCCCCACACCCACCGCGGTGCCCGCCTACGTAAGAGTGTGCACGTGCTGAGCAGCTGTATCGCATGTCCCTGCAGTCCCTCAGAAAGCTAAGGAACCTCGGTGTTAACATAAAGCCTCTTGTAAATCAAGCATCTGTGCAGGTGCACAACTCATTGGTTTAAATTTGCATTTATTTTATTTTAAGTTAAGTTGAGTATTTTCCTATCATTTCAAAGTCTATTTTTGCCTGTTTTCATGGTTTTTGGTTACTAGGTGGGTGATGTTTATATTCTTAATGATTTATAAATACTCTTTATATGTTTTAGGATGCATTCTTTGCCCATATGTGTTGCAAATATTTTTCGAGGTTCTCATTTGCTTTCATTTTTTTCCAGGTTTTCAAAAAATACCATTTTATAGTGTTTTTTATAATGAAGAATCATTGCATTTTTTATAGTCAATCGTACCCATCTTTTCTCTTAAATCTTCTGGATTTTGTGAAGTCCTTTCAAAGGTCTTTTTTATTTTAAGACTATAAAAGGTTTCTTTCATGTCTCCTTCTAGTTCTTTTATTTTCTCCATATTTTTAGTATTTAATATAAGTAGGATTTCTCTATTGGTATAAAGAATGAGGTAAAAATCCAACTTTATTTTTTTCAGATTATTACTAAAGTTAGTGCCTTGATAATAAAAGCTTTCATACAGAGTTAGCAATATTAGACTCTTAAAATGCTTAAAATTTATCTTAGCAATATAGAACAGATTATGCCAATAGAAAGCTAGAGACACCTAATGCTCTATTCCACCTTTTTATTAACTACTAGAGGCCTGGTGATCCATGCACTGGTGGGGTCCCTCAGCCTGGCCTGCAGGGTCGGGCTGAAACCGGCTCTCTGACATCCCCCGAGGGGTCCCAGATGGCAAGAGGGCACAGGCCAGGCCCAGAGACCCCACTGGTGCACAATCGGGGCCTGGGAGGGACTGTGGGAGGGCTCCAGGGCGTGTCCAGCCCATCTTGCCCAGTCCGGATCAGCAGACCCCAGCAGCAAGCTAACCTACTGGTTGGAGTGTCTGCCCCCTGGTGGCCATTGCACATCATAGCGACTGGTCAAACACTTAGCATATTAGGCTTTTATTATATAGGATTCCTAAAATACACAATATAAAAAGATTTGTAAAACTTCAACATGAGTTAAAACTGTAATTTAGGTAAACATCTGCCAGATGTGCAGATCTATCCACTAGCTAAAGAAGGTAAAGATGGTGTCTGTCCTCCCTTCTAACTTCTTCCTCAGAAAGAAGAGACTTTCACTGACCTGATGGGAGGGCCCAGTCAGACAGGGAAGGAGCTACTCTCGGAGGCGACAAGGGATAAACCAGCAGGCTTCATCTGCACACTTATAGCTCCCCCGACCCCTGCAAGAAAGTTCTAGACAACGTAGACACTAATTCTCAGCCACATAAACCAGAGGTGTAAGTGGGTTTGGTGCTGAATTCTCTGCCTATGGGAAGGAAGCCAGCAGTGAGCCAGGCTGGGCTTCAGGCTCAGCAGATAGGACAGGGATGGGCATGGAGTTGGGGTAGAGAGGGAAGTGGCGAGCATGAAAGTTTCATTCCTGTTTCCTAGAAACAAAGCTGCACTTGGTTCACATTGCCCAGGGGCGAAACATCCTTTTTAGCAGGAAACACAAAGAAATGAAGCCAAGAGAGTTCTTACTTCGATAGATTTGCATCAAATAAATAATTGTTAAATCCCAGCAAATGTGGCTGTGCGCTCCGCATGTCAGCCATCCAGAGCTTAAGGTCTCGGGGTTGATCCTAACAGCAACAAAATAAATGTGAAACTGTGAACTCACAGATCCATCAGCGAGTGAGGAAATGCCAGGCCTGGATACACCTTTACCCTTTAATTAAACAGAGAACCCTCAGAATGTAGATTTTATTGGTCAGAGATTGTGTTTAAATGGAAAGCAACTGTGTTATCTTAACCAAAATGGGGAACTTAGAACAGATGACTGGGGATAAGGGTTAAAAAGAGGCAGAAACCAACATATTCTGAGGCCTACAGAGCAGAGCACAGCAGAAGGCTGCCCACACTGCCTCCAGTGTCTCTGGGAGCCCAGACCTGGCGGAGACTGAAGAACTGATGAAGTGGCAGGATCAAGGTCAAGAGGTGCCACAGCAACACGTGAGCTCCTCCCACAGGACTAGTTTGAGGAGGTCGCCTCTGCTTCAGAGGCTAAACACTGAGTGGCGAGGTGCCACTCACACCGGGTGACAACAACCATCATGGCACCTGCCCCTGCAAGTTATTCATGGCTGTCCCCCCTGCAGACAACCCCGGCCTCGGTATCGCTGGCTTCAGAATCCCAGGAAAGTCCATCTCCTGGGCCCATCTCGCAGGGCCTGAGGCTTCATATCTGGCGTATTAGCTCCCATCATGGTAGTCAGCCGTCTTCTCCCCACAAGAGGGACATGAAGGGAATGACAAATGACCACACCATCAACAACTAACAAAAATACTCCAGGCGGGACATCACTGCCCTCCCACTGCACCCCGCACACCGGGCACACCTCTGCCCCTGCCACTGAACTGGGACCAAGTCCTGCAGGTCAGAGGAAGGGTCCGAGGGAGCACCTGGGCCCTCGGGCCTCCCAAGAGAAAGGCAAGAAACAAAGTTACAATAAAAAGAGAATATAGCGCCTACAATTCAGGAAGGATTTTTTTTTTAATATTTCAGAAAAACGTTTTTACACCACGTGTTTGATTTTTTCATTTTAATTAAGAAAAGGATGGAATCTGCAAGCCAAAGGAGAAACAGATCTTGGACCTGGTTAACAGAAGACTATAACACGATGACTAAATGGCATTTGCGTTAATATCACTTTAGAGATTGCAGAAGATAAAGCCAAAGTGAGGAAGAAGGATCAGAAGTCTCCTTTGGACAGAGGGAGATATAATGAAAGAATACTTTCTGAACAGAAGCAATACCTTCTGCGATCTCAGATCAAAGTTGTTTCCAAGAACCAAATATAATTAATGAAAAGGAACAACACACATACATCCTGATGACTTTAAGCATCAAAAGAATAAAGAAAGATCACTATAGATATGGCAGCAGCACAAACCATAAAATGAAACATCACACTGGACGCGGGCTTTTCCTTTCAATCACACTGGTGACGGCCATGTCCTTGGCAGAAAACGAGCTTTAAAGGCACCAATGCCTTTAAATAAAACCTAAATAAAACCTCACCAGGCGTTGAAAAGAGAAACTAAAATATGAAATATGGTAGTGGTTGGTGAGTTTACATAAGCATAGGTTTGTCTAAATATTTTTGTAAGTGTGGTTAAATGAATAAAACAAATGTCAAAATTTATTCTAAGAGAGTAAACAAAAGTTTAAAAAGCTAATAATTCTCTTAATCAAAAGAAATTTAAGAAAAGTAAATAAATGTTTTCCTCATGCTAAAGTTGATGAAAATAGTAATATTTTATTTTGATGCTGATAATTAAAGGAAGTATAATGAGGTATTTTTAATTCAATATATTCATAGAATTCATAGTAAGTTGTGTAAACTGCAAATAACTACAAGGGGAAAAGTCAACTAAAACAATAGATATTGTAAAGGGTTGGGAGTGGGAGTTAGAAGTAGGTTTATGTCAAAGGAGAATTCGAGATGAAATGAGATCGGAACTGTGGCTTGGCAGTAGGTGCCCATCAGTCCCATGGTGTCTTAGAACAAAGACGGCCAAGCAGGCACCACAATGAAAGTGCAGCTACTGCTGTTCTTAAGAATCTGAAGAAGTAACACAGAAAATGTTTAAGTAAAAGATTGAACAACGGTAAGCCAGTCAGCATGGTGTTCATATCAGACAACATAAATTCCAAACCAACAAAAATTGCTAAACTGAACAAATTGTATATTTTGCAATGACATTCTGATATTGAAAGAAAAAGCATGTGTGCCAGAAGAGAGTATTAATGTAATAAAGCAAAATCTGTTGGAAGTAAAAGGAGACTCTAAAGAACAACTATAGTATATTATGAGGTTCTATATGACTTACAGTCTCTAAAAGGCAAAGGAGAGAAAGCAAAGAAGGCCTAAGTAAGGGTTTCCAGGCTGCTGAAGAGCCTGCGGTGAGGGCTGGTGGAGATGCTGAGCAGGCAGCGTGGGCCCTCCGTCCTGCGCTCATTAGCATCCCACATCACCTTGCCTGTGAAGAACGTGCCCCCACGCAGGCAGTGGGGTTGAATATGTTTCATTGTTTATAAAAATCTTCCTGACACAGGTTCTGAAGTCAGGCTCTGGAGTCAGTGTGGGTCAGTATTTCGTTTTAACGGCTGCCGTGGTGCGACGCTCCTCCAAAGCCCACGGGCCACACGGGAGCGTCACCGGGAGCTGCACTCTCCAAGTCCATTAGGCAAAGATTTTTGCTAAAATTCTGTTAGTAAATTTCCATCTTCCTGTCAATCAGTTATTCATTCAAAATAATTTGAATGTAATATGCTTTGATTTTTTCCAACAAAATAAGTTCAAAAACAACAAATTCTTTGAATGGTTTTTAAAGCAAGCTAGACTTTCTTAAAATTATTCTTGGGGTTTTGGGGTTGTATATGAGATATATTATAAATGGCATATATTGCCTTCAGCAAAAAAATCACATAAGAATGAAACATTGCAGACATATGTTTTCAAGATGTTCTTTCCTTAACACAAGTTTAAGTACAGCAGCGTTTCTCCCTTTGAAGCATCCACCGTATATAAAAACTGCTGTTTGACATTTTAACCCTGCTATTTCTGGCTTCTGTAGATGCATGCTGGCTTAAATAATAAGGAAAATAAGATTACTCCCACTTCAGAGAGGCCATTAAACCTTCCCCAGATGAAGTTATCAGTGCTGGCGTCAGGCCAAGCCTTTGGTCGAGGTCTCAAAGCCCCAGCACACAGGGGCTCTTTAAGAACTTGCAAAGGGGACCGGAAAGCACCATATTTGGGAGACAAAGAGGGTAAGATTGTATTAATATGAGAAACTTCGTGTGTGATTTCACCCAGAATTTGAGAAACATTTTCCTCTGGGCCCGCGAGTAATAAAATGTAACTCCATCTCTCTAAGCGTTGCTTGCTTCTTCTCCGGTTTTTCTGTAACAGCTTGTTCACCTTGAATGGACCTGTTAAATGCTTAGTTTCTTTGAAACTGTCCACTTGGTCACCAAGGGAAAAGGTCATCAAATTTGGAAAGCTTCCCTTTTTGTGTGAGGAAACAATGTGTTTCACTTTAAATTTGACCAAGACTTTGAAACTTTTTACCTTGAGATAACCTCTCCTCGGTGAGGTACAAATACTGCCATGGTCACTCCTCTCTTCTGAGCATGTTTGAAAGATTCTCCCACTTTTTTCAATGTATCACTCATGCTTCTGGCTTCCACTTGATGCATTTCCTTGCCTATGACGGAGGCAACGAATACATTTCACTTGTGATGTGACTGTGACTCACCCTAAACCCATTGAGCCCAGTGGAGCAGCCCCCCTCTGTGAGCACACGCATTCCGATTCCCAGCCCCTGCTCCACAGCAGGGGTGTAACCTGTCATCCCGCTTTGCCAATAAGGGTACACTTTTAAGTGTCGCGAAGTGGCTTTCTGGGTATAATTTAAGTGAACTTTACCATGAAAAGATGAACAAGTGTATCGCCTATGATCTGTGATTTTTTGTCTTTATACCAAAAAATAAAAAATCTCAAAACAGGTTGTTTTTTTGTTTTTTATGCTCACCTGAGGACATGCTGGCTGATTTTTGGAGGGAGGAAGGGAGGGAGGGAGGGAGGGAGGGAGGGAGGGAGGGAAGGAGGTGGGGAAGGAGGGGGGAGAGAAAAAGAGAAACATCAATTGGTTGCCTCCCATAGGTGCTCCCACTGCGGATGAAACCCGAAACCTAGGTATGTGCCTGAGTGGGAATTGAACCCGAGACCTTTGGTGTATGGGACCACACTCTGACCACCTAGGCCGCTCCGTCCAGGGCTCAAAACAGGTTTTATATTTAAATACACTTGGATATAATATCATATGATTTAAACACAGTTTTAAAAATGCAAATGTTTACCTCCAGGTTCTGAATGCCGTTTTAAATGCCTTGCTCTCAGGAGGCCCCGCATTGCCTGGCGGTCACTGTGAGCACAGCAGACACTAGGTCACACCCCAGCTGAGGTCCCCTTACACCAGTGATGGCGAACCTTTTGAGCTCGGTGTGTCAGCATTTTGAAAAACCCTAACTTAACTCTGGTGCCGTGTCACATAGAGAAATTTTTTGATATTTGCAACCATAGTAAAACAAAGACTTATATTTTTGATATTTATTTTATATATTTAAATGCCATTTAACGAAGAAAAATCAACCAAAAAAAATGAGTTCGCGTGTCACCTCTGACACGCGTGTCGTAGGTTCGCCGTCACTGCTTTCACCTCTCAGTGGGATGGTGAAGACTTCTACTAGGACTAAAAGATGTGCTGCTCGGTCATTTGGGAATTTGTTTTGTTTTGTGTTGTTGTTTGCTTTTTCCTGAATTATTAGAATTACCTTCTATCTAGGGTCGTTTTGTAAGGATCTTTATAATCCACTTTTCCATTGGGGGGAAATTAGTTTTATTAGAAACTGAAAATTACCTTTAAGCCTATCTAACTGGGAACAGGTACACTGCAATGCATCACCTAATAAAAGTAGAATGGAGATGTCATCGACCCTCCTGTTTGACTATTCCCACTAACCTCTTAGGAAAACTTACATATAAAACATGACATGTAACTTTCTGGCATCGGTTATCTATGGTCAAAATAAAACTGTGTAACAAACAATCACAAAACCTCAGTGGCATACAACAAGAAGCACCCATTTCGCTCAGGAATCTGAGGACCAGCTGATTTGCAGCGGGGCTCACTCAGGACTCTGTCAGCTGTGGCTCCCCGGGGCTCTGCTAGCCTGGCCTGGGCTGGGCTGGGCTGCTCACAGACCTGAGGGGGGCTGACTGCAGCGGGGGAGGTGCCTCGGCTGGGCTGATTGGAGCAGCGTGGCTCTTCTCCACCTCTCACCTTCACCAGGCTCGCCCAGGTGTGTTCTCATGGCAGTGAAAGAGGCAAGAGCGAGCAAACCCAAGCCCATACGCACTTTTTAAACCTCTGTTTGCAACATGTTTGCTTTCATCCCTTTGGGCAAACCAAGTCACATGACTGAGCTCGGCAGGAGAGGGTCGAGTCCCACAGGAGGAGTGAAGAGTTGGCTCTAACTGTAATCAATCTCCCGACCCACAGGCCGTATCAAATGTAGAGTAAACACTAACAAAACTTGATTTGTTCTTTAAAGTAAAAACAAATACATGTTTTATTATTCATTTTCTAAAACCTGCATATCCTCTGAAAAATACACAAATCACTTTTGTTATTATTGGTTTCCAAGAGTTTAAATAATTTTAATGATTAAATAGATAAATTAATTTATTTTTTGTCCCACTGATGATACTTGTTATTTTTAGGATCATAAATGAAATTTCAATAAATGCTAACAAACAAAAATTTGTAGCCCAAATATCCTAGCCTCAAAAGAAGGAAGCAAAAATTCATTTAAAACAAAACAGTAAGACCTGGTCACTTAAAAAATAACTTTTCAAAATAATTATATGGTGTCAAAGGAAATCAAAATCCCAATTATAAACTATAAACAACATAATGGAGAATATTACTACATATAAATAAATGTGGGATGTGGCCAAATCTATAATTCAAATTTATTGCTTTAGAAAAGAAGGAATAAAAGAACTATTTAACTTAAAATATCAGAAAAAACATATCTAAAAAATATTTTTAAAAAGTAAAATAGTAAAGATAACAACTGAAAATAATTATTTATAAAACAGAAAATAGTATAATTAACCAATAAATTCTAAGACTGAATTTGAGAGAAAAATAGAAGTGTAAATATGCAATAAACAAAAGCTCACACACACAATATTAGAAATAGTGGGAAAGACAAAGAAAAAGAAGCTCATTTTTTTTTAAATAGAGCATTATATATTTTTAAAAGTCCATGTGTATGGATTTAGAAACTTTTAAGGAATGGAAAACGCTAAAAAGCAGTATAAGTTAACAAAACTCAATGAGAAATTTTAAGTTTCATAGACAAGGAAAAATTTGAAAATGTCAAAAAATTAAGTGCAAAAAAATCATGGGCATGGATAATTTTCCAGGGTAGTTCCTTCAGATCTATTAAGTGATACTTCATCTGCTTTCTAAATGTCTATAAAATTAGTATAAAATAAATGAAAACCATAAATCAATTATACATATAAATGCAATAATCTGTGAAATTGAATCCACAATATATTCAAATAAATATGCAACACAGCTGTGTAAACAATAGTCTGTGAATGCAAGGAATATTTAATATTGCAAATCTATTAAAATATTGTAGCACATCAATAATTTATAAAAAGAAAAGTTATATTATTACCTGGGCAGAAGTAGGAAAAGTGTTTGATTAAATCATTTTATTCATGATGGGGGGAAATATTCTCTTAGTAAAACTCAAAATTAAAGCATCTTTGTTGTTTTAAATATATATTTTTATTGATTTCAGAGAGGAAGGGAGAGGAAGAGAGAGATAGAAACATCAATGATGAGGGGCCTCCTGCATGCCTCTACTGGGGATCGAGCCCACAACCAGGGCATATGCTCTTGACAGGAATCCAAACTAGGACCCTTCAGTCCACAGAACATTGCTCTATCCACTGAGCCAAACCAGCGAGGGCTAAAGTATCTTTCTTTAATGTGACAAAAATTAGATATGTCAAGCCAAAACCAGACAGTGTTTTTTATGATTTAATTGGAGGCATTTCCATTATATTCAGGAACAAAATAATGTTTGCCATTATTGCCATATTTTGTCACCATTTGGAAATCTCTAGTTGGTGTAATTTTAAAAATAAAAAACAAGAATGTAAAGTATCACAGATAAATATATACACATATGATATATATTATATAGACACATACATAGAGATATATAAAATTTATTATTTTCAAAGGTCAACAAGAACTATTAGAACCAGTAAGAGAGCCTAGAAATGTAAATAATTACAAAATAACTCTGCATAAGCCATTAACTTTTTATATACCAGGAAAAAAATAACCTGATAATTTAATGTAGAAAACATTGTTTTATAATAGTATCAAACAATGCAAAACATTTCATATTAAATTAATCAAATGTAAAGAAAATTAAAAAATGTTTCTTTAAAATTAAAAAAGTTTGAATAAAAAAGTCATATCATAAATATACATAAAAAATTAAAAGCAAAATTATTTTGCATTTTAATGGGCTTCTAATCAAAATTGCAGTGAAGTTTTTGAGAAGCTCATTAGAATAAATATATTTCATCATAAGAATAAGAAAGCAAAGCATCTACTTTTTTAAAGAAGAGTACTATATATTTTCACCCACATAAATGTGACACCAATGAAGAATTAAAAGACATTAATAAGGAGAAAAGATTGACAAATTCAGGATATGTACTGCTGATATGATAAGCATTTGGAACCCGTGCAAAACAGAAATTTTATTATTAATACTGAGACAATTATTTAAACAATTAAAATTAATAAATTAGATCCCTACCTCATACCACACATTGTAATTAATTTTCCAAACAATTAACAAGCTAAATCTAAGAATTTAACCGCTGAAGAAGGAAGATCTTTGTTATCCTAAAAGCAAAGAAAGGAACAATAAATGCAGTCTGATTAACTATACTACATAAGATTTTAAAACTTCTGAATATCTAAAAATATAATAAACTGTAGGGAGCAGCTCTAGGGTCAAGCCTCGGGCTGACCTGTGGCAGAGCCACAAACAAGCCCCAGCCTGGAGGGCAGAGCTCTCCTAGCATAATGAAGCCTGACCTTGTAGCCCTCCCTAATTCCGTCCTAAGTAGCTAAGGGGCTGTGGGAGGTGCAGCAAATGTTGCCAAAACAAGAACATTTGTATACATGTTCATCTACCCTTGTTTTAATCAGACTATAAAATAAAGCATTGGCTTGCAGGCTGGGTCTTCTGTGTCCCCATCCAGGCACGGGAGATCCATCAAGCCCCAGCTGTATTCTCTTGTCTGTCTTTTCTCCAATTCTTCACTACTCCTCCTCAGGTTCACCCTTGGCCATGCTGGTGTGGCACAATAAATAAAATTAAAAGACTACTGACAACATAAGAAAAATATGAGTAACTTATACACCAGATCATGGGTCAATACATTTCAAATAAAATAGAAAGAGACCTCCTATAGCTTAGCAAACACTCTAATAGAAAAATGGGCATAGGGCATGAATAGTCAATTTATAAGAAAGAAAATCAATGGGAAATAAACACTAGATAGTCACTCTCATGTGAAATCAAAGAAATGGGACATAACACAATGCTGAGGTGGTGTGGTTCACGCCACAGCTTGGCTATGTTGTTGGTTTTTGCTTTGCTTCTGTTCTTTGCACCAGGTTAGTGAAGGGCTTCAGGTTCTGGTGAGAATGCAAACCGGTGCTGCAGTGGGAGGCCATTTGTAACTATAGATCCAGTACCTTTACTCAGCCCCTGCTTTTTAGGAAATAATTCTAAGGAAATAATTAGCAATATGCACAGAGTATTGGCACAATGATGTTCATCACAGTGATATTTATTATTCAAAACAATTAACAATGGATGGTGACATAGGTTAATGCAGTAACCACACCAAAATTACAACTAAAATACAGAACAACCATCATTTAGAACTTCCTGAAATCTGGCTGAATGGAAGCCTTACAATTAGAGAATGAAAGAGGAAACCACACTGAGGCTAGTAGGAGGGGTGGAGCCGCTAAACAGGCTGGTCCCACATCCAATGTGCTGTGTTTTAATCGGAAGGGATATCTTGACTATGGAGGCCTCCTGTGAGGAATCAGGGGTTCCTGCCCCACACCAGAACCATCAGCCTGGGGTTCCAGTGCTGGGAAGAGAAGTCCCCGCAACTTTTGGCTGTAAAAAAAAGTAAGGATTGTGGCTGAGTGACACACAGGCAGCTGGAGACCCAGTCCCTCTTAAAGCAAGACAAAGAAACCTGTCACAAATGAAAGAACAGAAGTAATCTCCAGAAAAAATAACAAAATGAAATGGAAGCAAGCAAACTACTGGATACAGAGTTCAAAACAATGGTTATAAGGGTACTCAAGGAACTTAGTGAGAACATCAAAGACATGAGAAAGAATCAGTCAGAAATAAAGGACACACTAACTGAAATGAAGAATAATTTACAGGGAATCAACAATAGAGTAGAGGATGCCAAGAATCAAACCAGTGATTTGGAATATGAGGAAGAAAAGAAACCCAATTAAGAACAGCAAAGAGAAAAAAAATGTGAAGATACTGTAAGGAGGCTCTGGAATACCAATATTTGCATCATGGGGGTGCCAGAAGGAGATGAGAGAGAGAAAGAAATTGAAAACCTATTGGAAAAAGTAATAACAGAAAACTTCCCCAACCTAGTGAAAGAAATAGACTTACAAGTCCAGGAAGCACAGGGAGTCCCAAACAAGAGGAACCCAAAGAGGCCCACACCAAGACACATCATAATAAAAATCCAAAGGTTAAAGATAAAGAGAATCTTAAAAAGCAGCAAGAGAAAAGCAGTCAGTTACCTACAAGAGAGCACCCATATGACTGTCAGCTGATTTCTGAACAGAAACTTTGCAGGCCAGAAAAGAGTGGCAAGAAATATTCAAAGTAATAAAAAGCAAGGACCTACAACCAAGATTACTCTACACAACAAAGCTGTACTTTAGAATTGAAGGTCAGATAAAGAGCTTCACAGACAAGATAGTTAAGAAGTTCACCACTAAACCAGTATTACATGAAATGTTAAAGGGTCTTCTTCAAGAAGAAGAAAAAAAAAAGATTAAAAGTCTGAAAAATAAAATGGCAATAAATACATATCTATAAAAAATTGAATCTAAAAATCAAAATATATGAACAAGGAATCTAATGAACAAGATAAACTGATGAATAAAATAGAACCAGAGGCATGGAAACATGGAACAGACTGACGGATCTCAGAGGGAAGAGAAGGGGCAGGAAGAGATAAACTGAAGAACTGTATGCATATCTGCATTACCCATGGGCACAGACAACAGGGAGGTGAAGGCCTGGGGTGGCAGGAACTGGGTGGAGGGGGCAATGGAGGGAAAAGGGGGCAAATGTCTGTAATTCTCTCAACAATAAAGATTTTTAAGAGTATATACTAAAAAAGAATAATAATCATTAGCAGCAGCCTAAATATGCAACAATATTGAGTACCCAGGAATATGGGCTAGGTTAAATCTCTTGGGTGTATCTGTATGGTGCAGTAGCTATTAAAATCATAATGGAAGATTATTTAATGAAATAAGAAATTCTTCATAGTAAAATCTTATCTAATAAAAGAGAAACATGCAAATTTAGCATACCTCCACTACACACGCCCACCAGCCAATCAGGAGCAAGTATGCAAATAAACCCAACCAAGATGGCGGCAGCCACGGAGCTGGAGCAAACAGGCTTGGGTTGCCCCTGGTGATGGAGGAAGCCAAGCTTCCCGCCTGCCCTGGCCAGCTGTGGGCTCCAATCAAGGCTACAAAGTTTCAATTATAGAAGATAAATAAATCCCAGATATCTGCTTCCAGCCTGCAGTGGCCTCTGCTCAACGAGGGGCTGGGAGCTTGGGTTGCCCGGGGCTGTGGCCAGCCTGCAAACAGCCCTCAGCCCCTCAACCCAAGCTGGCCAGGCACTCCAGTAGGAGCCCCCACCCTGAAGGGTGTGTGGCCAGCCTGCAGACAGCCTGTAGCCCCTCATCCAGGCTGGCCACACCCTCATGGGGTGAGGGTCCCCCCTGGAGGGCTTGGCCAGCCTACAAACAGCCATCAGCCCCTAAGGCTGGCCAGGCACCCCAGCGGGACCCCCCCACCCTGAAGGGGGTGTGGCCAGCTTGAAAACAGCCCTCAGCCCCTCACCCAGGCTGGCCACGCCCCCCCAGCGGGGACCCTCACCCCATGGGGGTGTGGCTGGCCTGCAAACCACCACAGGCCCCTCACCCAGGCTGCCCCACCCCCAAGGGAACCCCCATCCTGATCTGGGACACCCTTCAGAGCAAACCAGCCGGCCCCCACCTGTGCACCAGGCCTCTATCTATACTAATAAAAGGGTAGCATGTTAATTAGACTGGGAGACCTTCCAGGAGACCTTCCAGATGTTCTTCTGGACAAAGCCATGATGGCAGGGCCAAGGTAGAGGTGGTTAGAGGCCAAGAGGGGAGAGCAGTTGTGGGTGATCAGGCTGGTGGGGGGTGGGGCCATTGGAGGTAAGCATACAAGCAGGGGGGGCCAGTTGGGGGCAAGCAGGCCATCAATGGGGGTCAGTTGGAGGTGATCAGGACAGTGGGAGGGGGGCAGTTGGGGGTGATCAGGCTGGTGGGGGGCATTTGGGGGCAAGCAGGCCGATGGTGGGGGGCAGTTGGGGGTGAGCAGGCCGGCAGACAGAGTGGTTAGGGGCAATCAGGCAGGCAGGCAGGTGAGCGGTTAGGAGCCAGCAGTCCCAGATTGCGAGAGGGATGTCCTACTGCTGGTTTAGGCCCGATCCCTATAAACCAGCAGTAGGACATCCTTCGGGGGGTCCCAGATTGGATAGGGTGCATGCCGGGCTGAGGAACACCCCCTGCCCCATGCACGAATTTTGTGCACTGGGCCACTAGTTATATATCAATAAAGCGAACCCACGTATGCAGGGTGATCATACATATTGGTTTATGAAAGAGACTGAAAATATAAGAGAATATGCCATAATTTTAATTTTGATGGGTAGTTCCCTTTCCTACATTTCTAGCTTCTATAATGAACATATATTGCATTTATAAATCAGTGGGAATCTGCAAATAAATCTCCAAAATGTACCCTTTCTACATTGTTAAAAGCAAAGGTTGTCCCAGGCTGGCGCCTCTGCAGCTGTGCTGGAGGACACATCCCTCCAGCAGCTGCAGGCCCTTCAGCAGCTTCCTCTCAGCTGCAATAAGCAGAGACCACGTCAAAATAATGGCAGAAAAAGTATGCAATGGAAGTTCTGACTCACACCTGGAAAGAGACTATATAACAGAGTTGAGTGGCAAAAAAAAAATTAAATATTTCTCAATGACACACTGCCAGTAGGTCCATTGTATTAGCATTAAAATGTCTCTTTAAATCTGTGTGATTTATATATAATCCTGCAAAGAGAACAAGCAAACTGGACAGGCAGGACCCCAGGGGACTGTGCGCCGCCCTCCTTCCGGCTGAGAGGCACCAGGATGCACAGCCACGCGGTGGGGGGCTACTCCGCTCCGCGCCCCATTGGAGAGCCACCTCCAGGCTGGGGGCAGGGAGCCAGTTCCCAGACTCCTAGAGGTTTGAACAGCCCTGAGCCCAAATACAGACAGGAGGGATTCAGAGGAGGAGAGGGGGCCAGACGGGTGGAAGGTGACAAGCCAGTGCGGCGGTAAAGGGCTCTGGGCCTCGCGCAGGGGGAGAAGGAGGAGTTGGGGGTCGGGGAGGGGGAAGGGGGCGCCGGGCTTCCCTGCGCCGGGAAGGCGGTGTCTGTGGGCAGCATCTCACTAAAGATTTCCCGAGCGTTGCGAGCAGTCGAGATGAGAGCTGAGGAATGGACTCAAAGTCACAAACCAGGAATCTGCGCAGGTTTGCACATCAATCTGTGTGGCTGCAAACCCGCCTATCTCCCCGCACCTTGCGCAGTGCCAGGCAGCAGCCTCTGAGGCCCAGCGCCCCCCTGTCTCTGGGCTTCTCTGCCAGCACCCTCGGCTCCCAGCTTGCCTCTGGCGGTCCCCTGTGGGGATGGCTATCCCCAAACTCGCAGCAGAACCCCTGACCCCAGGGTCAAAGCCCTTTTCCCAGACCTTCGCGCCTCCCCTCTCCACCTTCCCCAAGAACATTCTGAACTGTAAATGCATAGAAGCTCTGGTAATGCAGAACTCTTTCAAGAAAAAAAAAATATTAAACCTAAACTCTCTCCATAGAATGGAAGTACATATACAATTTACTACATGAAGAAGGTTGACACATGGATACAGCTATAGAAACGGACCTTCCTCAGGGGTGGAGGTACCAGCATCAGATAAATTCAGGAAATGCAACATATGCATGAGAGTCAGGTTGGAAAAGTCCTCCAGTTAAAGGATCATTTTTATTTTTTTAATTATACTTTAGAAGACTTTTATTTTTAATTGAGGGAACAATGGTTCACAAAACCATACAGGTTTCTGTTATGCCCAGATTTCAAGATTCCCAAGAAACCACATCAGGGAGCCAGCCAATCCGATGCAAAAGCATAAGAATCTGTATTTCAAGCTAGCTTGAGCTCCCCGTCCACCAGACTCACCGACACAATGGCAAACCAAGTGGCTGAGAGAGACAGAACTCCGCCTAGAGACGGGTTTTAAAGGAGGGGTTGGAGTAAGGGGAGGAGAAAGGACTGTGCTCTGCCGATTGGCCAGGTGCAAGTCGATGTCTTGTTCCTGGGTGTGGCTAGGAGAGTCTTAGACTTCCGGGAAGAAGCTCCTTGCCAAGCACATGGCCAAGGTAAGATGGAGGACGTAGCCCTTACCCTGGGGCAAGATGGAGGGCGTAGCCTTTAACCTGGGGCAAGGTGGAGGGCCTAGCCCTCGCCCTTTCATTCCCCCCTTTGTCTTGGAACTTCCGGCTCAATCATGAGACGGACTGCATTTCTATTTCACCGTTGCTAGAGGCCCGTACTGGGCATATCTTAACAAATGGTCTGGTGGAAGGGGAAGAAACCATTTTAGCTTTAACAACTTCTATTGAAATAGGATTTTTCTTCTTAAAATTCCTCCATGGCTATCAAAAAGCCAAATCAAGATTAATTTATCTGCTGTCCTGATGTTTGCATAAACACAAGAATGGTAACTGACTACCTTTGCTGGAATCTCATGGTTGAATCTTTTTTTTTTTTTTTTAAGCAAATATTTAAGATTTTATTTATTAAAGAAAAGTAGAAGAATTTAGTTTCTTAAAATTAAGATGCTGGTGCAACTTAGACAAGATAGATACTGTTCATTTATTTCAGTTTCTTTTTTTTTTTTTTTAATTTTTCGCTTAAAGTATTACAAAGGGTATTACATAAGTGTCCTTTTTTCCCCCCCACCCTTGACAAACCCCTACCCTCCCTTACCCCCCAGTGTCTTATGTCCATTAGTTATGCTTATATGCATGCATACAAGTCCTTCGGTTGATCTCTTACTCCCCTCCCTCCTGCCCCCCAACTCTCTCTGGCCTTCCCACTGCAGTTTGACAATCAGTTTGAGGCAGCTCTGCCTCTGTATCTATTATTGTTCAAAAGTTTGTAATGGTCTTTATTATCCATGAATGAGTGAGATCATGTGGTATTTTTCCTTCATTGACTGGCTTGTTTCACTTAGCATAATGCTCTCCAGTTCCATCCATGATGTTGCAAATGGTAGGAGTTCCTTCTTTTTAACAGCAGCATAGTATTCCATCGTGTAGATGTACCACAGTTTTCTAATCCATTCATCTACTGATGGGCACTTAGGCTGTTTCCAGATCTTAGCTATGGTGAATTGTGCTGCTATGAACATCTGGGTGCATATATCCTTTCTGATTGGTGTTTCTGGTTTCTTGGGATATATTCCTAGAAGTGGGATCACAGGGTCAAATGGGAGTTCCATTTCCAATTTTTTGAGGAACCTCCATACTGCCTTCCATAGTGGCTGCACCAGTCTGCATTCCCACCAGCAGTGCACAAGTGTTCCTTTTTCTCCACATCCTCTCCAGCACTTGTCGTTTGTTGATTTGTTGATGATGGCCATTCTGACAGGTGTGAGATGGTACCTCATTGTTGTTTTGATTTGCATCTCTCGGATGATTAGTGACTTTGAGCATGTTTTCATATATCTCTTGGCTTTCTGAATGTCCTCTTTTGAAAGGTGTCTATTTAGATCCTTTGCCCATTTTTTGATTGGATTGTTTATCTTCTTTTTGTTAAGTTGTATGAGTTCCCTATAAATTTTGGAGATTAAGCCCTTATCAGATATGACGTTGGCAAATATGTTTTCCCACGAGGTGGGTTTTCTTGTTGTTTTGTTGATGGTTTCTTTTGCTGTGCAGAAGCTTTTTATTTTGATGTAGTCCCATTTGTTCATTTTCTCTTTAGTTTCAACTGCCCTAGGAGCTGTATCAGTGAAGAAATTGTTTTGGCATATGTCTGAGATTTTGTTGCCTTTGTATTCTTCTAGAATTTTTATGGTTTCCTGTCGTACATTTAAGTCCTTTATCCATTTTGAGTTTATTCTTGTGTATGGTGTAAGTTGGTGCTCTAGTTTCATTTTCTTGCATATGTCTGTCCAATTTTCCCAACACCATTTATTGAAGAGACTATCTTGGCTCCATTGTATGTTCATGCCTCCTTTGTCAAAAATTAATTGAGCATATTGGTTCGGGCTAATTTCTGGACTCTCTATTCTATTCCACTGATCTATATGTCTGTTCTTGTGCCAGTACCAGGCAGTTTTGAGAACAGTGGCTTTGTAATACAGCTTGATATCTGGCATTGAGATCCCACCTACTTTGTTCTTTCTCAGGATCGTTGCAGCTATTCGGGGTCTTTTTTTATTCCAGATGAATTTTTGGAGAGTTCGTTCTAGATCTTTGAAGAAGGCCATTGGTACTTTAATGGGAAGTGCGTTGAATGTATAGATTGCTTTGGGTAGTATGGACATTTTAATGATGTTGATTCTACCAATCCAAGAACATGGTATGTTCTTCCATCTGTTTATGTCTTCCTCTATCTCTTTTTTCAACGTCCTGTAGTTTTCTGAGTAGAGGACTTTAACCTCTTTAGTTAAGTTTATTCCTAGGTATCTTAATTTTTTTGGTGCGATGGTAAATGGGATTGTTTTTCTGATCTCCCTTTCTGAAAGTTCACTATTGGTGTATAGAAATGCCTCAGATTTCTTGGGGTTAATTTTGTATACTGCTACATTGCCAAATTCATGTATTAAGTCTAGTAGCTTTTTGATGGAGTCTCTAGGGTTTTGTATGTATAATATCATGTCATCTGCAAATAAGGACAGTTTTACTTCCTCTTTTCCAATTTGGATGCCTTTTATTTCTTCTTCTTGCCTAATTGCAATGGCTAATACTTCCAGTACTATGTTGAACAGGAGTGGTGAGAGTGGGCATCCCTGTCTTGTTCCTGTTCTTAGGGGAAATGGTGTTAGTTTTTGTCCATTGAGTATGATGTTGGCTGTGGGTCTGTCATATATGGCTTTTATTATGTTGAGGTATGATCCTTCTATTCCCACCTTTCTGAGAGTTTTTATCAAAAATGGGTGTTGGATTTTGTCAAATGCTTTTTCTGCATCAATTGATATGACCATGTGGTTTTTTTCTTTCAATTTGTTTATGTGATGTATCACATTTATTGATTTACGGATGTTGTACCATCCTTGCATCTCTGGGATAAATCCTACTTGGTCATGGTGTATGATCCTTCTGATGTACTGCTGGATCCGATTTGCTAAGATTTTGTTGAGGATTTTGGCATCTATGTTCATGAGGGATATTGGCCTGTAATTCTCTTTCATTGTGATGTCTTTACCTGGTTTTGGTATTAGGGTGATGCTGGCTTCATAGAATGAGCTTGGAAGCATTCCTTCCTCTTGAATTTTTTGGAATAGTCTGAGGAGGGTAGGTTTTAGTTCTTCCTTGAATGTTTGGTAGAACTCCCCTGTGAAGCCGTCTGGCCCTGGGCTTTTGTTTGCTGGAAGCTTTCTGATGACTGCTTCAATTTCTTCCATAGTTATTGGCCTATTGAGGTTTTTAGATTCTTCCTGATTGAGTTTTGGAATGTTGTATTTTTCTAGGAATTTGTCCATTTCCTCCAGGTTGTCTAGTTTGTTGGAGTAGAGTTGCCCGTAGTATTGTTTAACAATCATTTGTATTTCTGTGGGGTCTGTTGTTATTTCGCCTCTATCATTTCTGATTTGGTTTATTTGGGACCTCTCTCTTTGCTTCTTGGTGAGCCTGGCTAGGGGTTTGTCAATCTTGTTTATCCTTTCAAAGAACCAGCTCTTGGTTTCATTGATTTTCTGTATTGTTTTTTTGGTCTCTATTTCATTGATTTCTGCTCTAATCTTTATTATCTCCTTCCTTCTGCTCACTCTGGGGTTTTCTTGTTGCTCTCTTTCTAATTCTTTGAGTTGTAGAGTTAGATGATTGACTACCATTTTTTCTTGTTTTTTGAGATAGGCCTGTAGAGCTATAAACTTTCCTCTCAGGACTGCTTTCATTGTGTCCCAGAGGTTTTGGATTGTTGTGTTTTCATTGTCATTAGTGTCCAGGATGTTTTTAATTTCTTCTTTGATGTCATCGGTAACCCAATCAATATTTAATAACATGCTATTCAGCTTCCAAGTGTTTGAGTATTTTGGGTTGTTTTTATTGTAGTTTATTTCTAACATTATGCCATCGTGGTCTGCGAAGAAGCTTTTTATGATTTCAATCTTCTTGAATTTGTGGAGACTTTGCTTGTGACCCAATATGTGGTCTATTTTTGAATATGTCCCATGAGCACCTGAGAGGAATGTATATTCTGCAGCTTTGGGGTGAAGTGTTCTGAAGATGTCAATTAAGTCCATCTGATCTAGTGAGTCATTTAGGATTGCTGTTTCTTTGCTGAGTTTTTGTCTAGCGGATTTATCCAGTGATGTCAGTGGTGTATTAAAGTCCCCTACTATGATTGTATTGTTGTCGATCTCTCCCCTGATATCTTCCAGAAGTTTTCTTATGTATGTGGGTGCTCCTGCATTGGGTGCATATATGTTTACCAGGGTTATATCTTCTTGTTGTATTGATCCCTTTAGTATTATGAAGTGGCCTTCCTTATCTCTGGTTATGGCCTTCACTTTGAGATGTATTTTGTCAGATATAAGTATTGCTACCCCAGCTTTCTTTTCCTTTCCATTTGCGTGAAAGATATTTTTCCATCCCTTCACTTTCAGTCTGTGTGAGTCCCTTCTAATGAGGTGGGTCTCTTGTAGACAGCAGATGTATGGGTCATGTTTTTTTATCCATTCAGCCACTCGATGTCTTTTGGTTGGAGCATTTAGTCCATTTACATTTAAAGTTATTATTGAAAGGTACTTGTATGTAGCCATTTCTTTTTTGTGTGTGTGTGTGTGGCTGTTTTCTTTCTGAGCTTGATATTTCTTCTTTTTACACCAGTCCCTTTAGCATTTCTTGCATGGCTGGCTTGGTGGTGATAAACTCCCATAGCCCTTTTTTGTCTGTGAAGCTTCTTATTTCCCCTTCAATTTTGAATGATAGCCTTGCTGGATAGAGTATTCTTGGATTCAGTCCTTTGCTTTGCATCACTTTGTAGATTTCCGTCCATTCTTTTCTGGCCTGATGTGTTTCTGTTGAGAAATCATTTGATAATCTAATGGGAGATCCCTTGTATGTTACTTTCCGTCTCTCTCTTGCAGCCTGTAAGATTCTCTCTTTATCCTGAACATTTGCCATGGTAATTATGATGTGTCTTGGTGTGGGTCTTTTCGGGTTCACCTTGTTTGGGACTCTCTGGGCTTGTGTGACTTTTTTCTTCCCCACCTCAGGGAAGTTTTCTGATATTATTTCTTCGAATAGGTTTTCTAATCCATGTTCATCTTTCTGTTGTTCTGGCACCCCTATTATTCGTATGTTTTTTCGTTTCATGTTGTCCCAAAGCTCCCTTAGGCTCTCCTCCTGTCTTTTAATTTTTTTCTCCATTTCCCGTACAGTTTGAGTGTGTTTTGCTTCCTTGTCTTCTAATTCACTAATTCGGTCCTCCGCTTCTCCCAGTCTACTGTTGATACTTTCAATGGAGTTTTTTATTGAAGCTATGTCACTCTTCATTTCTTCTTGGGACTTACTTAAGTTGTTGATTTTTTCATCTGTTTCTTCTAGCTTCTTGCATAAGTAGTTGAGTTTTTCATCTGTTTCTTCTTGCTTCTTGAACATCTGGTGCATGTACTCTAGGAACCTTATTCTGAATTCTTTTTCCGTCATGTTGCATATCTCTGTCTCACTTAGCTGCTTTTCTGGCGAGTCCTCCTTTTCTTTCCTTTGGGGGTTTCTTTGCCTACCCATGTTTGATCTCGCTGACATATGTAGATGTTGAGATGTTCAGTGGCTGCTCCCTGGGTGGCAGGGGCTCCTTGGGTTGTGGTTGCTGCTCAGACGGTTGCGGTAGCAGCTGCTTTCCAGTTGGCAGCAGCTCCTCTGGTGGGTGTTGTTCACAGCTGTGTTGGCTCTTCTGGCTGGTGGGGGGAGGCTTCACGTACAGCTGCTGTTCCACAGACAGAGGGTGTGGTGATCAGGAGGCTGTGGTGATCAGGAGGCTGCGGTGATCAGGGGGCTGCTGTTGCTTGGATCTGCTGCATTGATTTAAAGGCACAAAATACAACAGAGCAAGGCACAACGTACCAGGCACTGAACACAAGTATATTCACAATATTAATAACCCCAAATAAAGGTGACCACCCGAATTAAGAGAATTAGGGGATAAGGGAGAAAGAAGAGAAGAAGATAAAAGAGAGAACAGAAAAGAAAAATAAGAAAAAAACAAACAAAAAAGGAGTGCAAAAATAGAATTGGGAAAAAAGAGGGGGGGAAAAAGAGAGCGAAAAAAAAGAATGAAGTAGAAGCGGGGAAGAGACTATTGGTATGAGGAGCAAACTCCAATAGAACTGCCACTAATCTCAACAAATTCCAGCAACAGATCCCTGGAGATGAATGCAAACTACAAACCACCAATAATATCCAGAGGGGTAAGGGAAAACAGAAGCACAAAAATAACCGGGGTGGGGTGGGGGAGGGAAGGGAAAAACCAGCAGAAAAAAAAAGAAAAAAGAAAAAGAAAAACAACCTCACAACCAGTCCTAAAAAAGAAGAAAAAATACAAAACAAAACAAACAAACAAACAAACAAACAAACAAAAAAAAAGCCCAATATATTCAACAATCAAGAAAACAATAGAAAGATAAGAGAGAAAAAAATGTTTGGAAAGTGAAGAAGGATAAAGAATAGGTGTATAAGGATTTAGAGCAGTAGATTGGAAATAGGATATATAAGTAGGGTGGAATTAGACAGGGGGTAAAAAGAGGGAATTGGGAAAGTCTGGAGCAGGAATAGGGTAAGAGAAACAGGACACCAAAAGGGGAAAAGTAAGGAAGAGGGTTTTAGCAAAGAGGTGAAATTGAGATAGGGAAAATTAATGCTAAAGGAATGATGAAAATAGAATGGAGAACACTAATCCCAAAAGAAAATAAAGAGAAAATAAAATGGCACTTTAAAAAATGGTAAAATGGTAGCAATAATAATACTGGTTAAAAATAAAAATGTGGTAATTGAAAGGGTAAAATCAGGTGATGGACAAAGAAGAAAAAGAGAAAAAAAAATTGGTTTCTTAGTAAAAAGGTGAAAAAATTAAAAAGAAAAAGAAAAAGAAAAAATTTGCAGTAGTGATGGTCTTTCGGTTCTTCTACTCTTCAGCCTGGTTCGCCTTAGTCCTGCCAGGTATTTAGGAGAGTGTTGAATTTGCCTGCATTACACTGTTCCTCCGTGTTGTAAATCACAGTCCTGATTTTAAAGCAGGCCGTATTTGTGATCCAGTCTGCCTTAATTTGTATTCCCCTAAGAGTCAGTTTGTGGCTCAGCCTCTGGGTGGCAGTGTTTTTGGGTTGGCCTCTGAGGCTATACAGCTTCTCTATCCTTTTTTAATCCTTACCCTGCTCTGTGTTGTTGGTGGGACTGAGAATCCCTCTATAGGCCAGACCCTGGTAACTCCCAGGGACTAATCAGCTTGTTTTAATCCTTTATCTCATACAGGGTGGAATCTGGGTGTGGCTGTGCTCCTTGCCTGGGGGGCTGGAGGGAGGAATTCCACCCTCTGGAGGAATGGCTGCCCCAGTCCTGGGCCCAGGGGGGTCTCAGCACTCAATTCGCTGCCACCTCCTCCGGCTCCCCCTCTTTTCTCAGCCTCTCCCCAGATTCCCCTCGTCTGCACCTTCACCCTCTCTTCAGCACAGGTGAGTGTCTGTATCCGAACTGTCCTATGAGCAGGGTTCAGTGAAAACAAAGAAACAGACAAACGCCGGCCGGCCGCGGAAACACTCCTCTCTTACCGGTCTGGGAAACGCTCCTCTCTTACCAGCACTGCATGGTCTGGGAAACGCTCCTCTCTTATGGGCACTGCATGGTCTGATCAGTTCCTCAGGATGCCCCCTTTAGTCTCAGTTCTCCGCAATCACAAAATCCAAATCTCAAATCTCCTGGCGCCAGCAAACCCGCGGAACTCCTTACCCTGGTCAGGGTCTGTGTCTGTCCCAAGAGACGCGGCTGTCTGCCATGCGGTCTCCCTCCGACCCTCTGGGCTCAGGTCTGGCAAACTTTCCTGCCCAGATCCCTGGTTTTTTAACCTTTCCAGGGGAGGTCTGCCCTTCCCGGCTGCAAACCGTCTCACCAGCTGAGTAAATTTGCCAATTCGGGGTGGGTGTTATTAGTTTCAGCTGCTTACTCCGTTTGCTCCGGGACAAGACCTGGGACGCGTCTGCCTATATCGCCGCCATCTTGCTTCTCCTCTCATGGTTGAATCTTAATATGCCCCGTAGGGCCAGGAAGCCATGCCACCCAGCTGCCATCAGGCCCGCCTGCAGTATCTGCTGAGTTAGGTGAATCCCTCACCTGTAGCAACTCCACCTGAGCCCACGCTCCAGGCTTTAAGCCCATCTCAGTAGCCCTCCTACTTGTTGCGGCCCAGAGTGTGCGGGGGTTCCGCAGGGACACAGAGACATCCTTACTGCTCCCCTACTACTCTTACCAACCGCCAGTGATGGTAGGGCATCAGCCTGAAACTCCAGCACCAGCCATCTTCAGGGCTTCCAAGCAGGATACCAAGCTTTCTTTGTGGCATTCTTACTGGCTTCAAGTCTTTAGAGCTCAGACAGGGCTCTTTAAAACGTGATACTCCAGTCAAAGTTTTCTGTTAATAAAACCACTATTAGGAACCGGTCTTATTGAATCTATGCAAAGAAATGTATTGCCATGTTAGCATTGCCAAATTTCGGAGGAATTACATAAGAAGAAAGACATATTGATCTACTCTAAGATTTTCTGACTTTCCTTGCCAATTCCTTTTAATAAAACAGTAATTGTTGGCATTCAATTTTTTTTCTATGCATAACCATGCCTCAGACCTTCTATTCTAAACAGGCCTTTTCCAGCTTACTACCCCTGACATGGGCATGGTCACAAAGGCCTGCAAGACAGTATTACAGGCTGCCAACTGTTAGCTGTCTCTCAACAGAGACCAAAACCTGATGGGCACTGTTCCTGCCCATTTGGGCACCTGTCCTCTTGGCAGCTAGCCATTCTTTACTTTTGGGGGTCACCCCACATAGTTCCCTTCCAGGACAGCCAGCACACATTCAAACCTGCAAGAGAATTAAAGGTCAATATAACATATCAATACAATGAAACATGATATTGGCATCATGGATGCTTCAGGCAGCCAAATCCTACTAAAGTCTATTCTTGGCCTTCCTATAAATTGTCCTTGTCTCTTTGGAGCCATGTCCATGAAGATGCAGGCATCATCTAAGTCTATTACACAGTATTGTGGGGGCTCCCGGTAGCAGGAGTGATCGCGAGCAATGTTACCAGCATCAGGCAGGTCGAGCACGCCATAGCAGGTTGCGTTGATCTCGATCGACGCTCCATTTGGTGACGAAGTCTTTCCGGATCATGGATGGGTCCGCTGACCTGACGTGGGTGTGATGGACCCAGGTCACCGTCTATCTATTTTGAGAGCGGTGGGGGTCGTCAGCACCACAGAGTAGGGTGTAGGGACCTTTCCATCAAGGCTCCAGGTGGTGCCTTTTGATGTAGACCCAATCTCCTGGTCTGTGCTGATGAGGAGTTGGGGTTGGGCCAGTCTCCTGGGTGGCGCCGAGGTGCAGCCAAATGTCCTCGTGCGCCCTCTGGAGCCCTCTCAAGGAAAGAGACAGTTCTTGCAGCAAGAAAGTCAGCTTTAAGGTTAGGAATGACAGGGGGTGGCCTGCCAAACATGATAGGAGAGCCACCCAGTCCCCGCCAGTTTCCATGGTTCCTCTTTCAAAGGAGTGCGGTAGGCAGGGGTATCAGCCCCTCCTTTGCTAGCAGCAACAGGTACCAAACCCTTTCAGTACATTAGACCAGCTTCATTCCCGCCTATCTTTACAGATTCCAAGGCCCATTGTCTTCCTTTAATCAACAAGCCAAATGACACTGGCCTGTATTATCTAATTCAGCACAGGCAGGGGGAAGGGCCCATTAAATCTTTGCCTTGAGGAACTGTGAGCCCCATCCTTAAATGTCCCAATCAGACTAGAAAAGCCACAAATACCTTTTAAATTTACCCCAGAATTCCAAAATCCCAACCCAGCCCAGAATATCACATAGCAAATCAAAGTTCCCAGCAAACAAACAGAGATGCTTACAAACATCAAATAAACATTTACACTTACACCTTTTCAGTGAACAAGTATTTTTACAGTCTTGAGCTCTTGAGCTGATAACAGGAACATCGCCCAAGTCCCCTGATGGGGGCCTGACAGGAACAGATGTGGGGGCCTTTCCCACATCCCAGGACAGGATTCTTGACCTATGTCTCATTCAGATAGAAACGGTTTTCATCACAAACAAACAAACAAACCCAAAACCAAAAACCAAGAAAATCAAGGCCAGAAGTATCCTCTGATGTTTCAGGGGTACCAAGGAAGGAGAAGTTAGGCAGTGTCCAGCCCTTCTCACAATCCACCACCAGTGACCAGTTCCAGCTTACTGGCCTACCATCCATTCAAAATTTCTTTCCTCCCATTACACCAAAGCCATGCTTTTCAGTTAGTTAAAACTTTTAGCCTTAATTTTTAGGTGACATGTAAATAATTAACATTCCTCAGATTAACAATACATTCAAATTTAACAAGGATACATATTTAAGCAATAAGGACAGATCAATTTACAGAAGCAGAGACAGCATGCAATCCAAACCACAGCTGTGGGTAAACACATTATCTAGAGTCCTTGGGTAACCTAGGTTAAACTTAGGCATATCCTAGGTCTCCCGAACACTGAGTTGCAAGTTAACTGGAGCCCTCCCGACCCTGGGACAGCTGCACTGTCCCTCCCAGGCAAAGGAAAAATATGCCCTTGAAAATCAGCATGAAACCACAGTCTCTATCTGACTTTAGAAATTGGATTACTGCTATCAGTCCCTTTTAAAGACTTTGACATAACCTTTGATTGTCCTTAGTTTAAGGAAAGCAGGGTTTTCTAGATTTAAGAGATTAGCTTAAAAATAAATCCGCGAGGCAAGCATACTTCTGCCCCATAAAACTCCACCTTAAAGCTCCACCCCTGACTAAATCAGAGGGAGGGGCCTTTGCTGTTTCAAGATGGCGGCCCACAGGGGAGCGGCAAACCATGCGGCCAACATGGCGGCTGCCAAGTCATGCAGCCCAAAATGGTGGCTGTACCAATAAGCAAAGGCATTTAGTTACCACAATAACACAATTTTTCCCAATTCAATCGAAACATTTCTTTGTCAGGTTCATCTCTGCCATTTTTAAGGCCAAAACAGTCTCGGGTTTTTATTCTGTACACAGCAAAAGGTCAAGTTCAGCTCAAAACTATGCGCACTCGTTTTTAAACTGGCCTTTTCCCTTTACACGTGCACAGAAATTCCAGATGCATTTTAAAACTTTTACATTTAACTTCTATGATCTAGCTGGGGCGATCTCCACGGGAAGGGCCTGGCTCCCGTCCAGAGTCGCCGCCGCTGCCGGCCCCCCGGGTGTCCGGCCCGCGGGCTCCATGGGGGACCCTCCCCCCGGACCCGATGCCGCCGGGGGGGGGGGGCCTCGCTGCTCCCGCCTCCCGCAAGCGACTCACCGGCCTCGCCCCCCCCCCCCGCGCTCCACTGGGCTCCACTCGCTCACCACAAGCCCAGGGGCCAACGCCGGCCCGCCGCCGCCGCCGCCAAGCCGCCTGGGCCTGCGGCACAGCCGGGCTCCAGGGTGAGGGCTGCGCTCGCCGAGCGCCGCGCTCCTGCACACCTGCCCCCGGGCGCCTGGAACCCCGACTGCGCAGCAAGTGGCTCCTGCGGCCCAAAGCACAGTGATCCCTGCCTCTACACTATTTTCACCAGACATTCGTTCAGAATTTAAACAATCCATTCAATTCCTGACAACTTCCCAACTCCTGAGGGAGCTCTACAGCCTCCCCCAATCTCCTTGAAATGATCAATCACAATACCCAAAGGAGCAGTCTGAGTCCATCCCATAACATCCGTCCAGTAAGTCCACAGAAAACAAAAACACAGACACAGACAAACAGGGGGCCCCAAAGAACAGCCTTCCAACTCCATGGAAGCAACTAGACGATGGCCTTACGCCAAACCGGCGGGAGCGACCCGCCTCGTCTCAAATCCGCGAGAGGAAACCACATCTCTCGTGAGGAGAATACACATTACTCGTGGGGAGCAGAATGTCTTCTAACTCTCCCCCGCCTGTGGTCGTTCAGGGTGCGTCCGCCTGGACCCCTCAGGCACAGATTCCAGAAGTGAGCTCACACAGGACAGATAAAGAACAAGTCCCTGAACAGAGGCAGTAGAAAACTGCCTAGGAATGCTTCTCTTCTACCTTTTTTAAAAGATAGGCCAGATTCGAACCTTTAGCCAGTCCGAGTTTTGATGGTGAGTACCATCTAGAAGCCATTCCTCCAGATACAGGACAAGTCCCTTAGCGATATCACACAGAACAGAATACACAACACACAGACACTTACCGCGGCCAAGCAGACTCTACTAATTGAGGATCCCTACATGGTCTTGGGAATCTTGGACGAGCCCCCAAATGTTATGCCCAGATTTCAAGATTCCCAAGAAACCACATCAGGGAGCCAGCCAATCCGATGCAAAAGCATAAGAATCTGTATTTCAAGCTAGCTTGAGCTCCCCGTCCACCAGACTCACCGACACAATGGCAAACCAAGTGGCTGAGAGAGACAGAACCCCGCCTAGAGACGGGTTTTAAAGGGGGGGTTGGAGTAAGGGGAGGAGAAAGGACTGTGCTCTGCCGATTGGCCAGGTGCAAGTCGATGTCTTGTTCCTGGGTGTGGCTAGCAGAGTCTTAGACTTCCAGGAAGAAGCTCCTTGCCAAGCACATGGCCAAGGTAAGATGGAGGACGTAGGCCTTACCCTGGGGCAAGATGGAGGGCGTAGCCTTTACCCTGGGGCAAGGTGGAGGGCCTATCCCTCGCCCTTTCAGTTTTAAGTGAACAGCGTAATAAAACATCAGCTGCACTGGTAGTGGCCACGCCCCAAGCAGAGTCTCCCTCCCCCCTTTGCCCTGCCCTCCCCCTTCCCTCTGGCCCTCACCACACTGTCTGTGTCTGTGTGTTCTGTGTAGATGCTTTCTGACTAATCCCTTCACCTTCTCTTATCCAGCCCCGCAGCCCCCTCCCCGCTGACAGCTGTCAGTCTGTTCCATGTTCCACGCCTCTGTTTCTATTTCCTACATCAGTTTATGTTGTTCATTGGATTCCACATATACATGAGATCATAGCGCACTTGTCTTTCTCTGACTGGTTTATTTCACTCAGCACAATACTCTCCAGATCCCTCCATGCTGTCACAAAGGGTAAGATTTCCTTTTTCTGTTTTGCTTTTTTTTTTTAATATGTTTTTTATTGTTTTCAGGGATGAAGGAAAAGAGAGGGAGAGACAGATAAAACATCAATGATGAGAGAAACATCAATCGAGTGCCTCCTGCATGTCCCCCACTGGGGATCATGCACACAACCCAGGCATGTGCCCTGACAGGAATTGAACCGTGACCTCCTGGTTCATAGGTCGACACTCAACCACTGAGCCATGCCAGCTGGGTTTTTCCTTTTTCTTTTTTAACAGCTGAGTAGTATTCCATTATGTAAATGTACCACCGCTTTTTTACCCACTCATCTAATTTTTAAAATATATTTTATTGATTTTTTATAGAGCGAAAGGGAGAGAGATAGAGAGTTAGAAACATCGATGAGAGAGAAACACTGATCAGTTGCCTCCTGAACACCCCCTACTGGGTATGTGCCCGCAACCAAGGTAGGAACCCTTGAACAGAATCGAACCTGGGACCCTTGAGTCTGCAGGCCGATGCTCTATCCACTGAGCCAAACAGGTTAGGGCCCCACTCAGCTATTGATGGGCACTTAGGCTGCTTCCAGATTGTGGCTATTATAAATAACACTGCTATGAACATAGAGGTGCATATATTCTTTCAAATTAGTGTTTTGTGTTTCTTAGGCTATATCCCCAGAAGTGGGATCGCTGAGTCAAAAAATAGTTCCATTTTTAATTTTTTGATGAAAATCCATACTGTTTTCTACAATGGCTGAACCAATCTTCATTCCCACCAACAGTGCACTAGGGTTCCCTTTTTTTTACATCCTTGCCAACTTGTTTGTTGATTTATTGATGATAGCCATTCTGACAGGTGTGAGGTGAGTATATCATTCTGGTTTTATTTGCATCTCTCTGATGATGCAAAGTTCTTTATATATTTTGGATATTAATCCCTTATCAGATGTATTATTGCCAAATATGTTCTCCCATTCAGTGGGTTGTCTTTTCATTTTGTTGATGTTTCCTTTGCTATGCAAAAGCTTTTTAGTTTGATGTGTTTCCATTTACTTTTTCCTTCATATCTCTTACCTAGGGAGATTTATCAGTGAAAATATTGCTATAGGAAATGTCTGAAATTTTACTGCCTATGTTTTCTTCTAGGGTTTTTATGGTTTTGAGCATTACATTTAAGTCTTTAATTTATTTTGAGTTTATTTTTGTATATGGTGTAAGTTGGTGGTCTAGCTTCATTTTTTGCATGTAACTGTCCAATTTTCCCAACACCATTTATTGAATAGACCGTCTTTACCCCATTGTATGCTCTTGCATCCTTTGTCAGATATTAATTGACCATAAAGAAGTGAGTTGATTTCTGTGCTCTCTATTCTGTTCCATTGACCTGTATCTGCCTGTTCTTATGCCAGTACCAGGCTGTTTTGAATATTATGGCCTGTAGTATAGTTTCATATCAGGTAGTGTGGTTCCTCCAACTTTGTTCTTTTTCCTCAAGATTGCTGTGTCTATTCAGGGTCTTTGTGGTTCCATATACATTTTTTGGAATATTTGTTCCATGTCTGTGAGATATGTTTTGGTGTTTTAATAGAAATATTTTAACCCACATTTCTTTGAACACTGAGCCTTTTTGTAGAACACTTCCTAACACTGCAGAGACTATTAGTACTGTGGTAAGGAAGACGCACCATTTGAGGGAGGCTGGCATTTGCTGACGTGCGTGACAGGTGAATCATAGTACGACCTGCTCTGGTCATGCCCTCACCTTCCTTCTCCTTAGGCACCTGGTCTGCCTCTGCCCAGTCCCCGCCCATGAATGCCAGGGTCGTTTGGACTCCAGGGACACAGATTCAATCCTCTGTTATGGGGACAAGTGAGCCAGCTTCTCTGGACATCAGATCCTCAATGTTCAAAGAGCACCCGAGGCCTGCGTTTGCGACACCCCTGGCAGGGCCTGTGCCACAGAACATTCTTCACCCACAGACACGCGGGCCCCTCTACAGGGACTAAGCTGCCGCTCTTTCAGGATTGACATACTCACTGAAGAGTCTCCAACTTCTGTGTCTGAAGTCACTCAGTGTAGCCTTGCCAGAGCTCCCTCTGCATGTGCTAATCTGCTTCCTGAGCTATCTCCATTTCCCATTTGCTAGCAACAGATGCAGGCAATTACTGGCCCTTGGGAACAGGGCTTCCTTCCAGATCCCTGCAATCCGATCTGGGGGCAGAACACCTTGTCCTCCTGGGCTTGCTGGTGGCCCTGCCCTGAGATAAAGGAACAGCTTCAGGCTGAGTTTCCCTGAAAGTCTCCTCCCTTCTTTGGACTGCTTAGGGTTTTTCTGCCTTAGATGATCATGTCTCAGGTCACGTTCTCAAACCCTCCTTCTCCCCACCAATTTCTTTTAAAGCTGCACCTCCTGCTCGTTGGATTTGCTGAGTCGTCCTTCGAGGCCAGGTGCCCTGCACCCCTGCCCCATCTCAAACCAGGCCCGCAGCAATTAGCTCTCAAGGGAAGTAATTCAGTTGCAACCCAAATCCCAAGAGTCACCCTTTGATCTTGGAGGATATAACACTGAAAGTAACCACTCAGAGAGACTAGAATTTGGAAATACAATCATTTTTCTTATTACTTACTAGAACTAATGAGACTGCATCCAGCTCTCCCGGGCCCCCTACGCCCTGGCATTTTCATTCCTGCGTGAATACTGCACCACTAAGCTCACCACTGCAATCTGGCCTTGCTCTGGAATGGAGAGCTGCCACTTCCCAACTTCACACGAGTGTCTGAAACCAGTCCAGAGTGAGCTCCAGAAGTTACCAGGAACTGTCTGAAGGGCCCAGAGGGGCAGGGCTGACAGCTCACTGGCAGCTGCACTGAAACAGCTCCCCCAGAGGGCGTGGGGCCCAGCTGCTGGGGCCCTGGGAGACTGTGGGCTTGAGAGGCAGAGGTGGGGACTGAGTGCCTGAACCCACTCTCTACTGGGTGCGGGTCCTAAACTGGCCGGCTCTAAGCAAGAACAGAGTTAAAAAAAAGTCAGGCCTCTTTTCTCCTTTGAAATCATTCACAGGTTATCCAACATGTGCAGTCACCTCCACCATAGGAAGCACTGCAGGGTCATTGCATGGCTTACCCTCTGCTGGCCCAGCAAGACCCAGGAGCGGCAGGAGCAGCAGGAAGGCGCCCTCTGAAGGGGTGCTGGCTCGGGAGGGGAGGGGGGCGCATGCAGACTTGAAGGGGCAGGGAGGACCGGGTCTGGAGGCGAGCCTGCACCCACCTCTGGCTGAGCTTTGCATGTAGAATGAGACCCCCTGAAAACACAGGCACCTTAAGAACAGCTTGTGAGTTATTTTCTTCAAGGCCCAAACATCATTGTAACCCATTCCTTTCGCCCACACGTATCATCAGTCCAGAGACACGTCAGTTCTTCACTGACTCACCTCTCCAGGCCTGAACCCCTCACCTGCCAAGAATATGCTTAAATAAGAACCTGGTCAAGCTAACACTGTGGTACAGGCCTATCATCTCCCATGGGAGCCAGCATGATGGTCTTCCCGAGGCCCACCCAGACTACCCACCCCCATGTCCTCTTGCTGGGCCCCATAATCCACACTCCACACAACACTGAATGGTAACTTGAAACCTAGGAATCAGAGCATGTCATTTCCCAGCTCAAATGCCATCGCACGCACTCAGAGAGGATTCAGACCGAGGGGCTTGCCTGCTGCTCCCTTGAGGCCACTCAAGACAAACGTGTCCTCTTTCATTCGGGGACCCACTTGGCAGATTCTAACCTTGTCCCTGTCACTTCCTCTGGGAAGCTACACCCCCAGATGCTGTTGGTGGACACCTTCAGAGCCTCCTTGGCCTCCCGGACTGGCCACACTGGAGAACTGAGGCATGTGTTGTATTTCTCACTTCTCCACACGGAAGCTCCCACAGTCTATCTTGTCCTGTTCACTCTCTATCGCACTCTAGCCTGCACATTTGATAAGTTTATTGAGTAAATGGATGGAAGGATGGATGAAACATGTCACTCCTTGATTAAAACTAGGGCCGTGAAAAAAAAAAAGATGGCGACTGGCAGGAAGGTAGGGAGAGAGAGTGTGTGAGAGAGTGAGGGAGCGATAGAGGAGTATGTGGACATGTGTGGTGTGTGTGTGTGTGTGTGTGTGAGAGAGAGCTAGGGACAGTTAGATCCCACAGGTCTTCCAGGGAGCTGCCAAACTGGGCTGTCTTAGACGGCGAAACCCTGCTGCCAACGCAAACACTCCAGGGAGGACACTGCCGGCACAGAAACCACGCCATCTTGAAGAACAGAACTACTTGAGACTAGGATCCTAGCCTCATCACCACCCAAACTGGTCTCAGGCACAAACCAAGACCCTACAGCCACGTGGGACAAAGACCTGTGACTACAGCTGCAGACCCATGGACACCAAGACCCCAGGCACCCTGGCCACAGATTTCTGTGAGTCACAGAGCCCTTTCCCCTCCCCGCTGGCCTGCTGCAGTGGCATAGGAACTGTTAGACCCACTCCGCACAAGCGGACCTCCTGCCCACACAGAGTGGCTGCGCTACCTGACATTGAGCCTGGGTGTGCAAACACGGGAGTCTGCTTCCTGCAACGCACACCTGCGCAACCAGACCCCATGCCCACACAGGGAGGCTGCGCTACCTGAATTTGAGCCTGTACATGCAGACATGGGCAGTCTGCTTCCTGCAGTGCACACCCATGCAACCAGACCCCATGCCCTTTCAGGGAGGCTGTGCTACCTGAATTTGAGCCTGAGTGAGGGCACACAGAAGTCTGTCTCCCACAACACAGGAGTGGACCTCCTGCCATCACAAGGCGGCTGTGCAACCCAGTCCCCCAAGTGGACTGGGGACCTTGATTCTCCACACGAGAGGCAACATTGAGCACAAGTGACTTGACTCTGTTTCTCATCGCCCACACACAGGATCCCTGATTACGAGTACATGCACACTAAGAGCAAAGCCAGTGACTCCCACTCTCAGCACATGCACACACAGGGACCCTGATTCTCAGCACGAGCCCGTATCAAGCAACAGAGACTCCAATACTCAATTCTCGGTGCAGGCACAGGGGGATACTGACTCCTCGCACGCGCTAGGGGACTCTGAATTTTGGCACACACCAGTGGGGGTCTCTTTTTCAGCATGGCACAGGTGGGGTCCCTGATTCTAGGTGCACGCACAAGGCCGCACTGAGTGCTGGTGACTCTGAGCCTGGGTGAGCATGGCTCCCACAGATCCATGGCAGCCACACGTCTTGGTGTCAGAGCTCTTCAGTGACACTTAGGTGGCACAAAGCTCCCACTGCACATGGCCCAGGCCCCCACAACTCAGTGATTGGACCTTCTGGTGATAGTTAGAATGGGGAGACAAAACAATTTCCGGAGGAAAGAAAAAGAGAAATCACCAAGAAAGGAAATAAGTGAAATGGAGGCATGCAACATGACAGAAAACGAATTCAGAGTAATGGCCATACAGTTCATAAACCAGATGGATGAGAAAATCAACAACCTATGCAAAAATCAGGAAGAAATCAAAAGTGATATAGCTACAATCAAAAAAGCCATGGAAGGTTTCAACGGTAGACTAGAAGAAGCAGAGGACCAAATTAGTGAGTTAGAAGGTAGTAAGGTAGTTAGTATTAGTAAGGTAGAGAAACAAGCCTAATCTGAACAGCAACTGGAGAAAAAAAAATAAAAAGCAGGAGAGCCTAAGGGAGCTTTGGGTCAACATGAAATGAAATGAAGTAACATATGTATAATAGGGGTGCCAGAAGGACAAGAAGAGCAGCAAGGATTAGAGAATCTATTGGAAGAAATAATGACAGAAAACTTCCCTGATATGGGGAAGAAAGAAGTTTACACAAGTACAGAGAGGCCCAAGCAAGATGAATCCCAAAAGACACATCATAATTACAATAGCAAATGTTAACGACAAAGAGAGAATCTTAAAGGCTGCAAGAAAGAGACAGAGAGTTACCTACAAAGGATCTCCCATCAGATTATCAAATGATTTCTCAACAGAAACACATCAAGCTAAAAGAGAATGGAATGAAGTATACAAAGTGATGCAAAGGACTGAATCCAAGAATACTCTATCCAGCAAGACTATCAATCAAAATTGAAGGGGAAATCAGGAGCTTTGCAGACAAAAAAGTCTAAGGGAGTTTATCACTACCAAGCCAGCAATGCAAGAAATGCTAAAGAGAATGCTGTAAAAAGAAGAAATAGAAAGAGAGGAAGGAACACAGGCATAAAGTACAGAAATGGCTACAAACAAATACCTATCAATAATAACATTAAACGTAAATGGATGATTAAATGCTCCAATCGAAAGACATCAAGTGACTAAATGGATAAGAAAACATGACCCACCCATATATTTGCTATCTACAGGAGTCCCACCTCAGAACAAGGGACTCACACAGACTGAAAGTGAAGGGATGGAAAGATATCTATCAGACAAATGGAAATGAAAAAAAAAAAAGCTGGGGTAGCAATACTTATATCTGACAAAATAGATCTCAAAGTGAAGACCATAACAAGAGACAAGGAAGGGCACTTCATAATTCTAAAGAGATCAATACAACAAGAGGATATAACTCTGGTAAACATTTATGCCCCCAATGCAGGAGCACCCAAATACTTAAAAAAAAAACTTCCTGAAGATATCAGGGGTGAGATTGACAGCAACACAATCATAGTAGGAGACTTTAATACCCCATTAACATCACTGGATAAATCCTCTAGACAAAAAATTAGGAAAGAAACTTCAATCCTAAACATCTTCAGAACATTCCACCCCAAAACTACAAAACATACATTCTTCTCAAGTGCACGTGGGACATTTCAAAGAAAGACCACATAGTGGGACACAGGCAAAGTCTCTCCAAATTCAAGAGGATTGAAGTCATATCAAGCATCTTCTCAGATCACAATTGGCATAAAATTAGAAATCAACTACAGGAAAAACAATCACAAAAATTCAAACACTTGGAGGCTGAATAGCATACTACTTATGAGTGGGTTACCAAAGAGATCAAAGAAAAAATAAAAAATAAAACATCTGGGAAACAAACGACAATGAAAACACAACAATCCCAAAATTTTTGGGACACAGTGAAAGCAATCCTGAGAGGGAAGTTCATAGCATTACAGGTCTACCTAAAAAGAAGAAAAGAAAAGAAAAGAAAAAAGAAAAACTGGAAATAAACTATCTGACTCTGTAACTTGAAGAATTAGAAAGAGAGCAAAAAGAAAAGCCCAGCATGAGCAGAAAGAAGAAAATAATAAAGATCAGAGCAGAAATAAATTATATAGAGATGAAAAAAAAAATACAAAAGATCAATGAAACTAAGGGCTGGTTCTTTGAAAGGATAAACAAGACTGATGAACCTCTAGCCAGGCTCACCAAGAAGCAAAGAGAGAGGACCCAAATAAACAAAATCAGAAATTAAAGAGGTGAAATACAACAGACCCCACAGAAATACGAAGGATTTTAAAAAATACTGTGAGCAACTCTACTCCAAAAAACTGGTCAACCCAGAAGAAATTGACATATTCCTAGAAAAATACTACCATCCAAAACTCAACCAGGAGGAAAAAAAAAAATCTGAATAGGCTGATAACCATGGAGGAAATTGAAGCAGTAATCAAAAAACTTCCAACAAACAAAAGCCCAGGACCAGACTGCTTCACAGGGGAGTTTTATCAAACATTCAAAGAAGAAATAAAACCTATCTTCCTCAGACTATTCCAAAAAAATTCAAGAGGAAGGAGCACTTCCAAGCTTTTTCTATGAAGCAAGCATTGCCCTAATTCCAAAATCAGATAAAGACAATACAAAGAAAGAGAATTACAGGCCAATATCCCTCATGAACATAGACACCAAAATTCTAGCAAATTGAATCCAGCATTACATTAGAAAGATCATACACCATGATCAAGTGGGATTTATTCCAGGGATGCAAGGATGTTACAATATCCTCAAATCAATAAATGAGATACACCACATAAGCAAACTGAGAGATAAAAACCATATAATCACATCCACTGATGCAGAAAAAGCATTTGACAAAATCCAACAGCCTTTTTAAATAAAACTCTCAGCAAGGTGGGAATAGAAGGTTCATACCTCAACATAATAAAAGCCATACATGACAAACGAACAGTCAACATCATACTCAATGGGCAAAAACTAAAACCATTTCCTCTAAGAACAGGAACAAGACAGGGATGCCCACTTTCACCATTCCTGTTCAACATAGTACTGGAAGTATTAGCCATTGCGATCAGACAAGAAATAAAAGGCATCCAAATTGGAAAAAGAAGAAGTAAAACTGTCCTTACTCACAGATTGCATGATATTGTACATAGAAAACCCCAAAGACTCCATCAAAAAACTACTAGACTTAATAAATGAATTCAGCAATATAGCAGGATAAAAATTAACACCCAGAAAATAATGAACTCACAGAAAGAGAAATTTAAAAAGCAATCCCATTTACCATTGCAACAAAAAAATTAAGATACCTAGGAATAAACTTAACCAAGGAGATAAAGGACCTGTACTCAAAAAACTTCAGGACGCTGAAAAAAGAGATAGAGGAAGACATGAACGAATGGAAGAATATACTATGTTCATGGATTGGTAGAATGTTCATACTACCGAAAGCAATCTATGAATTAAACGCAATCCCCATTAAAATACCAACGGCATACTTCAAAGACCTAGAACAAATTCTCCAAAAATTCACCTGGAATTAAAAAAAGACCCTGAATACCTGCAGCAATTTTGAGAAAGAACAATGTTGGAGGGATCCAATACCAGATATCAAGCTATACTACAAAGCCATTGTTCTCCAAACTGCCTGGTACTGGCACAAGAAAAGACATATAGACCAGTGGAACAGAACAGAGAACCCAGAAATCGACACAAGTCATTATGCTCAATTGATATTTGACAAAGGAGGCAAGAGCATACAATGGAGTCAAGACAGTCCCTTCAATAAATGGTGTTGGGAAAACTGGACAGATATTTGCAAAAAAATAAAACTAGACCACCAACTTACATCATACACATAAATAAACTCAAAATGGATAAAGGACTTAAATATAAGATGGGAAACCATAAAAATCTTAGAAGATGCCATAGGCAGCAAAATAGCAGACATCTGTCATAGCAATATCTTTAACGATACAGCTCCTAGGGCAATGGAGACTAAGGAGAAAATAAGCAAATGGGACTACATCAAAATAAAAAGCTTCTACACAACAAAAGAAACACCCAACAAAACAACAAGAAAGTCCACTGCATGGGAGAACATATTTGCCAATGTTATCACCGGAAAGGGTTTAATCTCCAACATTTACAGGAACTCATACAACTTAACAAAAGGAAGATAAACAATCCAATCAAAAAATGGGAAAAGGACCTAAATAGACACTTTTTGAAAGAGGACACTCAGAAAGCCAAGAGACATATGAAAACATGCTCAAAGTCACTAATCATCTGAGAGATGCAAATCAAAACAACAATGAGGTACTACCTCACACCTGTCAGAATGGCTATCATCAACAAATCAACAAACGACAAGTGCTGGAGAGGATGAGGAGAAAAAGAAACCCTTCTGCACTGATGGTGAGAATGCAGACTGGTGAAGCCGTTGTGGAAAACAGTATGGCATTTTCTCAAACAATTAAAAATGGAACTACCATTTGACCCAGCAATACCATTTCTAGGAATATATCCCAAGAAAACAGAAACACCAATCTGAAAGGATCTATGCACCCATATGTTCATAGCAGCACAATTCACCATAGTTAAGATCTGTAAACAGCCTAAGTGCCCATCAGTAGATGAATGGATTAGAAAACTGTGGTACATCTACACGATGGAACACTATGCTGCTATAAAAAAGAAGGAATTCTTACCATTTGCAACGGCATGGATGGAACTGGAGAGCATTATGCTAAGCGAAATAAGCCAGTCTGTGAAAGCAAAATACCACATGATCTCACTCATTTATGGATAATAAAGATCACTATAAACTGATGAACAAAAATAGATACAGAGGCAGAGAAGCATCGAATAGACTGTCAAACTACAGCTGGAAGGCTGGGGAGGGTTGGGGGGGTGGGTGTGGTAAGAATCAACTGAAGGACTTGTATGCATGCACATAAGCGAAACCACTGAACGCAAGACATGGAGGGCGGGGGTGGGGGCAAGGGGAAAGGAGGGTCGGGGAGGTCGGGGGAAGGTCAATGGGGGGAAAAAGGAGACATGTACTACTATTTGTAATACTTTAAACAATAAAATTAAATTTAAAAAATAAAATTAAAATAAAACTAGGACTGTGCACTAGGATAAAACCGTCGCTCCTCCCATGGCAGCTCGGCCCACGCAGCCCTGCCCTCACCGCTCCCTGGCTCCCACCCCGACCCAGGCCACACTAGGAAGTGAGACACCTTTCACCCCGCACATACCGGACCCCCCGGAGGTCCCAGGGCGAAGTCCTTTTGTTTCACTTACTATTTCCTATTGATTAAGACTGGGGCTCTGTGAAGAGGGTGTGAACTTTAGAGTATTGACAAGTTGAAAATGATTGAAATTTGATGGAGACCTAAATGAATTTCGTCCAGTAGAATAGGTCACCAAAGGTTACACTTTAACTGTCAGTGGGACATTAGCAAGTCTGGTACCTGTGGTGACAGTCCTACCTCAGCCTCTTCTCTCATGGACAACGCGCTTCAGGCGCTCATGTGGCCTGGGACCGCTTTCTGTCCTGCTGGCTCCCGTTTAATCGCTAAATCAGTCCCGTGGGCACGGCCGGTGCCCACTACCTGTGGGTATTCGGCACTCACAGGTGCTGACACACAGCCAGCTCGTGGTCCCCCAGCCCTTCAGCAGTGCCTTCTTTTCCAACATCTACGCCTTCTACCCCTTCCCACCTCCCCAAGCTCGTCTCCTCCAAGTTGTCCTCCGTAATCCTTGTCGGCTATTCTTCAACGTCAATTCCTTAGGAAACCTTTCCTGACACTCAAAACACACACACACACACACACACACACACACACACACACACACAGAGCCCTCCCTGAAATACATCACTTTCTCTCAGGAAAAAATAAAAAATGATGGACAGGGCAGTCTGCCAGGCACGGAAAAGGCTTAGACCAGCATGCTTGCCGGCACCTGTGCAGGGGCGACCGGCTCCTCCCTGGCCAGCAAGCTCTGCCAGGAACCCAAACGCTCTGGAAAGTCTCCACTCCTTGGAGTCCAGCTGCTGCAACAGACCCCTGCAAAGGAACACGGACCACCCGCCACTGTAAGTGAGGAGCCCTGCTCACACAGCCCCCTCCGCGCACAGCCGCCTGGATCAGAAGTGAGGAGGCCACCCTGGAGACCTGAGGACAAGGGGCTGAGAGAGCTGGAGTGTGGGGAAGGAATTGACCTGTGAGTGCCACGCGCCCTGAGGTTCCTATTCCATCCCCTACCAGCCTCTGGGCTCCCCTCCCCCGGCTGCTGGGCTGCACAGATGAGGCCTGGGCCCTGGGAAGGTAACTGACTCAGGGGCAGCAGCGGGGACACCAGGCCACTTATTCCCACTGGAAATTGCTGTGAGCACCGGGAACCTTGGTGCCTGGCACAGAGCCTGGCACGGGGTGCTGATCAGCCTGCAGCCTCCCTCACCTCTCAGTCCACCCACGCCCAGCCCCAACCCCACACGGCTCAGGTGAAGGGCTGCTGCTTCTGGTCATTACTCATCTCTTCAGTTCGGTCAGCAGTTTTATTGCCTGCACTGAGATATTTTTTCAACATTTTTAAATGTTGACGTACAAACAATTGGGTGGGCTTCTTTTTCTTCTTAATTTTAATTTAAAAAATCCATAAGCAGTCTGTGATGATTTTAAAAATATTAAATGACACAATCAATGTGGGTTTTATTATGAAGATGATCATTTCCACAATTTCTACACAAAACCACAGGCTTCGTGAGGCCCTGAGGTGCAGGGCTGTCCGGAAACTTCCCGTTAGGGCCCAGAATGGGACTGAGAGGGCCACGGAAAGCGTCCGGTCCTGCAAAATGTTTGCATGACAATTCAAGTCACATCAACAGTTACTGGAAATTGTTTTCATTCAGAATAAAAATAGCTTTGGAAGTAGCTTTAGAATAGCCCTGACTTCACCTACTGTTCAATGAAGAGCAGAACACAGTGCTGCTCTGCCCGCTGAAGTCCCCGCTCAGCCTGAGAAGCAGCGTGTGGACAGCTTCTCCCACTTCCGGTGTCCGTGGCAGAGCCAGGCCCTTGGGGGGCGGGGGCGGGGAAGTCTGAGCTTGGAGGCTGGGAGAAGCATGTGTCGCTCCTGAATTTCCAGGCCATCAGGGGACAGACACAGGGCAGACCCGCCCTCCTGACGTCGTGCCCAGCATCTTCCCATGTTTCATGCTGAAGGTAAAACCTCAGAAGCTCCATGGTCCTCTCCCAGCAGGAACCTGCTCTAGGCAGCCCCTTGGGCTGACCGGGTCAGAACTGGGAGTCAGGACTCAGGACAGCAACCCCCGCGCTCCCCCCAAATGGCGTTACTCCGTAGCTTCAGAAGGCCGGCCAGGGGGGGCGCTGTGCAGCCGGTCTGCATTCACAGCTGTTTAAGTCTGGCCCTGCCAGCTCCCTGAGCGGCCCTTTCCGACCCCAGGCCACTCTCACCTCTCTCACATGATCACAAGGAGGTTGACAAGTGGCCTCCTATACCGACTCCAGCTTGGATAACCCATCCCCCGCCCCCCCAAATGTGGCCTGAGACACGCGCCTGCCTCCCCCTGTCCAGTGCCTTCCCTACAGCTCACTTTCCTGGGGGTCAGCCTGAGTCTTGGGAGGAACTTCTGTTTGATCCTGTCCTTCCTCTGAGCTCCTCCGCAGCAGCCAGTGGCTGAGGCAACACTGACATCTTGTGGCCTGGAATTCTGCTGCCCCGCTCCCAGGCGCGGCCCGGAGGCCTGCAGGGGGCTTGGCAGCCTGCAGGTGAGGGTCCATCTGTCCTGTGCAGACCCTCCTGCAGGGGCTGATGGCCAGCAGGACAACCAAGTCACCAACAACGTTCCGGCCTGGGTGGCACAGCCCGGGACCATCAGACCGCGACACACAGGCTCCTCTGTCAGCAAATCAATCGTGTGCCCTCCTGGGCAGCTCCAGACACACACCCAGCAAGCAAAGCGCCAGGGAGGGCGTGTTCCCAGCACTTGGGGCTCAGAGGCGGGGAGACAGCCTGAGGACATGTGGGACAGGACTCCATGCACACTTTGGAATCCTGGAGGGAGAAGGCGAGGAATGAGCTGTTCGCATTTCTGAGTCTGGCAGGAGGGGTCCAACTTAGAGATGGATTCTAAGCTGGGAGATGGGGTGAAAGGTGTGGAGGGGGCTGCACAGCTCTACTGTGGTGGGGGGCCTGGGCACAAAGAGATGGTGGAAAGAGAGCACCCTGCAGGCCAGAACAAACAGTTCAAACTATTCAGTCTCTAAGAATCACGTGGCAAAGCCTTGTGTAAGGAGACATCACCAGCAGAGCAGCGTGGGCTGTGCATAGAGAACGCCTGGAAAGTAGTCCCCGTGGCCCAGCAGCAGCTGCCCGGGGACCGAGGCCCGGGTCACTGTGTCTCCCCTCTCCTCTTGCCTGTGTTTGTATTCGTGCTCATCTATTTTTCTACCTCAGTGGGTTTTGTCATGACAGAGATAACATGAATGGCCCCTCTCACCACGAGGAAGCTCATCCCCCAGAGGAGGCAGGAGGGGCCATGGAGACTCAGATCAGAGGCCCAGCGTCTGCCATGGAGGCAGGGACCGAGGGCACCTCTCCAGCCCTGCACCTGAGACCAGGGCGGTGACCTGCTGAGCAGATACCTGAGACCAGGGCCACGACCTGCTGAGCAGATACCTGAGACCAGGGCCCTGACCTGCTGAGCAGACACCTGAGACCAGGGCCGTGACCTGCTGAGCAGATACCTGAGACCAGGTCCATGACCTGCTGAGCAGATACCTGAGACCAGGGCCACGACCTGCTGAGCAGATACCTGAGACCAGGGTTGTGACCTGCTGAGCAGATACCTGAGACCAGGGCCACGACCTGCTGAGCAGATACCTGAGACCAGGGTTGTGACCTGCTGAGCAGATACCTGAGACCAGGGCCATGACCTGCTGAGCAGATACCTGAGACCAGGGCCGTGATCACCTGAGCGGACACTTGAGACCAGGGCCGTGACCACCTGAGCGGACACCTGAGACCAGGGCCATGACCTGCTGAGCTGACACCTGAGACCAGGGCCGTGACCACCTGAGCGGACACCTGAGACCAGGGCCGTGACCACCTGAGCGGACACTTGAGACCAGGGCCGTGACCACCTGAGCGGACACCTGAGACCAGGGCCGTGACCACCTGAGCGGACACTTGAGACCAGGGCCGTGACCACCTGAGCGGACACCTGAGACCAGGGCCGTGACCACCTGAGTGGACACCTGAGACCAGGGCCATGACCACCTGAGCAGACACCTGAGATCAGGGCCGTGACCACCTGAGTGGACACCTGAGACCAGGGCCGTGACCACCTGAGTGGACACCTGAGACCAGGGCCATGACCACCTGAGTGGACACCTGAGACCAGGGCCACGACCTGCTGAGCAGATACCTGAGTCCAGGGCCACGACCTGCTGAGCAGATACCTGAGACCAGGGCCGTGACCTGCTGAGCAGACACCTGAGACCAGGGCCGTGACCACCTGAGTGGACACCTGAGACCAGGGCCATGACCTGCTGAGCAGATACCTGAGACCAGGGCCGTGACCTGCTGAGCAGATACCTGAGACCAGGGCCGTGACCTGCTGAGCAGATACCTGAGACCAGGGCCGTGACCTGCTGAGCAGACACCTGAGACCAGGGCCGTGACCACCTGAGTGGACACCTGAGACCAGGGCCATGACCTGCTGAGCAGATACCTGAGACCAGGGCCGTGACCTGCTGAGCAGATACCTGAGACCAGGGCCGTGACCTGCTGAGCAGACACCTGAGACCAGGGCCATGACCACCTGAGTGGACACCTGAGACCAGGGCCGTGACCACCTGAGTGGACACCTGAGACCAGGGCCATGACCACCTGAGTGGACACCTGAGACCAGGGCCGTGACCACCTGAGTGGACACCTGAGACCAAGGCCATGACCTGCTGAGCAGACACCTGAGATCAGGGCCGTGACCGCCTGAGCGGCAGTGGCTGGCCCAGGGCACACCGTCCAGCCAGACCTCAGGTGCGAGTTCAGCCCCTGCTTTCCACACCAAGGCCTCCCGCTCTCCCACACTCACTGCCTCCCACGTCCATGTGGCTAGAGACTCCCAAGGCACAGCCAGGACCCGCAGTCCACGGAGCCCAGGATGGTGGGCCAGGCGGTGTCCGCAAGCACCTCTCCCACCCACACCTGAGAAGGCAGCAATGACACCAACCCCACAGACAACCCACACACCTCTACGGGTTTGGAAGTCAGCTCTATTTTCATGACAGAATCGAGGGACAACCAGCTTCTCCCCCATCCCCGTGAGCCACGGGCTTTCCCAGCGGCACCAACCGGCTGTCCCACCGAGTGAACGGGGCTCGGAAGTGACTATGGAGGGATGGAAGGCTGGTGAGAACTTCACTCTGTTGACACCGAAAAGGCGAGATGAGAACTCAGCTGGCCTCTGTCCAGCTAGACATTAAAAGAAAGCTGCAAAAAAATAAAACAATGCCACTCATTTTTATTCTAATTTCTTAACTAGAAAATATAGTGTGGGAACCACACCAGATAGTCAAGGACGGTGGGAGCACAGAGGCCTTGTTATCAATACACCAGAATAGTCACAGGCCGCACTGGGCATGTGCCTCAATGGGATGTTCAGGACTCTGAGCCTGGGAATCCTAATCAGGCCAAGATATTGTGAGCGGGTGCAAGGCCACGCCGTACACTGTGCCCTTCTGTGGCCAGTGATTGATGTCACTGTTGGCACGAAACCTGCTTTGTCTAAATGGTGTAAAAGTAGGTTAATGACCAGCAAGCTGGCTGAGTGTGAGAAGTCTGCTGGAGAGAGCAGCTGGGATGGAGTGAGAAGTCTGCTGGAGAGAGCAGCTGGGATGGGGTGAGAAGTCTGCTGGAGAGAGCAGCTGGGATGGAGGGAGAAGTCTGCTGGAGAGAGCAGCTGGGATGGAGGGAGAAGTCTGCTAGAGAGAGCAGCTGGGATGGGGTGAGAAGTCTGCTGGAGAGAGCAGCTGGGATGGGGTGAGAAGTCTGCTGGAGAGAGCAGCTGGGATGGAGGGAGAAGTCTGCTGGAGAGAGCAGCTGGGATGGAGGGAGAAGTCTGCTGGAGAGAGCAGCTGGGATGGGGTGAGAAGTCTGCTGGAGAGAGCAGCTGGGATGGGGTGAGAAGTCTGCTGGAGAGAGCAGCTGGGATGGAGGGAGAAGTCTGCTGGAGAGAGCAGCTGGGATGGAGGGAGAAGTCTGCTGGAGAGAGCAGCTGGGATGGAGGGAGAAGTCTGCTGGAGAGAGCAGCTGGGATGGGGTGAGAAGTCTGCTGGAGAGAGCAGCTGGGATGGAGGGAGAAGTCTGCTGGAGAGAGCAGCTGGGATGGAGGGAGAATGGAGAGAGCAGCTGGGATGGAAGGAGAAGTCTGCTGGAGAGAGCAGCTGGGATGGAAGGAGAATGGAGAGAGCAGCTGGGATGGAGGGAGAAGTCTGCTGGAGAGAGCAGCTGGGATGGAGGGAGAAGTCTGCTGGAGAGAGCAGCTGGGATGGGGTGAGAAGTCTGCTGGAGAGAGCAGCTGGGATGGGGTGAGAAGTCTGCTGGAGAGAGCAGCTGGGATGGAGGGAGAAGTCTGCTGGAGAGAGCAGCTGGGATGGAGGGAGAAGTCTGCTGGAGAGAGCAGCTGGGATGGAGGGAGAATGGAGAGAGCAGCTGGGATGGAGGGAGAAGTCTGCTGGAGAGAGCAGCTGGGATGGAGGGAGAAGTCTGCTGGAGAGAGCAGCTGGGATGGAGGGAGAAGTCTGCTGGAGAGAGCAGCTGGGATGGGGTGAGAAGTCTGCTGGAGAGAGCAGCTGGGATGGAGGGAGAAGTCTGCTGGAGAGAGCAGCTGGGATGGAGGGAGAATGGAGAGAGCAGCTGGGATGGAAGGAGAAGTCTGCTGGAGAGAGCAGCTGGGATGGAGGGAGAAGTCTGCTGGAGAGAGCAGCTGGGATGGAGGGAGAAGTCTGCTGGAGAGAGCAGCTGGGATGGAGTGAGAAGTCTGCTGGAGAGAGCAGCTGGGATGGAGGGAGAAGTCTGCTGGAGAGAGCAGCTGGGATGGAAGGAGAAGTCTGCTGGAGAGAGCAGCTGGGATGGAAGGAGAATGGAGAGAGCAGCTGTGATGGAAGGAGAAGAAATCGAAGCTGCTGAGCCCGAGCTCAGGTGCAGCTAGGACATGAGGCAGTCTTGGCTGTGGGGACTGTTCTGTCTGAGGGCGATCTTGCCACTGGCTCCTGCAATGAGGAATCATCCTAATAAACCCACAGCCTCTTGTGGCGACTCCAACTGAAACCCAGCATCCTAGGAGGTCCAGCCCCAGGCAGAGGGCTCGGACCCGACACCTGTGACTAGCGAGCAGAGGAGAGAGGAGGAACTCGAACTAAGTTCCCACAGTTGGCACAGTGGGCAGGGTTTGAGCGGGACCTGCCCTGGCGCAGTCAGGAAGATTTTAGAAGAATACATGGACTCAGAGCGCCAGGGCCCAGTAGAGCTCCTGTGTGTTCTGACATGTAGTTATTTTTAAATGTTATGTTTCAAGTTTATTGTTTTATTTTTAATGAGTTCATAAATAAAAATATATAAATTTTCTCATTTCTAACTTACAATATGGTAAATATTGTAGATATAATCCACATAAATTAGAATTCTCTAGGATCTCCACTAATTTTTATGAGCTTGAGAAAGTCCTGAGTCGAATTCTTTTTTTTTTTTTTTTTAATATATTTTATTGATTTTTTACAGCGAGGAAGGGAGAGAGATAGAGAGTTAGAAACATCAATGAGAGAGAAACATCGACCAGCTACCTCCTGCACATCTCCCACTGGGGATGTGCCCGCAACCCAGGTACATGCCCCTGACCGGAATCGAACCCGGGACCCTTCAGTCCGCAGGCCGACGCTCTATCCACTGAGCCAAACCAGCTTCGGCAAGTCGAATTCTTTGAGAGCTTCAGACTGGACTTTCCAGGATTCCCCGACTCATCCCTCCCAGTGTATCCCCCACTCATCCCAGCAAGTGTATCCCCCACTCATCCCTCCCAGTGTATCCGCCACTCATCCCTCCCAGTGTATCCCCCACTCATCCCAGCAAGTGTATCCCCCACTCATCCCTCCCAGTGTATCCGCCACTCGTCTCTCCCAGTGTATCCCCCAAACATCCCTCCCAGTGTATCCCCCACTCATCCCTCCCAGTGTATTCCCCACACATCCTTCCCAGTGTATCCCCCACACATCCCTCCGAGCTTATCCCCCACACATCCCTCCCAGTTTATCCCCCTCTCATCCCTCCCAGTGTATCCCCCACACATCCCTCCCAGTGTATCCCCCACTCATCCCTCCCAGTGTATTCCCCACACATCCCTCCCAGTGTATCCACCACTCATCCATCCCAGTGTATTCCCCACACATCCCTCCCAGTGTATCCCCCACTCATCCCTCCCAGTGTATCCCCCACACATCCCTCCCAGTTTATCCCCCTCTCATCCCTCCCAGTGTATTCCCCACACATCCCTCCCAGTTTATCCCCCTCTCATCCCTCCCAGAGTTTCCTCCACTCATCCCATCAAGTGTATCCTCCACTCATCCCACCAAGTATACCTCTCACTCATCCCTCCCAGCATATCCACCACTCATCCCGCCCAGTGTATCCCCCACTCATACCAACAAATGTATCCCCCACTCATCCCTCGCAGTGTATCCCCCTCTCATACCTCCCAGCGTTTCCCCCAAACATCCCTCCCAGTGTATCCCCAACTCATCCATCCCAGTGTATCCCCATCTCATCCCTCCCAGTGTATCCCCGACTCATTCCACCAAGTGTATCCCCGACTCATCCCACCAAGTGTATCCCCCACTCATTCCTCCCAGTGTATCCCCGACTCATTCCACCAAGTGTATCCCCCACACATCCCACCAAGTGTATCCCCCACTCATCCCTCCCAGTGTATCACCCACTCATCCCTCCCAGCGTATGCCCCACTCATCCCTCCCAGTGTATCCCCCATTCATCCCTCCCAGCGTATCCCCCACTCATTCCTCCCAGTGTATCCCCCACTCATCCCTCCCAGTGTATTCCCCAATCATCCCTCCCAGTGTATCGCCCACACATCCCTCCCAGTGTTTCCCCAACACATACCTGCCAGTGTATCCCCCACTCATGCCTCCCAGTGTATCCCCCACACATCCCTCCCAGCGTATCCCCCACACATCCCTCCCAGCATATCCCGCACTCATCCCTCCCAGCATATCCCCCACACATCCCTCCCAGCATATCCCGCACTCATCCCTCCCCGCGTATCACCCACTCATCCCACCAACTGAATCCCCCACTCATACCTACCCGCATATCTCCCACTCATCCCACCAACTGTATCCCCCTCTCATCCCTCCCAGCATATCCCCCACTCATCCCTCCCACTGTAACCCCACTCATCCCAGCAACTGTATTCCCCACTTATCCCTCCCAGCGTATTTCCCACTCATCCCCCCAACTGTATCCCCCACTCATCCCAAAAACGGTATCCCCCACACATCCCTCCCAAGGTATCGCCCCACTCATCCCTCCCAGCATATCCCCCACTCATACCTCCGAGTGTAACCCTTTTAATCCCTCCCAACTTTTCCCCCACTCATGCCTCCCAGTGTATCCCCCATTTATCCCTCCCAGTGTATCCCCCACTCATCCCTCCCAGTGTATCCCCCACTCATCCATCCCAGTGTATCCCCCATTCGTCCCTCCCAGTGTATCCTCCACATATCCCTCCCAGTGTATCCCCCACTCATCCATCCCAGTGTATCCCCCACACATCCCTCCCAGTGTATCCCCCCTTCATCCCTCCCAGTGTATCAACCACTAATCCATCACAGCATGTCCCCCACTCAACCCTCCCAGTGTATCCCCCACTCATCCCTCCCAGGGTATCCCCCACACATCCCATCAAGTATATCCCCCACTCATCCCATCAAGTATATCCCCCACTCATCCCACCAAGTGTATCCCCCACTCATGCCTCCCAGTCTATCCCCGACTCATCCCTCCCAGTGTATCCCCCACACATCCCTCCCAGTGTATCCCACTCTCATCCCTCCCAGCGTATCCCCTACTCATCCTTCCCACTGTATCCCCCACTCATCCCTCCCAGCTTATCCCCCTCTCATCCCTCCCAGTGTATCCCCCAATCATCCCTCCCAATGTATCCCCCACACATCACTCTCAGTGTATCCCCCACACATCCCTCCCAGTGTATCCCCCATTCATCCCTCCCAGTGTATCCCCCACTCATCAATCCCACTGTATCCCCCATTCATCCATCCCAGTGTATCCCCCACTCATCCGTGCCAGTGTATCCCCAATTCATCCCTCCCAGTGTATCCCCCACTAATCCCACCAACTATATCACCCACTTATCCCTCCCAGCGTATCCCCCACACAACCCTCCCAGTGTATCACCCACTCATCCCTCCCAGTGTATTCCCCAATCATCCCTCCCAGTGTATCCCCCACTCATCCATCCCAGTGTATCACCAATTCATCCATCCCAGTGTATCCCCCACTCATCCGTGCCAGTGTATCCCCAATTCATCCCTCCCAGTGTATCGCCCACACATCCCTCCCAGTGTTTCCCCAACACATACCTGCCAGTGTATCCCCCACTCATCCGTGCCAGTGTATCCCCAATTCATCCCTCCCAGCGTATCCCCCACACATCCCTCACAGTGTATCCCCCATTCATCCCTCCCAGGGTATCCCACACTCATCCCTCACAGTGTATCCCCCATTCATCCCTCCCAGGGTATTCCACACTCATCCCACCAACTGTATCCCCCACTCATCCCTCCCTGTATATCCCCCACTCATCCCACCAACTTTATTCCCCTCTCATCCCTCCCAGCGTATCCCCCACTCATCCCTCCCAGTGTATCCCCCACTCATCCCTCCCAGTGTATTCCCCACTCATCCCAGCAACTGTATCACCCACTCATCCCACCAACTGTATCCCCCACACATCCCTCCCAGTGTATCCCCCAATCATCCCTCCCAGTGTATCCCCCACTCATCCATCCCAGTGTATCACCAATTCATCCCTCCCAGTGTATCCCCCACACATCCCTCACAGTGTATCCCCCATTCATCCCTCCCAGGGTATTCCACACTCATCCCACCAACTGTATCCCCCACTCATCCCTCCCTGTATATCCCCCACTCATCCCACCAACTTTATTCCCCTCTCATCCCTCCCAGCATATCCCCCACTCATCCCTCCCAGCGTATCCCCGACTCATCCCACCAACTGTATCCCCCACACATCCCTCCCAGTGTATCCCCCACTCATCCCTCCCAGTGTATCCCCCACTCATCCCTCCCAGTGTATTCCCCACTCATCCCAGCAACTGTATCCCCCACTCATCCCTCCCAGTGTATCCCCCAATCATCCCTCCCAGTGTATCCCCCATTCATCCATCCCAGTGTATCACCAATTCATCCCTCCCAGTGTATCCCCCACACATCCCTCTCAGTGTATCCCCCTCTCATTCCTCCCAGCGTTTCCCCCACTCACCCCACCAAGTTTATCCCCCACTCATCCCTCCCAGTGTATCCCCCACCCCTCCCTCCCAGCGTATCCCCCACTCATCGCACCAAGTGTATCCCCCACTCATCCTAGGGGAAATGATAGGAGGGGGGAGGATGAGGGTGGAGGACGTGGGAGGAGGAGGGGAGAGGAGTGGGGAGGAGGAGGGGGAAGGAAGAGGGCGAGGAGCGGGAGGAGGAGGGGGAGGAAGGGGGAGGAGGAGTGGGAGGGGGAGGGGGAGGGGGTGGGGGAGGGGAAGGAGGGGCAAGGAGGGTGGAAGGAGGGAGGAGGAGGGGGGATGGAATCGTTCCAGGGCTTGCACTTGAGTCTTACCTATTCCTCACCACAACCTGGCAGCTGCTGCAGCTGAGCTTGGGCCAAGCCCTAGCTGCCTGACCACAGGCCCTGAGCCTGGGGCACGGGGCCTTGGTGAAGCCCGCCTGCCTGTGCCTCCTGGGGGGGCGGTCATGTGCACCCTGGTCGCTGTGCTTGCTGGCGCCTCCACAGGTGGCACTTCCTTTTCGGACTGGCCTTGACCATGTGCCAGGGCCAGGCATGCCTGCCCTGAGGCAGAGGCTAAGGCTGCTGTCAGGCTGTGCAATGCGGAGCGCCAACAGGAAAACGCAAAGCCAGGTTCCTCTTTGGAAAGAAGGGGGAGGTCGGGCCTGTGCAAGCGGGAAGGACCCTAGGTCCCTTTCTGTCCTGCTCAGCGGGGCTGCAGGGTGCCTGAGGGGCGGCCCTGCTCGCCTGGGCCTGGACTCGCCTGCCCGCCTCCTGCCGGGGCTGGGTAAGCCGTGCAGTCCCTGCATGGACTTCAGGGAACTGGAGAAGGAGCACTGCTCCAGACAGACATGAGGATGTTTCCTGTCCAGACTCAAGTATTCTCTCTCTCAGCCACTGTGTTTCCATAGGCCATGCCATCTTCACCACATGTTACACGTGGGAGGGAGGGAGGGAGATCCATGTGGGTAGATTCATTTTACATATTTAAATATTACATGTTTTCATTCCGTCAATTCTTCCCACTCTTCCACCTGTTCTCCACACTCCAGCTGAGAAGACTGGGCTGGGAGCTGGTGAGGCCGGAAGAGGCACCTGGCTGGGCGGAGAGCCTGGCATCCGAGTGCAGCTATTCTGGAGTGATGTCGGGTAATGGCGGCCTGAGAGACCCCCTGGGCCTCCCCCTGTAACTTGAACAAGTTGATCAGCTGTAGCCTGCTCAATACAAGGAGAATGCACATTGAGGCGTCTGAGGTGGCAAACGGGGATAGATGGGAGGGGAGAGGGAGGAGAGCTCAGAGGCCCAGGACCTAGCCCTGCAGCCAGGAGCTCACAGCTAGGCCGGCCAGGAGAGAGGAGGAAGCAGTGGCAGCAGGCGCTGCCTTTGGCACGAGGTGCAGGGAGTCTTGGTGGGCAGCCCAGCAAGGCATGCCAGGTGAACAGCGCTGAGCCAGCAGAGACCCCGGGAAGGGCAGAGTGGGTTCTGCTGCAGGTGCCTGCTGTCCGGTGGTGGTGTTTCATTCAAAGAAATGGAGCCCACTGCCCTGCCGCCCTGTGACTCCCAACACTCACCTCCAGTTGCCCCTGGTGCCGGGTAGAGGAGCCCATTATCTGTAAACTGAGAGTGATGGCAGCAGAACCGCTGTTTCCTGTTGTGCTAGATCCCCAGGTGGGGGGTGGGGGAGGGGGATGGCACCCCGCGGAGGTCACCATTGCAGTGAAGGCAGAACAAACCCCATCCCAAGCAGCTCGGCAGGACTGTCTGAGGGAGTCCTAGCAGGGCAGCTCTGGGAGGTCACAGAGGTAAAAATCTTGATTCAGTGGCACCGCCTGGAAAATAGTAGAAAGACCTCTTCAGAGAAAGCTGCTAGAGAAGGGTGAACAATACATACATGCCTAGACAGAGGGGACCAGCAAAAGCATGAATAACCATGGTAATGTGGAAGCTCAGAAAGGAAATGAAAAACCTCCAAAAGCAAACTTGAACACATGGAAATACTGGTATGTGATATAAATGGAAGATAGAAATTCTGGATTGCAGTTATGAAAATACTCAACAAGATGCGAGAAAATTCAGACAGGCAATTCAATGAAGTCAGACGACAAATCAGTAAACAAAATGAGTACTTTACCAGGGAGATTGAAATTTTAAAAAAGAACCAAGCCAAACCCTAGAGATGAAGCATGCAATTAAGGAGATTAGGAGTGAACTACTGAGCATAGGAAACAGAGCCAACCAGGAGGAGGAATCTAGAAATGATGCAGAGGGAAGAAGAGAGAGACCTGAGCATAAAAAGAAGTGAAAACTCTCTGAGAACTATCTGCCTCCATCACAAAAAGCAATATAAGAGTACAGTGGAACATCAGTTCTCAAACTTAATTCATTCCGGAAGGCTGTTCAAAAACTAAAGCATTTTTTTCTCCTTAAAAATAATGTAAATTGAATAAATCCATTCCAGCCCCCCAAATGATTCTTTGTTTTAACCTTTCTTACATACAGACAACTCTAATGTACTGTTTAATCAATAAAGGTTTCAGCATAAAAAGGTTGTCTGGTCAAGAAGCGAATTGTTCAGGATATGAGAATTTGAGATATGAGGCTCGACTATAACAAGAACACCAGCAGAACAAGAGAGGGAGACAGGAATGGAGAACCGATTCAAATAAATAGTGAAACAGAACTCCCCAAACCTATGAAAAGAACTAGATCCTCAAATCCAAGAAGCAAAAAGAACACCTAGTTACCTCAATCCAAAAAGTCCCTCTCCAAGGCACACTGTATTAAAACTGTCAAAAAATAATGACAAAGAAAAAATTCTCAAAGTAACCAGGAAAAAGAAGGAAGTGACCAACAAAGGAAAACCCATCAGAATCTCATCGAACTTCTCAGAAGAAACTACACAAGCCAGAAGAGAGTGGAACCAAATATTCAAATGATTGAAAGAGAGAAATTACCAGGCAAGCATAATATATCCAGAAAAGTTATCCTTTGACTATGAAGAAGGAATAAATACTTTTCCAGACATACAGAAGCTAAGGGACTTTATCAACAGAAAAATAAAATCCATTGCAAGAAATACTAATGGGAGTTATTCTACCTGAAGCAAAGAGAATAAAGTCACAACACTACAAGATCACCAAAAACAGCACAAACAGGGATAATTTGTGAAAACAAACAAAGAAACATAAAAGTGGAGGAGATAAAGGTCTGAACAGTCAAAGGAGGAGGATGATCAAATGCACTCAAAAGAAAAGAAGAAAACTACTGTATACATGCAACTTCATTTTTATAAACCTAAAAGGTAAATACACACAAAAATCCCCAAACCAGAGCACATAGATTTAAAAAAGAAGACACAGAGAAAAGAAGTATGGAATACCACCAAAGAAAAACAACAGAAACACGAAGGAAAAGAACCAATGGAGGCACAGAGCTACCCGAAAACAAAAGCTATGAAACCCACTTGTGCAGCCTTCAAGAGACACATTTAAGCTGCAAAGACAGACAAAGGTGGATTCAAAGTGAAAAGTTGGAAAATGATTCTCCAAATAACATGTACAGAACAGCAGGGGCAGCCACACTCATATCTGACAAAATAGATGTCAGGGTGACAAAGGCAACAAGAGACAAGGATGGACACTTTGTAAGGATAAAGGAGACAGGACATCAAGAAGACAAAACACTTCTTAATAAATATGCACCCAGCCAGGGAGCACCAACACATATAAAGAAACTACTTACATAACTAAAGGGAGAAACAGACAAAAACACAGGCATATTTGGGGACCTTAATACTCCACTGACAGAAAATCAATATAGAAATATTGTCTTAAGTGACACACTAAGTCAAATGGACACAATTGACATCACAGAGCTTTTCACCTCAAAATATCAGATTATACATTTTCCCCCAGTGCATGTATAGACTATATATTAAGTCAACAAATTCAAGAAGATTGAAATGATACCAAGCATATTCTCTGACAACAATGCCTTGAAATTAGAAATCAACTGCAAAAAGGAAATACAGAAACCCACAAAGATGTGGAGATGAAACAATATACTACTAAAAAATGACTGGGTCAAAGAAGAAATAAAGAATGAGATCAAATAGAAATGAGAATGACAATATGACATATCAAAACCTCTGGGATACAGCAAAAGCAGTAATAAGAGGGAGGTTTACATCATTACAGGCCTATCTCAAAAAGCAAGAGAAATCCAAGTAAGCAACCGAACATTATATCTTAAAGAACTAGAAAAATAAGAACAAATGCCATCCAAAGACAGCAGAAGATAAGAAATAATAAAAATTAGAGCAGAATTGAATGAAATAGAGAACAAAAAGACTATATAAAAACTAGAGGCCAGGTGCATGAGATTCGGCCGGGCGGGCGGTCCCCGCAGCCCAGCCTGCACCCTCTTCAATCCAGGACCCCTTGGGGGATGTCCGACTGCTGGTTTAGGCCTGATCCCTTACTGGTTCCCATGCCAGCCTGGTTGCCCCCAAATGCCCCCCTCTGCTGCCTGGTCACCCCTAATTGCCCCCCCTGCCAGCCTGGTTGCCCCTCACTGCCCCCTGGCCAGCCTGGTCACCCCCAACTGCTCCCCTGCCAGTCTGGTTGCCCCCAACTGCCCCCCCGGCCTGGTCCCCCCATGCAGCCTGGTGTTCAGTCATTTGATCGTCCCTCACTAACCCCCCTGCCAGCCTGGTCACCCCACGCAGCCTGTTGTTCAGTCATTTGGTCGTCACTCACTAACCCTCTGCTGGCCTGGTCACCCTACACAGCCTGCTGTTCAGTTGTTTGGTCATCACTCACTAACCCCCCTGCTGGCCTTGTCACCCCACGTGCTGTTTGGTTGTTACTGTTACTGTGATGGCATCCCAGACAATTTGCATATTCCTCTATTATTAGTATAGATGATACAACAAAGAGCTGGTTCTTTGAAAATATTAATAAAATTGACAACCCCCTGGCTAGAGTCACTAAGGAAAAAAGAGAAAAGACCCATATAAACAAAATAAAAATTGAAACAGGAGAGGTTACCACAGATATCACAGATATACAAACGGATCCTACTAGAATACTATGATGGCCCATATGCCACAAAATTCAAAACCTAGAAGAAATGGATAAGCTTCTAGAAATATACAACATTCCTAGACTAAATCATGAAGAATTGGAAAATCTAAATAGACTGATCAGCAGTGAGGAAGTTGAAACAACCATCACAAACCTCCCAAAAAATAAAAGTCCAGGACCAGATGGCTTCACCAGTGAATTCCACCAGATGTTCAAAGAAGATTTAAAAACCATCCTTCTCGCCCTGACCAGTTTGGCTCAGTGGATAGAGTGTTGACCTGCAGACTGAGGGGTCCCAGGTTCAGTTCCAGTCAAGGGCATGTGTCTTGGTTGCAGGCGCGTCCCCGGTGGGGGGTGTGCAGGAGGCAGCTGATCGATGTTTCTCTCTTATCGATGTTTCTGACTCTCTATCCCTCTCCCTTCCTCTCTGTAAAAAATCAATAAAATATATTTTTTAAAAAAACCATCCTTCTCAAACTCTTCCAAAAAATTGAAGAAGAGGCAATACTTCCTAACACATTTTGTAGCCAACATAACCCTGATACCAAAACCTGGCAAAGATGACACAAATAAAAATACTACAAACCAATATCTCTTATGAATACAGATGCAAAAATCCTAAACAAAATCTAATACAACAATCCAGCAAAAAATAAATAATACATCATGATCAAGTGCATTCCAAGGGCAGAGGATAGTTCAACATATACAAATCAAAGAGTGTAACACACCACATTAACAAAAGAAAGGATAGAAATCATATGATCTTATCAACAGATGCAGATAAGGCATTTGATAAGATACAACATCCATTTATGATGAAAACACTCAATAAAATAGAAACTGAAGGAAAATACCTCAACATAATATAGGCCATATATGACAAACCCTCAGCTAATATCATACTCAGTGGTGAAAAACTGAAAGCTTTCCCTCTAAGATCGGGAACAAGACAAGGATGCCCACTCTCACCACTCTTATTCCACATAGTGCTGGAAGGCCCAGAGCAATAAGGCAAGAGAAAGAAATAAAAGGCATCCAAATTGGGAAGAATGAAGGAAAAGAGTCACTTTTTGCAGATGACATGATTCTGTATATAGAGAACTCTCAAGATTCCATTAAAAAAAAACTGTTAGAAACAATACTAGTAAACAAATACAGAAAATTTGCAGGAGACAAAATCAATGCACAATAAACCATTGCTTTCCTGTATACTAACAATGAAACCTCAGAAAAAGAAATGAAAAAAATCCTTTTGCAATTGCAACCAAACGAATAAAATACCTAAGAATAAACAACAAAGAATATGAAAGAACTATATTCTGAAAAGTACAACGCATTATTAAAAGAGATTGAAAAAGACACAACAAAATGGAAGAATCAACATAGTTTAAATGGCCATATTACCCAAAGCAATATACAGATTTAATGCAGTCCCCATCAAAATCCCAATGTCATATTTTAAAGAAATAAAACAATAAATCATCAGATTTGTATGGAACCACAAAAAAACCTGAATAGCCAAAGCAATCCTGAAAAAAAATAAAAATAAAAAAAGAACAAAGCTAGGTATCACAGTACCTGACTTCAAATTTTATTAGCAAAGTATGATAATCAAAGCAGCATAGTATTGGCAGAAAAACAGACACACAGATCAATGGAACGTAATTGACATCCCAGATATAAAACCACATATGGACAGATAATTTTCAACAGAGAAGGCAAAAACAACACACAATGGAGAAAAGAAAGCCTCTTCAATAAATGGTACTGGGAAAATTGAAGAGCCATATGCAAAAGAATGAAACTAGATTTCATGTAAAAATTAATTCAAAATGGATCAAAGACATAAGTATAATATCTGAAACAATAGTTACACAGAAGAAAGCATAGGTACTAAACCTATGGGCCTTGGTCATAGAGAACACTCTATGAATTTGACCCCAAAGTCAAGAAAAGTAAAGGCAAAAATAAGTGAATGGGACTATATCAAAATATATAAATAAGTCATGAAACTCAACACCAAACAAGCAAACAGCCTAATTAAAAAATGGACAGAGGATCTGAACAGACACCTCTCCCAAGAAGACATACAAACAGCCAATAGATTAATGAAAATATGCTCAACCTCACTAGCAATTAGGGAAATGCAATTCCAAACTACAATGAGATACCACCTCACACCTGTTAGAATGGCCATTATCAACAAAACAAGTAATAACAGGTATTGGAGAGGTTGTGGAGAAAAGGGAACCCACATTCATTGCTGGTGGGAATGTAGACTGGTTCAGCCACTGTGGAAAAGAGTCTGGCGATGCCTAAAAAAATGAAGAATAGAGCTACCATATGTCCCAGCAATCCCTCTCCTGAGTGTATACCCAAAAATCTCAAAAAAACATTTTTCTTAAAGATATAAGCACTCCTATGATCATTACAGCATTATTCATGGTGGCCAAGACATGAAGACAATCAAAGTGTCCTGCGATAGAGAGGACTGGATAAAGAAGATGTGGTCCATGTACACAATGGAAAACTACTCAGGCATAAGAAAGGATGAAACACTGCCATTTGCAACACCATGGATGGACCTTGAGAACGTTATGCTAAGTAAGTCAATCAGGAAGAGCTAAGAACCATGTGATTTCACTCATATGGGGGATATAAAACTGAATCTCATGAACACAAACAGCAGTGTGGTGGTTGCCAGAGGGAAGGGGGTGTGGGTTGAGGGGAGAAGAGGATCCTAACATATGGTGACAGAAGATGATTTGACTTTGGGTAGTGGTCACACGGTGCAATATACAGATCTTGTAACACAGAAATCTACACCTGAAACCTACATGATCCTATTAACCAGTGTCACCCCAATAAATTTAATAAAAATAAATAAATAAATGAAATTACATGTTATGTATTCCAAGTAGCCTATTATATAATTTACTTATATTTTTAGTACAATCGTTTGCATTAGTTAGTTATTGCCCCACTTTTCAGGTAAGAAAACTGAGCCCCACAGGCAGAATTGTGCCCTTTCCTCCACATCAACTCTGTGGTTGGTCTCTTTTCAAGAGGCTGTGACAGGAGGCTGCCAGGACCCAGGCCAACTCAGCTGTGGGACCACAGCCCTTCCTCACAGCCTCAGGCTGTGGCCACACTCACAGTCCCAGCCTGAATCATGCAACAGACTGTGGCTCATCCAGAAATAGGATATATGAAGCCCTTAGAAAGCATATTTACAAAGTGTTTTTATGGCCATGGAAATAAGTGTTTATGTATAACTAGATTCATGCACATTAAAAGGACATTAATTAGAAGAAATATTTTAATATCACTATCCGCCCTTTCTCTCTAATGGAAGTATCAACCAAATTCATGATGACAATGACAGATCAAAACACATGCATGCATGCAATTGGTGCCAGTGAGAGTTTTTGTATGTGTGTGTGTGTGTGTGTGTGTGTGTGTGTATATATATATATATATATATATAAAGAGAGAGAGAGAGATAAACTTGCTTAATTAGACCTGCTTTCGGATTTAGCTAAACTTTTTCCAGCCCAGTGAAGCACACCAACTTCTCTTTCAGGTAATTGTCAGCAACACAGCAGTAAATATCAACACAAAGCAGATTATTATTGTAGATCATGCAGGGAGAACAAAGGGTAAAATATTTAACTGCAGCAGTGTTTGACTATATTCTGCACAGTGAGAAAACCTGAAGTCATTTTCAAGGTCCACCATTTCTTACTTCTTTTCAGTCGGGTCAAGTTTCTAAACTTTCTAAATCTCCATTTTCCAGCCAATAAAAAGAAAATAGGATTCCACTGAGTCGCTTATCTACCTACTCCAGGACTTCTGTGAGGATCAAATGAGATGAGGCATGGGAAAACACTTCACAGACATTTGGTTAAAGTGTAAAATGTTTGTACCTGGCTATAAAGCAAGTCATGTTCCTGGGCTGAAGAAACTCCAAGGAGGCTGGTCGCTAGGGAGAGGAAGCCAAGCATTGCTATGTAACGTCATTACCCAGCACCCACAGCCACTGTTTCCAAGCTGGGCTGGGCTGTGAGCCACATTTTGTGTCATATGGTCTCAGCAGCATCAGCTGTGATTTGATGGGGTGTTGTTCAGGGGTGATGGTGGGTCCTGTGTCCCACTTGGGGGAAGCTGAGTGTTGCTTTGTGGGCACCAGGTCTGTTTCTCTGTAGGCCAGTGTGCATCATGCAGCTCCTGCATTGAGCATCTGCCCCCTGGTGGTTAGTGCTCCTCATAGCAACCAGTCAGATGGTGGGACACTTAGCATATTAGCCTTTTATATATATAGATGAGAAGAAGAAGAAAAGAAGAAGAAGAAGAAGAAGAAGAAGAAGAAGAAGAAGAAGAGGAGGAGGAGACAGAAATTTGTGTTCACAGCATGAGATCAACAATGTTAAAAATTCATAGAAGAAAAGCAGGAAAGGACAACCCCCAAATGCCAACAGTGGCTATTTCTGAATGTTGAGCTTCCCGGTGCCTATTTTTCCTTCTTTTGACTTTTCTGTGTTTCACAACTTTTCACAATCAACACGCATCACTTTACAATGAGGAGGGAAATGTGGAAAAGCTGACTGACTTGAACACTGTAGGTCAGCCCCTGCTGTGGGCGCTGGGTCTGATGGCTCCCTTTTTGCTTCACCTGAAGGAAGGCTGTGAGGCAGTGTGTCCAAGCAGGGGGCCGGGCATAAGGGAGGTAGGTCAGCGTTTTGTGCAAAGCAAAGGGCATGAGCAAAGGAGCAGGCAGAGTTGGAACACGAGGTCTGGGGTCGGGGGGGGGGATGGGGAAGGGGATGGAGCTGAACTGTGGGCCCTGGAGGGGGGGTGGGGGAGGATCCCTCCTTTGGTGAGTGGAACCCCTCAGTGGCTAGGCAGAGGGGCCCAGCCAGGCCTGATGCTGGGAAGATGGCGGTGAGAACAGGGAGAGGATGGCGAGCCCAGCCCCAGTGCAGAGAGCAGATCTGCAAGGAGGAGTCACCCACTGATACTGCTCTGGTCCAAGGGGCGGGGGGGGAGGAGGGGGCACACACTCCAGGTCTTCACCGTCCCAGCCCCACTCGGGGCCAGGAAAGTTTAATTCCATTTCTCCGAGACCTGGACTATAACTAGGAGCCTGTGAGGAGTCAGCAGTCCTATGAGAGCACGATTCTGCGAGAAATGCAAGAACAGGGACAGAGAAACAGGAGGGGGCAACTTTGGGCCGCCTGCCCGCCCACCTCGCTCCAGAGGCCCTTCCTTTCAGGTTAAGTCTACAAGTTTAACTTCTGTTACTTGTAACCAAAAACTCCTAATAAAGCCTTTCACTTTTTTCTAATAAAGCTTTTTAAAAATAAAAGTTTAAGCCTGAACTCGGGCAATGCATCGGGTGGAGAGAGAGGGTCTGTTGACAGCCATCGAGAACATGAAGTCAACAGAGAGAAGGTGGCAGCTCTGTCCCTCATCACCCAGGCCTCCCTCCCCTCAAGCGGCTGCAGCTGAGCCCGCAGGCAGGGACTTGCTCCACCCGCATGGCCAGCAGGCCCTCCCTTACCGCAGAGCGGGGCTGTGGTGGCCCTGGCCGGGCACCACAAACAGGTGGTGTGGTAACTGGCCCTGGGGAAACGCCTTGGGCCAAGGTCTCGGGGCCTGGGGACCACAGGGCAGCACCGTCTTTGTGGGCAGCGGGTGGAAGTGGACCAGGCACCGCCTGCCAAGGACAGAGGAAGGTGGCCAGATGGACAGAGCTCCACGTCTGAAGGTGGTGCTGTCGCCCCCCCCCCCCCCCACCCCCGTACTTCGATTAAAAGCCTCTATTGTCACGTTACCTGCCAAGTTCAGTAGCTTCCTTTTGCAACTTGGGAAGTTTTCCATGTTAAACTGTAAAATCTTGCCCAGATTTTACATTGGTTCCAGATTTTCGTATTTCAGCATATTGTTTGGCCCCATTAAAGAGAGCAGGAGCCCTGGCCGATGTGACTCAGTGGATGGAGCGTCGGCCAACAGATTGAAGGGTCATGTGTTCAATTCCAGTCAAGGGCCTGTACCTGGGTTACAGGCTAGATCCCTGGCCCCTAGTCCAGGTGTGTGCAGGAAGCAACCAATCGATGTGTCTCTCTCCGTCTCTCCCCCTTCTTCCACTTTATCTAAAAAGCAATGGGAAAATGTCCTCAGGTGAGGATTAACAACACAAAACAGAAAAGAGTGCAGGCAGGGTCTCTGCCAAGCTCTGGAGGGTCAGGAGGTGTTTAAGTGCCAAGTCCCTCCTCCTGACCCAGGCCCCTCCTCTGCAGATGGAGAGGGACTCCATGCTCTCTGGGTTTCAGGTGGGTAAGCTGTGAGCCTGTTCCCTGGTTTGTGCAGCAACCCCCTTCCAGCCTGGGCACCCCAACCCTTTTCTAACCTGTGCCCCCAAAACCTCTTCACAGAAGCAGCCTCGCAGCTCCCAGCAGAGGCGAGGCTCTGAGCCACCGAGGGCAGGGGGGTGCCTGGGTTCAGGAAGGTAAAGCCTCTTCCACCCATGACACCACCCACACCGTGTCCTTGGCATGTTTGGAGCTTCTGGGGACGCTGCAGGCTGCAGGCTGCAGGCGGGCCACCCCCCTGATGCTGCTACCTCCTCCAGGGCCTCACTGACAAATGAGTGGATGGATGGATGGATGGATGGATGGATGGATGGATGGATGGATAATGGATGGATGAGCAAATAGATGGATGGATGAATGCATGATGCATGATGATGGATGGATGGGTAGATGGATAGAAGAATACATGGGTGGACAGGTGGATGGATTGGTAGATGAATGGTGTGGTCTGACAGTTCTATAGACAAGGTAAAAATAGAGCTTAGTATTGCAAGGCCCTAGCTTAGCATTTGAAAAGAGCTTCCTATGCAAGTGTGAAGCCTGGACTCAGAACACCTTACCAAGGCATATGGGTGGAAACACAAAATATTTCTTCTTTGAGTTTGGGAAGACATGGGTTTGACTTCATTTCTCAGTGCACATGTTGATAAGCCTCTGAGTTTTTGCCCAAGAAGGCTGGGAAAAGCAAACTGTCTTCCTACAAGAGGAATAAATAAGGCCCAAGGGCCCAGCGGCACCATTGTTAGGCCTCCAGACATTGTCCCTGCGTGCAAAGCAAAGGGAGCCTAGGACACAAGCCACGAACTGCTTGGATTTGTTGTGTAATGTGGTCTTTCTACACACACTGCACTGTGATGTTGCCAAATTCATTGAGCCTTTAACTGAAACAAAGGTAGCAGTGAAATTTCTCAGATTTTATCTTGAAACGGAGTGTTCCCAGGATTTGTAGCACAATTGCTTTAATTAAGAGCCATATTATTGTGTGTCCTGTTTATCCTCACTGGAGTGAGAGGAGGGTGAAAGGAGAAAGAGAGATAATGGAGTCAGAGAGAGGAAGCCAAGGGAAAATGGAGGGTCGAGGGAGGAAGAACTCACCTCTTGAACCTGCCAGGCACTTTCAGGGGTGAAGGGACAAAATTGATTTTGCCTTCATCTTAGTCTTCCAGAGCAAGGTTAATGTGCTTTGGTTGGGCTCACAGATGAGGACTATTTTATTCAATAATTTTATTATGTTTATTCAATAATTCAGGTGGTGATCCAGATCACGAAAGAAACACCTTGCAGATTTTTATGTTAAAAGTAAGAATGGTGTTTCAAAGCTACTAAATGATATCATGCTCAGAGAATAGGAGAGGTGCAAGTCTTGCCCAACTTCAAGGAACCTAAAGACCCAGATATGACAGTGAAAAACAAGAACCAAAATGTCCCTTTTTATTGTCAGGGACACTACCTAGAACCCAGAGTGTAAAGCTCTAATAAGTGTGATTCCATGGTTTGGCTTAATGCTGAGCCCGTGCCTGCCCTTCACTTCTTTCCTATGTCACAGAACAATCTTGTTGCCTATCACTAGTCACCACAGACACCTCTGATCAGGACTCTCCAGTGTTTGGAGTGTAATCAGAAAGTGCCAATGGGGATTTCCCTACTCCACACATAACCAGTACTGAATGGTGACCCTGCCCCCAGGAAACCAGGCAAAATCGATGTCTTTCCTCACCCCCCACCCCCACCCCCAAAGAAAATCTAAGGAGGTTATAAGCAGAGAGGAAGGCTTGGCACCTGAAGGTAACTGTGTTTCTCAAGCCCACTTTATGCTATTTACCTCTTCTAATAGCATAAAACCTGGACTCGAAGACACATAGCCCATGTTTGAATGGGAATGCGCCCCAGAGAGGCAACAAGGGGACAGTTTTGGTAAAAACGAGCTCGCACTCTCATCAGAGAGTGCGTCTGATGGTAACTGGAGAAGTTTCATCCTATCTGCCCCTAAGAAATGAGTAAGTTCAACTCCCTTTGGTGGAAACAAGGGGAAAATGGATTGAGGCAGCCAACCTGCCACATCCTCAGGAGAGTCACGAGCAGGTGGGCTCTGCCCTACCCAGGACAGGTCACCTGTGTCGTCAGGCTGATAGGGGGCAAGCTGGGTTCAGAAACACACAGGGACCTGCGGCCCAGCAAACAATAAATCACAGGCAGGAACTGCCTAAGAGTTTTCAATACTCAGATCCAACATACTGTAACCAGACAACCAAGGTGTCTGGGCTGCCTGTCACTACGTGAGCCAATTAAGCAGAGACAGGGTTGACTCATATATGAGCGTTTATTCCAATGATTCCATCAGTTGGGGAGAGCAGCTGGTCATCCTCAAAAATCTGCTCTGACCCCCCTCACCAGTTGGCTAGTTATATAGACACAAGGGACAAGATAGCTACGTGCAGCTGGGAATTGCAGGTGTAACATGGAAAGGGGAGGGGAGGGTCTGCGGTCTGGCCTTCAGGAGCTCAGAGTCCGATAACAAGGTGGCTAATCTTCTATGATGTTACAAACAGCTCAGCCTGTTTCTGGGACCGGAGAATGATTAGCGTCCTGAGAAAAATTCCTGGAGGGGCCAGGATCTGGGCATAGCAACCAAATCAAAGCATGTCCTGTCCTTGGTCCGTCTCAAAATGTATTTCTTTTCTGACCCATTGAGGCATCTGATATTTCTACAGCCTGTTTCATTCTCCAGTGTCCTGGGGTCAGTAAGAAAACTTCTCATCTCTACTTAGTAGGTGAGTAATTATTAGACAACTGTGGCTCTATTCTCATTATATGCCCTTCCCCACTATCATCCCCCGCTGTTAGTATTATCATCTCATACTATGAGATTAGTTTTACATGGAAGTATTTTGTTGAACTGTATTAGTCCTGGCCTATTATATTCCCCTTATGGATTTTGGCTCTGAATTCTTTCAGAGAAAAGAGGCGTCGGGTCTCTTCTGTAACTGCTTCCTGCTGATGGGAGGTGGAGTTCTGAAGTCCTCCCTGTCTGACAAGTGAAGGAGGGAGCCAAAAAGGGGAGAGTAATTTTTAAGTGAAGCCAATAGACCATCCATGTTCCATTGAATCAATTATAAATCCAAACTGTTGAGTCTTATTTTTAGCACAAAGTGATGCAGATGGCTTCTACAGTGAGGCCCATACTGTGTGAGTAAGCAGTCATGTAAATAGGGACATAGGCATACATCCTATGACACAGAAGAACACGACACATAAAGGTTAAAGTGTGCAGTAAATCATAAGCCAGTTGAGAAGATTTTCAGATGTAAGGCTTCTGCTGGAATAAAGTCACACAGTGAAAATCTGATTGTCTGCAGTTAGAACATTTCTGGTGATGTCATCAGGTGCTGAGGTCTATATGGCATATACAGACACAACTGTAAAACAAAACTTTGAAGACAGTTAACTACATTAGAGTTCATTACCTGCAATTGAGTATTATGGTTTTCATTGAAATATGATTTTTCTCCCTAAGATTACCCTCATTTTCATCAAAGAGCCAAATCAAGACTAATTTATTTACTGTATTAATTTGAGTTCAGTTTGGCCTGATTATTTGCATAAACACAAAAGGAATAGCAATTGATCATATAGGCTTTTTAAAGCTGCTTTGCTGGAATCTCCCAAGAAAGTTTCCTCTCAGTGCAAAGAAGACAATCCATACAGTTGCCATCAGGCTTTGCCTGCAATGCCTATAGGTTCTGAGGTCCCACAGGTGTCTTGAACTTCCGTCTTGCTATCTTTCAGGAAAATAACCTTCATTCCTTACCTGGAAAGACCACCATGAACCATGTGATCAAGCAAGATACCAGACTACTTATTCAATGGGCTTATTGGCTTCAAAGTCAGTCTTATTCCTTAGAGCAGTGGTTCTCAACCTTCCTAAAGCCGCTACCTGTTAATACAGTTCCTCGTGTTGTGGCGACCCCCAACCATAAAATTATTTTCGTTGCTACTTCATAACTGTAATTTTGCTGCTGTTATGAATCGTAATGTAAATATCTAATATGCAGGATGTATTTTCATTGTTACAAATTGAACATAATTAAAGCATAGTGATTAATCACAAAAACAATATGTAATTATATATGTGTTTTCAGATGGTCTTAGGCAACCCCTGTGAAAGGGTCGTTTGACCCCCAAAGGGGTCGCGACCCACAGGTTGAGAACCACTACCTTAGAGCTTTCTGGTGACATCCAGTGACCTGGCAAGTCTCTCTCAGACATGACATGCCAGCAAAGTCTTGGTTAATAACCACAATTGGAAACTGGCTTATGCCCTGTTATGAAGAGGCCTGGTGCACAAATATTTGTGCACTGGGGGGGGGGGGGGGGTGTCCCTCAGCCAAGCCTGTGCTCTCTCGTAGTCTGGGACCCCTTGGGGGTTGTCCACCTGCTGGCTTATGGCTTAGGCCTGCTCCCTGGGGGATCGGGCCTAAGCTGGCAGTCAGACATCCCTCTAGCAGTCCGCGAGCACTCGGGGGATGTCCACTTGCCAGCGGAGAGCAGGCCTAAGCTGCAGTTGGACATCCTTAGTGCAGCACACCATCGCTGTGCTGGCAGCTGTCAGCCCTGGCTTGTGGCTGAGCAGAGCTCCCCCTGTGGGAGCGCACTGACCACCAGGGGACATCTCCTGCATTGAGCATCTACCCCCTGGTGGTCAGTGTGTGTCATAGTGACCAGTCATTCCCAGTCATTTTGCTGTTAGGGTCAATTTGCATATTACCCTTTTATTATATAGGATTAGAATCTTATTGTATTTATGCAAACAAACACATTGCCATGAGAACACTAATAATCACTAAGAGTTTCCAAACTCTGGAAGGATAAGGTAGGGAGAAAAATATAAAGGCCTCAATATTGCTTATGAAAGTATAATTTACCAAATTGCTTTAAGAAGCAAGTTCTCTTATATCTGGAAAACAAGAAGGTTAAAAATCAGCAATATTTTCAAAAAAATTATAAAAACTATAGCTATTTTTAGTTCATGTAGTCCTATAATCAAATTCTGTTTCTCCTGATTTTTCTTGCCAGTATTTATATAAATCCAGATATTCTATAGAGTTCTAATAATTTCATACAGTTTGAGGGAATGGTCTGAAAGTTTATTCTCAGAGATATGTAGCTTAAAATAATTCAGAGTCCTTTCCATGTATCTTTCAGAAGATGTAACATCTTTGTAAATGTATCAGAGTAAAACAATGACTGTCTGTAAATGACAAAAAAAAATTTTAAATGATACGGTTATAGATTTCATTACAATGCAATTTATATAGTATCCTTCCCTTTTAATAGACTGGAAAAGAACCAAACAAATTCTGTATTAGTTTACTTTAGATTAATTTATCTAATTATATGTATTATTCAGTATACCTATAACTTCCTTTTAAAATTTCTCTTCACAACCCTTCTATGACTTTCACAAATCTTCTTACCTATTTAGAAATAACCAGCTTTAGAATAATCCACTTTCTTTTTTCCTTTAAAATGTTTCTCCATGCCCTCACCCATTTGGCTCAGTGGATACAGCGTCAGTTTGAAGACTGAAGGGTCCCGGGTTCCATTCTAGTCAAGGGCACATACCTGGGTTGCAGGCTCCTCCCCACCCTGGCATGTGCAGGAGGCAACCAATTGCTGTGTTTCTCTCACATGGATGTTTCTCTCTGTCTTTCTCTCTCTCTTCCACTCTCTCTCTCTTAAAATCAATGGAAAAATATCCTCGAGTGAGGATTTCAAAAAAAAAAAAAAAAATGGATCGCCATACCTCATGCCTTCTATTACTAAAACCAAACAACTTCTTTCCAATTAGTTAGAATTCTTAACTCTTAGAAACAATTTTTAAGTGACAAGTAAGTAATTAACATTCCTCAGATTAACAATACATTCACATTTTTAAGAGCTGTATTTCAAAGGAAATGTAAGCTATGTTCACTAACACATGTAAATCCATTCTCCAGCATCTCTGCAATAAGAAGCCCAAAGTAAGCAAACTATTACTATTACTATTACTATTACTATTACTATTACTATTACTATTTCAGTATCCTGTCATTTCAAATTACCTGGCTATTTAATAATTTTTATTATTTAACTCAGCAAGGCTCCACAGTTTTAAGTTACCTAAGTTACCAAAACTAGATAAATATAATTATATTGTAAAACTACATTTAGATAAATATAATTATATTGTAAGATTTTATTAAAACCCTTCATTTTAGTTATATCTATTCATTACATCTTAACTCTATGAGATTTTTAAGTCAATTATTGCCCGAGGCATTTCCTTGGCAAATTTTGTAACAGAGATAACATGACCTTGACAGCATTTAGGAGGCTGGAGAAGAGGTGAGTGGGAGGGAGTTTAAAAGATTTATTATATATATATATATATATATATTTCTTCTGAGTGGAAGCCTTATGATGTAGCAACATAAAATCTTGCATATAAGAAGCGATCTTATCCCCTTTTAATACAGAAACAAAAACAACTTCTAAAGTAAATAAATGAGTCCTCTCAAAAGAAGGGACCGGGACAGTGGCCTTAGACTCTTGTCTCACCAGCCTGCACAGCCAGTGCCCTCACAAGGGCTGAGGGGCACAAAGCCCAGAGCAGAGACAGAGGGTTCCCAGGGCTCACGAACAGCGAGGAGCAAACCAAATCCCAAAAGATAAGAGAGCAAGCAAAGCACATGTATGATCAAAGTTACATCACAGACAGACAGGAACCCTCACTAGCTAAGCACTACAGGCGGCTGATGCCTTGAGAGGGAGCGCAGGGAAGATCCCCAAGATAAAGAACTCTCAGCAGCTGCTGGGAACTTCCTGCAACCCCTGCCACGGGTTCAGCTCCCCACAGGCAGCTGGATCCCCCAGACAAGTGGGATGTGCCCATCTTTAAACAAATTAAAACAAACAACAGAGAGACACACAACAACAATCAACAGAGACACACTATGCAAATTTACAGGCACACACAATGCACAAACAAGAGCTTCACACCATGCTCCTGTGTGTCCAGCCACAGACACCTCAGAATGCCCTGTGTTTTAAAAGACCACAGCAACAGAGCAATGTCTCTCATCCCTGAGGGGATCAGGCTAAGGGCTCGAGGGCAGGCAAGACCACTGGAGGTCCCTTGCCACCAGCACCTGACAAGGTTCACCCAGTAAACTCATGCCTTACACAGTATATGCTCCCTTACAAAGTCCAGACGAGAGCAGCCAGTGCCTCTAGTGCCACACAGACACGCTGGGTCCCTCCTCCTGTCACAGACACACTGGGTTCCTCCTCCTGTCACACAGACACGCTGGGTTCCTCCTCCTGTCACACACACGCTGGGTCCCTCCTCCTGTCACACAGACACGCTGGGTTCCTCCTCCTGTCACAGACACGCTGGGTTCCTCCTCCTGTCACACAGACACGCTGGGTTCCTCCTCCTGTCACACACACGCTGGGTCCCTCCTCCTGTCACAGACACACTGGGTCCCTCCTCCTGTCACACAGACACGCAGGGTTCCTCCTCCTGTCACACAGACACGCTGGGTTCCTCCTCCTGTCACACAGACACGCTCGGTTCCTCCTCCTGTCACAGACACGATGGGTCCCTCCTCCTGTCACACAGACACGCTTGGTTCCTCCACCTGTCACAGACACGCTGGGTTCCTCCTCCTGTCACACAGACACGCTGGGTTCCTCCTCCTGTCACAGACACGCTGGGTTCCTCCTCCTGTCACACAGACACGCTGGGTTCCTCCTCCTGTCAAAGACACGCTGGGTCCCTCCTCCTATCACAGACACGCTGGGTTCCTCCTCCTGTCACAGACACTCTGGGTCCCTCCTCCTGACACACAGACACGCTGGGTTCCTCCTCCTGTCACATAGACACGCTGGGTTCCTCCTCCTGTCACAGACACGATGGGTCCCTCCTCCTGTCACAGACACGCTGGGTTCCTCCTCCTGTCACACAGACACGCTGGGTTCCTCCTCCTGTCACAGACACGCTGGGTCCCTCCTCCTGTCACAGACACGCTGGGTTCCTCCTCCTGTCACACAGACACGCTGGGTTCCTCCTCCTATCACAGACACACTAGGTTCCTCCTCCTGTCACACAGACACGCTGGGTTCCTCCTCCTGTCACAGACACACTGGGTTCCTCCTCCTGTCACACAGACACACTGGGTTCCTCCTCCTGTCACAGACACGCTGGGTCCCTCCTCCTGTCACAGACATGCTGGGTCCCTCCTCCTGTCACACAGACACGCTGGGTCCCTCCTCCTGTCACACAGACACGCTGGGTTCCTCCTCCTGTCACACAGACACGCTGGGTCCTTCCTCCTGTCACACACACGCTGGGTTCCTCCTCCTGTCACACAGACACGCTGGGTTCCTCCTCCTGTCAAAGACACACTGGGATCCTCCTCCTGTCACACAGACACGCTGGGTCCCTCCTCCTGTCACACAGACACGCTGGGTCCCTCCTCCTGTCACACAGACACGATAGGTTCCTCCTCCTGTCACACAGACACACTGGGTCCCTCCTCCTGTCACAGACACGCTGGGTTCCTCCTCCTGTCACACAGACACGCTGGGTTCCTCCTCCTGTCACAGACACGCTGGGTCCCTCCTCCTGTCACAGACACACTGGGTCCCTCCTCCTGTCACAGAGACACGCTGGGTACCTGCTCCTGTCACAGACACGCTGGGTTCCTCCTCCTGTCACAGACACGCTGGGTTCCTCCTCCTGTCACAGACACGCTGGGTTCCTCCTCCTGTCACAGACACACTGGGATCCTCCTCCTGTCACAGACACGCTGGGTCCCTCCTCCTGTCACAGACACGCTGGGTCCCTCATCCTGTCACACAGACACACTGGGTTCCTCCTCCTGTCACACAGACACGCTGGGTCCCTCCTCCTGTCACAGACACACTGGGTCCCTCCTCCTGTCACAGAGACACGCTGGGTACCTGCTCCTGTCACAGACACGCTGGGTCCCTCCTCCTGTCACAGACACGCTGGGTTCCTCCTCCTGTCACAGACACGCTGGGTTCCTCCTCCTGTCACAGACACGCTGGGTTCCTCCTCCTGTCACACAGACACGCTGGGCCACTCCTCCTGTCACAGACACGCTGGGTTCCTCCTCCTGTCACACAGACACGCTGGGTCCCTCCTCCTGTCACACAGACACGCTGGGTTCCTCCTCCTGTCACACAGACACGCTGGGTCCCTCCTCCTGTCACAGACACGCTGGGTTCCTCCTCCTGTCGCACAGACACGCTGGGTTCCTCCTCCTGTCAAAGACACACTGGGATCCTCCTCCTGTCACAGACACACTGGGTCCCTCCTCCTGTCACACAGACACACGGGGTCCCTCCTCCTGTCACAGACACGCTGGGTCCCTCCTCCTGTCACACAGACACGCTGGGTCCCTCCTCCTGTCACACAGACACGCTAGGTTCCTCCTCCTGTCACACAGACACACTGGGTCCCTCCTCCTGTCACAGACACGCTGGGTCCCTCCTCCTGTCACAGACACACTGGGTCCCTCCTCCTGTCACAGAGACACGCTGGGTACCTGCTCCTGTCACAGACACGCTGGGTTCCTCCTCCTGTCACAGACACGCTGGGTTCCTCCTCCTGTCACAGACACGCTGGGTTCCTCCTCCTGTCACAGACACACTGGGTTCCTCCTCCTGTCACACAGACACGCTGCGTTCCTCCTCCTGTCAAAGACACACTGGGATCCTCCTCCTGTCACAGACACGCTGGGTCCCTCCTCCTGTCACAGACACGCTGGGTCCCTCATCCTGTCACACAGACACACTGGGTTCCTCCTCCTGTCACACAGACACGCTGGGTTCCTCCTCCTGTCACAGACACACTGGGTTCCTCCTCCTGTCACACAGAAACCCTCGGTTCCTTCTCCTGTCACAGACACACTGGGTCCCTCCTCCTGTCACACAGACACGCTGGGTACCTCCTCCGGTCACAGACACGCTGGGTTCCTCCTCCTGTCACACAAACACGCTGGGTCCCTCCTCCTGTCACAAACACGCTGGGTCCCTCCTCCTTTCACAAACATGCTGTGTCCCTCCTCCTGTCACAGACACGCTGGGTTCCTCCTCCTGTCACACAGACACGCTGGGTTCCTCCTCCTGTCACAGACACGCTGGGTTCCTCCTCCTGTCACACAGACACGCTGGGTTCCTCCACCTGTCACAGACACACTGGGTCCCTCCTCCTGTCACAGACACACTGGGTTCCTCCTCCTGTCACAGACACGCTGGGTCGCTCCTCCTGTCACAGACAGGCTGGGTCCCTCATCCTGTCACACAGACACGCTGGGTTCCTCCTCCTGTCACACAGACACGCTGGGTTCCTCCTCCTGTCACACAGACACGCTGGGTTCCTCCTCCTGTCACACAGACACGCTGGGTCCCTCCTCCTGTCATACAGACACGCTGGGTTCCTCCTCCTGTCACACAGACACGCTGGGTTCCTCCTCCTGTCACAGACACGCTGGGTTCCTCCTCCTGTCACACAGACACGCTGGGTCCCTCCTCCTGTCACACAGACACGCTGGGTTCCTCCTCCTGTCACACAGACACGCTGGGTTCCTCCTCCTGTCACAGACACGCTGGGTTCCTCCTCCTGTCACACAGACACGCTGGGTTCCTCTTCCTGTCACAGACACACTGGGTCCCTCCTCCTGTCACAGACACACTGGGTTCCTCCTCCTGTCACAGACACGCTGGGTCCCACCTCCTGTCACAGACACACTGGGTTCCTCCTCCTGTCACACACACTAGGTTCCGCCTCCTGTCACACTGACACCCTCGGTTCCTTCTCCTGTCACAGACATGCTGGGTTCCTCCTCCTGTCACAGACACACTGGGTCCCTCCTCCTGTCACACAGACACGCTGGGTCCCTCATCCTGTCACAGACACACTGGGTCCCTCCTCCTGTCACACAGACACGCTGGGTACCTCCTCCTGTCACACAGACACCCTCGGTTCCTTCTCCTGTCACAGACATGCTGGGTTCCTCCTCCTGTCACAGACACACTGGGTCCTTCCTCCTGTCACACAGACACGCTGGGTCCCAACTCCTATCACACAGACACACTGGGTCCCTCCTCCTGTCACAGACACGCTGGGTTCCTCCTCCTGTCACACAGACACGCTGGGTTCCTCCTCCTGTCAAAGACACACTGGGATCCTCCTCCTGTCACAGACACACTGGGTCCCTCCTCCTGTCACACAGACACACTGGGTCCCTCCTCCTGTCACAGACACGCTGGGTCCCTCCTCCTGTCACACAGACACGCTGGGTCCCTCCTCCTGTCAAAGACACGCTGGGTCCCTCCTCCTGTCACACAGACAAGCTGGGTTCCTCCTCCTGTCACACAGACACACTGGGATCCTCCTCCTGTCACAGACACGCTGGGTTCCTCCTCCTGTCACACAGACACGCTGGGTTCCTCCTCCTGTCACAGACACGCTGGGTCCCTCCTCCTGTCACAGACACACTGGGTCCCTCCTCCTGTCACAGAGACACGCTGGGTACCTGCTCCTGTCACAGACATGCTGGGTCCCTCCTCCTGTCACAGACACGCTGGGTTCCTCCTCCTGTCACACAGACATGCTCGGTTCCTCCTCCTGTCACACAGACAGCCTGGGTCCCTCCTCCTGTCACACAGACACGCTGGGTCCCTCCTCCTGTCACAGACACACTGGGTTCCTCCTCCTGTCACACAGACACCCTCGGTTCCTCCTCCTGTCACAGACATGCTGGGTTCCTCCTCCTGTCACAGACACACTGGGTCCCTCCTCCTGTCACACAGACACGCTGGGTCCCTCCTCCTGTCACAGACACGCTGGGTTCCTCCTCCTGTCACACAGACACGCTGGGCCACTCCTCCTGTCACAGACACGCTGGGTTCCTCCTCCTGTCACACAGACACGCTCGGATCCTCCTCCTGTCACACAGACACGCTGGGTCCCTCCTCCTGTCACAGACACGCTGGGTTCCTCCTCCTGTCACACAAACACGCTGGGTCCCTCCTCCTGTCACAAACACGCTGGGTCCCTCCTCCTTTCACAAAAACGCTGGGTCCCTCCTCCTGTCACAGACACGCTGGGTTCCTCCTCCTGTCACACAGACACGCTGGGTTCCTCCTCCTGTCACAGACACGCTGGGTTCCTCCTCCTGTCACACAGACACGCTGGGTTCCTCCTCCTGTCACAGACACACTGGGTCCCTCCTCCTGTCACAGACACACTGGGTTCCTCCTCCTGTCACAGACACGCTGGGTCCCTCCTCCTGTCACAGACACGCTGGGTCCCTCATCCTGTCACACAGACACGCTGGGTACCTCCTCCTGTCACACAGACACGCTGGGTTCCTCCTCGTGTCACACAGACATGCTGGGTCCCGCCTCCTGTCACACAGACACGCTGGGTTCCTCCTCCTGTCACACAGACACGCTGGGTTCCTCCTCCTGTCACAGACACGCTGGGTTCCTCCTCCTGTCACACAGACACGCTGGGTCCCTCCTCCTGTCACACAGACACGCTGGGTTCCTCCTCCTGTCACACAGACACGCTGGGTTCCTCCTCCTGTCACGCAGACACGCTGGGTTCCTCCTCCTGTCACAGACACACTGGGTCCCTCCTCCTGTCACAGACACACTGGGTTCCTCCTCCTGTCACAGACACGCTGGGTCCCTCCTCCTGTCACAGACACACTGGGTCCCTCCTCCAGTCACAGACACGCTGGGTTCGTCCTCCTGTCACATAGACACGCTGGGTTCCTCCTCCTGTCACAGACACGATGGGTCCCTCCTCCTGTCACAGACACGCTGGGTTCCTCCGCCTGTCACACAGACACGCTGGGTCCCTCCTCCTGTCACAGACACGCTGGGTCCCTCCTCCTGTCACAGACACGCTGGGTTCCTCCTCCTGTCACACAGACACGCTGGGTTCCTCCTCCTATCACAGACACACTAGGTTCCTCCTCCTGTCACACAGACACGCTGGGTTCCTCCTCCTGTCACAGACACACTGGGTTCTTCCTCCTGTCACACAGACACACTGGGTTCCTCCTCCTGTCACAGACACGCTGGGTCCCTCCTCCTGTCACAGACACGCTGGGTCCCTCCTCCTGTCACACAGACACGCTGGGTCCCTCCTCCTGTCACACAGACACGCTGGGTTCCTCCTCATGTCACACAGACACGCTGGGTCCTTCCTCCTGTCACACACACGCTGGGTTCCTCCTCCTGTCACACAGACACGCTGGGTCCCTCCTCCTGTCACAGACACGCTGGGTTCCTCCTCCTGTCGCACAGACACGCTGGGTTCCTCCTCCTGTCAAAGACACACTGGGATCCTCCTCCTGTCACAGACACACTGGGTCCCTCCTCCTGTCACACAGACACACGGGGTCCCTCCTCCTGTCACAGACACGCTGGGTCCCTCCTCCTGTCACACAGACACGCTGGGTCCCTCCTCCTCTCACACAGACACGCTAGGTTCCTCCTCCTGTCACACAGACACACTGGGTCCCTCCTCCTGTCACAGACACGCTGGGTTCCTCCTCCTGTCACAGACACGCTGGGTCCCTCCTCCTGTCACAGACACACTGGGTCCCTCCTCCTGTCACAGAGACACGCTGGGTACCTGCTCCTGTCACAGACACGCTGGGTTCCTCCTCCTGTCACAGACACGCTGGGTTCCTCCTCCTGTCACAGACACGCTGGGTTCCTCCTCCTGTCACAGACACACTGGGTTCCTCCTCCTGTCACACAGACACGCTGCGTTCCTCCTCCTGTCAAAGACACACTGGGATCCTCCTCCTGTCACAGACACGCTGGGTCCCTCCTCCTGTCACAGACACGCTGGGTCCCTCATCCTGTCACACAGACACACTGGGTTCCTCCTCCTGTCACACAGACACGCTGGGTTCCTCCTCCTGTCACAGACACACTGGGTTCCTCCTCCTGTCACACAGAAACCCTCGGTTCCTTCTCCTGTCACAGACACACTGGGTCCCTCCTCCTGTCACACAGACACGCTGGGTACCTCCTCCGGTCACAGACACCCTGGGTTCCTCCTCCTGTCACACAAACACGCTGGGTCCCTCCTCCTGTCACAAACACTCTGGGTCCCTCCTACTTTCACAAACATGCTGGGTCCCTCCTCCTGTCACAGACACGCTGGGTTCCTCCTCCTGTCACACAGACACGCTGGGTTCCTCCTCCTGTCACAGACACGCTGGGTTCCTCCTCCTGTCACACAGACACGCTGGGTTCCTCCTCCTGTCACAGACACACTGGGTCCCTCCTCCTGTCACAGACACACTGGGTTCCTCCTCCTGTCACAGACACGCTGGGTCGCTCCTCCTGTCACAGACACGCTGGGTCCCTCATCCTGTCACACAGACACGCTGGGTTCCTCCTCCTGTCACACAGACACGCTGGGTTCCTCCTCCTGTCACACAGACACGCTGGGTTCCTCCTCCTGTCACACAGACACGCTGGGTCCCTCCTCCTGTCATACAGACACGCTGGGTTCCTCCTCCTGTCACACAGACACGCTGGGTTCCTCCTCCTGTCACAGACACGCTGGGTTCCTCCTCCTGTCACACAGACACGCTGGGTCCCTCCTCCTGTCACACAGACACGCTGGGTTCCTCCTCCTGTCACACAGACACGCTGGGTTCCTCCTCCTGTCACAGACACGCTGGGTTCCTCCTCCTGTCACACAGACACGCTGGGTTCCTCCTCCTGTCACAGACACACTGGGTCCCTCCTCCTGTCACAGACACACTGGGTTCCTCCTCCTGTCACAGACACGCTGGGTCCCACCTCCTGTCACAGACACACTGGGTTCCTCCTCCTGTCACACACACTAGGTTCCTCCTCCTGTCACACTGACACCCTCGGTTCCTTCTCATGTCACAGACATGCTGGGTTCCTCCTCCTGTCACAGACACACTGGGTCCCTCCTCCTGTCACACAGACACGCTGGGTCCCTCATCCTGTCACAGACACACTGGGTCCCACCTCCTGTCACACAGACACGCTGGGTACCTCCTCCTGTCACACAGACACCCTCGGTTCCTTCTCCTGTCACAGACATGCTGGGTTCCTCCTCCTGTCACAGACACACTGGGTCCTTCCTCCTGTCACACAGACACGCTGGGTCCCAACTCCTATCACACAGACACACTGGGTCCCTCCTCCTGTCACAGACACGCTGGGTTCCTCCTCCTGTCACACAGACACGCTGGGTTCCTCCTCCTGTCAAAGACACACTGGGATCCTCCTCCTGTCACAGACACACTGGGTCCCTCCTCCTGTCACACAGACACACTGGGTCCCTCCTCCTGTCACAGACACGCTGGGTTCCTCCTCCTGTCACACAGACACGCTGGGTTCCTCCTCCTGTCACAGACACGCTGGGTCCCTCCTCCTGTCACACAGACACGCTGGGTCCCTCCTCCTGTCACACAGACACGCTGGGTCCCTCCTCCTGTCACACAGACAAGCTGGGTTCCTCCTCCTGTCACACAGACACACTGGGTCCCTCCTCCTGTCACAGACACGCTGGGTTCCTCCTCCTGTCACACAGACACGCTGGGTTCCTCCTCCTGTCACAGACACGCTGGGTCCCTCCTCCTGTCACAGACACACTGGGTCCGTCCTCCTGTCACAGAGACACGCTGGGTACCTGCTCCTGTCACAGACATGCTGGGTCCCTCCTCCTGTCACAGACACGCTGGGTTCCTCCACCTGTCACACAGACATGCTCGGTTCCTCCTCCTGTCACACAGACAGCCTGGGTCCCTCCTCCTGTCACACAGACACGCTGGGTCCCTCCTCCTGTCACAGACACACTGGGTTCCTCCTCCTGTCACACAGACACCCTCGGTTCCTCCTCCTGTCACAGACATGCTGGGTTCCTCCTCCTGTCACAGACACACTGGGTCCCTCCTCCTGTCACACAGACACGCTGGGTCCCTCCTCCTGTCACAGACACGCTGGGTTCCTCCTCCTGTCACACAGACACGCTGGGCCACTCCTCCTGTCACAGACACGCTGGGTTCCTCCTCATGTCACACAGACACGCTCGGATCCTCCTCCTGTCACACAGACACGCTGGGTCCCTCCTCCTGTCACAGACACGCTGGGTTCCTCCTCCTGTCACACAAACACGCTGGGTCCCTCCTCCTGTCACAAACACGCTGGGTCCCTCCTCCTTTCACAAAAACGCTGGGTCCCTCCTCCTGTCACAGACACGCTGGGTTCCTCCTCCTGTCACACAGACACGCTGGGTTCCTCCTCCTGTCACAGACACGCTGGGTTCCTCCTCCTGTCACACAGACACGCTGGGTTCCTCCTCCTGTCACAGACACACTGGGTCCCTCCTCCTGTCACAGACACACTGGGTTCCTCCTCCTGTCACAGACACGCTGGGTCCCTCCTCCTGTCACAGACACGCTGGGTCCCTCATCCTGTCACACAGACACGCTGGGTACCTCCTCCTGTCACACAGACACGCTGGGTTCCTCCTCGTGTCACACAGACATGCTGGGTCCCTCCTCCTGTCACACAGACACGCTGGGTTCCTCCTCCTGTCACACAGACACGCTGGGTTCCTCCTCCTGTCACAGACACGCTGGGTTCCTCCTCCTGTCACACAGACACGCTGGGTCCCACCTCCTGTCACACAGACACGCTGGGTTCCTCCTCCTGTCACACAGACACGCTGGGTTCCTCCTCCTGTCACGCAGACACGCTCGGTTCCTCCTCCTGTCACAGACACAGGGTCCCTCCTCCTGTCACAGACACACTGGGTTCCTCCTCCTGTCACAGACACACTAGGTTCCTCCACCTGTCACAGAGACACCCCCGGTTCCTTCTCCTGTCACAGACATGCTGGGTTCCTCCTCCTGTCACAGACACACTGGGTCCCTCCTCCTTTCATACAGACACGCTGGGTCCCTCCTCCTGTCACAGACACACTGGGTCCCTCCTCCTGTCACACAGACACGCTGGGTACCTCCTCCTGTCACACAGACACCCTCGGTTCCTTCTCCTGTCACAGACACGCTGGGTCCCTTCTCCTGTCACAGACACGCTGGGTCCCTCCTCGTGTCACAGACACGCTGGGTCCCTCCTCCTGTCACACAGACACGCTGCGTCCCTCCTCCTGTCACTCAGACACGCTGGGTTCCTCCTCTTGACACACAGACACACTGGGTCCCTCCTTCTGTCACAGACACGCTGGGTCCCTCCTCCTGTCACAGACACGCTGGGTTCCTCCTCCTGTCACACAGACACCCTGGGTTCCTTCTCCTGTCACAGACATGCTGGGTTCCTCCTCCTGTCACACAGACACGCTGTGTTCCTCCTCCTGTCACACAGACACGCTCGGTTCCTTCACCTGTCACACAGACACGCTCGGTTCCTTCTCCTGTCACACAGACACGCTCGGTTCCTTCTCCTGTCACACAGACACGCTGGGTCCCTCCCCCTGTCACACAGACACGCTGGGTTCCTCCTCCTGTCACAGACACGATGGGTTCCTCCTCCTGTCACACAGACACGCTGGGTCCCTCCTCCTGACACACAGACACGCTGGGTTCCTCCTCCTGTCACACAGACACCCTGGGTTCCTTCTCCTGTCACAGACACACTGGGTTCCTCCTCCTGTCACACAGACACGCTGGGTTCCTCCTCCTGTCACACAGACACGCTCGGTTCCTTCTCCTGTCACACAGACACGCTCGGTTCCTTCTCCTGTCACACAGACATCCTGGGTTCCTCCTCCTGTCAGAGACACGCTGGGTTCCTCCTCCTGTCACACAGACACGCTGGGTCCCTCCTCCTGTCACACAGTCACGCTGGGTTCCTCCTCCTGTCACACAGACACCCTCGGTTCCTTCTCCTGTCACAGACATGCTGGGTTCCTCCTCCTGTCACACAGACACGCTCGGTTCCTTCTCCTGTCACACAGACACGCTGGGTCCCACCTCCTGTCACAGACACGCTGGGTCCCTCCTCCTGTCACACAGACACGCTGGGTCCCTCCTCCTGTCACAGACACGCTGGGTCCCTCCTACTGTCACAGACACGCTGGGTCCCTCCTCCTGTCACACAGACACGCTGGGTTCCTCCTCCTGTCACACAGACACACTGGGTCCCTCCTCCTGTCACACAGACACGCTGGGTTCCTCTTCCTGTCACAGAGACACGCTGGGTTCCTCCTCCTGTCATACAGACACGCTGGGTTCCTCCTCCTGTCACAGAAACGCTGGGTCCCCCTGTCACACAGACACGCTGGGTCCCTCCTCCTGTCAAAGAAACACTGGGTTCCTCCTCCTGTCACAGACACGCTGGGTTCCTCCTCCTGTCACACAGACACGCTGGGTTCCTCCTCCTGTCACACAGACACGCTGGGTCCCTCCACCTGTCACCGACACGCTGGGTTCCTCCTGTTGTCACACAGACACGCTGGGTCCCTCTTCCTGTCACACAGACACGCTGGGTCCCTCCTCCTGTCACACAGACACGCTGGGTACCTCCTCCTGTCACAGACACGCTGGGTTCCTCCTCCTGTCACAGACACGCTGGGTCCCCCTGTCACACAGACACGCTGGGTCCCTCCTCCTGTCACAGACACGCTGGGTTCCTCCTCCTGTCACAGACATGCTGGGTTCCTCCTCCTGTCACACAGACACACTGGGTCCTCCTCCTGTCACACAGACACGCTGGGTTCCTCCTCCTGTCACACAGACACGCTGGGTCCCTCCTCCTGTCACGCAGACACGATGGGTTCCTCCTCCTGTCACACAGACACCCTGGGTTCCTTCTCCTGTCACAGACATGCTGGGTTCCTCCTCCTGTCACACAGACACCCTCGGTTCCTTCTCCTGTCACAGACACGCTGGGTCCCTCCTCCTGTCAAAGACACGCTGGGTTCCTCCTCCTGTCACACAGACATGCTGGGTCCCTCCTCCTGTCACACAGACACGCTGGGTTCCTCCTCCTGTCACACAGACACCCTCGGTTCCTTCTCCTGTCACAGACACACTGGGTTCCTCCTCCTGTCACACAGACACGCTCGGTTCCTCCTCCTGTCACACAGACACGCTGGGTCCCTCCTCCTGTCACACAGACACGCTGGGTCCCTCCTCCTGTCACACAGACACGCTGGGTCCCTCCTCCTGTCACACAGACACGCTGGGTACCTCCTCCTGTCACACAGACACGCTGGGTTCCTCCTCCTGTCACACAGACACGCTGGGTCCCTCCTCCTGTCACCTACACGCTGGGTCCCTCCTCCTGTCACACAGACACGCTGGGTCCCTCCTCCTGTCACACAGACACGCTGGGTCCCTCCTCCTGTCACACAGACACGCTGGGTTCCTCCTCCTGTCACACAGACACGCTGGGTTCCTCCTCCTGTCACACAGACACGCTGGGTCCCTCCTCCTGTCACCTACACGCTGGGTCCCTCCTCCTGTCACACAGACACGCTCGGTTCCTCCTCCTGTCACACAGACACGCTGGGTTCCTCCTCCTGTCACACAGACACGCTGGGTCCCTCCTCCTGTCACAGACACGCTGGGTCCCTCTTCCTGTCACACAGACACGCTGTGTTCCTCCTCCTGTCACACAGACACGCTGGGTTCCTCCTCCTGTTACACAGACACGCTGGGTCCCTCCTCCTGTCACCTACAGGCTGGGTCCCTCCTCCTGTCACACAGACACGCTGGGTTCCTCCTCCTGTCACACAGACACGCTGGGTCCCTCCTCCTGTCACAGACACGCTGGGTGCCTCCTCCTGTCAGAGACACGCTGGGTCCCTCCTCCTGTCACACAGACACGCTGGGTTCCTCCTCCTGTCACAGACACGCTGGGTCCCTCCTCCTGTCACAGACACGCTGGGTCCCTCCTCCTGTCACACAGACACGCTGGGTTCCTCCTCCTGTCACAGACACGCTGGGTTCCTCCTCCTGTCACACAGACACGCTGGGTCCCTCCTCCTGTCACATGGACACGCTGGGTTCCTCCTCCTGTCACACAGACACGCTGGGTTCCTCCTCCTGTCACACAGACACGCTGGGTCCCTCCTCCTGTCACAGACACGCTGGGTCCCTCCTCCTGTCACACAGACACGCTGGGTTCCTCCTCCTGTCACACAGACACGCTGGGTTCCTCCTCCTGTCTCACAGACACGCTGGGTCCCTCCTCCTGTCACCTACACGCCGGGTCCCTCCTCCTGTCACACAGACACGCTGGGTTCCTCCTCCTGTCACACAGACACGCTGGGTCCCTCCTCCTGTCACAGACACGCTGGGTCTCTCCTCCTGTCACACAGACACCCTGGGTTCCTCCTCCTGTCACAGACACGGTGGGTTCCTCCTCCTGTCACACAGACACGCTGGGTTCCTCCTCCTGTCACACAGACACGCTGGGTTCCTCCTCCCGTCACACAGATACGCTGGGTCCCTCCTCCTGTCACAGACACGCTGGGTCCCTCCTCCTGTCACACAGACACGCTGGGTTCCTCCTCCTGTCACACAGACACGCTGGGTCCCTCCTCCTATCACAGAAAAGCTGGGTCCCTCCTCCTGTCACAGACACGCTGGGTCCCTCCTCCTGTCACAGACACGCTGGGTTCCTCCTCCCGTCACACAGACACGCTGGGTCCTCATCCTGTCACAGACACGCTTGGTCCCTCTTCCTGTCACACAGACACGCTGGGTTCCTCCTCCTGTCACACAGACACGCTGGGTTCCTCCTCCTGTTACACAGACACGCTGGGTCCCTCCTCCTGTCACCTACACGCAGGGTCCCTCCTCCTGTCACACAGACACGCTGGGTTCCTCCTCCTGTCACACAGACACGCTGGGTCCCTCCTCCTATCACAGACACGCTGGGTCCCTCCTCCTGTCACAGACACGCTGGGTCCCTCCTCCTGTCACAGACACGCTGGGTTCCTCCTCCCGTCACACAGACACGCTGGGTCCCTCATCCTGTCACACAGACACGCTGGGTCCCTCCTACTGTCACAGACACGCTGGGTCCCTCCTCCTGTCACAGACACGCTGGGTTCCTCCTCCTGTCACACAGACACCCTGGGTTCCTTCTCCTGTCACAGACATGCTGGGTTCCTCCTCCTGTCACACAGACACGCTGGGTTCCTCCTCCTGTCACAGACACGCTGGGTGCCTCCTCCTGTCACAGACACGCTGGGTCCCTCCTCCTGTCACACAGACTCGCTCGGTCCCTCCTCCTGTCACAGACACGCTGGGTTCCTCCTCCTGTCACACAGACACGCTGGGTTCCTCCTCCTCTCACACAGACACGCTGGGTACCTCCTCCTGTCACAGACACGCTGGGTCCCTCCTCCTGTCACAGACACGCTGGGTCCCTCCTCCTGTCACACAGACTCGCTGGGTCCCTCCTCCTGTCACAGACACGCTGGGTTCCTCCTCCTGTCACACAGACACGCTGGGTCCCTCCTCCTGTCACACAGACACGCTGGGTTCCTCCTCCTGTCACAGACACACTGGGTCCCTCCACCTGTCACACAGACACGCTGGGTTCCTCCTCCTGTCACAGACACGCTGGGTTCCTCCTCCTGTCACACAGACACGCTGGGTTCCTCCTCCTGTCACAGACACTCTGGGTTCCTCCTCCTGTCACACAGACACGCTGGGTCCCTCCTCTTGTCACACAGACACGCTGGGTCCCTCCTCCTCTCACAGACACGCTGGGTCCCTCCTCCTGTCACAGACACGCTGGGTCCCCCCTCCTGTCACACAAACACGCTGGGTCCCTCCTCCTGTCACAGACACGCTGGGTTCCTCCTCCTGTCACACAGACACGCTCGGTTCCTCCTCCTGTCACACAGACACCCTGGGTCCCTCCTCCTGTCACACAGACACGCTGGGTTCCTCCTCCTCTCACACAGACACGCTGGGTCACTCCTCCTGTCACAGACACGCTGGGTCCCTCCTCCTGTCACACAGACACGCTGGGTTCCTCCTCCTCTCACACAGACACGCTGGGTACCTCCTCCTGTCACAGACACGCTGGGTCCCTCCTCCTGTCACAGACACGCTCGGTCCCTGCTCCTGTCACACAGACTCGCTGGGTCCCTCCTCCTGTCACAGACACGCTGGGTTCCTCCTCCTGTCACACAGACACGCTGGGTCCCTCCTCCTGTCACACAGACACGCTGGGTTCCTCCTCCTGTCACAGACACGCTGGGTCCCTCCACCTGTCACACAGACACGCTGGGTCCCTCCTCCTGTCACACAGACACGCTGGGTCCCTCCTCCTGTCACAGACACGCTGGGTCCCTCCTCCTGTCACAGACACGCTGTGTCCCTCCTCCTGTCACACAGACTCGCTGGGTCCCTCCTCCTGTCACAGACACGCTGGGTTCCTCCTCCTGTCACACAGACACGCTGGGTCCCTCCTCCTGTCACACAGACACGCTGGGTACCTCCTCCTGTCACACAGACACGCTGGGTCCCTCCTCCTGTCACACAGACACGCTCAGTTCATCCTCCTGTCACACAGACACGCTGGGTCCCTCCTCCTGTCACACAGACACGCTGGGTCCCTCCTCCTGTCACACAGACACGCTGGGTCCCTCCTCCTGTCACACAGACACGCTGGGTTCCTCCTCCTGTCACACAGACACGCTGGGTTCCTCCTCCTGTCACACAGACACGCTGGGTCCCTCCTCCTGTCACCTACACGCTGGGTCCCTCCTCCTGTCACACAGACACGCTGGGTCCCTCCTCCTGTCACACAGACACGCTGGGTCCCTCCTCCTGTCACACAGACACGCTGGGTTCCTCCTCCTGTCACACAGACATGCTGGGTTCCTCCTCCTGTCACACAGACACGCTGGGTCCCTCCTCCTGTCACCTATACGCTGGGTCCCTCCTCCTGTCACACAGACACGCTCGGTTCCTCCTCCTGTCACACAGACACGCTGGGTTCCTCCTCCTGTCACACAGACACGCCGGGTCCCTCCTCCTGTCACAGACACGCTGGGTCCCTCTTCCTGTCACACAGACACGCTGGGTTCCTCCTCCTGTCACACAGACACGCTGGGTTCCTCCTCCTGTCACACAGACACGCTCGGTTCCTTCTCCTGTCACACAGACACGCTCGGTTCCTTCTCCTGTCACACAGACACGCTCGGTTCCTTCTCCTGTCACACAGACACGCTGGGTCCCTCCTCCTGTCACACAGACACGCTGGGTTCCTCCTCCTGTCACAGACACGCTGGGTTCCTCCTCCTGTCACACAGACACGCTGGGTCCCTCCTCCTGACACACAGACACGCTGGGTTCCTCCTCCTGTCACACAGACACCCTGGGTTCCTTCTCCTGTCACAGACACACTGGGTTCCTCCTCCTGTCAGAGACACGCTGGGTTCCTCCTCCTGTCACACAGACACGCTGGGTCCCTCCTCCTGTCACACAGACACGCTGGGTTCCTCCTCCTGTCACAGACACGCTGGGTTCCTCCTCCTGTCACAGACACGCTGGGTCCCCCTGTCACACAGACACGCTGGGTCCCTCCTCCTGTCACAGACACGCTGGGTTCCTCCTCCTGTCACAGACATGCTGGGTTCCTCCTCCTGTCACACAGACACACTGGGTCCTCCTCCTGTCACACAGACACGCTGGGTTCCTCCTCCTGTCACACAGACACGCTGGGTCCCTCCTCCTGTCACGCAGACACGATGGGTTCCTCCTCCTGTCACACAGACACCCTGGGTTCCTTCTCCTGTCACAGACATGCTGGGTTCCTCCTCCTGTCACACAGACACCCTCGGTTCCTTCTCCTGTCACAGACACGCTGGGTCCCTCCTCCTGTCAAAGACACGCTGGGTTCCTCCTCCTGTCACACAGACATGCTGGGTCCCTCCTCCTGTCACACAGACACGCTGGGTTCCTCCTCCTGTCACACAGACACCCTCGGTTCCTTCTCCTGTCACAGACACACTGGGTTCCTCCTCCTGTCACACAGACACGCTCGGTTCCTCCTCCTGTCACACAGACACGCTGGGTCCCTCCTCCTGTCACACAGACACGCTGGGTCCCTCCTCCTGTCACACAGACACGCTGGGTCCCTCCTCCTGTCACACAGACACGCTGGGTACCTCCTCCTGTCACACAGACACGCTGGGTTCCTCCTCCTGTCACACAGACACGCTGGGTCCCTCCTCCTGTCACCTACACGCTGGGTCCCTCCTCCTGTCACACAGACACGCTGGGTCCCTCCTCCTGTCACACAGACACGCTGGGTCCCTCCTCCTGTCACACAGACACGCTGGGTTCCTCCTCCTGTCACACAGACACGCTGGGTTCCTCCTCCTGTCACACAGACACGCTGGGTCCCTCCTCCTGTCACCTACACGCTGGGTCCCTCCTCCTGTCACACAGACACGCTCGGTTCCTCCTCCTGTCACACAGACACGCTGGGTTCCTCCTCCTGTCACACAGACACGCTGGGTCCCTCCTCCTGTCACAGAAACGCTGGGTCCCTCTTCCTGTCACACAGACACGCTGTGTTCCTCCTCCTGTCACACAGACACGCTGGGTTCCTCCTCCTGTTACACAGACACGCTGGGTCCCTCCTCCTGTCACCTACAGGCTGGGTCCCTCCTCCTGTCACACAGACACGCTGGGTTCCTCCTCCTGTCACACAGACACGCTGGGTCCCTCCTCCTGTCACAGACACGCTGGGTGCCTCCTCCTGTCAGAGACACGCTGGGTCCCTCCTCCTGTCACACAGACACGCTGGGTTCCTCCTCCTGTCACAGACACGCTGGGTCCCTCCTCCTGTCACAGACACGCTGGGTCCCTCCTCCTGTCACACAGACACGCTGGGTTCCTCCTCCTGTCACAGACACGCTGGGTTCCTCCTTCTGTCACACAGACACGCTGGGTCCCTCCTCCTGTCACATGGACACGCTGGGTTCCTCCTCCTGTCACACAGACACGCTGGGTTCCTCCTCCTGTCACACAGACACGCTGGGTCCCTCCTCCTGTCACAGACACGCTGGGTCCCTCCTCCTGTCACACAGACACGCTGGGTTCCTCCTCCTGTCACACAGACACGCTGGGTTCCTCTTCCTGTCACACAGACACGCTGGGTCCCTCCTCCTGTCACCTACACGCCGGGTCCCTCCTCCTGTCACACAGACACGCTGGGTTCCTCCTCCTGTCACACAGACACGCTGGGTCCCTCCTCCTGTCACAGACACGCTGGGTCCCTCCTCCTGTCACACAGACACGCTGGGTTCCTCCTCCTGTCACAGACACGGTGGGTTCCTCCTCCTGTCACACAGACACGCTGGGTTCCTCCTCCTGTCACACAGACACGCTGGGTTCCTCCTCCCGTCACACAGATACGCTGGGTCCCTCCTCCTGTCACAGACACGCTGGGTCCCTCCTCCTGTCACACAGACTCGCTCGGTCCCTCCTCCTGTCACAGACACGCTGGGTTCCTCCTCCTGTCACACAGACACGCTGGGTTCCTCCTCCTCTCACACAGACACGCTGGGTACCTCCTCCTGTCACAGACACGCTGGGTCCCTCCTCCTGTCACAGACACGCTGGGTCCCTCCTCCTGTCACACAGACTCGCTGGGTCCCTCCTCCTGTCACAGACACGCTGGGTTCCTCCTCCTGTCACACAGACACGCTGGGTCCCTCCTCCTGTCACACAGACACGCTGGGTTCCTCCTCCTGTCACAGACACACTGGGTCCCTCCACCTGTCACACAGACACGCTGGGTTCCTCCTCCTGTCACAGACACGCTGGGTTCCTCCTCCTGTCACACAGACACGCTGGGTCCCTCCTCTTGTCACACAGACACGCTGGGTCCCTCCTCCTCTCACAGACACGCTGGGTCCCTCCTCCTGTCACAGACACGCTGGGTCCCCCCTCCTGTCACACAAACACGCTGGGTCCCTCCTCCTGTCACAGACACGCTGGGTTCCTCCTCCTGTCACACAGACACGCTCGGTTCCTCCTCCTGTCACACAGACACGCTGGGTTCCTCCTCCTCTCACACAGACACGCTGGGTCACTCCTCCTGTCACAGACACGCTGGGTCCCTCCTCCTGTCACACAGACACGCTGGGTTCCTCCTCCTCTCACACAGACACGCTGGGTACCTCCTCCTGTCACAGACACGCTGGGTCCCTCCTCCTTTCACAGACACGCTCGGTCCCTGCTCCTGTCACACAGACTCGCTGGGTCCCTCCTCCTGTCACAGACACGCTGGGTTCCTCCTCCTGTCACACAGACACGCTGGGTCCCTCCTCCTGTCACACAGACACGCTGGGTTCCTCCTCCTGTCACAGACACGCTGGGTCCCTCCACCTGTCACACAGACACGCTGGGTCCCTCCTCCTGTCACACAGACACGCTGGGTCCCTCCTCCTGTCACAGACACGCTGGGTCCCTCCTCCTGTCACAGACACGCTGTGTCCCTCCTCCTGTCACACAGACTCGCTGGGTCCCTCCTCCTGTCACAGACACGCTGGGTTCCTCCTCCTGTCACACAGACACGCTGGGTCCCTCCTCCTGTCACACAGACACGCTGGGTACCTCCTCCTGTCACACAGACACGCTGGGTCCCTCCTCCTGTCACACAGACACGCTCGGTTCATCCTCCTGTCACACAGACACGCTGGGTCCCTCCTCCTGTCACACAGACACGCTGGGTCCCTCCTCCTGTCACACAGACACGCTGGGTCCCTCCTCCTGTCACACAGACACGCTGGGTTCCTCCTCCTGTCACACAGACACGCTGGGTTCCTCCTCCTGTCACACAGACACGCTGGGTCCCTCCTCCTGTCACCTACACGCTGGGTCCCTCCTCCTGTCACACAGACACGCTGGGTCCCTCCTCCTGTCACACAGACACGCTGGGTCCCTCCTCCTGTCACACAGACACGCTGGGTTCCTCCTCCTGTCACACAGACATGCTGGGTTCCTCCTCCTGTCACACAGACACGCTGGGTCCCTCCTCCTGTCACCTATACGCTGGGTCCCTCCTCCTGTCACACAGACACGCTCGGTTCCTCCTCCTGTCACACAGACACGCTGGGTTCCTCCTCCTGTCACACAGACACGCCGGGTCCCTCCTCCTGTCACAGACACGCTGGGTCCCTCTTCCTGTCACACAGACACGCTGGGTTCCTCCTCCTGTCACACAGACACGCTGGGTTCCTCCTCCTGTCACACAGACACGCTCGGTTCCTTCTCCTGTCACACAGACACGCTCGGTTCCTTCTCCTGTCACACAGACACGCTCGGTTCCTTCTCCTGTCACACAGACACGCTGGGTCCCTCCTCCTGTCACACAGACACGCTGGGTTCCTCCTCCTGTCACAGACACGCTGGGTTCCTCCTCCTGTCACACAGACACGCTGGGTCCCTCCTCCTGACACACAGACACGCTGGGTTCCTCCTCCTGTCACACAGACACCCTCTGTTCCTTCTCCTGTCACAGACACACTGGGTTCCTCCTCCTGTCAGAGACACGCTGGGTTCCTCCTCCTGTCACACAGACACGCTGGGTCCCTCCTCCTGTCACACAGACACGCTGGGTTCCTCCTCCTGTCACAGACACGCTGGGTTCCTCCTCCTGTCACAGACACGCTGGGTCCCCCTGTCACACAGACACGCTGGGTCCCTCCTCCTGTCACAGACACGCTGGGTTCCTCCTCCTGTCACAGACATGCTGGGTTCCTCCTCCTGTCACACAGACACACTGGGTCCTCCTCCTGTCACACAGACACGCTGGGTTCCTCCTCCTGTCACACAGACACGCTGGGTCCCTCCTCCTGTCACGCAGACACGATGGGTTCCTCCTCCTGTCACACAGACACCCTGGGTTCCTTCTCCTGTCACAGACATGCTGGGTTCCTCCTCCTGTCACACAGACACCCTCGGTTCCTTCTCCTGTCACAGACACGCTGGGTCCCTCCTCCTGTCAAAACACGCTGGGTTCCTCCTCCTGTCACACAGACATGCTGGGTCCCTCCTCCTGTCACACAGACACGCTGGGTTCCTCCTCCTGTCACACAGACACCCTCGGTTCCTTCTCCTGTCACAGACACACTGGGTTCCTCCTCCTGTCACACAGACACGCTCGGTTCCTCCTCCTGTCACACAGACACGCTGGGTCCCTCCTCCTGTCACACAGACACGCTGGGTCCCTCCTCCTGTCACACAGACACGCTGGGTCCCTCCTCCTGTCACACAGACACGCTGGGTACCTCCTCCTGTCACACAGACACGCTGGGTTCCTCCTCCTGTCACACAGACACGCTGGGTCCCTCCTCCTGTCACCTACACGCTGGGTCCCTCCTCCTGTCACACAGACACGCTGGGTCCCTCCTCCTGTCACCTACACGCTGGGTCCCTCCTCCTGTCACACAGACACGCTCGGTTCCTCCTCCTGTCACACAGACACGCTGGGTTCCTCCTCCTGTCACACAGACACGCTGGGTCCCTCCTCCTGTCACAGACACGCTGGGTCCCTCTTCCTGTCACACAGACACGCTGTGTTCCTCCTCCTGTCACACAGACACGCTGGGTTCCTCCTCCTGTTACACAGACACGCTGGGTCCCTCCTCCTGTCACAGACACGCTGGGTGCCTCCTCCTGTCAGAGACACGCTGGGTCCCTCCTCCTGTCACACAGACACGCTGGGTTCCTCCTCCTGTCACAGACACGCTGGGTCCCTCCTCCTGTCACAGACACGCTGGGTCCCTCCTCCTGTCACACAGACACGCTGGGTTCCTCCTCCTGTCACAGACACGCTGGGTTCCTCCTTCTGTCACACAGACACGCTGGGTCCCTCCTCCTGTCACATGGACACGCTGGGTTCCTCCTCCTGTCACACAGACACGCTGGGTTCCTCCTCCTGTCACACAGACACGCTGGGTCCCTCCTCCTGTCACAGACACGCTGGGTCCCTCCTCCTGTCACACAGACACGCTGGGTTCCTCCTCCTGTCACACAGACACGCTGGGTTCCTCTTCCTGTCACACAGACACGCTGGGTCCCTCCTCCTGTCACCTACACGCCGGGTCCCTCCTCCTGTCACACAGACACGCTGGGTTCCTCCTCCTGTCACACAGACACGCTGGGTCCCTCCTCCTGTCACAGACACGCTGGGTCCCTCCTCCTGTCACACAGACACGCTGGGTTCCTCCTCCTGTCACAGACACGGTGGGTTCCTCCTCCTGTCACACAGACACGCTGGGTTCCTCCTCCTGTCACACAGACACGCTGGGTTCCTCCTCCCGTCACACAGATACGCTGGGTCCCTCCTCCTGTCACAGACACGCTGGGTCCCTCCTCCTGTCACACAGACACGCTGGGTTCCTCCTCCTGTCACACAGACACGCTGGGTCCCTCCTCCTATCACAGAAAAGCTGGGTCCCTCCTCCTGTCACAGACACGCTGGGTCCCTCCTCCTGTCACAGACACGCTGGGTTCCTCCTCCCGTCACACAGACACGCTGGGTCCTCATCCTGTCACAGACACGCTGGGTCCCTCTTCCTGTCACACAGACACGCTGGGTTCCTCCTCCTGTCACACAGACACGCTGGGTTCCTCCTCCTGTTACACAGACACGCTGGGTCCCTCCTCCTGTCACCTACACGCAGGGTCCCTCCTCCTGTCACACAGACACGCTGGGTTCCTCCTCCTGTCACACAGACACGCTGGGTCCCTCCTCCTGTCACAGACACGCTGGGTTCCTCCGCCCGTCACACAGACACGCTGGGTCCCTCATCCTGTCACACAGACACGCTGGGTCCCTCCTACTGTCACAGACACGCTGGGTCCCTCCTCCTGTCACAGACACGCTGGGTTCCTCCTCCTGTCACACAGACACCCTGGGTTCCTTCTCCTGTCACAGACATGCTGGGTTCCTCCTCCTGTCACACAGACACGCTGGGTTCCTCCTCCTGTCACAGACACGCTGGGTGCCTCCTCCTGTCACAGACACGCTGGGTCCCTCCTCCTGTCACACAGACTCGCTCGGTCCCTCCTCCTGTCACAGACACGCTGGGTTCCTCCTCCTGTCACACAGACACGCTGGGTTCCTCCTCCTCTCACACAGACACGCTGGGTACCTCCTCCTGTCACAGACACGCTGGGTCCCTCCTCCTGTCACAGACACGCTGGGTCCCTCCTCCTGTCACACAGACTCGCTGGGTCCCTCCTCCTGTCACACACACGCTGGGTTCCTCCTCCTGTCACACAGACACGCTGGGTCCCTCCTCCTGTCACACAGACACGCTGGGTTCCTCCTCCTGTCACAGACACACTGGGTCCCTCCACCTGTCACACAGACACGCTGGGTTCCTCCTCCTGTCACAGACACGCTGGGTTCCTCCTCCTGTCACACAGACACGCTGGGTTCCTCCTCCTGTCACAGACACTCTGGGTTCCTCCTCCTGTCACACAGACACGCTGGGTCCCTCCTCTTGTCACACAGACACGCTGGGTCCCTCCTCCTCTCACAGACACGCTGGGTCCCTCCTCCTGTCACAGACACGCTGGGTCCCCCCTCCTGTCACACAAACACGCTGGGTCCCTCCTCCTGTCACAGACACGCTGGGTTCCTCCTCCTGTCACACAGACACGCTCGGTTCCTCCTCCTGTCACACAGACACCCTGGGTCCCTCCTCCTGTCACACAGACACGCTGGGTTCCTCCTCCTCTCACACAGACACGCTGGGTCACTCCTCCTGTCACAGACACGCTGGGTCCCTCCTCCTGTCACACAGACACGCTGGGTTCCTCCTCCTCTCACACAGACACGCTGGGTACCTCCTCCTGTCACAGACACGCTGGGTCCCTCCTCCTGTCACAGACACGCTCGGTCCCTGCTCCTGTCACACAGACTCGCTGGGTCCCTCCTCCTGTCACAGACACGCTGGGTTCCTCCTCCTGTCACACAGACACGCTGGGTCCCTCCTCCTGTCACACAGACACGCTGGGTTCCTCCTCCTGTCACAGACACGCTGGGTCCCTCCACCTGTCACACAGACACGCTGGGTCCCTCCTCCTGTCACACAGACACGCTGGGTCCCTCCTCCTGTCACAGACACGCTGGGTCCCTCCTCCTGTCACAGACACGCTGTGTCCCTCCTCCTGTCACACAGACTCGCTGGGTCCCTCCTCCTGTCACAGACACGCTGGGTTCCTCCTCCTGTCACACAGACACGCTGGGTCCCTCCTCCTGTCACACAGACACGCTGGGTCCCTCCTCCTGTCACACAGACACGCTGGGTACCTCCTCCTGTCACACAGACACGCTGGGTCCCTCCTCCTGTCACCTATACGCTGGGTCCCTCCTCCTGTCACACAGACACGCTCGGTTCCTCCTCCTGTCACACAGACACGCTGGGTTCCTCCTCCTGTCACACAGACACGCCGGGTCCCTCCTCCTGTCACAGACACGCTGGGTCCCTCTTCCTGTCACACAGACACGCTGGGTTCCTCCTCCTGTCACACAGACACGCTGGGTTCCTCCTCCTGTCACACAGACACGCTCGGTTCCTTCTCCTGTCACACAGACACGCTCGGTTCCTTCTCCTGTCACACAGACACGCTCGGTTCCTTCTCCTGTCACACAGACACGCTGGGTCCCTCCTCCTGTCACACAGACACGCTGGGTTCCTCCTCCTGTCACAGACACGCTGGGTTCCTCCTCCTGTCACACAGACACGCTGGGTCCCTCCTCCTGACACACAGACACGCTGGGTTCCTCCTCCTGTCACACAGACACCCTGTGTTCCTTCTCCTGTCACAGACACACTGGGTTCCTCCTCCTGTCAGAGACACGCTGGGTTCCTCCTCCTGTCACACAGACACGCTGGGTCCCTCCTCCTGTCACACAGACACGCTGGGTTCCTCCTCCTGTCACACAGACACCCTCGGTTCCTTCTCCTGTCACAGACATGCTGGGTTCCTCCTCCTGTCACACAGACACGCTCGGTTCCTTCTCCTGTCACACAGACACGCTGGGTCCCACCTCCTGTCACAGACACGCTGGGTCCCTCCTCCTGTCACACAGACACGCTGGGTCCCTCCTCCTGTCACAGACACGGTGGGTTCCTCCTCCTGTCACACAGACACGCTGGGTTCCTCCTCCTGTCACACAGACACGCTGGGTCCCTCCTCCTGTCACAGACACGGTGGGTTCCTCCTCCTGTCACACAGACACGCTGGGTTCCTCCTCCTGTCACACAGACACGCTGGGTTCCTCCTCCTGTCACAAAGACACGCTGGGTCCCTCCTCCTGTCACAGACACGCTGGGTCCCTCCTCCTGTCACACAGACACGCTGGGTTCCTCCTCCTGTCACACAGACACGCTGGGTCCCTCCTCCTATCACAGACACGCTGGGTCCCTCCTCCTGTCACAGACACGCTGGGTCCCTCCTCCTGTCACAGACACGCTGGGTTCCTCCTCCCGTCACACAGACACGCTGGGTCCCTCATCCTGTCACAGACACGCTGGGTCCCTCTTCCTGTCACACAGACACGCTGGGTTCCTCCTCCTGTCACACAGACACGCTGGGTTCCTCCTCCTGTTACACAGACACGCTGGGTCCCTCCTCCTGTCACCTACACGCAGGGTCCCTCCTCCTGTCACACAGACACGCTGGGTTCCTCCTCCTGTCACACAGACACGCTGGGTCCCTCCTCCTGTCACAGACACTCTGGGTTCCTCCTCCTGTCACACAGACACGCTGGGTCCCTCCTCCTGTCACACAGACACGCTGGGTCCCTCCTCCTGTCACAGACACGCTGGGTCCCTCCTCCTGTCACAGACACGCTGGGTCCCCCCTCCTGTCACACAGACACGCTGGGTCCCTCCTCCTGTCACACAGACTCGCTGGGTCCCTCCTCCTGTCACAGACACGCTGGGTTCCTCCTCCTGTCACACAGACACGCTGGGTCCCTCCTCCTGTCACACAGACACGCTGGGTTCCTCCTCCTGTCACACAGACACGCTGGGTCCCTCCTCCTGTCACACAGACTCGCTGGGTCCCTCCTCCTGTCACAGACACGCTGGGTTCCTCCTCCTGTCACACAGACACGCTCGGTTCCTCCTCCTGTCACACAGACACGCTGGGTCCCTCCTCCTGTCACACAGACACGCTGGGTCCCTCCTCCTGTCACACAGACACGCTGGGTCCCTCCTCCTGTCACACAGACACGCTGGGTTCCTCCTCCTGTCACACAGACACGCTGGGTTCCTCCTCCTGTCACACAGACACGCTGGGTCCCTCCTCCTGTCACCTACACGCTGGGTCCCTCCTCCTGTCACACAGACACGCTGGGTCCCTCCTCCTGTCACACAGACACGCTGGGTCCCTCCTCCTGTCACACAGACACGCTGGGTTCCTCCTCCTGTCACACAGACACGCTGGGTACCTCCTCCTGTCACAGACACGCTGGGTCCCTCCTCCTGTCACCTACACGCTGGGTCCCTCCTCCTGTCACACAGACACGCTCGGTTCCTCCTCCTGTCACACAGACACGCTGGGTTCCTCCTCCTGTCACACAGACACGCTGGGTCCCTCCTCCTGTCACAGACACGCTGGGTCCTTCTTCCTGTCACACAGACACGCTGGGTTCCTCCTCCTGTCACACAGACACGCTGGGTTCCTCCTCCTGTCACACAGACACGCTGGGTCCCTCCTCCTGTCACCTACACGCTGGGTCCCTCCTCCTGTCACACAGACACGCTGGGTCCCTCCTCCTGTCACACAGACACGCTGGGTCCCTCCTCCTGTCACACAGACACGCTGGGTTCCTCCTCCTGTCACACAGACACGCTGGGTCCCTCCGCCTGTCACCTACACGCTGGGTCCCTCCTCCTGTCACACAGACACGCTCGGTTCCTCCTCCTGTCACACAGACACGCTGGGTTCCTCCTCCTGTCACACAGACACGCTGGGTCCCTCCTCCTGTCACAGACACGCTGGGTCCCTCTTCCTGTGACACAGACACGCTGTGTTCCTCCTCCTGTCACACAGACACGCTGGGTTCCTCCTCCTGTTACACAGACACGCTGGGTCCCTCCTCCTGTCACGTACACGCTGGGTCCCTCCTCCTGTCACACAGACACGCTGGGTTCCTCCTCCTGTCACACAGACACGCTGGGTCCCTCCTCCTGTCACAGACACTCTGGGTTCCTCCTCCTGTCACACAGACACGCTGGGTCCCTCCTCCTGTCACACAGACACGCTGGGTCCCTCCTCCTGTCACAGACACGCTGGGTCCCTCCTCCTGTCACAGACACGCTGGGTCCCCCCTCCTGTCACACAGACACGCTGGGTCCCTCCTCCTGTCACACAGACACGCTGGGTCCCTCCTCCTTTCACAGACACGCTGGGTTCCTCCTCCTGTCACACAGACATGCTGGGTCCCTCCTCCTGTCACACAGACACGCTGGGTCCCTCCTCCTGTCACAGACACGCTGGGTTCCTCCTCCTGTCACACAGACACGGTGGGTTCCTCCTCCTGTCACAGACATGCTCGGTTCCTCCTCCTGTCACAGACACGCTGGGTCCCTCTTCCTGTCACAGACATGCTGGGTTCCTCCTCCTGTCACACAGACACGCTGGGTTCCTCCTCCTGTCACAGACACGCTGGGTGCCTCCTCCTGTCACAGACACGCTGGGTCCCTCCTCATGTCACACAGACCCGCTGGGTTCCTCCTCCTGTCACAGACACGCTGGGTCCCTCCTCCTGTCACAGACACGCTGGGTCCCTCCTCCTGTCACACAGACACGCTGGGTTCCTCCTCCTGTCACAGACACGCTGGGTTCCTCCTCCTGTCACACAGACACGCTGGGTCCCTCCTCCTGTCACACAGACACGCTGGGTTCCTCCTCCTGTCACACAGACACGCTGGGTTCCTCCTCCTGTCACACAGACACGCTGGGTCCCTCCTCCTGTCACAGACACGCTGGGTCCCTCCTCCTGTCACACAGACACGCTGGGTTCCTCCTCCTGTCACACAGACACGCTGGGTTCCTCCTCCTGTCACACAGACACGCTGGGTCCCTCCTCCTGTCACCTACACGCCGGGTCCCTCCTCCTGTCACACAGACAAGCTGGGTTCCTCCTCTTATCACACAGACACGCTGGGTCCCTCCTCCTGTCACAGACACGCTGGGTCCCTCCTCCTGTCACACAGACACGCTGGGTTCCTCCTCCTGTCACAGACACGGTGGGTTCCTCCTCCTGTCACACAGACACGCTGGGTTCCTCCTCCTGTCACACAGACACGCTGGGTTCCTCCTCCCGTCACACAGATACGGTGGGTCCCTCCTCCTGTCACAGACACGCTGGGTCCCTCCTCCTGTCACACAGACACGCTGGGTTCCTCCTCCTGTCACACAGACACGCTGGGTCCCTCCTCCTGTCACACAGACACGCTGGGTTCCTCCTCCTGTCACACAGACACGCTGGGTTCCTCCTCCTGTCACACAGACACGCTGGGTCCCTCCTCCTGTCACCTATACGCTGGGTCCCTCCTCCTGTCACACAGACACGCTCGGTTCCTCCTCCTGTCACACAGACACGCTGGGTTCCTCCTCCTGTCACACAGACACGCCGGGTCCCTCCTCCTGTCACAGACACGCTGGGTCCCTCTTCCTGTCACACAGACACGCTGGGTTCCTCCTCCTGTCACACAGACACGCTGGGTTCCTCCTCCTGTCACACAGACACGCTCGGTTCCTTCTCCTGTCACACAGACACGCTCGGTTCCTTCTCCTGTCACACAGACACGCTCGGTTCCTTCTCCTGTCACACAGACACGCTGGGTCCCTCCTCCTGTCACACAGACACGCTGGGTTCCTCCTCCTGTCACAGACACGCTGGGTTCCTCCTCCTGTCACACAGACACGCTGGGTCCCTCCTCCTGACACACAGACACGCTGGGTTCCTCCTCCTGTCACACAGACACCCTGGGTTCCTTCTCCTGTCACAGACACACTGGGTTCCTCCTCCTGTCAGAGACACGCTGGGTTCCTCCTCCTGTCACACAGACACGCTGGGTCCCTCCTCCTGTCACACAGACACGCTGGGTTCCTCCTCCTGTCACACAGACACCCTCGGTTCCTTCTCCTGTCACAGACATGCTGGGTTCCTCCTCCTGTCACACAGACACGCTCGGTTCCTTCTCCTGTCACACAGACACGCTGGGTCCCACCTCCTGTCACAGACACGCTGGGTCCCTCCTCCTGTCACACAGACACGCTGGGTCCCTCCTCCTGTCACAGACACGGTGGGTTCCTCCTCCTGTCACACAGACACGCTGGGTTCCTCCTCCTGTCACACAGACACGCTGGGTCCCTCCTCCTGTCACAGACACGGTGGGTTCCTCCTCCTGTCACACAGACACGCTGGGTTCCTCCTCCTGTCACACAGACACGCTGGGTTCCTCCTCCTGTCACAAAGACACGCTGGGTCCCTCCTCCTGTCACAGACACGCTGGGTCCCTCCTCCTGTCACACAGACACGCTGGGTTCCTCCTCCTGTCACACAGACACGCTGGGTCCCTCCTCCTATCACAGACACGCTGGGTCCCTCCTCCTGTCACAGACACGCTGGGTCCCTCCTCCTGTCACAGACACGCTGGGTTCCTCCTCCCGTCACACAGACACGCTGGGTCCCTCATCCTGTCACAGACACGCTGGGTCCCTCTTCCTGTCACACAGACACGCTGGGTTCCTCCTCCTGTCACACAGACACGCTGGGTTCCTCCTCCTGTTACACAGACACGCTGGGTCCCTCCTCCTGTCACCTACACGCAGGGTCCCTCCTCCTGTCACACAGACACGCTGGGTTCCTCCTCCTGTCACACAGACACGCTGGGTCCCTCCTCCTGTCACAGACACTCTGGGTTCCTCCTCCTGTCACACAGACACGCTGGGTCCCTCCTCCTGTCACACAGACACGCTGGGTCCCTCCTCCTGTCACAGACACGCTGGGTCCCTCCTCCTGTCACAGACACGCTGGGTCCCCCCTCCTGTCACACAGACACGCTGGGTCCCTCCTCCTGTCACACAGACTCGCTGGGTCCCTCCTCCTGTCACAGACACGCTGGGTTCCTCCTCCTGTCACACAGACACGCTGGGTCCCTCCTCCTGTCACACAGACACGCTGGGTTCCTCCTCCTGTCACACAGACACGCTGGGTCCCTCCTCCTGTCACACAGACTCGCTGGGTCCCTCCTCCTGTCACAGACACGCTGGGTTCCTCCTCCTGTCACACAGACACGCTCGGTTCCTCCTCCTGTCACACAGACACGCTGGGTCCCTCCTCCTGTCACACAGACACGCTGGGTCCCTCCTCCTGTCACACAGACACGCTGGGTCCCTCCTCCTGTCACACACACACGCTGGGTTCCTCCTCCTGTCACACAGACACGCTGGGTTCCTCCTCCTGTCACACAGACACGCTGGGTCCCTCCTCCTGTCACCTACACGCTGGGTCCCTCCTCCTGTCACACAGACACGCTGGGTCCCTCCTCCTGTCACACAGACACGCTGGGTCCCTCCTCCTGTCACACAGACACGCTGGGTTCCTCCTCCTGTCACACAGACACGCTGGGTACCTCCTCCTGTCACAGACACGCTGGGTCCCTCCTCCTGTCACCTACACGCTGGGTCCCTCCTCCTGTCACACAGACACGCTCGGTTCCTCCTCCTGTCACACAGACACGCTGGGTTCCTCCTCCTGTCACACAGACACGCTGGGTCCCTCCTCCTGTCACAGACACGCTGGGTCCTTCTTCCTGTCACACAGACACGCTGGGTTCCTCCTCCTGTCACACAGACACGCTGGGTTCCTCCTCCTGTCACACAGACACGCTGGGTCCCTCCTCCTGTCACCTACACGCTGGGTCCCTCCTCCTGTCACACAGACACGCTGGGTCCCTCCTCCTGTCACACAGACACGCTGGGTCCCTCCTCCTGTCACACAGACACGCTGGGTTCCTCCTCCTGTCACACAGACACGCTGGGTTCCTCCTCCTGTCACACAGACACGCTGGGTCCCTCCTCCTGTCACCTACACGCTGGGTCCCTCCTCCTGTCACACAGACACGCTCGGTTCCTCCTCCTGTCACACAGACACGCTGGGTTCCTCCTCCTGTCACACAGACACGCTGGGTCCCTCCTCCTGTCACAGACACGCTGGGTCCCTCTTCCTGTGACACAGACACGCTGTGTTCCTCCTCCTGTCACACAGACACGCTGGGTTCCTCCTCCTGTTACACAGACACGCTGGGTCCCTCCTCCTGTCACGTACACGCTGGGTCCCTCCTCCTGTCACACAGACACGCTGGGTTCCTCCTCCTGTCACACAGACACGCTGGGTCCCTCCTCCTGTCACAGACACTCTGGGTTCCTCCTCCTGTCACACAGACACGCTGGGTCCCTCCTCCTGTCACACAGACACGCTGGGTCCCTCCTCCTGTCACAGACACGCTGGGTCCCTCCTCCTGTCACAGACACGCTGGGTCCCCCCTCCTGTCACACAGACACGCTGGGTCCCTCCTCCTGTCACACAGACACGCTGGGTCCCTCCTCCTTTCACAGACACGCTGGGTTCCTCCTCCTGTCACACAGACATGCTGGGTCCCTCCTCCTGTCACACAGACACGCTGGGTCCCTCCTCCTGTCACAGACACGCTGGGTTCCTCCTCCTGTCACACAGACACGGTGGGTTCCTCCTCCTGTCACAGACATGCTCGGTTCCTCCTCCTGTCACAGACACGCTGGGTCCCTCTTCCTGTCACAGACATGCTGGGTTCCTCCTCCTGTCACACAGACACGCTGGGTTCCTCCTCCTGTCACAGACACGCTGGGTGCCTCCTCCTGTCACAGACACGCTGGGTCCCTCCTCATGTCACACAGACCCGCTGGGTTCCTCCTCCTGTCACAGACACGCTGGGTCCCTCCTCCTGTCACAGACACGCTGGGTCCCTCCTCCTGTCACACAGACACGCTGGGTTCCTCCTCCTGTCACAGACACGCTGGGTTCCTCCTCCTGTCACACAGACACGCTGGGTCCCTCCTCCTGTCACACAGACACGCTGGGTTCCTCCTCCTGTCACACAGACACGCTGGGTTCCTCCTCCTGTCACACAGACACGCTGGGTCCCTCCTCCTGTCACAGACACGCTGGGTCCCTCCTCCTGTCACACAGACACGCTGGGTTCCTCCTCCTGTCACACAGACACGCTGGGTTCCTCCTCCTGTCACACAGACACGCTGGGTCCCTCCTCCTGTCACCTACACGCCGGGTCCCTCCTCCTGTCACACAGACAAGCTGGGTTCCTCCTCTTATCACACAGACACGCTGGGTCCCTCCTCCTGTCACAGACACGCTGGGTCCCTCCTCCTGTCACACAGACACGCTGGGTTCCTCCTCCTGTCACAGACACGGTGGGTTCCTCCTCCTGTCACACAGACACGCTGGGTTCCTCCTCCTGTCACACAGACACGCTGGGTTCCTCCTCCCGTCACACAGATACGCTGGGTCCCTCCTCCTGTCACAGACACGCTGGGTCCCTCCTCCTGTCACACAGACACGCTGGGTTCCTCCTCCTGTCACACAGACACGCTGGGTCCCTCCTCCTATCACAGACACGCTGGGTCCCTCCTCCTGTCACAGACACGCTGGGTCCCTCCTCCTGTCACAGACACGCTGGGTTCCTCCTCCCGTCACACAGACACGCTGGGTCCCTCCTCCTGTCACCTACACGCAGGGTCCCTCCTCCTGTCACACAGACACGCTGGGTTCCTCCTCCTGTCACACAGACACGCTGGGTCCCTCCTCCTATCACAGACACGCTGGGTCCCTCCTCCTGTCACAGACACGCTGGGTCCCTCCTCCTGTCACAGACACGCTGGGTTCCTCCTCCCGTCACACAGACACGCTGGGTCCCTCATCCTGTCACACAGACACGCTGGGTCCCTCCTCCTGTCACAGACACGCTGGGTCCCTCCTCCTGTCACAGACACGCTGGGTTCCTCCTCCTGTCACACAGACACCCTGGGTTCCTTCTCCTGTCACAGACATGCTGGGTTCCTCCTCCTGTCACACAGACACGCTGGGTTCCTCCTCCTGTCACAGACACGCTGGGTGCCTCCTCCTGTCACAGACACGCTGGGTCCCTCCTCCTGTCACACAGACTCGCTCGGTCCCTCCTCCTGTCACAGACACGCTGGGTTCCTCCTCCTGTCACACAGACACGCTGGGTTCCTCCTCCTCTCACACAGACACGCTGGGTACCTCCTCCTGTCACAGACACGCTGGGTCCCTCCTCCTGTCACAGACACGCTGGGTCCCTCCTCCTGTCACACAGACTCGCTGGGTCCCTCCTCCTGTCACAGACACGCTGGGTTCCTCCTCCTGTCACACAGACACGCTGGGTCCCTCCTCCTGTCACACAGACACGCTGGGTTCCTCCTCCTGTCACACAGACACGCTGGGTTCCTCCTCCTGTCACACAGACACGCTGGGTCCCTCCTCCTGTCACCTACACGCTGGGTCCCTCCTCCTGTCACACAGACACGCTGGGTCCCTCCTCCTGTCACACAGACACGCTGGGTCCCTCCTCCTGTCACACAGACACGCTGGGTTCCTCCTCCTGTCACACAGACACGCTGGGTTCCTCCTCCTGTCACACAGACACGCTGGGTCCCTCCTCCTGTCACCTATACGCTGGGTCCCTCCTCCTGTCACACAGACACGCTCGGTTCCTCCTCCTGTCACACAGACACGCTGGGTTCCTCCTCCTGTCACACAGACACGCCGGGTCCCTCCTCCTGTCACAGACACGCTGGGTCCCTCTTCCTGTCACACAGACACGCTGGGTTCCTCCTCCTGTCACACAGACACGCTGGGTTCCTCCTCCTGTCACACAGACACGCTCGGTTCCTTCTCCTGTCACACAGACACGCTCGGTTCCTTCTCCTGTCACACAGACACGCTCGGTTCCTTCTCCTGTCACACAGACACGCTGGGTCCCTCCTCCTGTCACACAGACACGCTGGGTTCCTCCTCCTGTCACAGACACGCTGGGTTCCTCCTCCTGTCACACAGACACGCTGGGTCCCTCCTCCTGACACACAGACACGCTGGGTTCCTCCTCCTGTCACACAGACACCCTGGGTTCCTTCTCCTGTCACAGACACACTGGGTTCCTCCTCCTGTCAGAGACACGCTGGGTTCCTCCTCCTGTCACACAGACACGCTGGGTCCCTCCTCCTGTCACACAGACACGCTGGGTTCCTCCTCCTGTCACACAGACACCCTCGGTTCCTTCTCCTGTCACAGACATGCTGGGTTCCTCCTCCTGTCACACAGACACGCTCGGTTCCTTCTCCTGTCACACAGACACGCTGGGTCCCACCTCCTGTCACAGACACGCTGGGTCCCTCCTCCTGTCACACAGACACGCTGGGTCCCTCCTCCTGTCACAGACACGCTGGGTCCCTCCTCCTGTCACACAGACACGCTGGGTTCCTCCTCCTGTCACACAGACACACTGGGTCCCTCCTCCTGTCACACAGACACGCTGGGTTCCTCTTCCTGTCACAGAGACACGCTGGGTTCCTCCTCCTGTCACACAGACACGCTGGGTTCCTCCTCCTGTCACAGACACGCTGGGTCCCCCTGTCACACAGACACGCTGGGTCCCTCCTCCTGTAAAAGAAACACTGGGTTCCTCCTCCTGTCACAGACACGCTGGGTTCCTCCTCCTGTCACACAGACACGCTGGGTCCCTCCTCCTGTCACAGACACGCTGGGTCCCTCCTCCTGTCACACAGACACGCTGGGTTCCTCCTCCTGTCACACAGACACGCTGGGTTCCTCCTCCTGTCACACAGACACGCTGGGTCCCTCCTCCTGTCACCTACACGCCGGGTCCCTCCTCCTGTCACACAGACACGCTGGGTTCCTCCTCCTGTCACACAGACACGCTGGGTCCCTCCTCCTGTCACAGACACGGTGGGTTCCTCCTCCTGTCACACAGACACGCTGGGTTCCTCCTCCTGTCACACAGACACGCTGGGTTCCTCCTCCTGTCACAAAGACACGCTGGGTCCCTCCTCCTGTCACAGACACGCTGGGTCCCTCCTCCTGTCACACAGACACGCTGGGTTCCTCCTCCTGTCACACAGACACGCTGGGTCCCTCCTCCTATCACAGACACGCTGGGTCCCTCCTCCTGTTACAGACACGCTGGGTCCCTCCTCCTGTCACAGACACGCTGGGTTCCTCCTCCCGTCACACAGACACGCTGGGTCCCTCATCCTGTCACAGACACGCTGGGTCCCTCTTCCTGTCACACAGACACGCTGGGTTCCTCCTCCTGTCACACAGACACGCTGGGTTCCTCCTCCTGTTACACAGACACGCTGGGTCCCTCCTCCTGTCACCTACACGCAGGGTCCCTCCTCCTGTCACACAGACACGCTGGGTTCCTCCTCCTGTCACACAGACACGCTGGGTCCCTCCTCCTGTCACAGACACGCTGGGTCCCTCCTCCTGTCACAGACACGCTGGGTCCCCCCTCCTGTCACACAGACACGCTGGGTCCCTCCTCCTGTCACACAGACTCGCTGGGTCCCTCCTCCTGTCACAGACACGCTGGGTTCCTCCTCCTGTCACACAGACACGCTGGGTCCCTCCTCCTGTCACACAGACACGCTGGGTTCCTCCTCCTGTCACACAGACACGCTGGGTCCCTCCTCCTGTCACACAGACTCGCTGGGTCCCTCCTCCTGTCACAGACACGCTGGGTTCCTCCTCCTGTCACACAGACACGCTCGGTTCCTCCTCCTGTCACACAGACACGCTGGGTCCCTCCTCCTGTCACACAGACACGCTGGGTCCCTCCTCCTGTCACACAGACACGCTGGGTCCCTCCTCCTGTCACACAGACACGCTGGGTTCCTCCTCCTGTCACACAGACACGCTGGGTTCCTCCTCCTGTCACACAGACACGCTGGGTCCCTCCTCCTGTCACCTACACGCTGGGTCCCTCCTCCTGTCACACAGACACGCTGGGTCCCTCCTCCTGTCACACAGACACGCTGGGTCCATCCTCCTGTCACACAGACACGCTGGGTTCCTCCTCCTGTCACACAGACACGCTAGGTACCTCCTCCTGTCACAGACACGCTGGGTCCCTCCTCCTGTCACCTACACGCTGGGTCCCTCCTCCTGTCACACAGACACGCTCGGTTCCTCCTCCTGTCACACAGACACGCTGGGTTCCTCCTCCTGTCACACAGACACGCTGGGTCCCTCCTCCTGTCACAGACACGCTGGGTCCTTCTTCCTGTCACACAGACACGCTGGGTTCCTCCTCCTGTCACACAGACACGCTGGGTTCCTCCTCCTGTCACACAGACACGCTGGGTCCCTCCTCCTGTCACCTACACGCTGGGTCCCTCCTCCTGTCACACAGACACGCTGGGTCCCTCCTCCTGTCACACAGACACGCTGGGTCCCTCCTCCTGTCACACAGACACGCTGGGTTCCTCCTCCTGTCACACAGACACGCTGGGTTCCTCCTCCTGTCACACAGACACGCTGGGTCCCTCCTCCTGTCACCTACACGCTGGGTCCCTCCTCCTGTCACACAGACACGCTCGGTTCCTCCTCCTGTCACACAGACACGCTGGGTTCCTCCTCCTGTCACACAGACACGCTGGGTCCCTCCTCCTGTCACAGACACGCTGGGTCCCTCTTCCTGTGACACAGACACGCTGTGTTCCTCCTCCTGTCACACAGACACGCTGGGTTCCTCCTCCTGTTACACAGACACGCTGGGTCCCTCCTCCTGTCACGTACACGCTGGGTCCCTCCTCCTGTCACACAGACACGCTGGGTTCCTCCTCCTGTCACACAGACACGCTGGGTCCCTCCTCCTGTCACAGACATGCTGGGTTCCTCCTCCTGTCACACAGACACGCTGGGTTCCTCCTCCTGTCACAGACACGCTGGGTGCCTCCTCCAGTCACAGACACGCTGGGTCCCTCCTCATGTCACACAGACACGCTGGGTTCCTCCTCCTGTCACAGACACGCTGGGTCCCTCCTCCTGTCACACAGACACGCTGGGTTCCTCCTCCTGTCACAGACACGCTGGGTTCCTCCTCCTGTCACACAGACACGCTGGGTCCCTCCTCCTGTCACACAGACACGCTGGGTTCCTCCTCCTGTCACACAGACACGCTGGGTTCCTCCTCCTGTCACACAGACACGCTGGGTCCCTCCTCCTGTCACAGACACGCTGGGTCCCTCCTCCTGTCACACAGACACGCTGGGTTCCTCCTCCTGTCACACAGACACGCTGTGTTCCTCCTCCTGTCACACAGACACGCTGGGTCCCTCCTCCTGTCACCTACACGCCGGGTCCCTCCTCCTGTCACACAGACACGCTGGGTTCCTCCTCTTATCACACAGACACGCTGGGTCCCTCCTCCTGTCACAGACACGCTGGGTCCCTCCTCCTGTCACACAGACACGCTGGGTTCCTCCTCCTGTCACAGACACGGTGGGTTCCTCCTCCTGTCACACAGACACGCTGGGTTCCTCCTCCTGTCACACAGACACGCTGGGTTCCTCCTCCCGTCACACAGATACGCTGGGTCCCTCCTCCTGTCACAGACACGCTGGGTCCCTCCTCCTGTCACACAGACACGCTGGGTTCCTCCTCCTGTCACACAGACACGCTGGGTCCCTCCTCCTATCACAGACACGCTGGGTCCCTCCTCCTGTCACAGACACGCTGGGTCCCTCCTCCTGTCACAGACACGCTGGGTTCCTCCTCCCGTCACACAGACACGCTGGGTCCCTCATCCTGTCACAGACACGCTGGGTCCCTCTTCCTGTCACACAGACACGCTGGGTTCCTCCTCCTGTCACACAGACACGCTGGGTTCCTCCTCCTGTTACACAGACATGCTGGGTCCCTCCTCCTGTCACCTACACGCAGGGTCCCTCCTCCTGTCACACAGACACGCTGGGTTCCTCCTCCTGTCACACAGACACGCTGGGTCCCTCCTCCTATCACAGACACGCTGGGTCCCTCCTCCTGTCACAGACACGCTGGGTCCCTCCTCCTGTCACAGACACGCTGGGTTCCTCCTCCCGTCACACAGACACGCTGGGTCCCTCATCCTGTCACACAGACACGCTGGGTCCCTCCTCCTGTCACAGACACGCTGGGTCCCTCCTCCTGTCACAGACACGCTGGGTTCCTCCTCCTGTCACACAGACACCCTGGGTTCCTTCTCCTGTCACAGACATGCTGGGTTCCTCCTCCTGTCACACAGACACGCTGGGTTCCTCCTCCTGTCACAGACACGCTGGGTGCCTCCTCCTGTCACAGACACGCTGGGTCCCTCCTCCTGTCACACAGACTCGCTCGGTCCCTCCTCCTGTCACAGACACGCTGGGTTCCTCCTCCTGTCACACAGACACGCTGGGTTCCTCCTCCTCTCACACAGACACGCTGGGTACCTCCTCCTGTCACAGACACGCTGGGTCCCTCCTCCTGTCACAGACACGCTGGGTCCCTCCTCCTGTCACACAGACTCGCTGGGTCCCTCCTCCTGTCACAGATACGCTGGGTTCCTCCTCCTGTCACACAGACACGCTGGGTCCCTCCTCCTGTCACACAGACACGCTGGGTTCCTCCTCCTGTCACACAGACACGCTGGGTTCCTCCTCCTGTCACACAGACACGCTGGGTCCCTCCTCCTGTCACCTACACGCTGGGTCCCTCCTCCTGTCACACAGACACGCTGGGTCCCTCCTCCTGTCACACAGACACGCTGGGTCCCTCCTCCTGTCACACAGACACGCTGGGTTCCTCCTCCTGTCACACAGACACGCTGGGTTCCTCCTCCTGTCACACAGACACGCTGGGTCCCTCCTCCTGTCACCTATACGCTGGGTCCCTCCTCCTGTCACACAGACACGCTCGGTTCCTCCTCCTGTCACACAGACACGCTGGGTTCCTCCTCCTGTCACACAGACACGCCGGGTCCCTCCTCCTGTCACAGACACGCTGGGTCCCTCTTCCTGTCACACAGACACGCTGGGTTCCTCCTCCTGTCACACAGACACGCTGGGTTCCTCCTCCTGTCACACAGACACGCTCGGTTCCTTCTCCTGTCACACAGACACGCTCGGTTCCTTCTCCTGTCACACAGACACGCTCGGTTCCTTCTCCTGTCACACAGACACGCTGGGTCCCTCCTCCTGTCACACAGACACGCTGGGTTCCTCCTCCTGTCACAGACACGCTGGGTTCCTCCTCCTGTCACACAGACACGCTGGGTCCCTCCTCCTGACACACAGACACGCTGGGTTCCTCCTCCTGTCACACAGACACCCTGGGTTCCTTCTCCTGTCACAGACACACTGGGTTCCTCCTCCTGTCAGAGACACGCTGGGTTCCTCCTCCTGTCACACAGACACGCTGGGTCCCTCCTCCTGTCACACAGACACGCTGGGTTCCTCCTCCTGTCACACAGACACCCTCGGTTCCTTCTCCTGTCACAGACATGCTGGGTTCCTCCTCCTGTCACACAGACACGCTCGGTTCCTTCTCCTGTCACACAGACACGCTGGGTCCCACCTCCTGTCACAGACACGCTGGGTCCCTCCTCCTGTCACACAGACACGCTGGGTCCCTCCTCCTGTCACAGACACGCTGGGTCCCTCCTCCTGTCACACAGACACGCTGGGTTCCTCCTCCTGTCACACAGACACACTGGGTCCCTCCTCCTGTCACACAGACACGCTGGGTTCCTCTTCCTGTCACAGACACGCTGGGTCCCCCTGTCACACAGACACGCTGGGTCCCTCCTCCTGTAAAAGAAACACTGGGTTCCTCCTCCTGTCACAGACACGCTGGGTTCCTCCTCCTGTCACACAGACACGCTGGGTCCCTCCTCCTGTCACAGACACGCTGGGTCCCTCCTCCTGTCACACAGACACGCTGGGTTCCTCCTCCTGTCACACAGACACGCTGGGTTCCTCCTCCTGTCACACAGACACGCTGGGTCCCTCCTCCTGTCACCTACACGCCGGGTCCCTCCTCCTGTCACACAGACACGCTGGGTTCCTCCTCCTGTCACACAGACACGCTGGGTCCCTCCTCCTGTCACAGACACGGTGGGTTCCTCCTCCTGTCACACAGACACGCTGGGTTCCTCCTCCTGTCACACAGACACGCTGGGTTCCTCCTCCTGTCACAAAGACACGCTGGGTCCCTCCTCCTGTCACAGACACGCTGGGTCCCTCCTCCTGTCACACAGACACGCTGGGTTCCTCCTCCTGTCACACAGACACGCTGGGTCCCTCCTCCTATCACAGACACGCTGGGTCCCTCCTCCTGTCACAGACACGCTGGGTCCCTCCTCCTGTCACAGACACGCTGGGTTCCTCCTCCCGTCACACAGACACGCTGGGTCCCTCATCCTGTCACAGACACGCTGGGTCCCTCTTCCTGTCACACAGACACGCTGGGTTCCTCCTCCTGTCACACAGACACGCTGGGTTCCTCCTCCTGTTACACAGACACGCTGGGTCCCTCCTCCTGTCACCTACACGCAGGGTCCCTCCTCCTGTCACACAGACACGCTGGGTTCCTCCTCCTGTCACACAGACACGCTGGGTCCCTCCTCCTGTCACAGACACTCTGGGTTCCTCCTCCTGTCACACAGACACGCTGGGTCCCTCCTCCTGTCACACAGACACGCTGGGTCCCTCCTCCTGTCACAGACACGCTGGGTCCCTCCTCCTGTCACAGACACGCTGGGTCCCCCCTCCTGTCACACAGACACGCTGGGTCCCTCCTCCTGTCACACAGACTCGCTGGGTCCCTCCTCCTGTCACAGACACGCTGGGTTCCTCCTCCTGTCACACAGACACGCTGGGTCCCTCCTCCTGTCACACAGACACGCTGGGTTCCTCCTCCTGTCACACAGACACGCTGGGTCCCTCCTCCTGTCACACAGACTCGCTGGGTCCCTCCTCCTGTCACAGACACGCTGGGTTCCTCCTCCTGTCACACAGACACGCTCGGTTCCTCCTCCTGTCACACAGACACGCTGGGTCCCTCCTCCTGTCACACAGACACGCTGGGTCCCTCCTCCTGTCACACAGACACGCTGGGTCCCTCCTCCTGTCACACAGACACGCTGGGTTCCTCCTCCTGTCACACAGACACGCTGGGTTCCTCCTCCTGTCACACAGACACGCTGGGTCCCTCCTCCTGTCACCTACACGCTGGGTCCCTCCTCCTGTCACACAGACACGCTGGGTCCCTCCTCCTGTCACACAGACACGCTGGGTCCCTCCTCCTGTCACACAGACACGCTGGGTTCCTCCTCCTGTCACACAGACACGCTAGGTACCTCCTCCTGTCACAGACACGCTGGGTCCCTCCTCCTGTCACCTACACGCTGGGTCCCTCCTCCTGTCACACAGACACGCTCGGTTCCTCCTCCTGTCACACAGACACGCTGGGTTCCTCCTCCTGTCACACAGACACGCTGGGTCCCTCCTCCTGTCACAGACACGCTGGGTCCTTCTTCCTGTCACACAGACACGCTGGGTTCCTCCTCCTGTCACACAGACACGCTGGGTTCCTCCTCCTGTCACACATACACGCTGGGTCCCTCCTCCTGTCACCTACACGCTGGGTCCCTCCTCCTGTCACACAGACACGCTGGGTCCCTCCTCCTGTCACACAGACACGCTGGGTCCCTCCTCCTGTCACACAGACACGCTGGGTTCCTCCTCCTGTCACACAGACACGCTGGGTTCCTCCTCCTGTCACACAGACACGCTGGGTCCCTCCTCCTGTCACCTACACGCTGGGTCCCTCCTCCTGTCACACAGACACGCTCGGTTCCTCCTCCTGTCACACAGACACGCTGGGTTCCTCCTCCTGTCACACAGACACGCTGGGTCCCTCCTCCTGTCACAGACACGCTGGGTCCCTCTTCCTGTGACACAGACACGCTGTGTTCCTCCTCCTGTCACACAGACACGCTGGGTTCCTCCTCCTGTTACACAGACACGCTGGGTCCCTCCTCCTGTCACGTACACGCTGGGTCCCTCCTCCTGTCACACAGACACGCTGGGTTCCTCCTCCTGTCACACAGACACGCTGGGTCCCTCCTCCTGTCACAGACACTCTGGGTTCCTCCTCCTGTCACACAGACACGCTGGGTCCCTCCTCCTGTCACACAGACACGCTGGGTCCCTCCTCCTGTCACAGACACGCTGGGTCCCTCCTCCTGTCACAGACACGCTGGGTCCCCCCTCCTGTCACACAGACACGCTGGGTCCCTCCTCCTGTCACACAGACACGCTGGGTCCCTCCTCCTTTCACAGACACGCTGGGTTCCTCCTCCTGTCACACAGACATGCTGGGTCCCTCCTCCTGTCACACAGACACGCTGGGTCCCTCCTCCTGTCACAGACACGCTGGGTTCCTCCTCCTGTCACACAGACACGGTGGGTTCCTCCTCCTGTCACAGACATGCTCGGTTCCTCCTCCTGTCACAGACACGCTGGGTCCCTCTTCCTGTCACAGACATGCTGGGTTCCTCCTCCTGTCACACAGACACGCTGGGTTCCTCCTCCTGTCACAGACACGCTGGGTGCCTCCTCCTGTCACAGACACGCTGGGTCCCTCCTCATGTCACACAGACACGCTGGGTTCCTCCTCCTGTCACAGACACGCTGGGTCCCTCCTCCTGTCACAGACACGCTGGGTCCCTCCTCCTGTCACACAGACACGCTGGGTTCCTCCTCCTGTCACAGACACGCTGGGTTCCTCCTCCTGTCACACAGACACGCTGGGTCCCTCCTCCTGTCACACAGACACGCTGGGTTCCTCCTCCTGTCACACAGACACGCTGGGTTCCTCCTCCTGTCACACAGACACGCTGGGTCCCAACTCCTGTCACAGACACGCTGGGTCCCTCCTCCTGTCACACAGACACGCTGGGTTCCTCCTCCTGTCACACAGACACGCTGTGTTCCTCCTCCTGTCACACAGACACGCTGGGTCCCTCCTCCTGTCACCTACACGCCGGGTCCCTCCTCCTGTCACACAGACACGCTGGGTTCCTCCTCTTATCACACAGACACGCTGGGTCCCTCCTCCTGTCACAGACACGCTGGGTCCCTCCTCCTGTCACACAGACACGCTGGGTTCCTCCTCCTGTCACAGACACGGTGGGTTCCTCCTCCTGTCACACAGACACGCTGGGTTCCTCCTCCTGTCACACAGACACGCTGGGTTCCTCCTCCCGTCACACAGATACGCTGGGTCCCTCCTCCTGTCACAGACACGCTGGGTCCCTCCTCCTGTCACACAGACACGCTGGGTTCCTCCTCCTGTCACACAGACACGCTGGGTCCCTCCTCCTATCACAGACACGCTGGGTCCCTCCTCCTGTCACAGACACGCTGGGTCCCTCCTCCTGTCACAGACACGCTGGGTTCCTCCTCCCGTCACACAGACACGCTGGGTCCCTCATCCTGTCACAGACACGCTGGGTCCCTCTTCCTGTCACACAGACACGCTGGGTTCCTCCTCCTGTCACACAGACACGCTGGGTTCCTCCTCCTGTTACACAGACACGCTGGGTCCCTCCTCCTGTCACCTACACGCAGGGTCCCTCCTCCTGTCAAACAGACACGCTGGGTTCCTCCTCCTGTCACACAGACACGCTGGGTCCCTCCTCCTATCACAGACACGCTGGGTCCCTCCTCCTGTCACAGACACGCTGGGTCCCTCCTCCTGTCACAGACACGCTGGGTTCCTCCTCCCGTCACACAGACACGCTGGGTCCCTCATCCTGTCACACAGACACGCTGGGTCCCTCCTCCTGTCACAGACACGCTGGGTCCCTCCTCCTGTCACAGACACGCTGGGTTCCTCCTCCTGTCACACAGACACCCTGGGTTCCTTCTCCTGTCACAGACATGCTGGGTTCCTCCTCCTGTCACACAGACACGCTGGGTTCCTCCTCCTGTCACAGACACGCTGGGTGCCTCCTCCTGTCACAGACACGCTGGGTCCCTCCTCCTGTCACACAGACTCGCTCGGTCCCTCCTCCTGTCACAGACACGCTGGGTTCCTCCTCCTGTCACACAGACACACTGGGTTCCTCCTCCTCTCACACAGACACGCTGTGTACCTCCTCCTGTCACAGACACGCTGGGTCCCTCCTCCTGTCACAGACACGCTGGGTCCCTCCTCCTGTCACACAGACTCGCTGGGTCCCTCCTCCTGTCACAGACACGCTGGGTTCCTCCTCCTGTCACACAGACACGCTGGGTCCCTCCTCCTGTCACACAGACACGCTGGGTTCCTCCTCCTGTCACAGACACGCTGGGTCCCTCCACCTGTCACACAGACACGCTAGGTTCCTCCTCCTGTCACAGACACGCTGGGTTCCTCCTCCTGTCACACAGACACGCTGGGTTCCTCCTCCTGTCACAGACACTCTGGGTTCCTCCTCCTGTCACACAGACACGCTGGGTCCCTCCTCTTGTCACACAGACACGCTGGGTCCCTCCTCCTCTCACAGACACGCTGGGTCCCTCCTCCTGTCACAGACACGCTGGGTCCCCCCTCCTGTCACACAGACACGCTGGGTCCCTCCTCCTGTCACAGACACGCTGGGTTCCTCCTCCTGTCACACAGACACGCTCGGTTCCTCCTCCTGTCACACAGACACCCTGGGTCCCTCCTCCTGTCACACAGACACGCTGGGTTCCTCCTCCTCTCACACAGACACGCTGGGTCACTCCTCCTGTCACAGACACGCTGGGTCCCTCCTCCTGTCACACAGACACGCTGGGTTCCTCCTCCTCTCACACAGACACGCTGGGTACCTCCTCCTGTCACAGACACGCTGGGTCCCTCCTCCTGTCACAGACACGCTCGGTCCCTGCTCCTGTCACACAGACTCGCTGGGTCCCTCCTCCTGTCACAGACACGCTGGGTTCCTCCTCCTGTCACACAGACACGCTGGGTCCCTCCTCCTGTCACACAGACACGCTGGGTCCCTCCTCCTGTCACAGACACGCTGGGTCCCTCCACCTGTCACACAGACTCGCTGGGTCCCTCCTCCTGTCACACAGACACGCTGGGTCCCTCCTCCTGTCACAGACACGCTGGGTCCCTCCTCCTGTCACAGACAAGCTGTGTCCCTCCTCCTGTCACACAGACTCGCTGGGTCCCTCCTCCTGTCACAGACACGCTGGGTCCCTCCTCCTGTCACACAGACACGCTGGGTACCTCCTCCTGTCACACAGACACGCTGGGTCCCTCCTCCTGTCACACAGACACGCTCGGTTCATCCTCCTGTCACACAGACACGCTGGGTCCCTCCTCCTGTCACACAGACACGCTGGGTCCCTCCTCCTGTCACACAGACACGCTGGGTCCCTCCTCCTGTCACACAGACACGCTGGGTTCCTCCTTCTGTCACACAGACACGCTGGGTTCCTCCTCCTGTCACACAGACACGCTGGGTCCCTCCTCCTGTCACCTACACGCTGGGTCCCTCCTCCTGTCACACAGACACGCTGGGTCCCTCCTCCTGTCACACAGACACGCTGGGTCCCTCCTCCTGTCACACAGACACGCTGGGTTCCTCCTCCTGTCACACAGACACGCTGGGTTCCTCCTCCTGTCACACAGACACGCTGGGTCCCTCCTCCTGTCACCTATACGCTGGGTCCCTCCTCCTGTCACACAGACACGCTCGGTTCCTCCTCCTGTCACACAGACACGCTGGGTTCCTCCTCCTGTCACACAGACACGCTGGGTCCCTCCTCCTGTCACAGACACGCTGGGTCCCTCTTCCTGTCACACAGACACGCTGGGTTCCTCCTCCTGTCACACAGACACGCTGGGTTCCTCCTCCTGTCACACAGACACGCTCGGTTCCTTCTCCTGTCACACAGACACGCTCGGTTCCTTCTCCTGTCACACAGACACGCTCGGTTCCTTCTCCTGTCACACAGACACGCTGGATCCCTCCTCCTGTCACACAGATGCGCTGGGTTCCTCCTCCTGTCACAGACACGCTGGGTTCCCCCTCCTGTCACAGACACGCTGGGTTCCTCCTCCTGTCACACAGACACGCTGGGTCCCTCCTCCTGACAACAGACACGCTGGGTTCCTCCTCCTGTCACACAGACACCCTGGGTTCCTTCTCCTGTCACAGACACACTGGGTTCCTCCTCCTGTCAGAGACACGCTGGGTTCCTCCTCCTGTCACACAGACACGCTGGGTCCCTCCTCCTGTCATACAGACACGCTGGGTTCCTCCTCCTGTCACACAGACACCCTCGGTTCCTTCTCCTGTCACAGACATGCTGGGTTCCTCCTCCTGTCACACAGACACGCTCGGTTCCTTCTCCTGTCACACAGACACGCTGGGTCCCTCCTCCTGTCACAGACATGCTGGGTCCCTCCTCCTGTCACACAGACACGCTGGGTCCCTCCTCCTGTCACAGACACGCTGGGTCCCTCCTACTGTCACAGACACGCTGGGTCCCTCCTCCTGTCACACAGACACGCTGGGTTCCTCCTCCTGTCACACAGACACACTGGGTCCCTCCTCCTGTCACACAGACACGCTGGGTTCCTCTTCCTGTCACAGAGACACGCTGGGTTCCTCCTCCTGTCACACAGACACGCTGGGTTCCTCCTCCTGTCACAGACACGCTGGGTCCCCCTGTCACACAGACACGCTGGGTCCCTCCTCCTGTCAAAGAAACACTGGGTTCCTCCTCCTGTCACAGACACGCTGGGTTCCTCCTCCTGTCACACAGACACGCTGGGTCCCTCCTCCTGTCACAGACACGCTGGGTCCCTCCTCCTGTCACACAGACACGCTGGGTTCCTCCTCCTGTCACACAGACACGCTGGGTCCCTCCTCCTGTCACCTACACGCCGGGTCCCTCCTCCTGTCACACAGACACGCTGGGTTCCTCCTCCTGTCACACAGACACGCTGGGTCCCTCCTCCTGTCACAGACACGGTGGGTTCCTCCTCCTGTCACACAGACACGCTGGGTTCCTCCTCCTGTCACACAGACACGCTGGGTTCCTCCTCCTGTCACAAAGACACGCTGGGTCCCTCCTCCTGTCACAGACACGCTGGGTCCCTCCTCCTGTCACACAGACACGCTGGGTTCCTCCTCCTGTCACACAGACACGCTGGGTCCCTCCTCCTATCACAGACACGCTGGGTCCCTCCTCCTGTCACAGACACGCTGGGTCCCTCCTCCTGTCACAGACACGCTGGGTTCCTCCTCCCGTCACACAGACACGCTGGGTCCCTCATCCTGTCACAGACACGCTGGGTCCCTCTTCCTGTCACACAGACACGCTGGGTTCCTCCTCCTGTCACACAGACACGCTGGGTTCCTCCTCCTGTTACACAGACACGCTGGGTCCCTCCTCCTGTCACCTACACGCAGGGTCCCTCCTCCTGTCACACAGACACGCTGGGTTCCTCCTCCTGTCACACAGACACGCTGGGTCCCTCCTCCTGTCACAGACACTCTGGGTTCCTCCTCCTGTCACACAGACACGCTGGGTCCCTCCTCCTGTCACACAGACACGCTGGGTCCCTCCTCCTGTCACAGACACGCTGGGTCCCTCCTCCTGTCACAGACACGCTGGGTCCCCCCTCCTGTCACACAGACACGCTGGGTCCCTCCTCCTGTCACACAGACTCGCTGGGTCCCTCCTCCTGTCACAGACACGCTGGGTTCCTCCTCCTGTCACACAGACACGCTGGGTCCCTCCTCCTGTCACACAGACACGCTGGGTTCCTCCTCCTGTCACACAGACACGCTGGGTCCCTCCTCCTGTCACACAGACTCACTGGGTCCCTCCTCCTGTCACAGACACGCTGGGTTCCTCCTCCTGTCACACAGACACGCTCGGTTCCTCCTCCTGTCACACAGACACGCTGGGTCCCTCCTCCTGTCACACAGACACGCTGGGTCCCTCCTCCTGTCACACAGACACGCTGGGTCCCTCCTCCTGTCACACAGACACGCTGGGTTCCTCCTCCTGTCACACAGACACGCTGGGTTCCTCCTCCTGTCACACAGACACGCTGGGTCCCTCCTCCTGTCACCTACACGCTGGGTCCCTCCTCCTGTCACACAGACACGCTGGGTCCCTCCTCCTGTCACACAGACACGCTGGGTCCCTCCTCCTGTCACACAGACACGCTGGGTTCCTCCTCCTGTCACACAGACACGCTGGGTTCCTCCTCCTGTCACACAGACACGCTGGGTCCCTCCTCCTGTCACCTACACGCTGGGTCCCTCCTCCTGTCACACAGACACGCTCGGTTCCTCCTCCTGTCACACAGACACGCTGGGTTCCTCCTCCTGTCACACAGACACGCTGGGTCCCTCCTCCTGTCACAGACACGCTGGGTCCTTCTTCCTGTCACACAGACACGCTGGGTTCCTCCTCCTGTCACACAGACACGCTGGGTTCCTCCTCCTGTTACACAGACACGCTGGGTCCCTCCTCCTGTCACCCACACGCTGGGTCCCTCCTCCTGTCACACAGACACGCTGGGTCCCTCCTCCTGTCACAGACACTCTGGGTTCCTCCTCCTGTCACACAGACACGCTGGGTCCCTCCTCCTGTCACACAGACACGCTGGGTCCCTCCTCCTGTCACAGACACGCTGGGTCCCTCCTCCTGTCACAGACACGCTGGGTCCCCCCTCCTGTCACACAGACACGCTGGGTCCCTCCTCCTGTCACACAGACACGCTGGGTCCCTCCTCCTTTCACAGACACGCTGGGTTCCTCCTCCTGTCACACAGACATGCTGGGTCCCTCCTCCTGTCACACAGACACGCTGGGTCCCTCCTCCTGTCACAGACACGGTGGGTTCCTCCTCCTGTCACACAGACACGGTGGGTTCCTCCTCCTGTCACAGACATGCTCGGTTCCTCCTCCTGTCACAGACACGCTGGTCCCTCTTCCTGTCACAGACATGCTGGGTTCCTCCTCCTGTCACACAGACACGCTGGGTTCCTCCTCCTGTCACAGACACGCTGGGTGCCTCCTCCTGTCACAGACACGCTGGGTCCCTCCTCCTGTCACAGAGACACGCTGGGTTCCTCCTCCTGTCACAGACACGCTGGGTCCCTCCTCCTGTCACAGACACGCTGGGTCCCTCCTCCTGTCACACAGACACGCTGGGTTCCTCCTCCTGTCACAGACACGCTGGGTTCCTCCTCCTGTCACACAGACACGCTGGGTCCCTCCTCCTGTCACACAGACAAGCTGGGTTCCTCCTCCTGTCACACAGACACGCTGGGTTCCTCCTCCTGTCACACAGACACGCTGGGTCCCTCCTCCTGTCACACAGACACGCTGGGTCCCTCCTCCTGTCACACAGACACGCTGGGTTCCTCCTCCTGTCACACAGACACGCTGGGGTCCTCCTCCTGTCACACAGACACGCTGGGTCCCTCCTCCTGTCACCTACACGCCGGGTCCCTCCTCCTGTCACACAGACACGCTGGGTTCCTCCTCCTGTCACACAGACACGCTGGGTCCCTCCTCCTGTCACAGACACGCTGGGTTCCTCCTCCTGTCACACAGACACGCTGGGTTCCTCCTCCTGTCACACAGACACGCTGGGTTCCTCCTCCTGTCACACAGACACGCTGGGTCCCTCCTCCTGTCACAGACACGCTGGGTCCCTCCTCCTGTCACACAGACACGCTGGGTTCCTCCTCCTGTCACACAGACACGCTGGGTCCGTCCTCCTATCACAGACACGCTGGGTCCCTCCTCCTGTCACAGACACGCTGGGTCCCTCCTCCTGTCACAGACACGCTGGGTTCCTCCTCCCGTCACACAGACACGCTGGGTCCCTCATCCTGTCACAGACACGCTGGGTCCCTCTTCCTGTCACACAGACACGCTGGGTTCCTCCTCCTGTCACGCAGACACGCTGGGTCCCTCCTCCTGTCACAGACACGCTGGGTCCCTCCTCCTGTCACAGACACGCTGGGTTCCTCCTCCTGTCACACAGACACGCTGGGTTCCTCCTCCTGTCACACAGACACGCTGGGTCCCTCCTCCTGTCACAGACACGCTGGGTCCCTCCTCCTGTCACAGACACGCTGGGTTCCTCCTCCCGTCACACAGACACGCTGGGTCCCTCATCCTGTCACAGACACGCTGGGTCCCTCTTCCTGTCACACAGACACGCTGGGTTCCTCCTCCTGTTACACAGACACGCTGGGTCCCTCCTCCTGTCACCTACACGCAGGGTCCCTCCTCCTGTCACACAGACACGCTGGGTTACTCCTCCTGTCACACAGACACGCTGGGTCCCTCCTCCTGTCACAGACACTCTGGGTTCCTCCTCCTGTCACACAGACACGCTGGGTCCCTCCTCCTGTCACACAGACACGCTGGGTCCCTCCTCCTGTCACAGACACGCTGGGTCCCTCCTCCTGTCACAGACACGCTGGGTCCCCCCTCCTGTCACACAGACACGCTGGGTCCCTCCTCCTGTCACACAGACACGCTGGGTCCCTCCTCCTGTCACAGACACGCTGGGTCCCTCCTCCTGTCACAGACACGCTGTGTCCCTCCTCCTGTCACACAGACTCGCTGGGTCCCTCCTCCTGTCACAGACACGCTGGGTTCCTCCTCCTGTCACACAGACACGCTGGGTCCCTCCTCCTGTCACACAGACACGCTGGGTACCTCCTCCTGTCACACAGACACGCTGGGTTCCTCCTCCTGTCACACAGACACGCTGGGTTCCTCCTCCTGTCACACAGACACGCTGGGTTCCTCCTCCTGTCACACAGACACGGTGGGTCCCTCCTCCTGTCACCTACACGCTGGGTCCCTCCTCCTGTCACACAGACACGCTCGGTTCCTCCTCCTGTCACACAGACACGCTCGGTTCCTCCTCCTGTCACACAGACACGCTGAGTCCCTCCTCCTGTCACAGACACCCTGGGTCCCTCTTCCTGTCACACAGACACGCTGGGTTCCTCCTCCTGTCACACAGACACGCTGGGTTCCTCCTCCTGTTACACAGACACGCTGGGTCCCTCCTCCTGTCACACAGACACGCTGGGTTCCTCCTCCTGTCACAGACACGCTGGGTGCCTCCTCCTGTCACAGACACGCTGGGTCCCTCCTCCTGTCACAGAGACACGCTGGGTTCCTCCTCCTGTCACAGACACGCTGGGTCCCTCCTCCTGTCACAGACACGCTGGGTCCCTCCCCCTGTCACACAGACACGCTGGGTCCCTCCTCCTGTCAAAGAAACACTGGGTTCCTCCTCCTGTCACAGACACGCTGGGTTCCTCCTCCTGTCACACAGACACGCTGGGTCCCTCCTCCTGTCACAGACACGCTGGTTCCCTCCTCCTGTCACACAGACACGCTGGGTTCCTCCTCCTGTCACACAGACACGCTGGGTCCCTCCTCCTGTCACCTACACGCCGGGTCCCTCCTCCTGTCACACAGACACGCTGGGTTCCTCCTCCTGTCACACAGACACGCTGGGTCCCTCCTCCTGTCACAGACACGGTGGGTTCCTCCTCCTGTCACACAGACACGCTGGGTTCCTCCTCCTGTCACACAGACACGCTGGGTTCCTCCTCCTGTCACAAAGACACGCTGGGTCCCTCCTCCTGTCACAGACACGCTGGGTCCCTCCTCCTGTCACACAGACACGCTGGGTTCCTCCTCCTGTCACACAGACACGCTGGGTCCCTCCTCCTATCACAGACACGCTGGGTCCCTCCTCCTGTCACAGACACGCTGGGTCCCTCCTCCTGTCACAGACACGCTGGGTTCCTCCTCCCGTCACACAGACACGCTGGGTCCCTCATCCTGTCACAGACACGCTGGGTCCCTCTTCCTGTCACACAGACACGCTGGGTTCCTCCTCCTGTCACACAGACACGCTGGGTTCCTCCTCCTGTTACACAGACACGCTGGGTCCCTCCTCCTGTCACCTACACGCAGGGTCCCTCCTCCTGTCACACAGACACGCTGGGTTCCTCCTCCTGTCACACAGACACGCTGGGTCCCTCCTCCTGTCACAGACACTCTGGGTTCCTCCTCCTGTCACACAGACACGCTGGGTCCCTCCTCCTGTCACACAGACACGCTGGGTCCCTCCTCCTGTCACAGACACGCTGGGTCCCTCCTCCTGTCACAGACACGCTGGGTCCCCCCTCCTGTCACACAGACACGCTGGGTCCCTCCTCCTGTCACACAGACTCGCTGGGTCCCTCCTCCTGTCACAGACACGCTGGGTTCCTCCTCCTGTCACACAGACACGCTGGGTCCCTCCTCCTGTCACACAGACACGCTGGGTTCCTCCTCCTGTCACACAGACACGCTGGGTCCCTCCTCCTGTCACACAGACTCGCTGGGTCCCTCCTCCTGTCACAGACACGCTGGGTTCCTCCTCCTGTCACACAGACACGCTCGGTTCCTCCTCCTGTCACACAGACACGCTGGGTCCCTCCTCCTGTCACACAGACACGCTGGGTCCCTCCTCCTGTCACACAGACACGCTGGGTCCCTCCTCCTGTCACACAGACACGCTGGGTTCCTCCTCCTGTCACACAGACACGCTGGGTTCCTCCTCCTGTCACACAGACACGCTGGGTCCCTCCTCCTGTCACCTACACGCTGGGTCCCTCCTCCTGTCACACAGACACGCTGGGTCCCTCCTCCTGTCACACAGACACGCTGGGTCCCTCCTCCTGTCACACAGACACGCTGGGTTCCTCCTCCTGTCACACAGACACGCTGGGTTCCTCCTCCTGTCACACAGACACGCTGGGTCCCTCCTCCTGTCACCTACACGCTGGGTCCCTCCTCCTGTCACACAGACACGCTCGGTTCCTCCTCCTGTCACACAGACACGCTGGGTTCCTCCTCCTGTCACACAGACACGCTGGGTCCCTCCTCCTGTCACAGACACGCTGGGTCCTTCTTCCTGTCACACAGACACGCTGGGTTCCTCCTCCTCTCACACAGACACGCTGGGTTCCTCCTCCTGTTACACAGACACGCTGGGTCCCTCCTCCTGTCACCCACACGCTGGGTCCCTCCTCCTGTCACACAGACACGCTGGGTCCCTCCTCCTGTCACAGACACTCTGGGTTCCTCCTCCTGTCACACAGACACGCTGGGTCCCTCCTCCTGTCACACAGACACGCTGGGTCCCTCCTCCTGTCACAGACACGCTGGGTCCCTCCTCCTGTCACAGACACGCTGGGTCCCCCCTCCTGTCACACAGACACGCTGGGTCCCTCCTCCTGTCACACAGACACGCTGGGTCCCTCCTCCTTTCACAGAAACGCTGGGTTCCTCCTCCTGTCACACAGACATGCTGGGTCCCTCCTCCTGTCACACAGACACGCTGGGTCCCTCCTCCTGTCACAGACACGGTGGGTTCCTCCTCCTGTCACACAGACACAGTGGGTTCCTCCTCCTGTCACAGACATGCTCGGTTCCTCCTCCTGTCACAGACACGCTGGTCCCTCTTCCTGTCACAGACATGCTGGGTTCCTCCTCCTGTCACAAAGACACGCTGGGTCCCTCCTCCTGTCACAGACACGCTGGGTCCCTCCTCCTGTCACACAGACACGCTGGGTTCCTCCTCCTGTCACACAGACACGCTGGGTCCCTCCTCCTATCACAGACACGCTGGGTCCCTCCTCCTGTCACAGACACGCTGGGTCCCTCCTCCTGTCACAGACACGCTGGGTTCCTCCTCCCGTCACACAGACACGCTGGGTCCCTCATCCTGTCACAGACACGCTGGGTCCCTCTTCCTGTCACACAGACACGCTGGGTTCCTCCTCCTGTCACACAGACACGCTGGGTTCCTCCTCCTGTTACACAGACACGCTGGGTCCCTCCTCCTGTCACCTACACGCAGGGTCCCTCCTCCTGTCACACAGACACGCTGGGTTCCTCCTCCTGTCACACAGACACGCTGGGTCCCTCCTCCTGTCACAGACACTCTGGGTTCCTCCTCCTGTCACACAGACACGCTGGGTCCCTCCTCCTGTCACACAGACACGCTGGGTCCCTCCTCCTGTCACAGACACGCTGGGTCCCTCCTCCTGTCACAGACACGCTGGGTCCCCCCTCCTGTCACACAGACACGCTGGGTCCCTCCTCCTGTCACACAGACTCGCTGGGTCCCTCCTCCTGTCACAGACACGCTGGGTTCCTCCTCCTGTCACACAGACACGCTGGGTCCCTCCTCCTGTCACACAGACACGCTGGGTTCCTCCTCCTGTCACACAGACACGCTGGGTCCCTCCTCCTGTCACACAGACTCGCTGGGTCCCTCCTCCTGTCACAGACACGCTGGGTTCCTCCTCCTGTCACACAGACACGCTCGGTTCCTCCTCCTGTCACACAGACACGCTGGGTCCCTCCTCCTGTCACACAGACACGCTGGGTCCCTCCTCCTGTCACACAGACACGCTGGGTCCCTCCTCCTGTCACACAGACACGCTGGGTTCCTCCTCCTGTCACACAGACACGCTGGGTTCCTCCTCCTGTCACACAGACACGCTGGGTCCCTCCTCCTGTCACCTACACGCTGGGTCCCTCCTCCTGTCACACAGACACGCTGGGTCCCTCCTCCTGTCACACAGACACGCTGGGTCCCTCCTCCTGTCACACAGACACGCTGGGTTCCTCCTCCTGTCACACAGACACGCTGGGTTCCTCCTCCTGTCACACAGACACGCTGGGTCCCTCCTCCTGTCACCTACACGCTGGGTCCCTCCTCCTGTCACACAGACACGCTCGGTTCCTCCTCCTGTCACACAGACACGCTGGGTTCCTCCTCCTGTCACACAGACACGCTGGGTCCCTCCTCCTGTCACAGACACGCTGGGTCCTTCTTCCTGTCACACAGACACGCTGGGTTCCTCCTCCTCTCACACAGACACGCTGGGTTCCTCCTCCTGTTACACAGACACGCTGGGTCCCTCCTCCTGTCACCCACACGCTGGGTCCCTCCTCCTGTCACACAGACACGCTGGGTCCCTCCTCCTGTCACAGACACTCTGGGTTCCTCCTCCTGTCACACAGACACGCTGGGTCCCTCCTCCTGTCACACAGACACGCTGGGTCCCTCCTCCTGTCACAGACACGCTGGGTCCCTCCTCCTGTCACAGACACGCTGGGTCCCCCCTCCTGTCACACAGACACGCTGGGTCCCTCCTCCTGTCACACAGACACGCTGGGTCCCTCCTCCTTTCACAGAAACGCTGGGTTCCTCCTCCTGTCACACAGACATGCTGGGTCCCTCCTCCTGTCACACAGACACGCTGGGTCCCTCCTCCTGTCACAGACACGGTGGGTTCCTCCTCCTGTCACACAGACACAGTGGGTTCCTCCTCCTGTCACAGACATGCTCGGTTCCTCCTCCTGTCACAGACACGCTGGTCCCTCTTCCTGTCACAGACATGCTGGGTTCCTCCTCCTGTCACACAGACACGCTGGGTTCCTCCTCCTGTCACAGACACGCTGGGTGCCTCCTCCTGTCACAGACACGCTGGGTCCCTCCTCCTGTCACAGAGACACGCTGGGTTCCTCCTCCTGTCACAGACACGCTGGGTCCCTCCTCCTGTCACAGACACGCTGGGTCCCTCCTCCTGTCACACAGACACGCTGGGTTCCTCCTCCTGTCACAGACACGCTGGGTTCCTCCTCCTGTCACACAGACACGCTGGGTCCCTCCTCCTGTCACACAGACAAGCTGGGTTCCTCCTCCTGTCACACAGACACGCTGGGTTCCTCCTCCTGTCACACAGACACGCTGGGTCCCTCCTCCTGTCACACAGACACGCTGGGTCCCTCCTCCTGTCACACAGACACGCTGGGTTCCTCCTCCTGTCACACAGACACGCTGGGTTCCTCCTCCTGTCACACAGACACGCTGGGTCCCTCCTCCTGTCACCTACACGCCGGGTCCCTCCTCCTGTCACACAGACACGCTGGGTTCCTCCTCCTGTCACACAGACACGCTGGGTCCCTCCTCCTGACACAGACACGCTGGGTTCCTCCTCCTGTCACACAGACACGCTGGGTTCCTCCTCCTGTCACACAGACACGCTGGGTTCCTCCTCCTGTCACACAGACACGCTGGGTCCCTCCTCCTGTCACAGACACGCTGGGTCCCTCCTCCTGTCACACAGACACGCTGGGTTCCTCCTCCTGTCACACAGACACGCTGGGTCCGTCCTCCTATCACAGACACGCTGGGTCCCTCCTCCTGTCACAGACACGCTGGGTCCCTCCTCCTGTCACAGACACGCTGGGTTCCTCCTCCCGTCACACAGACACGCTGGGTTCCTCCTCCAGTCACACAGACACGCTGGGTCCCTCCTCCTGTCACAGACACTCTGGGTTCCTCCTCCTGTCACACAGACACGCTGGGTCCCTCCTCCTGTCACACAGACACGCTGGGTCCCTCCTCCTGTCACAGACACGCTGGGTCCCTCCTCCTGTCACAGACACGCTGGGTCCCCCCTCCTGTCACACAGACACGCTGGGTCCCTCCTCCTGTCACACAGACTCGCTGGGTCCCTCCTCCTGTCACAGACACGCTGGGTTCCTCCTCCTGTCACACAGACACGCTGGGTCCCTCCTCCTGTCACACAGACACGCTGGGTTCCTCCTCCTGTCACACAGACACGCTGGGTCCCTCCTCCTGTCACACAGACTCGCTGGGTCCCTCCTCCTGTCACAGACACGCTGGGTTCCTCCTCCTGTCACACAGACACGCTCGGTTCCTCCTCCTGTCACACAGACACGCTGGGTCCCTCCTCCTGTCACACAGACACGCTGGGTCCCTCCTCCTGTCACACAGACACGCTGGGTCCCTCCTCCTGTCACACAGACACGCTGGGTTCCTCCTCCTGTCACACAGACACGCTGGGTTCCTCCTCCTGTCACACAGACACGCTGGGTCCCTCCTCCTGTCACCTACACGCTGGGTCCCTCCTCCTGTCACACAGACACGCTGGGTCCCTCCTCCTGTCACACAGACACGCTGGGTCCCTCCTCCTGTCACACAGACACGCTGGGTTCCTCCTCCTGTCACACAGACACGCTGGGTTCCTCCTCCTGTCACACAGACACGCTGGGTCCCTCCTCCTGTCACCTACACGCTGGGTCCCTCCTCCTGTCACACAGACACGCTCGGTTCCTCCTCCTGTCACACAGACACGCTGGGTTCCTCCTCCTGTCACACAGACACGCTGGGTCCCTCCTCCTGTCACAGACACGCTGGGTCCTTCTTCCTGTCACACAGACACGCTGGGTTCCTCCTCCTGTCACACAGACACGCTGGGTTCCTCCTCCTGTTACACAGACACGCTGGGTCCCTCCTCCTGTCACCCACACGCTGGGTCCCTCCTCCTGTCACACAGACACGCTGGGTCCCTCCTCCTGTCACAGACACTCTGGGTTCCTCCTCCTGTCACACAGACACGCTGGGTCCCTCCTCCTGTCACACAGACACGCTGGGTCCCTCCTCCTGTCACAGACACGCTGGGTCCCTCCTCCTGTCACAGACACGCTGGGTCCCCCCTCCTGTCACACAGACACGCTGGGTCCCTCCTCCTGTCACACAGACACGCTGGGTCCCTCCTCCTTTCACAGAAACGCTGGGTTCCTCCTCCTGTCACACAGACATGCTGGGTCCCTCCTCCTGTCACACAGACACGCTGGGTCCCTCCTCCTGTCACAGACACGGTGGGTTCCTCCTCCTGTCACACAGACACGGTGGGTTCCTCCTCCTGTCACAGACATGCTCGGTTCCTCCTCCTGTCACAGACACGCTGGTCCCTCTTCCTGTCACAGACATGCTGGGTTCCTCCTCCTGTCACACAGACACGCTGGGTTCCTCCTCCTGTCACAGACACGCTGTGTGCCTCCTCCTGTCACAGACACGCTGGGTCCCTCCTCCTGTCACAGAGACACGCTGGGTTCCTCCTCCTGTCACAGACACGCTGGGTCCCTCCTCCTGTCACAGACACGCTAGGTCCCTCCTCCTGTCACACAGACACGCTGGGTTCCTCCTCCTGTCACACAGACACGGTGGGTCCCTCCTCCTGTCACCTACACGCTGGGTCCCTCCTCCTGTCACACAGACACGCTCGGTTCCTCCTCCTGTCACACAGACACGCTCGGTTCCTCCTCCTGTCACACAGACACGCTGAGTCCCTCCTCCTGTCACAGACACCCTGGGTCCCTCTTCCTGTCACACAGACACGCTGGGTTCCTCCTCCTGTCACACAGACACGCTGGGTTCCTCCTCCTGTTACACAGACACGCTGGGTCCCTCCTCCTGTCACACAGACACGCTGGGTTCCTCCTCCTGTCACAGACACGCTGGGTGCCTCCTCCTGTCACAGACACGCTGGGTCCCTCCTCCTGTCACAGAGACACGCTGGGTTCCTCCTCCTGTCACAGACACGCTGGGTCCCTCCTCCTGTCACAGACACGCTGGGTCCCTCCCCCTGTCACACAGACACGCTGGGTCCCTCCTCCTGTCAAAGAAACACTGGGTTCCTCCTCCTGTCACAGACACGCTGGGTTCCTCCTCCTGTCACACAGACACGCTGGGTCCCTCCTCCTGTCACAGACACGCTGGTTCCCTCCTCCTGTCACACAGACACGCTGGGTTCCTCCTCCTGTCACACAGACACGCTGGGTCCCTCCTCCTGTCACCTACACGCCGGGTCCCTCCTCCTGTCACACAGACACGCTGGGTTCCTCCTCCTGTCACACAGACACGCTGGGTCCCTCCTCCTGTCACAGACACGGTGGGTTCCTCCTCCTGTCACACAGACACGCTGGGTTCCTCCTCCTGTCACACAGACACGCTGGGTTCCTCCTCCTGTCACAAAGACACGCTGGGTCCCTCCTCCTGTCACAGACACGCTGGGTCCCTCCTCCTGTCACACAGACACGCTGGGTTCCTCCTCCTGTCACACAGACACGCTGGGTCCCTCCTCCTATCACAGACACGCTGGGTCCCTCCTCCTGTCACAGACACGCTGGGTCCCCCCTCCTGTCACACAGACACGCTGGGTCCCTCCTCCTGTCACACAGACACGCTGGGTCCCTCCTCCTTTCACAGAAACGCTGGGTTCCTCCTCCTGTCACACAGACATGCTGGGTCCCTCCTCCTGTCACACAGACACGCTGGGTCCCTCCTCCTGTCACAGACACGGTGGGTTCCTCCTCCTGTCACACAGACACAGTGGGTTCCTCCTCCTGTCACAGACATGCTCGGTTCCTCCTCCTGTCACAGACACGCTGGTCCCTCTTCCTGTCACAGACATGCTGGGTTCCTCCTCCTGTCACACAGACACGCTGGGTTCCTCCTCCTGTCACAGACACGCTGGGTGCCTCCTCCTGTCACAGACACGCTGGGTCCCTCCTCCTGTCACAGAGACACGCTGGGTTCCTCCTCCTGTCACAGACACGCTGGGTCCCTCCTCCTGTCACAGACACGCTGGGTCCCTCCTCCTGTCACACAGACACGCTGGGTTCCTCCTCCTGTCACAGACACGCTGGGTTCCTCCTCCTGTCACACAGACACGCTGGGTCCCTCCTCCTGTCACACAGACAAGCTGGGTTCCTCCTCCTGTCACACAGACACGCTGGGTTCCTCCTCCTGTCACACAGACACGCTGGGTCCCTCCTCCTGTCACACAGACACGCTGGGTCCCTCCTCCTGTCACACAGACACGCTGGGTTCCTCCTCCTGTCACACAGACACGCTGGGTTCCTCCTCCTGTCACACAGACACGCTGGGTCCCTCCTCCTGTCACCTACACGCCGGGTCCCTCCTCCTGTCACACAGACACGCTGGGTTCCTCCTCCTGTCACACAGACACGCTGGGTCCCTCCTCCTGACACAGACACGCTGGGTTCCTCCTCCTGTCACACAGACACGCTGGGTTCCTCCTCCTGTCACACAGACACGCTGGGTTCCTCCTCCTGTCACACAGACACGCTGGGTCCCTCCTCCTGTCACAGACACGCTGGGTCCCTCCTCCTGTCACACAGACACGCTGGGTTCCTCCTCCTGTCACACAGACACGCTGGGTCCGTCCTCCTATCACAGACACGCTGGGTCCCTCCTCCTGTCACAGACACGCTGGGTCCCTCCTCCTGTCACAGACACGCTGGGTTCCTCCTCCCGTCACACAGACACGCTGGGTTCCTCCTCCTGTCACACAGACACGCTGGGTCCCTCCTCCTGTCACAGACACTCTGGGTTCCTCCTCCTGTCACACAGACACGCTGGGTCCCTCCTCCTGTCACACAGACACGCTGGGTCCCTCCTCCTGTCACAGACACGCTGGGTCCCTCCTCCTGTCACAGACACGCTGGGTCCCCCCTCCTGTCACACAGACACGCTGGGTCCCTCCTCCTGTCACACAGACTCGCTGGGTCCCTCCTCCTGTCACAGACACGCTGGGTTCCTCCTCCTGTCACACAGACACGCTGGGTCCCTCCTCCTGTCACACAGACACGCTGGGTTCCTCCTCCTGTCACACAGACACGCTGGGTCCCTCCTCCTGTCACACAGACTCGCTGGGTCCCTCCTCCTGTCACAGACACGCTGGGTTCCTCCTCCTGTCACACAGACACGCTCGGTTCCTCCTCCTGTCACACAGACACGCTGGGTCCCTCCTCCTGTCACACAGACACGCTGGGTCCCTCCTCCTGTCACACAGACACGCTGGGTCCCTCCTCCTGTCACACAGACACGCTGGGTTCCTCCTCCTGTCACACAGACACGCTGGGTTCCTCCTCCTGTCACACAGACACGCTGGGTCCCTCCTCCTGTCACCTACACGCTGGGTCCCTCCTCCTGTCACACAGACACGCTGGGTCCCTCCTCCTGTCACACAGACACGCTGGGTCCCTCCTCCTGTCACACAGACACGCTGGGTTCCTCCTCCTGTCACACAGACACGCTGGGTTCCTCCTCCTGTCACACAGACACGCTGGGTCCCTCCTCCTGTCACCTACACGCTGGGTCCCTCCTCCTGTCACACAGACACGCTGGGTTCCTCCTCCTGTCACACAGACACGCTGGGTTCCTCCTCCTGTCACACAGACACGCTGGGTCCCTCCTCCTGTCACCTACACGCTGGGTCCCTCCTCCTGTCACACAGACACGCTCGGTTCCTCCTCCTGTCACACAGACACGCTGGGTTCCTCCTCCTGTCACACAGACACGCTGGGTCCCTCCTCCTGTCACAGACACGCTGGGTCCTTCTTCCTGTCACACAGACACGCTGGGTTCCTCCTCCTCTCACACAGACACGCTGGGTTCCTCCTCCTGTTACACAGACACGCTGGGTCCCTCCTCCTGTCACCCACACGCTGGGTCCCTCCTCCTGTCACACAGACACGCTGGGTCCCTCCTCCTGTCACAGACACTCTGGGTTCCTCCTCCTGTCACACAGACACGCTGGGTCCCTCCTCCTGTCACACAGACACGCTGGGTCCCTCCTCCTGTCACAGACACGCTGGGTCCCTCCTCCTGTCACAGACACGCTGGGTCCCCCCTCCTGTCACACAGACACGCTGGGTCCCTCCTCCTGTCACACAGACACGCTGGGTCCCTCCTCCTTTCACAGAAACGCTGGGTTCCTCCTCCTGTCACACAGACATGCTGGGTCCCTCCTCCTGTCACACAGACACGCTGGGTCCCTCCTCCTGTCACAGACACGGTGGGTTCCTCCTCCTGTCACACAGACACAGTGGGTTCCTCCTCCTGTCACAGACATGCTCGGTTCCTCCTCCTGTCACAGACACGCTGGTCCCTCTTCCTGTCACAGACATGCTGGGTTCCTCCTCCTGTCACACAGACACGCTGGGTTCCTCCTCCTGTCACAGACACGCTGGGTGCCTCCTCCTGTCACAGACACGCTGGGTCCCTCCTCCTGTCACAGAGACACGCTGGGTTCCTCCTCCTGTCACAGACACGCTGGGTCCCTCCTCCTGTCACAGACACGCTGGGTCCCTCCTCCTGTCACACAGACACGCTGGGTTCCTCCTCCTGTCACAGACACGCTGGGTTCCTCCTCCTGTCACACAGACACGCTGGGTCCCTCCTCCTGTCACACAGACAAGCTGGGTTCCTCCTCCTGTCACACAGACACGCTGGGTTCCTCCTCCTGTCACACAGACACGCTGGGTCCCTCCTCCTGTCACACAGACACGCTGGGTCCCTCCTCCTGTCACACAGACACGCTGGGTTCCTCCTCCTGTCACACAGACACGCTGGGTTCCTCCTCCTGTCACACAGACACGCTGGGTCCCTCCTCCTGTCACCTACACGCCGGGTCCCTCCTCCTGTCACACAGACACGCTGGGTTCCTCCTCCTGTCACACAGACACGCTGGGTCCCTCCTCCTGACACAGACACGCTGGGTTCCTCCTCCTGTCACACAGACACGCTGGGTTCCTCCTCCTGTCACACAGACACGCTGGGTTCCTCCTCCTGTCACACAGACACGCTGGGTCCCTCCTCCTGTCACAGACACGCTGGGTCCCTCCTCCTGTCACACAGACACGCTGGGTTCCTCCTCCTGTCACACAGACACGCTGGGTCCGTCCTCCTATCACAGACACGCTGGGTCCCTCCTCCTGTCACAGACACGCTGGGTCCCTCCTCCTGTCACAGACACGCTGGGTTCCTCCTCCCGTCACACAGACACGCTGGGTTCCTCCTCCTGTCACACAGACACGCTGGGTCCCTCCTCCTGTCACAGACACTCTGGGTTCCTCCTCCTGTCACACAGACACGCTGGGTCCCTCCTCCTGTCACACAGACACGCTGGGTCCCTCCTCCTGTCACAGACACGCTGGGTCCCTCCTCCTGTCACAGACACGCTGGGTCCCCCCTCCTGTCACACAGACACGCTGGGTCCCTCCTCCTGTCACACAGACTCGCTGGGTCCCTCCTCCTGTCACAGACACGCTGGGTTCCTCCTCCTGTCACACAGACACGCTGGGTCCCTCCTCCTGTCACACAGACACGCTGGGTTCCTCCTCCTGTCACACAGACACGCTGGGTCCCTCCTCCTGTCACACAGACTCGCTGGGTCCCTCCTCCTGTCACAGACACGCTGGGTTCCTCCTCCTGTCACACAGACACGCTCGGTTCCTCCTCCTGTCACACAGACACGCTGGGTCCCTCCTCCTGTCACACAGACACGCTGGGTCCCTCCTCCTGTCACACAGACACGCTGGGTCCCTCCTCCTGTCACACAGACACGCTGGGTTCCTCCTCCTGTCACACAGACACGCTGGGTTCCTCCTCCTGTCACACAGACACGCTGGGTCCCTCCTCCTGTCACCTACACGCTGGGTCCCTCCTCCTGTCACACAGACACGCTGGGTCCCTCCTCCTGTCACACAGACACGCTGGGTCCCTCCTCCTGTCACACAGACACGCTGGGTTCCTCCTCCTGTCACACAGACACGCTGGGTTCCTCCTCCTGTCACACAGACACGCTGGGTCCCTCCTCCTGTCACCTACACGCTGGGTCCCTCCTCCTGTCACACAGACACGCTCGGTTCCTCCTCCTGTCACACAGACACGCTGGGTTCCTCCTCCTGTCACACAGACACGCTGGGTCCCTCCTCCTGTCACAGACACGCTGGGTCCTTCTTCCTGTCACACAGACACGCTGGGTTCCTCCTCCTGTCACACAGACACGCTGGGTTCCTCCTCCTGTTACACAGACACGCTGGGTCCCTCCTCCTGTCACCCACACGCTGGGTCCCTCCTCCTGTCACACAGACACGCTGGGTCCCTCCTCCTGTCACAGACACTCTGGGTTCCTCCTCCTGTCACACAGACACGCTGGGTCCCTCCTCCTGTCACACAGACACGCTGGGTCCCTCCTCCTGTCACAGACACGCTGGGTCCCTCCTCCTGTCACAGACACGCTGGGTCCCCCCTCCTGTCACACAGACACGCTGGGTCCCTCCTCCTGTCACACAGACACGCTGGGTCCCTCCTCCTTTCACAGAAACGCTGGGTTCCTCCTCCTGTCACACAGACATGCTGGGTCCCTCCTCCTGTCACACAGACACGCTGGGTCCCTCCTCCTGTCACAGACACGGTGGGTTCCTCCTCCTGTCACACAGACACGGTGGGTTCCTCCTCCTGTCACAGACATGCTCGGTTCCTCCTCCTGTCACAGACACGCTGGTCCCTCTTCCTGTCACAGACATGCTGGGTTCCTCCTCCTGTCACACAGACACGCTGGGTTCCTCCTCCTGTCACAGACACGCTGTGTGCCTCCTCCTGTCACAGACACGCTGGGTCCCTCCTCCTGTCACAGAGACACGCTGGGTTCCTCCTCCTGTCACAGACACGCTGGGTCCCTCCTCCTGTCACAGACACGCTAGGTCCCTCCTCCTGTCACACAGACACGCTGGGTTCCTCCTCCTGTCACAGACACGCTGGGTTCCTCCTCCTGTCACACAGACACGCTGGGTCCCTCCTCCTGTCACACAGACAAGCTGGGTTCCTCCTCCTGTCACACAGACACGCTGGGTTCCTCCTCCTGTCACACAGACACGCTGGGTCCCTCCTCCTGTCACACAGACACGCTGGGTTCCTCCTCCTGTCACACAGACACGCTGGGTTCCTCCTCCTGTCACACAGACACGCTGGGTCCCTCCTCCTGTCACCTACACGCCGGGTCCCTCCTCCTGTCACACAGACACGCTGGGTTCCTCCTCCTGTCACACAGACACGCTGGGTCCCTCCTCCTGACACAGACACGCTGGGTTCCTCCTCCTGTCACACAGACACGCTCGGTTCCTCCTCCTGTCACACAGACACGCTGGGTTCCTCCTCCTGTCACACAGACACGCTGGGTCCCTCCTCCTGTCACAGACACGCTGGGTCCCTCCTCCTGTCACACAGACACGCTGGGTTCCTCCTCCTGTCACACAGACACGCTGGGTCCGTCCTCCTATCACAGACACGCTGGGTCCCTCCTCCTGTCACAGACACGCTGGGTCCCTCCTCCTGTCACAGACACGCTGGGTTCCTCCTCCCGTCACACAGACACGCTGGGTCCCTCATCCTGTCACAGACACGCTGGGTCCCTCTTCCTGTCACACAGACACGCTGGGTTCCTCCTCCTGTTACACAGACACGCTGGGTCCCTCCTCCTGTCACCTACACGCAGGGTCCCTCCTCCTGTCACACAGACACGCTGGGTTCCTCCTCCTGTCACACAGACACGCTGGGTCCCTCCTCCTGTCACAGACACTCTGGGTTCCTCCTCCTGTCACACAGACACGCTGGGTCCCTCCTCCTGTCACACAGACACGCTGGGTCCCTCCTCCTGTCACAGACACGCTGGGTCCCTCCTCCTGTCACAGACACGCTGGGTCCCCCCTCCTGTCACACAGACACGATGGGCCCCTCCTCCTGTCACACAGACACGCTGGGTCCCTCCTCCTGTCACAGACACGCTGGGTCCCTCCTCCTGTCACAGACACGCTGTGTCCCTCCTCCTGTCACACAGACTCGCTGGGTCCCTCCTCCTGTCACAGACACGCTGGGTTCCTCCTCCTGTCACACAGACACGCTGGGTCCCTCCTCCTGTCACACAGACACGCTGGGTACCTCCTCCTGTCACACAGACACGCTGGGTTCCTCCTCCTGTCACACAGACACGCTGGATTCCTCCTCCTGTCACACAGACACGCTGGGTTCCTCCTCCTGTCACACAGACACGGTGGGTCCCTCCTCCTGTCACCTACACGCTGGGTCCCTCCTCCTGTCACACAGACACGCTCGGTTCCTCCTCCTGTCACACAGACACGCTGGGTTCCTCCTCCTGTCACACAGACACGCTGAGTCCCTCCTCCTGTCACAGACACCCTGGTTCCTCTTCCTGTCACACAGACACGCTGGGTTCCTCCTCCTGTCACACAGACACGCTGGTTTCCTCCTCCTGTTACACAGACACGCTGGGTCCCTCCTCCTGTCACCTACACGCTGGGTCCCTCCTCCTGTCACACAGACACCCTGGGTTCCTCCTCCTGTCACACAGACACGCTGGGTCCCTCCTCCTGTCACAGACACTCTGGGTTCCTCCTCCTGTCACACAGACACGCTGGGTCCCTCCTCCTGTCACACAGACACGCTGGGTCCCTCCTCCTGTCACAGACACGCTGGGTCCCTCCTCCTGTCACAGACACGCTGGGTCCCCCCTCCTGTCACACAGACACGCTGGGTCTCTCCTCCTGTCACACAGACACGCTGGGTCCCTCCTCCTTTCACAGACACGCTGGGTTCCTCCTCCTGTCACACAGACATGCTGGGTCCCTCCTCCTGTCACACAGACACGCTGGGTCCCTCCTCCTGTCACAGACACGCTGGGTTCCTCCTCCTGTCACAGACACGCTGGGTCCCTCTTCCTGTCACAGACATGCTGGGTTCCTCCTCCTGTCACACAGACACGCTGGGTTCCTCCTCCTGTCACAGACACGCTGGGTGCCTCCTCCTGTCACAGACACGCTGGGTCCCTCCTCCTGTCACACAGACACGCTGGGTTCCTCCTCCTGTCACACAGACACGCTGGGTCCCTCTTCCTGTCACAGACACGCTGGGTCCCTCCTCCTGTCACACAGACACGCTGGGTTCCTCCTCCTGTCACACAGACACGCTGGGTTCCTCCTCCTGTCACACAGACACGCCGGGTCCCTCCTCCTGTCACCTACACGCCGGGTCCCTCCTCCTGTCACACAGACACGCTGGGTTCCTCCTCCTGTCACACAGACATGCTGGGTCCCTCCTCCTGTCACACAGACACGCTGGGTCCCTCCTCCTGTCACAGACACGCTGGGTTCCTCCTCCTGTCACACAGACACGGTGGGTTCCTCCTCCTGTCACAGACATGCTCGGTTCCTCCTCCTGTCACAGACACGCTGGGTCCCTCTTCCTGTCACAGACATGCTGGGTTCCTCCTCCTGTCACACAGACACGCTGGGTTCCTCCTCCTGTCACACAGACACGCTGGGTCCCTCCTCCTGTCACAGACACGCTGGGTGCCTCCTCCTGTCACAGACACGCTGGGTCCCTCCTCCTGTCACACAGACTCGCTCGGTCCCTCCTCCTGTCACAGACACGCTGGGTTCCTCCTCCTGTCACACAGACACGCTGGTTTCCTCCTCCTCTCACACAGACACGCTGGGTACCTCCTCCTGTCACAGACACGCTGGGTCCCTCCTCCTGTCACAGACACGCTGGGTTCCTCCTCCTGTCACACAGACACGCTGGGTCCCTCCTCCTGTCACACAGACACGTAGGGTTCCTCCTCCTGTCACAGACACGCTGGGTCCCTCCACCTGTCACACAGACACGCTGGGTTCCTCCTCCTGTCACAGACACGCTTTGTCCCTCCTCCTGTCACACAGACACGCTGGGTTCCTCCTCCTGTCACAGACACTCTGGGTTCCTCCTCCTGTCACACAGACACGCTGGGTCCCTCCTCCTGTCACACAGACACGCTGGGTCCCTCCTCCTCTCACAGACACGCTGGGTCCCTCCTCCTGTCACAGACACGCTGGGTCCCCCCTCCTGTCACACAGACACGCTGGGTCCCTCCTTCTGTCACAGACACGCTGGGTTCCTCCTCCTGTCACACAGACACGCTCGGTTCCTCCTCCTGTCACACAGACACCCTGGGTCCCTCCTCCTGTCACACAGACACGCTGGGTTCCTCCTCCTCTCACACAGACACGCTGGGTCACTCCTCCAGTCACAGACACGCTGGGTCCCTCCTCCTGTCACACAGACACGCTGGGTTCCTCCTCCTCTCACACAGACACGCTGGGTACCTCCTCCTGTCACAGACACGCTGGGTCCCTCCGCCTGTCACAGACACGCTCGGTCCCTCCTCCTGTCACACAGACTCGCTGGGTCCCTCCTCCTGTCACAGACACGCTGGGTTCCTCCTCCTGTCACACAGACACGCTGGGTCCCTCCTCCTGTCACACAGACACGCTGGGTTCCTCCTCCTGTCACAGACACGCTGGGTCCCTCCACCTGTCACACAGACACGCTGGGTCCCTCCTCCTGTCACACAGACACGCTGGGTCCCTCCTCCTGTCACAGACACGCTGGGTCCCTCCTCCTGTCACACAGACACGCTGGGTTCCTCCTCCTGTCACACAGACACGCTGGGTTCCTCCTCCTGTCACACAGACACGCTGGTTCCCTCCTCCTGTCACCTACACGCTGGGTCCCTCCTCCTGTCACACAGACACGCTGGGTCCCTCCTCCTGTCACACAGACACGCTGGGTTCCTCCTCCTGTCACACAGACACGCTGGGTTCCTCCTCCTGTCACACAGACACCCTGGGTCCCTCCTCCTGTCACCTACACGCTGGGTCCCTCCTCCTGTCACACAGACACGCTCGGTTCCTCCTCCTGTCACACAGACACGCTGGGTTCCTCCTCCTGTCACACAGACACGCTGGGTCCCTCCTCCTGTCACAGACACGCTGGTTCCCTCTTCCTGTCACACAGACACGCTGGGTTCCTCCTCCTGTCACACAGACACGCTGGGTTCCTCCTCCTGTTACACAGACACGCTGGGTCCCTCCTCCTGTCACCTACACGCTGGGTCCCTCCTCCTGTCACACAGACACGCTGGGTTCCTCCTCCTGTCACACAGACACGCTGGGTCCCTCCTCCTGTCACAGACACTCTGGGTTCCTCCTCCTGTCACACAGACACGCTGCGTCCCTCCTCCTGTCACACAGACACGCTGGGTCCCTCCTCCTGTCACAGACACGCTGGGTCCCTCCTCCTGTCACAGACACGCTGGGTCCCCCCTCCTGTCACACAGACACGCTGGGTCCCTCCTCCTGTCACACAGACACGCTGGGTCCCTCCTCCTTTCACAGACACGCTGGGTTCCTCCTCCTGTCACACAGACATGCTGGGTCCCTCCTCCTGTCACACAGACACGCTGGGTCCCTCCTCCTGTCACAGACACGCTGGGTTCCTCCTCCTGTCACACAGACACGGTGGGTTCCTCCTCCTGTCACAGACATGCTCGGTTCCTCCTCCTGTCACAGACATGCTGGGTTCCTCCTCCTGTCACAGACACGCTGGGTGCCTCCTCCTGTCACAGACACGCTGGGTCCCTCCTCCTGTCACACAGACACGCTGGGTTCCTCCTCCTGTCACAGACACGCTGGGTTCCTCCTCTTGTCACACAGACACGCTGGGTCCCTCCTCCTGTCACACAGACACGCTGGGTCCCTCCTCCTGTCACACAGACACGTAGGGTTCCTCCTCCTGTCACAGACACGCTGGGTCCCTCCACCTGTCACACAGACACGCTGGGTTCCTCCTCCTGTCACAGACACGCTTTGTCCCTCCTCCTGTCACACAGACACGCTGGGTTCCTCCTCCTGTCACAGACACTCTGGGTTCCTCCTCCTGTCACACAGACACGCTGGGTTCCTCCTCCTGTCACACAGACACGCTGGGTTCCTCCTCCTGTCACACAGACACGCTGGGTCCCTCCTCCTGTCACACAGACACGCTGGGTCCCTCCTCCTCTCACAGACACGCTGGGTCCCTCCTCCTGTCACAGACACGCTGGGTCCCCCCTCCTGTCACACAGACACGCTGGGTCCCTCCTCCTGTCACAGACACGCTGGGTTCCTCCTCCTGTCACACAGACACGCTCGGTTCCTCCTCCTGTCACACAGACACCCTGGGTCCCTCCTCCTGTCACACAGACACGCTGGGTTCCTCCTCCTCTCACCCAGACACGCTGGGTCACTCCTCCTGTCACAGACACGCTGGGTCCCTCCTCCTGTCACACAGACACGCTGGGTTCCTCCTCCTCTCACACAGACACGCTGGGTACCTCCTCCTGTCACAGACACGCTGGGTCCCTCCGCCTGTCACAGACACGCTCGGTCCCTCCTCCTGTCACACAGACTCGCTGGGTCCCTCCTCCTGTCACAGACACGCTGGGTTCCTCCTCCTGTCACACAGACACGCTGGGTCCCTCCTCCTGTCACACAGACACGCTGGGTTCCTCCTCCTGTCACAGACACGCTGGGTCCCTCCTCCTGTCACACAGACACGCTGGGTCCCTCCTCCTGTCACACAGACACGCTGGGTCCCTCCTCCTGTCACACAGACACGCTGGGTTCCTCCTCCTGTCACACAGACACGCTGGGTTCCTCCTCCTGTCACACAGACACCCTGGGTCCCTCCTCCTGTCACCTACACGCTGGGTCCCTCCTCCTGTCACACAGACACGCTCGGTTCCTCCTCCTGTCACACAGACACGCTGGGTTCCTCCTCCTGTCACACAGACACGCTGGGTCCCTCCTCCTGTCACAGACACGCTGGGTCCCTCTTCCTGTCACACAGACACGCTGGGTTCCTCCTCCTGTCACACAGACACGCTGGGTTTCTCCTCCTGTTACACAGACACGCTGGGTCCCTCCTCCTGTCACCTACACGCTGGGTCCCTCCTCCTCTCACAGACACGCTGGGTCCCTCCTCCTGTCACACAGACAAGCTGGGTTCCTCCTCCTGTCACACAGACACGCTGGGTTCCTCCTCCTGTCACACAGACACGCTGGGTCCCTCCTCCTGTCACACAGACACGCTGGGTTCCTCCTCCTGTCACACAGACACGCTGGGTTCCTCCTCCTGTCACACAGACACGCTGGGTCCCTCCTCCTGTCACCTACACGCCGGGTCCCTCCTCCTGTCACACAGACACGCTGGGTTCCTCCTCCTGTCACACAGACACGCTGGGTCCCTCCTCCTGACACAGACACGCTGGGTTCCTCCTCCTGTCACACAGACACGCTCGGTTCCTCCTCCTGTCACACAGACACGCTGGGTTCCTCCTCCTGTCACACAGACACGCTGGGTCCCTCCTCCTGTCACAGACACGCTGGGTCCCTCCTCCTGTCACACAGACACGCTGGGTTCCTCCTCCTGTCACACAGACACGCTGGGTCCGTCCTCCTATCACAGACACGCTGGGTCCCTCCTCCTGTCACAGACACGCTGGGTCCCTCCTCCTGTCACAGACACGCTGGGTTCCTCCTCCCGTCACACAGACACGCTGGGTCCCTCATCCTGTCACAGACACGCTGGGTCCCTCTTCCTGTCACACAGACACGCTGGGTTCCTCCTCCTGTTACACAGACACGCTGGGTCCCTCCTCCTGTCACCTACACGCAGGGTCCCTCCTCCTGTCACACAGACACGCTGGGTTCCTCCTCCTGTCACACAGACACGCTGGGTCCCTCCTCCTGTCACAGACACTCTGGGTTCCTCCTCCTGTCACACAGACACGCTGGGTCCCTCCTCCTGTCACACAGACACGCTGGGTCCCTCCTCCTGTCACAGACACGCTGGGTCCCTCCTCCTGTCACAGACACGCTGGGTCCCCCCTCCTGTCACACAGACACGCTGGGCCCCTCCTCCTGTCACACAGACACGCTGGGTCCCTCCTCCTGTCACAGACACGCTGGGTCCCTCCTCCTGTCACAGACACGCTGTGTCCCTCCTCCTGTCACACAGACTCGCTGGGTCCCTCCTCCTGTCACAGACACGCTGGGTTCCTCCTCCTGTCACACAGACACGCTGGGTCCCTCCTCCTGTCACACAGACACGCTGGGTACCTCCTCCTGTCACACAGACACGCTGGGTTCCTCCTCCTGTCACACAGACACGCTGGATTCCTCCTCCTGTCACACAGACACGCTGGGTTCCTCCTCCTGTCACACAGACACGGTGGGTCCCTCCTCCTGTCACCTACACGCTGGGTCCCTCCTCCTGTCACACAGACACGCTCGGTTCCTCCTCCTGTCACACAGACACGCTGGGTTCCTCCTCCTGTCACACAGACACGCTGAGTCCCTCCTCCTGTCACAGACACCCTGGTTCCTCTTCCTGTCACACAGACACGCTGGGTTCCTCCTCCTGTCACACAGACACGCTGGTTTCCTCCTCCTGTTACACAGACACGCTGGGTCCCTCCTCCTGTCACCTACACGCTGGGTCCCTCCTCCTGTCACACAGACACCCTGGGTTCCTCCTCCTGTCACACAGACACGCTGGGTCCCTCCTCCTGTCACAGACACTCTGGGTTCCTCCTCCTGTCACACAGACACGCTGGGTCCCTCCTCCTGTCACACAGACACGCTGGGTCCCTCCTCCTGTCACAGACACGCTGGGTCCCTCCTCCTGTCACAGACACGCTGGGTCCCCCCTCCTGTCACACAGACACGCTGGGTCTCTCCTCCTGTCACACAGACACGCTGGGTCCCTCCTCCTTTCACAGACACGCTGGGTTCCTCCTCCTGTCACACAGACATGCTGGGTCCCTCCTCCTGTCACACAGACACGCTGGGTCCCTCCTCCTGTCACAGACACGCTGGGTTCCTCCTCCTGTCACAGACACGCTGGGTCCCTCTTCCTGTCACAGACATGCTGGGTTCCTCCTCCTGTCACACAGACACGCTGGGTTCCTCCTCCTGTCACAGACACGCTGGGTGCCTCCTCCTGTCACAGACACGCTGGGTCCCTCCTCCTGTCACACAGACACGCTGGGTTCCTCCTCCTGTCACACAGACACGCTGGGTCCCTCTTCCTGTCACAGACACGCTGGGTCCCTCCTCCTGTCACACAGACACGCTGGGTTCCTCCTCCTGTCACACAGACACGCTGGGTTCCTCCTCCTGTCACACAGACACGCCGGGTCCCTCCTCCTGTCACCTACACGCCGGGTCCCTCCTCCTGTCACACAGACACGCTGGGTTCCTCCTCCTGTCACACAGACATGCTGGGTCCCTCCTCCTGTCACACAGACACGCTGGGTCCCTCCTCCTGTCACAGACACGCTGGGTTCCTCCTCCTGTCACACAGACACGGTGGGTTCCTCCTCCTGTCACAGACATGCTCGGTTCCTCCTCCTGTCACAGACACGCTGGGTCCCTCTTCCTGTCACAGACATGCTGGGTTCCTCCTCCTGTCACACAGACACGCTGGGTTCCTCCTCCTGTCACACAGACACGCTGGGTCCCTCCTCCTGTCACAGACACGCTGGGTGCCTCCTCCTGTCACAGACACGCTGGGTCCCTCCTCCTGTCACACAGACTCGCTCGGTCCCTCCTCCTGTCACAGACACGCTGGGTTCCTCCTCCTGTCACACAGACACGCTGGTTTCCTCCTCCTCTCACACAGACACGCTGGGTACCTCCTCCTGTCACAGACACGCTGGGTCCCTCCTCCTGTCACAGACACGCTGGGTTCCTCCTCCTGTCACACAGACACGCTGGGTCCCTCCTCCTGTCACACAGACACGTAGGGTTCCTCCTCCTGTCACAGACACGCTGGGTCCCTCCACCTGTCACACAGACACGCTGGGTTCCTCCTCCTGTCACAGACACGCTTTGTCCCTCCTCCTGTCACACAGACACGCTGGGTTCCTCCTCCTGTCACAGACACTCTGGGTTCCTCCTCCTGTCACACAGACACGCTGGGTCCCTCCTCCTGTCACACAGACACGCTGGGTCCCTCCTCCTCTCACAGACACGCTGGGTCCCTCCTCCTGTCACAGACACGCTGGGTCCCCCCTCCTGTCACACAGACACGCTGGGTCCCTCCTTCTGTCACAGACACGCTGGGTTCCTCCTCCTGTCACACAGACACGCTCGGTTCCTCCTCCTGTCACACAGACACCCTGGGTCCCTCCTCCTGTCACACAGACACGCTGGGTTCCTCCTCCTCTCACACAGACACGCTGGGTCACTCCTCCAGTCACAGACACGCTGGGTCCCTCCTCCTGTCACACAGACACGCTGGGTTCCTCCTCCTCTCACACAGACACGCTGGGTACCTCCTCCTGTCACAGACACGCTGGGTCCCTCCGCCTGTCACAGACACGCTCGGTCCCTCCTCCTGTCACACAGACTCGCTGGGTCCCTCCTCCTGTCACAGACACGCTGGGTTCCTCCTCCTGTCACACAGACACGCTGGGTCCCTCCTCCTGTCACACAGACACGCTGGGTTCCTCCTCCTGTCACAGACACGCTGGGTCCCTCCACCTGTCACACAGACACGCTGGGTCCCTCCTCCTGTCACACAGACACGCTGGGTCCCTCCTCCTGTCACAGACACGCTGGGTCCCTCCTCCTGTCACACAGACACGCTGGGTTCCTCCTCCTGTCACACAGACACGCTGGGTTCCTCCTCCTGTCACACAGACACGCTGGTTCCCTCCTCCTGTCACCTACACGCTGGGTCCCTCCTCCTGTCACACAGACACGCTGGGTCCCTCCTCCTGTCACACAGACACGCTGGGTTCCTCCTCCTGTCACACAGACACGCTGGGTTCCTCCTCCTGTCACACAGACACCCTGGGTCCCTCCTCCTGTCACCTACACGCTGGGTCCCTCCTCCTGTCACACAGACACGCTCGGTTCCTCCTCCTGTCACACAGACACGCTGGGTTCCTCCTCCTGTCACACAGACACGCTGGGTCCCTCCTCCTGTCACAGACACGCTGGTTCCCTCTTCCTGTCACACAGACACGCTGGGTTCCTCCTCCTGTCACACAGACACGCTGGGTTCCTCCTCCTGTTACACAGACACGCTGGGTCCCTCCTCCTGTCACCTACACGCTGGGTCCCTCCTCCTGTCACACAGACACGCTGGGTTCCTCCTCCTGTCACACAGACACGCTGGGTCCCTCCTCCTGTCACAGACACTCTGGGTTCCTCCTCCTGTCACACAGACACGCTGCGTCCCTCCTCCTGTCACACAGACACGCTGGGTCCCTCCTCCTGTCACAGACACGCTGGGTCCCTCCTCCTGTCACAGACACGCTGGGTCCCCCCTCCTGTCACACAGACACGCTGGGTCCCTCCTCCTGTCACACAGACACGCTGGGTCCCTCCTCCTTTCACAGACACGCTGGGTTCCTCCTCCTGTCACACAGACATGCTGGGTCCCTCCTCCTGTCACACAGACACGCTGGGTCCCTCCTCCTGTCACAGACACGCTGGGTTCCTCCTCCTGTCACACAGACACGGTGGGTTCCTCCTCCTGTCACAGACATGCTCGGTTCCTCCTCCTGTCACAGACATGCTGGGTTCCTCCTCCTGTCACAGACACGCTGGGTGCCTCCTCCTGTCACAGACACGCTGGGTCCCTCCTCCTGTCACACAGACACGCTGGGTTCCTCCTCCTGTCACAGACACGCTGGGTTCCTCCTCTTGTCACACAGACACGCTGGGTCCCTCCTCCTGTCACACAGACACGCTGGGTCCCTCCTCCTGTCACACAGACACGTAGGGTTCCTCCTCCTGTCACAGACACGCTGGGTCCCTCCACCTGTCACACAGACACGCTGGGTTCCTCCTCCTGTCACAGACACGCTTTGTCCCTCCTCCTGTCACACAGACACGCTGGGTTCCTCCTCCTGTCACAGACACTCTGGGTTCCTCCTCCTGTCACACAGACACGCTGGGTTCCTCCTCCTGTCACACAGACACGCTGGGTTCCTCCTCCTGTCACACAGACACGCTGGGTCCCTCCTCCTGTCACACAGACACGCTGGGTCCCTCCTCCTCTCACAGACACGCTGGGTCCCTCCTCCTGTCACAGACACGCTGGGTCCCCCCTCCTGTCACACAGACACGCTGGGTCCCTCCTCCTGTCACAGACACGCTGGGTTCCTCCTCCTGTCACACAGACACGCTCGGTTCCTCCTCCTGTCACACAGACACCCTGGGTCCCTCCTCCTGTCACACAGACACGCTGGGTTCCTCCTCCTCTCACCCAGACACGCTGGGTCACTCCTCCTGTCACAGACACGCTGGGTCCCTCCTCCTGTCACACAGACACGCTGGGTTCCTCCTCCTCTCACACAGACACGCTGGGTACCTCCTCCTGTCACAGACACGCTGGGTCCCTCCGCCTGTCACAGACACGCTCGGTCCCTCCTCCTGTCACACAGACTCGCTGGGTCCCTCCTCCTGTCACAGACACGCTGGGTTCCTCCTCCTGTCACACAGACACGCTGGGTCCCTCCTCCTGTCACACAGACACGCTGGGTTCCTCCTCCTGTCACAGACACGCTGGGTCCCTCCTCCTGTCACACAGACACGCTGGGTCCCTCCTCCTGTCACACAGACACGCTGGGTCCCTCCTCCTGTCACACAGACACGCTGGGTTCCTCCTCCTGTCACACAGACACGCTGGGTTCCTCCTCCTGTCACACAGACACCCTGGGTCCCTCCTCCTGTCACCTACACGCTGGGTCCCTCCTCCTGTCACACAGACACGCTCGGTTCCTCCTCCTGTCACACAGACACGCTGGGTTCCTCCTCCTGTCACACAGACACGCTGGGTCCCTCCTCCTGTCACAGACACGCTGGGTCCCTCTTCCTGTCACACAGACACGCTGGGTTCCTCCTCCTGTCACACAGACACGCTGGGTTTCTCCTCCTGTTACACAGACACGCTGGGTCCCTCCTCCTGTCACCTACACGCTGGGTCCCTCCTCCTCTCACAGACACGCTGGGTCCCTCCTCCTGTCACAGACACGCTGGGTCCCCCCTCCTGTCACACAGACACGCTGGGTCCCTCCTCCTGTCACAGACACGCTGGGTTCCTCCTCCTGTCACACAGAAACGCTCGGTTCCTCCTCCTGTCACACAGACACCCTGGGTCCCTCCTCCTGTCACACAGACACGCTGGGTTCCTCCTCCTCTCACACAGACACGCTGGGTCACTCCTCCTGTCCCAGACACGCTGGGTCCCTCCTCCTGTCACACAGACACGCTGGGTTCCTCCTCCTCTCACACAGACACGCTGGGTACCTCCTCCTGTCACAGACACGCTGGGTCCCTCCGCCTGTCACAGACACGCTCGGTCCCTCCTCCTGTCACACAGACTCGCTGGGTCCCTCCTCCTGTCACAGACACGCTGGGTTCCTCCTCCTGTCACACAGACACGCTGGGTCCCTCCTCCTGTCACACAGACACGCTGGGTTCCTCCTCCTGTCACAGACACGCTGGGTCCCTCCACCTGTCACACAGACACGCTGGGTCCCTCCTCCTGTCACACAGACACGCTGGGTCCCTCCTCCTGTCACAGACACGCTGGGTCCCTCCTCCTGTCACACAGACACGCTGGGTTCCTCCTCCTGTCACACAGACACGCTGGGTTCCTCCTCCTGTCACACAGACACCCTGGGTCCCTCCTCCTGTCACCTACACGCTGGGTCCCTCCTCCTGTCACACAGACACGCTCGGTTCCTCCTCCTGTCACACAGACACGCTGGGTTCCTCCTCCTGTCACACAGACACGCTGGGTTCCTCCTCCTGTTACACAGACACGCTGGGTCCCTCTTCCTGTCACACAGACACGCTGGGTTCCTCCTCCTGTCACACAGACACGCTGGGTTCCTCCTCCTGTTACACAGACACGCTGGGTCCCTCCTCCTGTCACCTACACGCTGGGTCCCTCCTCCTGTCACACAGACACGCTGGGTTCCTCCTCCTGTCACACAGACACGCTGGGTCCCTCCTCCTGTCACAGACACTCTGGGTTCCTCCTCCTGTCACACAGACACGCTGGGTCCCTCCTCCTGTCACACAGACACGCTGGGTCCCTCCTCCTGTCACAGACACGCTGGGTCCCTCCTCCTGTCACAGACACGCTGGGTCCCCCCTCCTGTCACACAGACACGCTGGGTCCCTCCTCCTGTCACACAGACACGCTGGGTCCCTCCTCCTTTCACAGACACGCTGGGTTCCTCCTCCTGTCACACAGACATGCTGGGTCCCTCCTCCTGTCACACAGACACGCTGGGTCCCTCCTCCTGTCACAGACACGCTGGGTTCCTCCTCCTGTCACACAGACACGGTGGGTTCCTCCTCCTGTCACAGACATGCTCGGTTCCTCCTCCTGTCACAGACATGCTGGGTTCCTCCTCCTGTCACAGACACGCTGGGTGCCTCCTCCTGTCACAGACACGCTGGGTCCCTCCTCCTGTCACACAGACACGCTGGGTTCCTCCTCCTGTCACAGACACGCTGGGTTCCTCCTCCTGTCACACAGACACGCTGGGTCCCTCCTCCTGTCACACAGACACGCTGGGTCCCCCCTCCTGTCACACAGACACGCTGGGTCCCTCCTCCTGTCACACAGACTCGCTGGGTCCCTCCTCCTGTCACAGACACGCTGGGTTCCTCCTCCTGTCACACAGACACGCTGGGTCCCTCCTCCTGTCACACAGACACGCTGGGTTCCTCCTCCTGTCACACAGACACGCTGGGTCCCTCCTCCTGTCACAGACACGCTGGGTCCCTCCTCCTGTCACACAGACACGCTGGGTTCCTCCTCCTGTCACACAGACAAGCTGGGTTCCTCCTCCTGTCACACAGACACGCTGGGTCCCTCCTCCTGTCACCTACACGCCGGGTCCCTCCTCCTGTCACACAGACACGCTGGGTCCCTCCTCCTGTCACACAGACACGCTGGGTCCCTCCTCCTGTCACACAGACACGCTGGGTTCCTCCTCCTGTCACACAGACACGCTGGGTTCCTCCTCCTGTCACACAGACACGCTGGGTTCCTCCTCCTGTCACACAGACACGCTGGGTTCCTCCTCCTGTCACACAGACACGCTGGGTTCCTCCTCCTGTCACAGACACGCTGGGTCCCTCCTCCTATCACAGACACGCTGGGTCCCTCCTCCTGTCACAGACACGCTGGGTCCCTCCTCCTGTCACACAGACACGTTGGGTCCCTCCTCCTGTCACACAGTCACGCTCGGTTCCTCCTCCTGTCACACTGACACGCTGGATTCACACACAGGCACACCTGGCCCTGGCCTGCAGGCTCCTGTCCAAGGACACGAGTGTCCATGAAGGCACCTCAGCACTTCCCCCTGCCATGCTGTTAGGAAGGACTCCTTTGAGAGCCATGGGACAAGGGCATTCCTCTTGCCTGGCTGCCAGGACCCGAGTCAAGTCTGCTCTCAGTTAGAAGACATCGCCTCACCTCCCTCCACATCACCTAGGGGTTTCCTTTCATTCTTATCTTAGTACTTTGGGGATTTTGTTGGGATTCTGTCTCCTGAAATTGTAAGAACGTGGAGTCTGTTAGAAATGGGCCTGGTCTGTATGTGTGAAATTTCCACATTTTACCAGGAGGTGCAGCATTAAGCAATAGACCATATGGGCGGGAGCCCGCCAGGTCCATCCCCTATTTCAGAGCGATGCAACTTGGGGCAAGTGACCCTTCAACCCATGTCTCCCTTTGATCTTGAGAGAAAGAAAGGGCTGTTGTGAGATGAACGGTGATGAAAGAACGGGGAGCAGGGGGACTAGCCTTGTGCTCAACTGCAGGGGCTCCGCCGCCAGGTGGCCTGGGCTGCGTCTTCTAGGTCTGAGGGGTCACGTGGTGCCGCTTTGGGGCTGGGAGGGGACAGCTGCGGGTCAAGTGCCTTTTCTCTCCAGGATGCGGTGATTTGTATTCACATAAGTTCAGGCCACTGTTGGGGGCCCAGGCAGCAGGCACATTGCCAGGTGTTTGAGGATGAGACCGGGTAAGGATGTGCGGTCTTCAGCAGGGTTGTCAGGACCAGGGCATCGGGAGGCCATGTGTCTCTTGGTGCTTTTGGTTACCTGGCCATTATGACAGCCACCGACAAAGTGAGCCTGGCGGCCTCCCTGCCCCTGGGGTGGCCGTGAGGACTCCCTGCTGCTGTCCTGGGCCACTGAGGCCACAGCAGGAGTCTGTAGCCTAAGGAGGCTCTCAAGTGTGTCCCAGCATTAGCAACATCAGCCTCAACAGGGTTGTGCAACCAGACAAGGAAAAGGGAAAAAATAAAACACAGCCACATTGGAAAGGAAAAGTAAACTTCTCTTTGCAGTCAAACCTCAGTCCTCAAAGTCTCCCATCTTGAACCATTTGGTTCTCTAGTTGTTCATGGAAAAGTGTCTTAATTGTCAAACAACAGTTCGGTTTTCGAGCCGATAACCCTTCATGCTGATCCCTGTATGCTCAGTCCCACATCTCTCAGGTGACAAAGAAGAGAATGCATGAGTGTGAGTCAGTTACCGCTAAACCTCACACACTTAACGTCTCAGGACATTGTGCTGTGAATACTTTTGTGGGTTGCTTTATTTTTGCATTTGTTGCTGCTTATTATTATTAAACACGTACAGGAAGTCACCATGGGTCCTAACAAAGTAACAACAGCAAAGTAAAAAGGAAGGTGTGAGAACAATGATAGAGCTTAAAAAAGAAATAATTGCAAAATATGATAGAAGTGTTTACATATCTGATCTGACTAGTGAGTATGGATGGTGAAATCGATGATTAGCATAAGTTTAAAACATAAAGCAGCCAGCAAGACTGCCGATGTCAGTAAGGGTGTGAAAGTGCTCATGAAACAATGATCACAGGCAACTGGAGAGGTAGAAAAACTGCTGATTTGGATAAATTGTTGATTTGGAAAAGCAGTTGGCAGGCGTTAGCATTTCGGATGCAATGACGTGTGAAAAAGCAGATGCACATACTGACCTCCTGGAAGACCTGGAACCAGTGCTGGGCATGATTCTTTAAGGCTGTGGTGGGTGGAGAGATCTCAGAGAAGTGGTACCCACGGTGTGGGGAGCCATGGGGAGGCTGCCAGCTCTAACCCAGTAGCTGCTGATGGTTTTGTCACAGAATGTCAATACATGGAGGCCGAGGGATTTGTTCCCAACAGTGTTCAGTTGTGATGAGACAGAAATAAGGATGTAACATCTCCACCCCTCCATCCCTCCTCCTTTCTATCCCTCCACCCCCTCCTCTCCTCCCCTCCATCCTTCTTCCCTTCATCCCTCCTGCCCTTCTTCTCTCCATCCCTCCTTCCTTCCACTCCTCCTTCTTTCCATCCCTCCACCTCTCTTCCCTCCATCCCTTCACCCCTCCATCCTTCCACTCCCCCTTTCCTCCTTCCTTTCATTCCTTTACCCTTCCATCCCTTTTCCTTATTCTCCTCCATCCCTCCACCCCTCCATCTCTTCATCCCTCCATCCATCAATAGAATCAACAATGCAATAGATGAAGCAGAGGATCAAATCAGAGATTTGGAAGAAAATGAAAGAGAAAACACCTGATTGGAATAGAAAAAAAAAGTCCAAAATAATGAGTGTAAGGAGCCTCTGGGACAACTTCAAGTGCACCAACATTCCCATAATGGGGGGCCAAGAGGAGAATAAAGCTAGAAATTGAAAACCTATAGGAAAAACTGACAGGAAAGTGCCCTAACCTGGTGAAAGAAATAGACATGCAAGTCCAGAAAGCACTGAGACCCAAACAAGGTGAACCCAAAGAGGCCCACACCAAGACACATCATAATAAAAATGACAAAAGTTAAAAAGCAAAGTAAGTATCTTAGAAGCAGCTAGTTACCTACAAAGGAGTGCCCATAAGACTGTCAGCTGATTTCTCAACAGAAGCTCTTCAGGCCAGAAGGGTTTGGCAAGAAATATTCAAAGTGATGAAAAGCAAGGATCTACAACCAAGATTACTCTACCCAGCAAAGCTATCATTTAGAATTGCAGGTCAGATAAAGAGCTTCACAGACAAGAAAATGCTAAAGGAGTTCACCACCAAACCAGCATTGTATGAAATGTTGAAGGGTCTTCTTTAAAGAGACAAAGAGAAAAGGTAAAAAAAATATAAACAATAAAATGCCAATAAATACATATCAACAATTTAAAAAACAAAATAAATAAGCAAGCAGAATAGAAACAGACTCATAGATACAGAGAATGTTTTCATGGTTGCCAGAGGGATGAGCAGTGGGTGGAGTGGATGAAAAAGGTGAAGGGATTAAGTACAAATTGGTAGTTACCAAATAGCTTAGGGAATGTAGAGTGCCTCGGGGCACTATCCCTATAGGGTTAAGCCTCGGACTGACCTGTTGGCAAAGCCACAAACAAGTCCCAGCTTAGAGGGCACAGCCCTCTTAGCATAATTAGGCTTGACCTTATGACTCCCCCTAGATCCTTCCAGGGTATCTAATGGGCTGAGGGAGATTCAGCAAGTGCTGCCGAAACAAGTGAAACTCACAAGAACATTTTAACTATGGTGACCACTACCTTGTTTACCTCTGGCTATAAAATAAAGGCTCAGCTTGCTGTCTGGATCTCTCTCTGTGGCCTCAGCCAGGCACAGGAGATCCACCTAGACCCAGCTTATCCTCTCTGCGTATCTTTTCTACATCCTTCGCCGCCCCCCTCAGGCTCACCGAACCCTTGGCTGAGCTGGCCCGGCACAAGGGAATATAGTCAATTACATTCTAATAACTATGTATGGTGCCAGATGGGTGCGAGATTCATCGGAATGATCACTTAGTCAGTTATGTAATGCCTGATCACTGGGTGTACACATGAGACTAATATAATAATGTATGGCACCAGTAATTGAAAATAAAAAAGCCTGGCTGGTGTGGCTCAGTGACTGAGCGTCAACCTATGAACGAGACCACGGTCTGACTCCCGGTCAGGGCACATGCCCAGGCTGTGGGCTGGATCCTCATCATTGATGTCTCTATCTCTCCCTTCCTCCCTGAAATAAATAAAAAAGATGAAAGATTACATGATAATGACCTATTTTTCATCTGGCTATGTTATTTTACTCTAACACAAATGCATATTTACCAAGAATGGTTTTGGAGGCAAGTTCACCTGTGATCACAAACATCTCTTACTGTGTGCTTCATCCTCTTAGAGGTCCTCAATTAGGAACATCTGTCCTGCTGGGAGCCTGATGGCTCCTGTGGCAGCAGCTCTGTCTCATTCATTCCTGTGAGATCAAACCTAGGGCTGGGCACACAGCAGGCACACATTTCAACAATGTGTCCTGTGAGGAATGATGGAAAGGCAGTTACTGGTCACCCTATCAGGTTAACATCTGAGCTGTACTTCACAGAAAACTATAATCACTTCAAATATAATCAAAGACGCATTATTCATACTCAAATGGATGTGTGAATGCATTACGTGTGGGTTAAGTAACAGGTCAGTTAGGAATCTGGAGAACGGCAATACCACTTTCATGGCTGAAAATTAGAGAAATGCCTGTGAGGAGCTTGAGAGTTGTCTGGGGCAATTCATGAGTGAGTACGAGGCTGTTCTAGAGACTTACGTTTCTCCTCAGAGACCACATAGCAAAAAATGGCAGGTAACTAAATACGAACTGGGCCACGCTATGTCGTATATGAGAATGGGATGGAGGGAAATAAAGATGACACAAACTGAATGCTAGAGGTGGACTTCAGAAAGAGATCTCATGTGAGGCCTAAGTGGGAAGGTATCTTAACAGAGTTGAGAAACCTCAAACATTAAATCCTGACTAATCACCGAAGGAAGAAAAGGCCAAGTAAGAATATCCAGTAAGGAGTTCTTGAATACATCAGATTGTAATAAAAGGCCAGGTTTCCAAAGGAAAGTGAAGGTATGTGAACAAGAACTGACATAACACAGAAGCAAAGATGTGAACAATGCAGGGAAGTAAAGCCCAGAATGAAATAAGGTGCAAGTGTTATGTTCACACAAGGTGATGAACGGGAACGCGAGGACATCCCTGAACTGGACGGCAGGAAGCCGAACACGCCTGGGGCCCGGTCCTTACGCTCCCAGAGGCAGGGACCATGTGCTCTTCATCTCTATCCCCAGCAGCTGGCACGATGACTGCCATACACAGACATCCCAATAAAGTTACTTAAGCCCAATTAACAGAGAAAGTCAGAATTCACTTCAACTTTCTGGTGGGGAGAATTCTTTTCAGAATGGAAAATGTGGAATGAACGAGAAATAACTGAACTTGTTGACAGACTGAAAAAAAATAAATTTGAGTTAGTCTAAGAAAATACTTCCTAATGACTCAGAGGGCCTTAAAACTGATACAGTTTTAAGTTATTTGACCCGTGTTAGCCTTTGTCTGAAGATGGCCAGTATCAAATTAATTACTAATGAAATTTCTTTCATTCTTTTTCCAGCATTTATGTAACCATTTTGGATTAACAACATGATATACCAGTGCATCACCTTATTTCCCAATGTATCAGGATTATCACAGTTAAATTGGAAAATAAAATTATAAATTCTTTATTCTTTTTGTTCCTAATCACTATGTAAAATTCCACTAAACACTCTGCTTGCCTCAAGCTATTTTGTACAGCAAGCATGTCAAACTCATGGCCTGCTGGCCGCATGCAGCCCAGCCAATATAACAGTATGTAAGAAACACTTTAATAAAAATTTCTTAATTTTTACAACATCCTGTTATACATAATTATTAATAACGAATTACAATGTTCGCTACTGACTGATGACTATAATCGTGTTGCATTCATTTCCCTTACGCGCCTATGCACAGGCGCACCATTTCTCTCCACTAACACTAGCAGCGAATATTTTAGCAGCTGATTGCCATGTCATTAGTCTTGGACTGACTTGTTTGGTGTGTGCAACAGGAAATATTTCGCTTTTGGCGAACAAGAAAAATAGGTTTATTTGTGTTACGTTTATTAATTTGTGCAGTTATGCAGTATCTGCTAAGTTCATGTTCAAGAAAAAATATTAATTTTATTAAAATGTTCTATTATTTTATGTTAACAATTACTCGTTTATTTCAGCCCTTTGTGTTCAGCATGTCTCCATTGAAATAAACCTACGTTTCTATGAAAATTGAAGCTTTTGTTTTTTTGTGGCTACATAAACTTGAACCTTGTTTATTTGGCCGTATTAGCCTTTGAGTTTGACATGCTTGTTAAACACATTCAAAACAGTTAAAAAAATTTTTCCCTTTTTATACAGCATTCCAATTTACAGAATCTGTGAAAACACAACAAACTATTGTTGAACTACTCGGTGAAGGCTGGCGTCTGATGTGTGTGTAGAAGGAAGTGTGTTAAGTGACAGAGTTTGAAAACAAACAAAAAAAATCAACCAAATGAACAGTATTTAATAAATCTTTGTGGGAAAAACGATATCCAAGAAAAAGTAACACCATGAAAGAACAAGAAAAGTTTTATAATTATGCACTTTATTTTTATTTACTATACCAACATTTTCAGGAGACTTTACATTTAGTTTTATAATTCATTTTACAAGCAAATTCTAATATACAGTATTTACTTTGAACTGGTTTTTAAAAAATCAATGGGAAAAACAATACTGCAGATATTAAAGACTGGTGTGTTTTTGTTTTTAGTTAGTAATGACTTAGACACTTTAAATTCTTTAGGTCAGCGTTTTTGTTATAGCAATGCTTTACCAAGGAGAAAATGGATAGCTTTTCCTCAACAGTTAAAACATCTGATGTATCTTTAATTAATAGCATAGTTGTAGATTGTCACCCACCATCATAATCATTTATTCAAATGTATTCTTTCAAATTCCTGCCGCAAAAACACTGAAGGGAGGTGTGGAAAGAAATCAGATAATTTAATTCAAACATCAATATTAAGAAAAATAAAATAGCAAGGCCATCATCCCCAAGGAAAATGTCAGGTATTTGTATTATAGCTTGTAATTAACTTTAATGTGTGCATACGCATGCAAACATAACCACCCAACTAATCCATGAACACGGAAACCACTGTAAGTCTGAGTGAACAGAAATGTGCTGCAGGCTTGCTGATCTTCAGCGCAACCCCATTTGGTGATTCCAAATCCCATCCTCTGTGCCCTCGAGACCAGGAAATGGTGGTGACAACTGCTCAGACAGGAGGTGCCTCCGCGTCTAACACCATCTGTGCTACAGGAAGACTTTGAAGTGTCAGCCAAAGGAGGGTCATGTTCTCTTTGATGCATTGAGTAAAATACTTAAGGGGTCAATGAAACACTCAAAGAAGTTAGTGCTTTAGTGGGAAAAGTGGCACGTGGAGGGTGTAATTCTGTGAACCTATGATTTCAACAAAAAAGCCACACCCAATAGGAGGCATTTGGATATTTCAGGCACAGCTCCAAGCAATTAAGCTCATTTAAAGTGCAAATCTGATATTTTCTTTCATATTTAGGTTTTTACTTGTTAAAATATTTAGTAGGTTCCCTAATATCTATACAAATACAAAACAGTAGTCGATATGCCTGAAGATATTGCACAAATTAAAATGAGACTACAAGAGAAAAACGTTAGAGGGCCTCATTCTTTAGAAACATTCTAAATGACTTTCACATCTAAATGATGTGGTCCTTTAATGCACCAGTCATCTGCACCTGGGCGGACAAACTCCTCACGCCAGGCTTTCTTTAAAGAATTTTGTGTGCATCCCTTTAACAGCCCAATGTATGCACTTGTACATACTCTAGTAATTTTTCTCTTTCACAATGTGAAACTTAACCAATCCCCAGAAAACTTCTTCCTCAGGACTTGGAATTCCAGCACTGCAACCATCTTCACTGAAATCACAAGAACTAAGATAAAAGTGACCTGAACTCCTACTCAATGAAGGCTGAGTACGCTGTGTGTGTAGAAGGAAGTGCATTAAGTGACATACAGAGTTGATATACAGAAACATTAAAGGGAGATTAAGCCAAATCAGGCAAGCTATAGCCTCACCTCATTTCCGACTTAACATTTACTAAGGAGCAGCCTAACACAATATTCTTGCATTTTAAAGAAAACTGCAGGCAAATACTTTGTCGGTTTTGTGAAAGCATCCTCAATGTTTTTCTCTTAAATGTATGATGCCTCATAATTATATTGATGAGCCTTCTGCCAAAATCAAGGCTAAACAGAGGTACAGAGAGTTTGAAATGATGGGTTCATTCATATTTCTGCATATTAATCAGGAAGAAAAAAGAGCAGGAAAATATCAGAATAAAAGAACTGCAGAAGCCAATATTTTTATGTAATAGACATTTCCCTCAGACTATAGGGTTAAAAATAATGTAAAAAATTAAAACTTTTTGCTTAAAGATCAAGGCCTACTAATGACTGTTACACAGGAGTGTGTATGTGCTCCGTGCTGCCGGTCAGCTCCAACGCCCAGGGCCGATGCCTGAGTGAGTGATGAGCACCCTGCCCGTCCGAAGCACCTGCTCAGCTCTGCAGACTCAGGCCTCACCTCTGTGTGGTCTCTTCTCCGCTGCCTTCCAATGTCACGGCATCATTGTCTTTTCCAAAGAACCCGCCCCCTCATGATATGTCTATCAACTTCTACATCAGCCAAAGGCCTCCTGACTCATCAGGATGTATTATGTAGGAAAATACAGCGTGTCCCCCAAAGTGTACACACATTTTGAATTATTATAAAGTCAGTGTTTATTTAACATACAGTTCACTTTCAAAATTTAAAGGAATCTACAGAAATACTTTTTTTTGCCAATGCCTATTTTCAAACTGATGACTGGTTTGGTCCAGGCACTGCTGATAACGTGAAGCAAACATCAAGAATAATTTTGTTTGATATTTGTGTACCCTCAATGTTGACTGTTGTTGGTTTTGTACTGTAAACTGTATCTTCTATACATCCTCATTAAAAAGTCTAGTGGCATTTTAGGATAAATTTTCTTTGTTAAAAGCTTAGTCTGACTTCACCCATCACTATATTTCAAATCAGTTAACCCTGAAAGGAGTGAAAACTCCATGAGTCATCAGCTGTTAAAGTGTGTATACGTTTTTGGGGACCCCTCTTTAGTGTAACAACACCTCACTTATAATACATGAAGTCAGCTTCTTTCTCCTCCCAAATGAAAGAGCACCTGTGCCCACTGACAGCTGCAGCCATCACTGCTCGTCTCTATGAACAAACAAGAGCTTTGCTGCAGTGGCTTGATACCAACACCTTCTGGACAATGGGAAGTTTCTGAACTTTTGTGTTTCTCCTGCAGAAGTGCTGCTGAATGAGAGTATGGTGTCACCTGCTACCAAATCCAAGAATGGTTTGTACCCAGTGAAGGGCAAATTCACTGGAATGGTACGGGAAGACTACCTCAAAATGATAGTAATCCATCAACTCTTTTGAAATTTACACTAAAGCACCTGCTGTTATTTCTTTAAAAAGGGGCAGAGAGTTTCACCAATGTACATTTTTAAAAAGAATCTCTAGAAATGTGAGTGGCTAATTTTTTGGCCAGAACCCCTTTTGATACATTTTGGTCAGCTGATCACAACAAAAATCTACATTGTGAAAGCCCATCTCTCTGAAAGACAGTAACTCTAACCAAAGCCACAACAGGCAAACCACCTCAGGACATGATCTGGGAGAGCAGGGCACACTGACAGAGCTTCTGAAGAGCGCCCATAGCATGATTAGGTTAGCGCTCCTGGTCCCCTGGTGCTCCACAGCTATCTTCCTAGGACATTAGTTAAGCACATTGCCACTGACATATCTTTTAATACCTTTAATAAAACACAATTTCCACTCTCTAATTGTATTTCTCTTCCCGAACCTACTTTTTAAGAAACTGACATTCAAATATACACCAACATAAAGGGGACCTGACAACTCAGCAAAAGCGCTGTGTATTCTAGCTTTCTCAAGATGGTCTACTTACATTTATAATTATTGCCAAAATACTTTAGCTTTTTTTTGCTACAGAAAATAGTCTAATTCCCTATGCATGGGATATTTATATCCCATCCAAATTTTGTGCAAACATTTCAAGTCCATTATTCCGGTCTTCAGATATTAGCAGAAAGTCAATAAATATACATATTACAATAAAGACTTAATTTAAAATATATGCTGTGATTTTAAAACAGCTATCTTGAATCCATAAGCCTATAGGGTCCAAAACTGAATTACCAGCAAAACTCTAGCACCAACACATTACAAATGAATACACCTTTAGGGTGTAGGTTTCAAGATGTGTCTTAAACTTTCCAAAATTTATCCAGTACCAAAAGCAAACACAATGGTGTGCATGTATAAACAAAATGTTAAAGTGATATGTAATTGGTTTATACATCCTATGAAACATTTTATCCTGGGTACTTGGTAAGTTAATATTGAGAGCAGCTTACTGATCCTAGCAAAGAAAGATAGAACTCATAGCTTCCCACGGAAGGCAGGGTCTCCTTTGTCCACCATAGAGCTTTCATATAGACCTTTTTAATCTACGAATCACTGGCCAGAACCCTGCTTACAGACTACTTACCGCCTCCCACTACCACAAAATCTTTACTTAAAAGAAGAACCATGGTCACAAGAGGGCAAGTGAAAAAGAGTGAGGCTCTGACCACAATCAGTCCAGACCATAAGAGGACGAGGGGCACAAAGCCCACGTCTTGCCTGCTACGTGGCGGACTGGGCCTTTTCTCGTGTGCGAGCAGTGGTCACAGGGTGAGAGCCTCTGTGGGCCTCTGAGATGGGAAAGCAAATGCTCATGTTCATCTGAGACAAATAAACTTCACTGCTATGTGCTTTGACCAGGATATAAATGGAAGAGCCCAAACGAGTAGAAGCTTCCACATTTTAATATTTTAAGATTTGCAAGCTTTTAATGGAACCTCCACCATGGCAGCAAACTGCATGTAAAGCTATTACAGATTTTTTTTAAAAAGACAAATTGGCAGATGATGACTATGTACTTAGTGTATCTTTGGTTTAGGAAGACGAGAATACCGATTATGCGACAAACCATCCCCAGAATTCAAATTGCTATTTGGGTTCTGCATGATCTCTTTTCTCTTTGTTAATGGCCTTGGGATGCTTGTCTTGGCCTGGAAGTTTTGAGGCTCTGGTCGGGGGTTGATTATTTGTTTTTGTTTGAAAGAGCCAGAAGGAGGGCGGAGCTTAGATGCTCGTGGATTTAGATTATTTGCAAGATTTGTTTGACTAGATGTTAGCTGAATTTTTGCTGAATTACATGGTGCCATTACTGGTGAGTTCTTACAGGTGGGAGTCCTACTTGGAGATGATTCAGACACTGAAGGAGGTACCGAAGAACTCAAGATGGATGGCTTCAAAAGCTGCAAGGATTTGGGCTGAGACGTGTCGTCCTCTGGTAAAGACTGGTTTCTTCCAACTCTCTTAGCCTGGTCTCCTGAACTCGACTGGGTAAGTGTTTGAGAAGAAGTGGGTACCACCTGCATGTCATTCATTGGATTACTTGCCAAATGATAAGGCTCTGGAGCATCCATGGTCATGTCCCAGCCTGCTGCCGAAGGCGCACTCTTAGCCACCTCCTCAGTGAGCTGCGGGCTTGAGGAGAAAGGCTGGCCTTCCAGGCTACCGCTGCCTTCTTGCTGCGAGTCATGTGCAAAGCTGTCATCCCGGCATGCGGCCCCTGGACGGGCGCCCTGGCCTGCGAGCTCACTGTGGTCCTCGCTATGCTGCCATTTTGTTAGTTTTCCCTGGGCGTGGTCTGTGGGTTTGGCAAGGCTGCTGGAAGGCTGTAGTACTTGAGGCTATTAAAATTAAAAACAACATTAGCAACAACTCATTTTAGAAATGCCTCCTAGAATTAACATAAGTGCCAATTCGGCTGTGTTGGTACTTACTACGTTTTAATATAAGTAGTATGTGAGATTCTTTTAAATTAAAAAATAAATTGCAACATTCAACTAAATTCATGAGACACACTAACGAATGATAATGCAAACAAAAATGATACAGGCAGTAAACACTAAACAAGATTCAAAATCAAACAGGAGGAAAGAAAAATCTTAAAAGTACTGATTTATTGTTGAAAAAAGATTCCTGCCTCAATTGATTCATTACATATTTACAACTTTATATATAAGAGTTTGACAGAGGACTTGCATGGCACTTTGTTTTACTCTCCATAAAGCATCCAGATAGTAACTGAGTGAAGGCGTAGGGTCAGCCACCGGGGATTAGGTGATGGCGGGTTACCAGGGGCCAGGAACAAGCTCGCTGCCTCAGGGTGGGTAGAGGCCGTGATGGCAAAGGGCTGACTTGCTATTTAAAAATAATAAAATCAAGACAATGACTATTCAAAATTAATCTATATGAATATATTATATTAAACTCTCTTACTTGAGAATGTTTAAAATAAATAAGCTATCTCAGTTTTTACTTTCAGTGAAATATCCTAGACTTTAAAGTCAGTGGGCATTTTCACAATCAATCACCATAGAGATGAATAAACTGTTCTTCAAGAATGAAGGTTCTAAAAAAAAGAAGAATGAAGGTACTAAAATCACCATGTAACTAATTCAAAAGACTCCTTGGGGTTTCCTTGAGAAAATGACCATGCCAATGTGGTCATAGACTCTAGAAAAATGAGTACAAGTGGAGAGCAGGACCATGTCAGGCAAACGAAAATATACCAAAGAGGAAAAAAGCAACTGAATGACTTTGTCTTCCTTCCCCTTTCACCCTAAAAACTATAGTTTCAAGTTAAACATCTTAAAGCAACTAAGACCTTTGAAAATATCAGTAACAATTTAAAAAATGATGCCTTCATCATAATATGTCTACTGCCAGTAAGAAAAAAAGATAGTAAATATGTGCTAAAAGCATAAAAAGGTATGATTTTTCTAATTAAGGTGAAGTAGTACATTAAGAAAATCAACTCTCCAGAAAAGGGGCAGTGTGAACTGTAGATAGATTATCCATTTGCACTGTTCTGAGTACTTGTGGTATTCAACTGACTAGTACTTATCAGAGAACTAAATGGAAATACAGCAGCGAGAACGATGTCTACTTATATTAAATGCAATGAAGCTCCACATCAAATATGAAAGAACTTGAAAAATAGTTTTTTAAAAATAAAATTTTAAGTCTTTTAACTGAGAGGAGTTAAAATTGAGCAATTACATTTAAAAAGTCTAAACTATCACTTGGTTACATTAAATAAATCAGTGGTTTCTGAATAATGAATAATGTAGATTTTCTGGTTTACTAAGAGTGGTAGGATATAATTTCCCTATCCTAAAATAAATGTATTGCTTTATTGTTTAATTGAAAACTAGTTTGGAAAATAATTCTACTCTTGTAAAGAAAAACATTTCTTACATTTTTGCTAGTTGCCAGATAGGGGAGAGAGGGTGCTGGGGGATGAGAGAAAAAGGCGAAGGGATTAAGAACTACAAATTTGTAGCTATATGACAGTTATCTAATCTAATAAGGAGGGAATATGCTAATTGACCCTCACTCTGTCACAAAGATGGTGGCTCCCACAGCCAATAAGGAGGGACTATGCTAATTGACTACCACACCCTCAAAGATGGCGGTGCCCACAGCCAATAAGGAGGGAATATGCTAATTGACTGCCACGCCCTCAAAGATGGCGGCGCCCAGTCCCCTCAGCCCCCTAGCTGCCCAGGGCTGCCCGGGGCGCAGGTAACCAGGGTCGCCCGAGGCTCAGGTAACCAGGGCCGGCCGAGGCTTGCACTGCCGGCAGTGGCAGCAGCAGAGGTGTCGCCTTCCCCTGATCGCCGGGTTGCCTCCAGCCCCTGAGGGCTCCCAGACTGTGAGAGGGGGCAGGCCAGGCTGAGGGACCCCCCTCCAGTGCATGAGTTTTCATGCACTGGGCCTCTAGTGAGGATCTAAAGTGCAGCATAGGGAATACAGTCAATAATATTTTAGTAACTGTGTATGGTGTCAGATGGGTACTAGATTGATCAGGGTGATCACTCTGTAAGTTATATAAATGTCTAACCATTGAGTTGTGCACCTGAAACTAACATAATACTGTATGTCAATGGTAATTAAAAAAAAAAATTTAATTAAAAAAGTCTCTAGAACAAGATCAAGGTGTGACTATAGCAAGGACCGAGGAAACGACCTGCGCCTGATGTGTGGGAGGTTGTGGAGAGCTGGTTCCCACCCAGGACTGGGCTGCTGAACATGCTGCCCCTTAGCATCCAGCAAGCAAAGGAGAGATGTGTCCTGATAGATTGCTGCTTGCAGTACCACCTCCCCAAATTCTAAACCCTCAAATCTATCAATATAAAGGCAAAATGTTAACAATTCACCTTGCCCACTCTCACTACTGTTTCTATGCTCTCAGACAACTTTAGAATAAATTTAAATATAAAAAGAAATATCCATATTTTCATGAATAATAAGACCAACAGGCAGACACAGCTGATTCTCACATCCAGTCGGCCTGGAGGTCAAATCCCTCTAGTATTAACTACAACAATCAAGGCTTAACTGCAACAAGACTGCACACAAAGACCACTAGGGGATGCACCAAGAAAGCATAAAAAATGCGGAGACAAAGAAACAGGACAAAACTATCAAGGGAGGATATTGAGTTCAAAACCACACTTTTAAGGTCTCTCAAGAACTGTCTAAAAGCCACCGATAAACTTATTGAGATCTACAAGAAATCTAATGAGACCCTCGATGCTGTGATAAAGAACCAACTAGAAATTAAGCATACACAGACTGAAATAAAGAATATTATACAGATTCCCAACAGCAGACCAGAGGAGCACAAGAATCAAGTCAAAGATTTGAAATGCAAAGAAGCAAAAATCACCCAACCGGAAAAGCAAAATGAAAAAAGAACCCAAAAATACGAAGATAGTGTAAGGAGCCTCTGGGACAGCTTCAAACGTACCAACATCAGAATTATAGGGGTACCAGAAGATGAGAGAGAGCAAGATATTGAAAACCTATTTGAAGAAATAATGATAGAAAACTTCCCCCACCTGGTGAAAGAAATAGACTTACAGGTCCAGGAAGCGCATAGAACCCCAAACAAAAGGAATCCAAAGAGGACCACACCAAGACACATCATAATTAAAATGCCAAGAGCAAAAGACAAAGAGAGAATCTTAAAAGCAGCAAGAGAAAGAAACTCAGTTACCTATAAGGGAGTACCCATACGACTGTCAGCTGATTTCTCAACAGAAACTTTGCAGGCCAGAAGGGAGTGGCAAGAAATATTCAAAGTGATGAATGCCAAGAACCTACAACCAAGATTACTTTATCCAGCAAAGCTATCATTCAGAATTGAAGGTCAGATAAAGAGCTTCACAGATAAGGAAAAGCTAAAGGAGTTCATCACCACCAAACCAGTATTATATGAAATGCTGAAAGGTATCCTTTAAGAAGAGGAAGAAGAAGAAAAAGGTAAAGATACAAATTATGAACAACAAATATGCATCTATCAACAAATGAATCTAAGAATCAAGTGAATAAATAATCTGATGTACAGAATGAACTGGTGATTATAATAGAATCAGGGACATAGAAAGGGAATGGACTGACTATTCTTGGGGGGGAAGGGGTGTTGGAGATGCGGGAAGAGACTGGACAAAAATCGTGCACCTATGGATGAGGACAGTGGGTGGGGAGTGAGGGCGGAGGGTAGGGTGGGTGCTGGAAGGAGGGGAGTTATGGGGGGGGGCGGGGGAGAGGAACAAATGTAATAATCTGAACAATAAAGATTTAATTAAAAAAAAAAAAGTCAAAGAACTATACACTTGCCCTAACCAGTTTGGCTCGGTGGGTAGAGCGTCGGCCTGCGGACTGGGGGGTCCCGGGTTCGATTCCGGCCAGGGGCATGTGCCTTGGTTGCGGGCACATCCCAGTGGGAGGTGTGTAGGAGGCAGCTGATTGATGTTCCTCTCTCATTGATGTTTCTGGCTCTCTGTCCCTCTTCCTTCTTCTCAGTGAAAAATCAATAAAATATATTTTAAAAAAAAAACTATACACTTATAATGTGTAAATTATATCTCAATAAATCTATTTCTTAAATAATAAAAAAAAGACCAACAGGAAGGAATATTAAAGACCATTCATCCATTTTTTAAATGTCAATGATGTGTCATGCACTGTTCGGTGTAGGAAAAGATGATGGAGCTGAGCACAGTGCTATTCCTGTGGTGGAGAGGCCTCAGGAGGGAGATGGCTAAACAAATGATGAGACCATGTCTCCAGCACAACACGGGACAAAAACAAAACACATGCCTGAGGAGAGAGGTCACAGAGGGCATCCAAGAATCGCAAACATCTGAGTGTTAAGATGAGTAGGAGTTTGCCAAGTAGACACAGAGGGAAGAGGGCCCAGTGTGTGGAGGAACAGGTAGGGCACAGAGGAAAACGAAGAACACGGGGTGTTCTAGTAACTTCAAACCATCAGACTGAATTTGGAGAGCACCGTCTGGTGAAAAGTGTAGGCGAGGGTCAGCTCATAAAGGAACTCAGGTCAGGCTAAGCGGGTCTGACCTGTGCAGCAGGTGATGAGAGATGATGAACTGTGAGCAGCAGAATCATTAAGATCCGATGTGCATTTTACAATGTCACTGGTGGAATCCATGAGGAATGTAGGGGAGGGGATGAGACTGTAAGCAGCGCAGCCAGGTAGGCAGCAAGGTTGTTGCCAGCAGCCGGGGTGAATGGTAAGGGTCTAACATTAGGACAGTGACAGAAACACTGGAAAGGATTGGAAGAGATTTTGAAGGTGGGACAGGTAAGAGGCTGCTCAGGAGGAATTTAAACTGAGTCGCAGATTTCTGGCTTTGGAGATGCAAGACGAGTGCTGCTGCCCTGCACAAGAACAAAAGCCTTAGGGGGAAGCTGCCCACCATTTCAGCCTCAGCCCACAGGATTCCAGGCCAAAATAACCCCACTACAGGGGGCCATCAGGAAACGCCCAGAGTCACAAACAAGTAGAACCTCATTACTCGGTCCTTGGTGACTGAAGCTTTAAAATGTGGACCCACCCTAGACTTACAGAGCCAAGTGCTTCTAACTGGACCCAGTAACGTTCAGTCTTACTTTACTTAAACATGCACTTCAGCACACTATTCTGAGAATTTTTAGAAGCAATGCTTACAAGTGTCAAGGTCAAGAGTGCTAGCAACAAGCACTACTGGGTAATTAATTGTGCAAGGGATTGCTAGGCATCTTCAGTGACCATCTTTAAATGTTTATTTTGGTATGTTTACAAAGATAACTAGAGACTAGGAGCTTCCGGCTTTATTCATTTTTTGTTGTTGTAGTTAGTATCCCTAGTATTTGGCACATAATCCTATATAGTAAAACCCTAATATGCAAATCGACCGAAGGGTGGAACGACTGGTCGCTATGATGCGCACTGACCACCAGGTGGTGGTGGCAGCATTAAGGACCCCTCGGGGGATCTCCAACTGCCGGCTTAGGCCCGCTGTGGACATCCCGCGAGAGGTCCCGAACTGTGAGAGGGCGCAGGCCGGGCTGAGGGATCCCCCCGCTCCCAGTGCATGAATGTCGTTCACTGGGCCTCTAGTAGGAAATATATACTGTATACAGCAGTGGGCAAAAGTACATTCACAGTTGTGAGTACATGAAATGCAGAGTTAATAATCATAACCTGCATGCCTTTTTGTCTATAAAACTGTAAACCTACTTTTGCCCACCCCAGTGTGTGTGTGTGTGTGTGTGTGTGTGTATATATATATATATATATATATATATATATAGATGTATGCACATATATATTTTCTAGAAAAATTAATAAATTATTAGTGAGTGTTATATACAAGAATTACTTCTTTGCTGAAACCGGTTTGGCTCAGTGGATGGAGCATCGGCCTGCGGACTGAGGGGTCCCAGGTTCGATTCTGGTCAGGGGCATGTGCCTGGGTTGCGGGCACATCCCCAGTAGGAGATGTGCGGGAGGCAGCTGATCGATGTTTCTCTCTCATCGATGTTTCTAGCTCTCTATTTCTCTCCCTTCCTCTCTGTAAAAAATCAATAAAATGTATTTTTAAAAAAAGAATTACTTCTTTGATAATAAATTATCAAAATGATACTTCCCTATTAGGTCAATGATGCAGCACTAATAATCAAATAAAAACAAGCTTAAAAAAAAACAACACTGATAAAAAAAATAATTATAAAAACATTTACCTTAAGTAAGTTTAGGATTAGCTTAGTGGTTCATGATTAGAAGGACAGCAGTAAAGATTATCTTTGAACTTGAACACAGCACTTCTCATAATGGCCCACCAGCCAAGCCACAAGTATGTTTTACTTGGAGACTACATATTTGTGGATAAAATGAGTTGTGAAAATTGTCTTAACAAGCATTCAGCTATTTCTATTTCTAATAATTAAATACATTTCATAATATTCATGTAAAATACTTATCATAAGACCTCCTAGCACATCAAATATGCTCAATAAATGTCATTTACGATTTAGGTGTGAAAATGATGAATTTAAGCCATGATCTTTTTGTAATTGGGTCTTGAAAAAAAAAGGCAAGTTCTATAGCAGTATAGTAATAAATTAGTTGCTACTGAGTAAGAGGTTTCAATAATGCCAGTCACGCCTAAATGTTTTAAGTCCACAGCAGTTATATGTTATACGACATGGAGTCAAGGCTCCTCTCTGGAGATGCACCAGAGTTAGGACATGCAAGACACTTTCCCATTTAGAAAAAGTCTACATATGGCTAAGAGCCAGCACAACACACAGTGAATCACTGAGTTAGCTCTTACAGTCAGATGGATCTGGGTTTGAATCCTGAGTCTATCACTTACTATGTGTGAGATGCTGAGTGAATTATCTTACTCCTCTGAGATGGAATTTCATGATTTATAAAATTAGGATGATAACAATATCTACACCACATCAAGTAATTGTAAGCAGTAATGGTGACATTCACAAACACCTGAGGAATAATATGCTGTGGGCTGAGAACAGGGCTTCCTTCTTTCCGAGGGTAGACAGCCAGACTCTCATTTTTTATCTGGTCTCTCATTATCACAAGACCTATGTCAGTGGTTCTCAACCTTCCTAATGCCACGACCCTTTAATACAGTTCCTCATGTTGTGGTGACCCCCAACCATAAAATTATTTTCATTGCTACTTCATAACTGTAATTTTGCTGCTGTTATGAATCGTAATGTAAATATCTGATATGCAGGATGTACTGTCATTGTTACAAATTGAACATAATTAAAGCATAGTGATTAATCACAAAACAATATGTAATTATATATGTGTTTTCCAATGGTCTTAGGCGACCCCTGTGAAAGGGTCGTTCGACCCCCAAAAGGGTCGTGACCCACAGGTTGAGAACCGCTGCCCTAGGTGAAAGGTCATGTTTTCTTTTGGTAAATAAGTAAACTGAAGTTAAATAAACTTAAGTAACATGTCCAAATTCACACACTTTATCAAATGGCAAAACCAGTAATTTGTACCACAGAGAATTTAAAATGCAGTGCTAAAACTTTATTATTTGTGCTATTTGGGTAATTCCAAAGAGTTCACAGACTTTTAGAATATGCAACATAGCCAGATGATTATTTAAAAAACTCAGTGGGCATATTCAATACCAACATTCAGGTGTTGAATAATGCCCTATTTCTCTCTTAGCTGATCTATACTACACAGGATAATTCTCAAACTCAAGCCACACTGCGGAGCAGTATTTCTGGGGAAAAGTGGTTTCAAGTGACCCACTTGAAAAAATACACTGAATACAAGGAAAGGTAAATTAGCACTCATCACTAAGAAGAGCTTCACCTTCACCGTTTCATACTAGTCCAAGATTTTTAGCATTACCATAAGAAACAATACTCATAATAGTTTCCATAAACATTCTAAAGTCACCAATAATAATAAAATGGCAGTTAGACACATCAAGTCCCGATAAGAGTAAAAAGATGTCTAAGTCTGCAAGGCAGAAAGCAGGAAATGTTCTCAAGTGTCATAATGTTACTGCATAACAGAAAACAGGAATTGCTTAACATTATTTTCTTGGTACATACACATTTATTATTAATATTAAATACATTTTAAAGGTTTAAAGAAAGATGGCAATGGTGCCATCTGTAACATGCCTATAATTTCATGCAGGCTCTGACATGCATCATGCAAACTGGGGGGAAAACAAAAACACAAGAATGACAATGAGGACAGTGGTAGGAGAATCTGAAATTGTACTGTACCACGCTTTGTCAGAGAAGTAATGGACTAACTTCTCAACTCCTTGCCAAAGGCGTAATGGGAGAGCAGAGACAAGAAAGAGACAGGACAATGGTGTCAGAGAGCACATACACCCCGAGGAACTGCCAGGGCTGGGTAGCAGCCAACAGTACCTGCTCTGTCTTTGTTTTTTTCTAGGCATCCTTAACATGTTGGTATGAAATGAAAACATTTTAATAGATTTATACTTTCTTGCTCAAGTGTTATATTTTCTTGCAAGTTAACACAAATAAATATTCATATCCACAGAACAGTGTCTATAAAAGTTCTCATACTTAAAAGGAATCACTTGGAGAATTTTTCCAAATAAAATATTCAAAAGAATTCTGACACAATTTAATATTCATACTTCAAAGATCTAAAAAGGTTTAGCTACATGTAATCCCTTACAAAGAAAATAGAAATTATTTTTAATAATTTCTGTCTTCCACATTATAAACTGAACACAACTCATTATTTGTTGGTTTACTTTTATGACTGCTGCTACATTAGACTGAGAAAAGCATAATCTGACCTTCGTGTATGTCTTAAATATAATGTCCTAAACGGTAAGTGAGGCGCCACACATCACTGCAGAGATGGAGACACGACCGTGTCCCTGGTCTAACTATAGTCCCACCTTGTTTACAGGTTCAGGTATCTGTGGTCTCAGGTACCTGTGATCAGCCATGGTCTGAAAACATTAAATGGAAAATTCCAGGAATAAACAATTCATACGTTTTTAGCTGCGTGCTGTTCCGAGTGGTCTGATGAAATCTCACTCCGGAGACCCACGGGATGTAAACCACCCTATGTCCACACACATCGACGCTGTGTGTGCCACCTGCCAGAGTAACTGAGGAGCCCTGCTGTTTCAGACCCATGTGCACAGCCCCACAGAGCTCATGCTCCAGTCACCCTCAATTTACTTAATAATACCCCAAAGCACAAGGTAGTGATGCTGGCAATTCGAATATGCCAAAGAGAACCATAGAGTGCATCCTCTTTAAGTTGAAAAGGTGTGTGTGTATAGGAAGGAAAATAGTGTATACATAAGGGTTTGGCACTATCTACGGTTTCCGGCATCCACTGGAGGTTTCTAAATGTATCCCCTGAAGATGAGGGAGACCACTGCAGAGTGAATGAATTCCACTCTAGAATCCACACAACCCACTCACAGCCTCCAGGCTTCTTGGAAACCAGGAATGCTCTTGTTTCCTTATAGCTCAGAATGGTGCCTCGCCTATCAGAGAGCTTAGAAGAGATACCTGATTTATAAACATATATTATAAACAAACAAATTCTAAAATAAATTCATTGGCTCTTCCAAGTTGATCAGTTAACTGCTTCAGTGTACAGATGATATGTAGAACTGTGCACCTGAAACTGTATAATTTTGTTAACCAGCATTATCCCAATAAATTCAATAAAAAGTTAAAAATTAAAAAAAAATCCCCCCCCCCCAAAAAAAAATTATCAGTGAATAATAGTGACTTAAGTAAGCATTTACTACACAGGCACAATCAGTATAAGATGCTTAATTTTCATATCTCTGAGACACAGGACCATCCGTATCTAGTTTTGGAATGCAAAGTAGTTCAGAAAACAAAACTAAGTAACTTCAAAATAGCACAATTCCCTGGTCTGACCAATATGCACGGTCCATCTATCCAGAGCAGGATACGCAGGCACTAGCACAGCACACACAGCGAGCGTCCCACGGTCTGCAGAGCAGCTGTTACAAGGCGTGCACAGAGAACGGCAGCCGCTGTGTTTCTAATAATTGCAAGGTGTCGAGACGGAAACGAACTCATGCCTAAGCTTAGAGGACAGCCTCCTGGAACATGAATTTTATGCACATTTCTAGTCAATTAACCAATACTAAACAGCACTTGAATTAGCTGCAAAAATGAACAAAGAACGATATTCTACAGTAACTGCACTTCAAAGAAGTAGCTTACTGTAAAATGCAATTGTTCCGGTTTTACTGAGTTACCCTAGATTCCATTTCACTGGAAAATATTTTATTTTTATGAAAAGTCACTCCTAAAGCTAACTTCTCACTAAAGCATGAAAACTGATGCACTTCTCATATGTGAAGTTAGTCACGTGGTGAAGCCACTCTGAGCCATGTTAACGCCCACCTTAAACAACACATCAGTGTCTTTAATGAACGTCCTCTAGAAACCTACTGAAGTACAGAGATGCTGACACTGATTTATATGCAAGAATGGCCTGCATTGCACAGTATCTCTATTAATAGGGAAAAATGGAGACAATACCAATGCTCAACAACAGGAAACTATTAAATAAATTAGAGTATATCCACATGATAATATAATGTCATGAAGCCATTAAAATGTTTTCAAGAAATATTAACTATGTAAGAAATGTTCACATAATGACACTATGTGAGAAAAAAAACAAAACAAAAATTGAGAAGAAAGTATGAGTGTAGATGTCCTAAGAGAAAGTACTACTTGGAGAATATTTAATCTGAATGGCAACTTTATGCACAATGTGCTGAGTGTTGAATGCACAGTTCCATTCAGGGAATACACACTGGGCTGTAATAAAGTGTTGCTTTTCAAAAAGGGAGTGAGCCCTGCCTGAAGGTTATAAGGGAAGGAGGAGGATATTAGATAATATAATCACCATTGTTCATGGTGTTCTGGTGACTACAGTTAGTTATTATTATAATATAAATTTAGAAATCAGGCAGCATTACAAAAATCTGCTGGGCTATTAAGACATAAACATGATGTATGTGATTTTTGGCGTTTCAAAACATTTTTTTTCTTCCCATGTCAGTTATTGCACATATAAGCTACAAGTAGATAAGATTTCTAAATTCTTTCAAGCAAGGTGTTAAACAGAAAACTTCAGAAGTCATATTAGGCATGTTAAAAAGTTGGTATTATTTCAAAATAAACTTTTTGAATAAGTTATGTATTCCTAAAAGGATATACTTTAGCAAGAAATGCTATTTGAGATTACCACTAAGGCTTTTTACTTGCCAAAAGGAATGATTTTTGTTAACTACCACTGTGCGGTAGGTTAGCTGTTGTTTCTGATTTCAGACAGCTGGAAATTAGAGCAGCTGGCCCAATGCCAGCCAAGTCGATCTGGACAAAAGCTGAGGTGCTTAAGGAGGCAGGAGGACCCCACAGGGAGATGCTTTCTGCTGGCCCAGAAAAAGCTCTCATTGGAGACTGGAGGTCAAACATCCTCACCTTGAGACTAGTGACACACTGGAGAAAAGAAATATAAGTCAAAATGTCTCGAGAAAGAAAAAAAAAATACTCGAAGACTAGGACTTCCCTTTTATCTCCATTTTTCCAGAATTATTCTTAAGTTCGGCCAAGGGCATCCCTGGCCAGGGCAGCTTCCTGGAGTGACTAGAGCTACACACTCCCTGTCAACATGAGTTGTTCACTTTGCATATGGCGACCAGGCTATCTTTTTATGCTGGAAGGTCTACTATTTGTTTGCTTATTTATTTTTAAAGTCTCATCCTAGGGCATGCTTATCGAGAAGGGGTGGGAGGGAGCCAGAGAGAAAGAGAAATACATTGATGTGAGAGAGAAACATCAATCATTTGCCTTCCAGACTGGGGATTGAACTGCAACCCAAGTAACCCAGGTATGCGCCCTGACCAGGAGTCCAACTGGCAACCTTTTGGCGCACAGGACAACAGTCCACCAACTTAGTCACTCTGGCGAGGGAAAGTCTACTGTTGCTCTACATTAAAAAGAGCCAAAACAGATTGCCTGATGACTAATAATCAACCCTACCTGGCTTCTACATTTAGAATTAAAGGCAGTTCACTTAAGTTGATGTTCAAGAGAGCATCAGAAAGAATGTATTAATGAAATATTATAATGTAGGCAAACTCACTCAACTATGTATCATTCTTTACAGAACTATCCAAAAAAAAAAAAAAAAATCAGCACTAGGAATCCCATATTAACTAAATGCGGAGATAAATATTATTTCACTGAATGTTTAGTGTAGGAAAAGGAAATATCTGAAAAAACACTGGATTTGCTTCCATAATTCCATACCCTTTTCTTTCTCTATATTTTATCATTAAAAAATAAAAATAATGATTTTATTGTTTAATTGCTTCAGCTGTTCTCAGGGTAAACTCAAAACTGTGTACTAGGCTAGAGCCTATTTCTCCTCGAAAGGATCATTTCTAGCTCAGCTCTCGGAAAGTTAAGAACAAGTCTAGTGGTCACTTTCCAGGAGCGTCCAGGGCCAGTTCTCGCAGCTGCACAGGCCAGGAAAGATTCCTGTGCACAGGTACCGTCTCCTAGGTGGCTCACACAGCCACATTCGGACAACCTACACTTTCTTTTACTAACTTGGAGCTACAAAGGAGGTTTGTTCTAGAAAAGCTGGAAAGACAGGTTTTGATAGCGGCGTTGAACGACAGTGCTCCTTCATAGCTGGAAATGAAAATGACAACTCTACACCCGATAGGAAAGGAGGGAGAAGCATTTGCAAATGGAGGGACAAGAAAATTCTAAAGCTATACAAATAAGAAACTAGTGACATGGATGTTTCCGAAAAACATTTTTTAAAAAAACTAAAATATTTGTAATACAGAATAATTGAACCTCAAATTTCACCCCCATATTGCAGCTACTGAGGGAGAGAGAACGGGGAGAAGCGTGGGGGAGAGAGGAACAAGGCTAGACGCAGCCTTCAGTAAATTCAGTCACGTGTTAACCTGAGGTCAACCTGTCACCCATGCTGTTCACTGGCTACAAGCCCAAAATACAGTCTCACTTGTAACTGCACTTGAAATTCAGAGTAGTTCACTAGCAAGTTAGAATAATTCCTTATGAACAAAAAATCTTTAAATAGAGGAGAAAAGAAAGCAACTTACTTGAAGATACAAGAGGCAAAAAAGGAGGGTTTACAAAGATGGTAAGAGATGTAAAAGAAAGAGGAGGAAGAAAAATTCCTTTTTGCTGCATCCACTAAACAAATTCACTTGCTACTAAATATTTGATATAAAAGCCTATACAAACTCTCTATTCTATTTATCTTTAAAACAAACAGCCAAAAAATAAACTTCAACATTGTCTCAAATTCATGTTGATTCCTAATAATTTTGATTAATTAAAAAATAAATTATTTTAATAAATCACATTTTTAATTGCTTAAAATTGCTCCCTTTTGGCCCTTCAATACATCACATAGATAAGGGTAATTTAAGAAAAAATTGATATGAATCACAAATCAGGGTAAATCTGTGGAGAAGGCATGAAAGTGACTGACAATATTTATATCTTTTTCATTAACATTAGCTTTTTTGGGTGACTTTTCAAAAAAGATAAAATATAACCAACTTACCAGATGTACTTAAGTACACAATGTAAAATAATATACAATGTTTTGGAAAGCAGATTTAATGTAAACAAATCTTTTTAAGTCACATTAGAAATGTTAGTAAACCATGCACATTCAAAAGCCATTTCTTTTGTACTTGTAAGCAGCTGATAAATTAAAAGGACATATTAATTGTTAAAAACCACCCTTGAAAACTGATTTACAAGATTTTTCTTTTAGAAGACAGTGAAAAGTAATCAAAGCCTTTTGATTAGGAAATGTTTAAAGAAATGTGCAATGGTCTGGTATGCCTGTTCCCTAAACAGTATGCATCTGTTCGTTATATCACTGCTAATAGCATAATTTCCCCCCCAGAAAACTCAGAGTCATTGAATTCCACATGGAATCATCAGACATGTGCTTGGAAGTGAACACACTGTTGTGATAGTGTACATCTTAAACATAACTAGGTCAAAACAATTTTTATTCACATATATCCAGGCCATGAAAAAGCACAATGCACTAGAGACAGGTGAAGGTTGGCAGGGTTAGGGCCACTGGCAATAGGTGTTAACAGCTTTAGAATAAAAAGGAGTCTGATAGCTTTCTGCAGGCTCTAAGTAGAAGTCTATTTACATGCAGTGGAAGGACAAGGACCATAATCTAGAGGAGAGCCCAGGAAGTGCTGGCTTAGCACATGCCTGCAGGTCACTGAGCAGGAGGGGCGGTGCTGGGAAGGCACAGAGCATGCAGAAGGGAAATACCAGGAGGGAAGAAGAGCGGGAGAGGAGTGAGAGACACAGACTCACTCTGTCTGCGGTGCGGTGGCACAGTCCGTGGGGTCCCCTGGAAGGAGCCCTGCCAAGGAGAGAAGGAGGGAGCAGAATACCCACCCTGTGTAGAGAGAGACGGGTAGGGAGGTATAATAAAAAAGGGAACTGAAAAATAGAGAAACCAGTCATACTTAAAAAAAAACACAATAGTGTTTCTGAGAAGACAGATTTCATTTTTTAATATAGGCAGCTCAAATTACTAAAAAACACACAATTCCAAACTGATTTGTTTTTCATATATTTTAAGAAAAAAAATATTTTCTTCTAATATTTGTATTTAATACACAAAAAATAAAATATTCTTTCTGACACACATTACATTTATCTTCATATATCTATTTTTAAAGTAGCATATCCCAGTTTTGCAAGCAATGAAAGCATTTAAAAGGGGAGATAAACTGTAGGTGTTAAACAAAGAGACAAAACATCAATTATCAATCAGGCAATAAAAAAATTACCTCACAAAAATTAGTACTTCTTTTTAAGTCATAGGTTTTCGGAGGATTAGCAGATAAAGACCATTAGCTAAAGACAGCAGAACCAAGGCAGCATTAAGAAGATTGAGGATGCCGTGAGAGTCACTACATCAAGAACTTGACATGCAGGCCAGTTATACACGCATGCTGTTTAATCTGAGTGACCCGTGGTTTCTTAGTTTTACTTATTTTAATAGAGATTGTCAAAAGTAGAATACATCTGAATGTCATTTACTTAAATTTCTTCACTTTTCAGATAAAACTGAGTCTTTAAAAAAGAATTTGTTCAATGTCACACAAATAGAGCTGATAGGGGCAGAAACAGAATGTTGGGGAACCAGCCAGAATTGTAAGGAATAGTAATCATGCTCTGTTAACTGTGATTGTTTTGTTCTGATTCTAGCCTGGCTGGCAGCCCCACTTCCGGACCTGGGAGCTCAGCTGGAAGTGCAGCCCGGCCCCCATTTGGAGCTGCCAAGCCTCATGGGAAGATGAACAACTCTGCTGCAGGAACCAGACCGCCAGCCTGCGAAGAGCTGCTCTTCCAGAATGCGGGCAGGATTGGAGTAAGTGCTCATATATGACTGAACTCTGTCTCTGCTTAATTGGCTTGAGAGTGACAGGCAGCATGGACCCATCGATTGGCTACAGACCCAGATGGGTCTCATGTCTTCCTCTTCCTAGCCTCCTCCCTGACTGAAGCATAGCAATAAATAAAACTATTGAAACATTATCACCAAGGAAAATGAGCCTATAAATCATACCCAGTTCAATTTGCAAAAGAAAGTATGCATAATGTTTCAGACCAATTAATCTGTTATAGAAATAATGTTATTAGAAGATTACTAACGTAGTTTACTGGTGTTTACACATTTCAAGAACATTAATCCAAATAACAATTTGTTTGCCCCTCTGTATCAGTAACATTCCTGGCTCAGTTCAGTATAATCAGATACTTTCAATTTCAGAGCGATCCTACATTGTTCGCTATAACATAAGTGATCCACTATTTTTTAAAAAGACCCATATTCTATGTTGATGAAGGAAAAAAAAAAAACAGCTATAAGTTACTAAATAGAATTGATGACCTTTAGAATATCCTAGTAAATACACATCCATTTTTAAAAAATTATTACTTTCTTCATAAATTAACCATAGATGTTTCTGAAAATAGCTTAGAAAATATTTAATAGGGTGATGACCCCAGGCACTCTCTGAAGGAGACCAATTCCAGCATGACAGCAGGGCTGAATCTGGCAATGGCTGAAGGCATTTCCCCAAACCTGAAAAGGGATTATTGCTTGGCTGCTAGATAGCTAAAAGGCATTTTAATCTACATGTTATTGCCTCCTACTGACCAAATACCTGAACAGCCCAAGGCTAATTCCCCCATTCTGACAATGGACTCTGTACAAGTGTATATCTCTGCCTCGCCTCAGGACAATTTGTGTTAATAAAAAGCATGGGGTCCTGGGATGAAGAGACCTTAGACCTTAGACCTAAGACCTAAGATCAGGGGTCCTCAAACTTTTTACACAGGGGGCCAGTTCACTGTCCCTCAGACCATTGGAGGGCCGGACTATAGTTTAAAAAAAAACTATGAACAAATTCCTATGCACACTGCACATATCTTATTTTGAAGTAAAAAAACAAAACGGGAACAAATACAATATTTGTATTTGCATGTGGCCCGCGGGCCGTAGTTTGAGGACCCCTGCCTTAGATCCTAGATCCTAGTTTCCTTTAAACTAGGCTCCTCTGACCCCCAAATGCCTTTCAAAATTATGCTTCATCTCCGGACTCTCTATTAATCTACGCACAGCCTTCTCCAGATTCCTGAACCCTTCTTGATGCTGGGTCAAGAACCCCGGCAACTCTCCATAGATATTACCTGATAAAACTCTATTCTGTTTCATAAATGTTTTGGTTCAAAAGCTTTAGACAAAACTAGTCCTCAACCCTCCCGATGAGTTTCATCAGGGCCAACTTCTACCCACAATACTGGGTGGATGCACTTGTAGGCAGGGGTTTTGTACATAAGCTAACCCAGCAGTCAAAGTCCTTCTCACAGAAACAGGTTCTCTCTGGAGCCTGCAGAAACAGAGCTCGCTGGGCCCAGGCATGGGGCTGTCCTGGGTCTTCCCTAAACCCTCCAATCTCGAGAAAGCCAGCGCCCCTCTGAGAGCCTCGGTTCTTCATTTGTAAGATCAGGCTTGGGATGTGCTGTAGAGTGAATATTTGTGCCTCCTAAAATTTCACATGTTGAAACCTATTCCCCCAGTGTGATGGTTTGAAGGTGAAGCCTTTGGGAAATGATCAGGTCATAGGGGCGGAGCCCACCGACATGGGATCCGTGCTCTTATAATAGAAGAAACCCCAAGAGCTCCCTGTCGAAGAACCAGGACGTGGGCCTCACTAGACACTGAGCTGCTGGTGCTCTGACCGTAGGCGCCCAGCCTCCAGAACTGCCGGAAAGAACTTCTCTCATTTATCAACCGCCAGTCCATGGCGTTCTGTGACAGCTGCCTGAACAGACTAAGGCAGAATGACTCCTTCTAAAAAACTTCTTTAGTTCTTATAATTCAGTTACTCAAATATCTGTCCCTATTCTCACTTGTCCAGAATCATTGCTATCCTTTCACTTTATAACTCTCTTTATAGGACATTTAAAACAATCCACTTTAGACTTAGTTGTTCCTTCTAACACATTCTCTATGCTAAACGTTCCCCTCCTCTGCCCAACAGCCCCAGCCCCCAGCAGACTCTAAATAACTGTGTAAATTTAAATGAAATTAAAAGAAGTTACTATGTTTATCTAGAGATGAAGCTGTAACATCCATCAGGCCTGGACACATATTGCAAGCAGTAAAGAATCTTTAAAAAAAAACAAAAACATGATAATCCATCTTCACTCCCCCAAGACCAACAAGTCAGGATCTCTGAGAGAGGCCAGAGCATAAAAAGGAGAGAGAGACAACCTGGTGAACTAAGCAGCTCTGCCTGCTACTGCCAGTGGGCGCCCATTCATTAAGCTGACTGAACAGTTGCCACCTGAGTTTATGCCTGAAAAGCAAAGAATGTTATTCATTTTATTTCTACCACTTAAAATGACTTCTTCTACTTCCCTACACTTCAAACCCATTTTCAAAAGCTTTTCCCTGTCCTACTTACAGTAACCATCACTCTAGTTTATACACACCCATGTTTCTTGGCAGATGCTTGTCTCAGGGCATTTTTCTCCATCTGTTCATTATGTTGATATAAATATTATTCTTCTTCTTCTAGTACACATAACTACCCTTAGAATAGCTTTGTTACTTTTCTTGGTGTGGACTATAGCTTCTTGATAAGTGACTCACAGAGTAGAAACAACATACGGTGATTAAAATTTAATAGAAGAGGGACTGCAGTACCAGCACAGGATGAAACAGATTCACTTTTTCTCCTGCCAAGTATAGTGAACAACCCTGGATATTATATATAGAGCAAACATACAACTCTGAAGGGTGATGCTAAGGAGACAGATCAGTCAGGGACCTTTAAATCTGAGGAAAAACATGGTAGATAATTCCTGGGTTTTCTTTTGGCCTAGTGTATCCTGGATTAGGTGACGGAGAAGCCAGCACCCAGAAATGCCAATGGGCACAGACAAAAGCAAAAGCAAAAAGGTCTCCAGTAAAACCTGCACTCTTCCAAGGTGCTGCTAGGAAAGAGGTAGCCTAGTAATTCACACATTTGCACACACCACGGACTCAGCCCGACCCCATTCATCTGGCTTTAACACTGTCTTTCATGGATCTTAAGGAATGTATAGGAAATGTTTAAGATACTTATATGGGGGAGAGGAAGGGACTTAAAGGAAAGTAGGTTTCCATACTTAGTAGACTACATAAATATAAATACATTATTAAAATAAAATAAAACAGAACAAATGGAGACCAGCCTTAAAAATTATCTGAGCAGCCGAAACCGGTCTGGCTCAGTAGATAGAGCGTCGGCCTGCGGACTGAAAGGTCCCAGGTTTGATTCCGGTCAAGAGCATGTACCTGGGTTGCGGGCACATCCCCAGTGGGAGATGTGCAGGAGGCAGCTGGTCGATGTTTCTCTCTCATCGATGTTTCTAACTCTCTATCTCTCTCCCTTCCTCTCTATAAAAAAATCAATAAAATATATTTTTAAAAAAATTATCTGAGCAGACAAAACCAGTTTAGTGTTATAAACAAAGTTTAATTTTGATTATTTTGCAAGATTAGCTAGACCTGGGTCATTTCTTGCTTATACCTCTGGAAATCATAACTAAAATTTGAACTATCTCTCAAGGTTGACATGAGGTAACCACTGAAAATTCTAATATAACTAATCACTGTGGAGAATAAACAGCCACTGTTTTCTCACTATATAAGCTGCTTTATAAAAATACTAGAGGCCCAGTGCACCTTCTTGCAGTCCGGGACCCCTCGCTCCTTACTGCCCACCTGCTCGCTGCTCCTTACCACTCAGCTCGCTGCTCCTTACCGCTCAGCTCGCTGCTCCTTACCACTCAGCTCGCTGCTCCTTACCGCTCAGCTCGCTGCTCCTTAGCGCTGCTGTGGAGGCAGGAGAGGCTCCTGCCACTGCCACTGTGCTCGCCAGCCATGAGCCTGGCTTCTGGCTGAGCGGTGCTCCCCCTGTGGGAACGCACTGACCACCAGAAGGCAGCTCCTGCTGAGTGTCTGCCCCCTTGTGGTCAGTGCATGTCATAGCAACCAGATGTTCTGCCATTCGGTTCGGTTGATTTGCATATTAGCCTTTTATTATATAGGATACCTCTGAACTCCATTCCATGTTTTGGTTTGAATGCTCCCAGGTTGCAAATTGTCTTTTTGATGTTAGCATCATCAACTTTTACTAATTACTATTTTGGGGATTCATTGGTGTTATTACTGTTCTTTATGAACCTTTGACACTATATAACAATACCTAGACCAACTATAACATTTCCATAAAAAAGATACACTTAAAACACTAAGTATAAATCAAAATGCAATTTTAAAAGAGGTATAAGTAACATACAGAAAGGCAAAAAAAGAGGAAAAAAAAACAAAGGAGAAAGGAAACAAAAATAAATAAAATGGTAGACCAAAGCCCTGTCATCAATAACTACATTAAATAGAAAGGATGTATAGACATCAATTAAAAGGCAGATTGGTGCCCTAACCAGTTTGGCTCAGTGGATAGAGCGTCGGCCTGCGGACTGAAGGGTCCCAGGTTCGATTCTGGTCAAGGGCATATACCATGGTTGCGGGCACATCCCCAGTAGGAGGTGTGCAAGAGGCAGCTGATCGATGTTTCTCTCCCATTGATGTTTCCAACTCTCTATCTCTCTCCCTTCTTCTCTGTTAAAAATCAATAAAATATATTAAAAAAAAAAAAAAAAGGCAGATTGGGCCTGGCTGGTGTGGCTCAGTGGTTGAGTGTCAACCTATGAACCAGGAGGTTCAATTCCTAGTAGAGGCATGTACCCAGGGTGTGGGTTCGATCCCCAGAGGGAGGCATGCAGGAGGCAGCCAATCAATGATTCTCTCTCATCATTGATGTTTCTATCTCTCTTTCCCTCTCCCTTTCTCTCTGAAATCAATAAAAATATATATTTTTAAAAAAGGCAGATTAGCAGAGTGAATGAAAAAAATCATGGTCTAATTACATGCATGGTCAATGAAATTCACCTTATATATAACAATTTAGGTATTTTAAAATCAAACATAAAAAAGATATACCATGCAAGAAAAATCAAAAGAAAGCAAAAGTGGCTATATTAATATCAAATAAAGGATTCAGAGCAATTTAGCAGATACAAAGAGGAATCTTATAAAATGATAAAAGGACCAATATACCAAGCAGACATAGCAATCCTAAATGTGTATGCACCAAACTAAAGAACTATACATGAAACAAAACTAATAGAATTAGGAGAAATTCCATAAAAATATAGTTGGTGAGTCTAGCAACCCTTCTCTCAATAATTGATAAAACTAAACAATAAAATCAGCAATGATGCAGAACTCAAGCACACCATCAACAATCTGAATCTAATCAACATTTATAGAATAGTCCATCCAACAATAGCAAACGATCATATTCTTTCCAAGAGTTCACAGAACATTGACCAAAAAAGAGATCATAGTCTAGGCCACAAAACAAATAACAACAAACATACAAGAATTGGAATTATACTGAACTGAAATTATCCTAATCAAATTAGAAATCAGTAACAGAAAAATTTCCCAAAAACTTGGATACTAAACAACATAAAAAAGATAAGTATCACATGATCTCACTCCTATGTGGAATCTAATGAACCAAATAAACTGATGATCAAAGAGAGACCCAGAGACAGAGGAGCAGACTGTTGAACCTCAGAGGGAAGGCAGGGGAGGGAGGGTGGGAAGAGATCAACTAATGAACTTGTATGCATATATGCATAACCCATGGACATAGACAGTGAGGTGGTGAGGGCCTGGGGGGAGAGGGAGGACCAGAGTGGGCTGGAAGAGGTTAATGGGGGAAACAGGGGGCCTATGTAATACTTCAACAATAAAGATTCAACAATAAAATAAAATACTTAACATTTCATTTTATCTTCAAGATAAAATTTTAAAACTATAGGGATGTTCTATGGGTTATCACAATGGAATGCTGACATCTCTACCACAGAGCATATACCCAGATAGCTGGGTTTTAGGAAAGTCAGTTTTCATCATGACCTCTCACTGGATCAAGCCTGAGTCCTCCTTCCCGGGCTCAGATCCTTCCTCCAGTTTCCTGCACCCTTCTCACCTCTTGTTGCCACTCAAAGGCAGGCAACTAAGACGTCACCTACAAGTCAGAAAGCCTGCTTCTGGCCTCAGACTGCTGTGTCCAAGTTGCACAATTTACTTCTTGGTCCCAGTTTCTTCCATGCAGGAAGAGAGTGAGAGTAACACCATTCTCGGCCCACTGGAGGTTTCTGTAAGCATCTCGAGGCCTGGGCCTGTGTGCACCCTTCTCATCTTACACTCTCAGATTAGGACAGTGCCCGGAATAGAGTGGGTGCACAAATATCTCTAAGTAAGTGGATATCTGCTTTTCTTCCTTTCCCTGTTCTAATACCTTATTTCATCCTCATATTCCTGTTGGTTCTTGAATTTAAAAATTTATTTGCAGCAATTAGGTGATACCAAAATTCTTAGGAAAAAATTTATGAAAACTTATGTTGGGTCCAACACATTCACATTCCATTGCTCTGCTGCTGTCAGTGGCCCTCCACTCTCCCTCTTCCGAAAGGCTCTGCCTGCGATGTCTATTTTTTCCTATTTCTTTCCACATCCTAAATAGCCATTCCCAAGTATTACAGGGAGTACCTTTCTCCTCCACCATCCTCTGCCTTCCCTTGCAGCCAGATTTCTTCCTCCTATTCCAGGAAATGGTCACAGGAAATGGTTACATGTGCCTCACAAATCTCTGAGACACATTCTATAACCCTCAACTAACTAGGAGAGTGTCAAGAAGGGCATTTAAATGTCCCAAGATATTGCAGGGAATGGTGAAGAACAAGTACTCAGATCATTACTTTCAATCTTCGCAAAGGCTTAGCCAGACTTAAAAAGACAAACAAAACCTACACTAAACTTGGGAAATATTTTTAATATAGCATGCTTTGATTCCCAAAATCACCACCTGACAAACTAGATGTTGCCAGAGTCCCACTGAATCTCTCCATCCCCATAATCAACATCTTGTTTAAATATGTTGGGTTCTTGCTAAAAAAGAATCAAGTGTAACTTTTAAAAGAAAAAATAAAATCTTTGTTATTACAGTAAATGTTTCCAAAATAATTTAAACTAGAGTCCCGGTGCACGAATTCGTGCACTAGTGGGGTCCCTCAGCTTGGCCTGCGGGATTGGGCCAAAACCAGCTTTCCGACATCCCCCAAGGGGTCCCGGATTGTGTGAGGGCACAGGCCAGGCCGAGGGTCCCCACCACCCACCAGTGCACAATTGGGGCTGGGGAGGGACGTGGGAGGTTGACCAGCTGGGGAGGGACCGCAGGAGGGGTCCAGGGTGTGTCCAGTACATCTCACTCAGTCCCGATCGGCCGGACCCCAGCAACAAGCTAACCTACCAGTCGGAGCATTTGCTCCTTGGTGGTCAGTGCACATCATAGCGACTGGTCGACCAGTTGACTGTCTGCCCCCTGGTGGTCAGTGCACGTCATAGCGAGCAGTTAAGTGGCCTTAGCATATCATTAGCATATTATGCTTTGATTGGTTGAATGGATGACTGAATGACTGGACACTTAGCATATTAGGCTTTTATTATATAGGATGAATCCATCAAAGTCCAAAGAACATAAAAATCAGGGAATAAACTCAATATTTAATATTAATATTTAATAGTTAACATTAAAGTGATTAAATATATGTAACTATTCCTTTAAATAAATGTAACTACTTTCTCACTGACTCCTAGGTAAATTTTTAAATTCTATCTTTTAAAGCAGCGGTTCTCAACCTGTGGGTTGTGACCCCTTTGGCGGTCAAACAACCCTTTCACAGGGGTCGCCTAAGACCATCCTGCATATCAGATATTTACATTATGATTCATAAGAGTAGCAACATTACAGTTATGAAGTGGCAATGAAAATAATTTTATGGTTGGGTCACAACATGAGGAACTGTATTTAAAGGGCCAGAAGGTTAAGAACCACTGTTTTAATGGAACTTTAACACTATCTTCACCTATTTCTTTAAACATATTCTGTGTTCCTGCCAAAATCATGTCCTTACTTTGCCCAACTCTATATATGTATCTCCCATTTCAATCTGCAACCCCTCTCAGTTCTTCAGGCTCCTCAGTGTGCTTTTGGGGGAAGGAACCCTGGACTGAAAGTCAGCAGTCTGAAGTTAATAGTACTATTTCAGCCACTGGTTAATTAGGAGACTTTACTATGCCATTTAATCTCCCTTATCTATAAAACAAAGGTATTCAGCCAGGTGATTCCTATAATAAAGGATAACAAGGAAGCATAAAGTCTGGGTTTGTTAGGTGCATTAGGCTGAAAATCTGACCTTCACTTCCCTCAAGATCACAGTAAAACTATCTCAGGAATATATTCAGGAATGTCTTGGAGTGTTCTGCACCATTTACTTTTGTCTGGTGAGCAGGCCTGCAAGTAATCAATCGAGTTTCCAGAAGAGTGAAGCTGAGGAGCCAGAGATGGTATAAACTCCCAGGAAGATGGGACTTCACACTTAATGAAGCCACACTCCACTTAGTGACAATGTTAGAAGAGCGCTGGGCCTGAGAAGATCCTGGAGAAACCTAGAAGGCCCAACGCTCCATCTAGAACAAGAGGCACGGTCTTTCATTTTGCAATTGTTTCTAAACAAATAAATTTCCACATCCTTTGACTTAAAAGAAATATTCCATCACCACTGTCTTTAATGAGCACTTGTTAATAGCGGAGTCCCCTTATTTGGTATTTCCTTCCCCAAATCCTCACTCTATTTCAAAAGTCAATTGATGGGAGAGGCTCACCAAACTTATGTTGAATAAATTAATTATCAGCATTATATTTATACAGAGCACACAAAATTTGTTAATTAGATGAAAAGAAATAACTTACAAACTTTAAAGGTCTACATTTAAGTTTTAAAAACTGGATTGCTGATTATTAACCATTATAGGTTCTTGTTCATTTGTGCTACTAGGATTCCACTGCCAAAATAAGACAAAAGAAGAGTCAAGGCTGGGTAATTAGGCATTCTCTTAACAAGAAGTAGCTACTTGTAGCATATGCCATAGGATAAGGATTGTGGCCATCTGATGACTTTCTGGCTCAGACACAACCTGAACTAAGTTTAGAAAAACTCAGGTTAAATTATGGTCAGTGTATTCTAGCACTAACTATGTTTTGAGATGTAACCTTGAAAAACAACAACAAAGGAAAAACTGCATGGTTATTTTCTACTGTTTAAAACAAACCATTCCCTAACCATGTCTAAAACATAACCTTTAATGCATTTATACTTCCTAACAGCCTCATCATTTGAGAAATTCTAATAATAAAATCTATTTGAAAAATTTCAACAAAAAAAGAATACGTGGCATCATATATTTTCAGAGTCATTTGCTGCTAGAAGGAAGGCTGCATTTTGGACTTCTGTTTCTTTAAGGGTATGGGGAACTAATTCTCTCATAAATATAGGCAATAAGAGAAGACTAGACACTCAAATAAAATGGGTTACAATGTGCAGAATGGAAAAGCTATTAAATGCACATTCACTTATGTAAGACACACAAGAAAAGCTTTAGAAAGCACATATACACCTAAGAGACAAGAAAAAGACAACTTAAAAAAAATTAACAGCCATGGCCGATTCAAAATTTTTAGAGATTAGAGTAAAAAAGGTGGAACAAAACAGCAAAACAGTAAATGACAAGAAAGGGGTTAATTACTTACAGGAATTCTTCTCCAGGATGTTTGGGTATATTTATCGGCATATGTGCATTTTTCCTCTTTAGATTTTTGGTGGCAGTTACACCGAGTTGCCTGGACAAAAACACAATTTTTTATAGTGGTATAATTTTTCATACACCTATACATGGACAAACAAAGTAATTAGGGTCTCTCTTAGGGGGTAAATAGCCTCCTGTCTTATTCAGAGATCGGGTCCTAGAGTCAGCTTACAATTTTGAATAGTTAAAATTACCTTTGGAAATCTCCTTTATTATCCATAAAACATACTACCTATGACTTTATACATATAGATGCAGTAGTATATATATAGATGTAGAATATATATAACAATACATAGCATCTAAAGAATACAATTGTAAGATTTTAAGTATTTCCCTAAACTATGATGCTACTACAATAACTGCAGCACAATTTCTTAAGTTCATTTTTTATTGGACTCTACTGGATATTAAATACCCCAGCCCACAAGTAAGATTGTCTTTTCACATGTCCAGTGCTTTAAGCTCCTTTAATGATGTGCTGACTTTATTGGACTGGAAAACTTTGAAGGATCTCTGTCCTTTGACAAGATCTATCTGGGCATCTCAGTTCACAAATGAATTCTCTACACGTGATTCTACTCAAAGCGTACACATTTAGTCACTTACACAACACAAAGTAATGTATCTATTGTATAAACTTTGGTCTTTCAAATAATATCAAAATTTTTTACAAATAAAAAGAATGATAATGAGAATTTTTCTTCAGTGGGAAGTTGAATATAACCTTATTATTTGTTAAATAACTCCAATAGAGGTAAATATACTTTCTTGTAGGGATACTTATATAACAAATTCTTGACTATTGCATCAAGCTAAAATTACAGGTTTCTACTTTAAAAATAATTACCAATATTCAAAATTTATCTTAATTGCAATTGGATCATTCCAATTTCCACTTACAAAATAAAATCTAATTAAAACAAAAAAAAATCTCTAAGTAGTGACATTTTCCATTTCTTGTAGTACAGACATATTTCCAATTCCTAAGAAATGAGACAGTCATTGAAACAAAATTCAATATATAATTGACTATTGAACAATGTGGGGTTTAGGTGTGTCAACCTCCTGTGCAGTTGAAAATCTGCATATAACTTTTGACTCCCCCAAAGGTTTACTTATAGCCTTCTGTTGACCAGAGCCATAACAACATAAACAGTTGATTAACACATATTTTATATGTTATATGTATTATATATTGTATTCTTTTTTTAAAAAAACTTTATTATTGAAAGTATTACACATGTCCCCTTTTTCCCCATTGACCTCTTCTAGCCCACCGCCACCCCCACCAGGCCTTCACCGCACTGTTGTCTGTGTCCATGGGTTATGCATATAAGCATACAAGTCTTTGGTTGATCTCAGATGAGTGGATATATACTGTATTCTTATAATAAAGCTCCAGAAAAGAAAACATTATTAAGAAAATCATAAGGAAAATACACTTATAATACTGTATGAATTTACTGAAAAAAAAACACACACAAAAAACTGTGTATAAGTGGACCCACACAGTTCAATCCCATGCTGTTCTATTCAAGAATCGATTGAAGAGTCTCTAGGTATTCACTGCAATAGGACTTTTCACATATATAGGAGATGTATAAAGAAGGAAAGATAATATAAAGCATTCATCTTAAGGCAAGCATATGACTTATTCTCTCTTGACTAGTGCGATTCTGGAAATAAGTTCCTCGCTGTGTCTGTGTGCTATCAGACAAAGAGTAAGATTTGGCAAGTATTTGAGTTTTCCATAATTCGGAAAACCTAGTTTTTAGTGATATGCTTTTCATTTCCAACAAAGATTTTCCTTGGCCTGTTGGTATTTTTATGCCATTATGTTCTTGTTATCCTGGCCTTTTATATTATTAGAAACTAAATTATATTTAACTTCGAGACAGTGTATATATTGTTTTCATATGGAACTATATCTGAATCTGTAACCACTATACAATTATAAAGAGTCTACTCAGCATCATCCATGGAGGAGAACCATTTTCTTAGAACACTCTTCACGGTCTCTAACAGACAGCTGTACTGGTACCACAGTCTGATAATCCAGTTTCCTTCTGCTATCAGAGGAGAGAAAACACCTTGTTCTCAGCTCACCAGTACTCACGTCTTTAAAATAACATTAAGAAAAGACATTTACCCTTTATCAATAAAATGATTGTAAATTGGTGAATTTAAAAACCCCAAAACATAAGGCCACTGAAAATGAATGGACAAAGATTTTCTTTTTACCTTGAATATTTACTATTTAGACTGTAAGTTAAACCACATACTTTTAGAGTGCACATAATCTAAAAATAATATAATAGTGCAACTTTGGAAGCCAAAAATAAAGTCAAATTTAAATTCTGGCTATAATTTTATATTGCTCAGTTTAAAAAGTCTTCACTTCACATACTATACTATAATACTTACAAGCTGATGTTCTAATAGTTGGATTTTTTCATCTTTTTTCTTTATTTCCTCTTTAAGTTGTTTTATTTCATTTAATAAATCTTCATTCTGAAACATTACAAAAAATTTAACATGAAGTATTTAATGATATTTAAAATACTCTAATGAGAAACATTAAATCAATGATGAAGACTGAGCAATGAATGATTCATTCATTCAAGGTAAATATTCCTCTTAAATATTCCAGCTATTAGCCTATAAAAGGAACACAAAAAACAACAACAAAAAACACATTTTAGTGTTCAATGAATTCATAGTCTAATGGAATTTGACGTGTAAACAATGAACAATAGCAGCAACAGCTAACGTTCATTGAGTACTCAACAGGTGCCAAGAACTAAGTACTTTTAGGTATCAAAGCATTTTATCCTGACTACAACCCTGAGATAGGTACTATTATCCCCATTTTACAGGTTAAAAAACTGGGACACAGGCTATATAGTACAACAAGTTACACACAAAGCAGTAACTCCAGCTAAATTTCAAGGGATGTATAAGATGTGCCTGTCACTGAAAATGAAGGGCACAACAAGCAGAGGGAACAGTATAATTAAAGGAAGAGTTATTTCATGGCTGGTTCCAAAATCAGCAGAGCCCTGGCTGGTGTGGCTGTTGGCTGGGTGTAACCCTGTGCACCAAAAGGTTGCCAGTTCGATTACTGATCAGGGCACATGCCCAGCATGCAGGTTCGGTCCCAGGTAGGGGGTGTGCAGGAGGCAGCCGATTAATATTTCACTCTCACATGGATGTTTCTCTTTCTCTCTTCTTCTCCCTTATCTTTTCTCTAAAAATAATAAAACATCTTAAAAAAAGATTATTTTTTGAGAAGCCACTTTTCTGAAAACTGCTTGAATCGACTTAATCTATAAGAAATTCCTAATAGTATTAAATGGAAATTTATTGTCAAGTTAAGCCAGAATCCTGTTATATTTTTAAATATAAAGTATCATTACCCTATAGCTAGCCTATTTTGTTTACTACTATTCAATTACCCAGAAATACATACTGAGGAAGTAGTGCAAGCAAGGATATTAGAATATATATATACTAGAGGCCCGGTGCACAAAAATTCATGCACTGGGGGAGGAGGGGGGGGGGGCGGGCGGTGTCTGTCAGTCTGGCCTGCGCCCTCTCATAGTTCAGGACCCCTCGGGGGATGTCCACCTGCTGGCTTAGGCCCAATCCGGGCCTAAGCTGGCAGTCAGACATCCCTCTGGCAGGCTAGGAGTCCTCAGGGGATGTCTGACTGACAGCTTGGGCTCGCTCCCTGCTTACGCCACAGTCAGACATCCTTAGTGCTGCCACCAAGGAGGTGGGAGGCTCCTCCACCGCCGCTGCACTCCCAGACATCTACCTGGCTTGTGGCTGAGTGGAGCTCCCACTGTGGGAGCACACTGACCACCAGGGGGCAGCTCCTGCATTGAGTGTCTGCCTCCTAGTGGTCAGTGCGTGTCATAGCACTGGTTTTTCAACCATTAGGGTCAATTTGCATATTACCCTTTTATTATATAGGATGAATAATACTATCATGTTTCCAGAGAGAAAAACATGTAAGCAAATAATTAGGATGTGTTGTCATCTCCTTCAGATATGTTAGGAACAAAAAGACTTGCAGTTTCTTTAACAAGAGGTCAGAAACAGATATTTTACAAAGACTTTCACATAGCAAGTAAGCATTACAATGAGGAAGAAAAGATTTTTAAAAATGCTGCTATGTAGGTAGGAAGCAAGCCGCATAGGAAGTTTTTACCATAATGAAACGTTTGGGTTTGAGTCACATGCAAGGAAATGTTTGGGCAGATTCCAAGCAGAGACATTATTTGACTTGCATTTTTTAAAGGTCACTCTGAGGTCTTTGGCATTCTATGTAGAGAGTAGAAAAGGCTAAGAAAGCAAGCAGAATGACCTGTTATGCAGCTATTTCTGAAATCTACACAAGAAATGTGGTATATGGAGAGGAAAGAATATCTGAGAGATAGCTTTTTGAGGTAGAACACATAAAATTTATTAATGGATTGGTTGCAACGTCAGAGGGAAAAGAAAAAATAAGAATGATTTTACATTTTTGGTTTGAACAAGTGAATAGATGGTGGCTCTTTCTACAGAGCTGGGTAAGATAGGAAAATAACAATTTGGGAAGGGGTGTGAAGAGATTAATCGAGAGCTTCCTTGTTCTCTGGCTTTTGTCAATTGAGCAAACTGGAATCTCTAGCATTTGATCTGACAGAGAGAGGAGAGAAAAGTCAGGTGTTTATTCCATATCACATTTCTTTTTTGTTTGTTTGTTTTTAATCCTCACCAGAGGATTTTATTCCAATGATTTTTAGGGAGAGTGGAAGAGAGAGGGAAAGACAAAGAAAAATATCGATGTGAGAGAAACACATCGATTGGTAACCTCTTGCATGAGTCCTGACCAGGGCAGGGGCCTGGGAGAAGCCTGTAACCAAGGTAAGTGCCCTTGACCAGAATCGAACCGGGACCCTTTGGTCTGCAAGCCAACACTCCATCCACTGAGCCAAACTGGCTAGGGCCCTATCTAAAAAAAATCTTATATAATAAAAGGCTAATACGCAAATTGTCCCCTCGGGAGTTCAACAGACTGGGAGTTCGACTGCTTGCTATGATGTGTGGTGACCACCAGGGGGCGGCACAGAATCAAGGAAGGCCCCGGCTGGCAGCTGGCAACCAGGGGAAGGAAGGCCCTGATTGGCCCTGATTGCCGGTCAGGCATAGAGACCCTACCTGTGCACAAATTTTGTGTACCGGGCCTCTACTACTACTACTACTACTAATAATAATAATAATAATAATAAAAATAAAATAAAATAAAATGCTGTTATGTATACTGCAATTGGAAAACTCTATTATTATAAAAAAGATTTCCAGTTGAAATTAAAGAGTTTAGGAATTTGAAAAATTCTTAAATCAAGACCAAAAAAAGACAGATTTCAGATCATGAAAGATATGTTTTAAGCTATGTGGCAAATGATGCTATTAAAAATGATGAACATATTTAATTACATGCAATTTTAAAGCATCTATACAATTGCCATCAAAGTTAAAAGCTGGAGAAAACGTAAGCAAACATGACAAAGGGTTTATATCTCAGTATACTAAAAGCCTGTTGAAACACATAAAATCATTTTCTAGGCTCCAAAAGACAAAGAGCCAGTTCTCACAAGCATATGCCATTGGCAAAATGTTCTGTTTAACTTGTTGAAGAATGTAAATTAAAGTATTAAAGATATTATTTTGTAGGTGTTAAATTTGAGAAAAATACCGAATGTGATTAACAAGACTGCAGGAAAATATGACACATTATAAGATACCACAACAGACAAACACATGGCTATCCCAGAGTCATAAAAGTCCTCGCAGTCTTTGACTTGGTTATCCCACTTCTAGGAATCATGCCAAAGAAAACTTTGAGAAAACTTACAACCAGGTATTATCTGAAAGTTTACAAATGTACATCTGTCCCATAAGGGAACAATTGAAATGCAACTTGATGGAGTACTAGACAGCCATCACTCAGTCAGTGCTAAGTTCTGCCACTGATGGAGGAAAGAGCCCCAAAATGAAATCAAAATATAATTAGTAATAACATTGGTAAGCAACATGTATACAGCACTCATCATATGACAGGCACTGCTCTAAGGAAAAATCCTTTTTACACATAAAGATAAGCAAAGGAGAATACAACAGGGGATGGGTTAACTCCAGGAGAGTTTTAAAGGATGAGTAAAATGTTCTGAAGACACAGAAGTGTGGCAGGCCTTGGATTTTAGGGTAAGAGATTCTAAGTATTGCAGACAATACAGAGATGAGGACAAGCACAGCACATTTGGAGAACTACAAGTGGTGCCATTGCACAAAAGCTGTGGTAGGAGCAATGTGGTTAATTACTAGGCAATGGCCAGATCAGAGGGCCATGAGTATCAAGTATAGCCTAAGCCAGGGAATGACATATGAATTTGCATTTGAGATGTCTTTGACAGCTGTTTTGAAGACACACTTGACAACAACAAAATTAGACTAGGGAACTTATAATCAAGATGTAATACTCCAGACAAGTAGGAGCCTGACGCACAGTGGTGATAATAGGGGTGAGAAGGGAGAGGAGAAAAATCAGATTAGAAGATTTTGGTGATTCACTGCATGTGAGAGGAGAACACAGAGGAGCAGTCAAGAGTGACATCTGAAGGAGTGACATAGAGGAATGGCGGCTTAATGGCACATCTTTTCCTCTCCTGCTGACATTTCAACAAGTTAACCACCTATAATTCAACAAAGAAATCCTTGCTCAACATTACACGCATGCCTGAGCGACTGTGCACTGAGACAACTAAAGGTGGGCATCCGGGAATAAGCGGAGAGATGAGAAGGACAGCGCAGAGGGCCCTCAGACACAGCCCTGTGGCTGGTGGCTTGGCTAGGAGAGGGGAGGAAGCAGGCAGTAGCAGGTGCTTCCTTGGGTCAGGAGGAACAGAGAGCTGTGGGGGGCAGCCCAGCAGGGCCAGCAGTGGGTGTGTGTGTGTGTGTGTGTGTGTGTGTGTGTGTGTGAGAGAGAGAGAGAGAGAGAGAGAGAGAGAGAGAGAGAGAACAGTGTCTGAATCAGCAGACGCCTGACAAGTAGTGGCAAGTAGGCCCATCACTGTGGGCCAGGGTGGTGGTGTATCAAACAAAGAAACAGAACTAGAGAGCCCTGCTGCCACTTGGACTCCCAAAACTCACCTCCCATTGCCCTTGGAGTCTGGTCCAGGAGCATATGATCTGTAAACCAAGAGCTATTGCAGTAGAACCGCTGTTTCCCTCTGTGACTGATCCCCAGGAGGGGTGCTTGGGGCAGGACTGCATGGAGGTCAGAGATCACCATTACAGTGAGGGCAAAACAAACCCCACCCCCAAGCAGTATGGCTGTATTGTTTTTTGCTTTTCCTTTCAGAGAATAGGGGCGGGAGAGAGAGAGAAGAGAAGAGAAGAGAAGAGAAGAGAAGAGAAGAGAAGAGAAGAGAAGAGAAGAGAAGAGAAGAGAAGAGAAGAGAAGAGAAGAGAACGCACGCAAAGATGGGAGAGAATCATTGATCAGAGGCCTCCTGCACACCCCACACTGGGATTCAAGCCCACAACCTCGGCATGTACCCTGACCGGGAATTGAAACATGACTTCCTGGTTCATAGGTTCAAGCTCAATCACTGAGCCACACCCCGACTGTATTGTCTTAAGGAAGCCAGGGAGGCTCAAATCTAGGAGAACACAGAGGTAAAAATCTTGCGATTCGGGCACCATCTACAGGAAAATAGTAGAAATACTTCTTCAGAGATAAATGAGAAAGCAAAGGAGGACAGCAAATACCATGAAGGGCTGCAGTAATGACAATGACCAGAAAGAAAATGAAAAGTCCCCAGAAAGCAGGTCAGAACACATGGAAATGTGATATAATCTTGACAGATTTCAAGATTGCAGTTCTGAAAATACTCAATGAGATATGAGAAAATAATGACAGACAACTGAGTTCATTCAGAAAACAAATCAATGAGCAAAATGACTACTTTACCAAAGAGATTAAAACTTCAAAGAAGAATCAATCAGAAATCCTAGAAATGAAGACTGCAATTAGGAGATTAAGAGTGAACTACTGCAGCCCATCTGCAGCCACGCTGTTGCTGTCTATCTCCAGCTGCCCAGCCTGGGGCTACAGGGGCCACAGGGAACTCGCCTCCAGTGGCCAGGGCAGCCCAGAGTGCGAGACCACCTTGCCTCACTTATGAACCTGCTGAAGAAAGAAGCTAAGTGCTGTGAGAAGGGAGGAGATGGGAAAGAGTTCAGAAGGCCTAGAAAGAGACAGGTGGAAGAGGCACTGGGCAGTTTACTAAAATAGTGGGCTTTAGGGTTAATCCCTCTGACCATTCCAGCGCAGACTATTTTCCTGAAGAAATGTCAAATGGAATGTGAGGAAAGAGGAAGAACAACTATTCCTACCATGTATCTCCCGTCACCTTTGTGAAAAGTTCAGCTCATGCACAATAATATTTTTAGACGACAACACTATTTGTTAGTAAATCTCAGAATTGCCCTGCAATGTGCAGCATTAGCAATATATTACCACATAAAACACAGGCCCAGCCCCTGGCAGAGGGGCTCGGATGGACAATGGGCGCAGTTGGACAGGATAAAGAACCTGTGCACCCAGCGAACAGAGGATAATGCAGCAGTGAGTGCTCCCCAACACTTGAGGTCATGACAGGATTAGGGGTAAGTGCCCAGTCGGGAGATCATGTTGACTCCGACATCCTAGAGGACTTGGAAGCAGGCCACCATTTACGGTGTGACACAGCCACAGTGGGAGCAGCTGTGGACCCGGCCTCCAGGGGCCAGACACCTGAGCTGGACTCCCCAAGCTGCCACCCAGTAATCCAGCGATCCAGAGATGGCAAAGCCACCATGCCCAGCTGCCACGGCTGCTGGGAGTAAGAGGAGAGGCCAGATGCTGCAGGAGTGCTCTGCAATGTGCACACTTGATTCTCGCTATGCTCCCGCCCACTACCGCCCCCTCCCCCCTCCCCCCCGCAGCCGCCCCCAGCCTGTTTAGCGCCACTTTGAGCAAAGGGTGGCAGTGAGAGTGAGGGGGTGGGGAGAGACAGGGAGGGGACAACCTGGACAACGGGACAAAGGAGAAGATGGGGACAACACAGTCAGCAGCTGCAGGGGTGGAGCAGGGACCCCGGGATCTTGAAAGCAGTGGCAATGGAGCTAGTAACTGTTCCCCATTTGCAGATGTGCTGAAGTGTTAATGACTGCAACAGCAGCAGAAATCCCGGAGAGAATGGAGAAAAGACTCCCCCTGAGCTGGAGCACCTGCAGGACTTTGCACTTTCCTTGAGGAAAGGAATTTGATCTCCTAGACCAGCGGTTCTCAACCTGTGGGTCGTGACTCCTTTGGCAGTCAAACGACCCTTTCACAGGGGTCGCTTAAGACCATCCTGCAAATCAGATATTTACATTACGATTCATAAGAGTAGCAACATTACAGTTATGAAGTAGCAACGAAAATAATTTTATGGTTGGGTCACAACATGAGGAACTGTATTTAAAGGGCCAGAAGGTTGAGAACCACTGTCCTAGACTAAGGGACAAGCCAGACACCCTGTTGGCGGCCTCGGAGGACCGGAGGCCACATGTGGAACCCACAGACTATAGTTTGCTCTGCTACAGCCTGGATAAAAGTACAGGCTCAGTTGCCTGTACCTAGAGGTTAAGCCACCCATGTGGGGCGGGTAACTCTCTCCTGTACCATCTAGGGAGACTGGACAGGAGGTGTTTGTGGCCAGAGAAGATAAGGATCGTCCACCGCACTCAGCCTCTGCAGTTCTTGGGTGTGGCCAGTGAAGAGGAGCCTCACGGCACCTGGCACCTGACTGTGGCTTCCAGAGAACTACATGGTGGATTTGGCTGGTGCCTTCTCCATGGACACGGCTCCAGAGAGTCAAGGACAGTTCGCTTTTGCATAGAAGGGTTGACAGGACCCTACCATGTGTCAAGGTTTGATGGCACGGGATTTGGCTGCCTGGGGCGGCCACGGTGCCAATGTTTCGTTGTGTTAACAATGTTGTATTAACCTCTAATTCTCTTGCAAATTTGAATGCAGCTCCCATCAGTTCTTGCAGACCTATGGTGGTTGGTCTTTAGGAGTACTGGTGAGTGTCCAGTTCCCCACTGAGCGCCGATGTTACGGCCATGTGACTGCTCTCCTGGAAGGGGCAATGTGGAGTTGAACCCCAGAAGCAGAGGGTACCTAGCTGCCAAGAAGGTAGTCATCCAAGAGAACAGAGGAGAGCACCCATCAGGTTTTAGTCCCAGTTATAGAAAAAATCTGGGAGCCAATACTCTCTCATAGAGAGACAAGTGGCAGTCTGTGTGCTGCCTTGTAAGCCCGTGTGACCACGCCCATGTTGGGGGTGGCACAAACCCCATTTGAATAAAGTAGGAGTTGGGGGCAGTATTTCCAACAGAGGGAAGCGGTGAAGACCAGCCCTCTGTCACAGGAGTTACAGGCCTTGTGAGGTCCTGTGACATGTGAGACCCTATGAAGGGATAAAGCTCGAGTGGAGGAGCTATTCCCTAGTTTGTTCTGAGTGGGCATGTCATCCTCACAGAGGCCATATGTGCTAAGGACGAGTCAAGTAGGTGGAACCCTACTACACGGACAGCTGTGACTGTCCATTTGAGTACAGATGAACTGTGGTTTGATTCAGATACTGGAAAGAGTAGCCCTTTGGCCATTAGAAGGACAGCTTGGCTGTCTTTGTGACACTAGCAACAGTGGCAAGTAGGCCATCATCCTATGTGGGGACAGGAAATGTGAACTCCACCAAGGGGTGGAACCTACAAGTTTTGCTATTAGGGCCCCACATATGAGTACTGGTCATAGCATGTTACAGTTTGTATTATTATTGTGAACTCTGTGTTTAGGGAGCTGGCAAGTAGGCAGAGTGCCCCTAGGTGGCCATCCAGCGTAAGAGGTGCAGCATAGGAACACTGTCAGAGTATCCCGGATGCTCAAGGCCAAGTGGAGTGTAGAGGCCTTGTTCAGAACATGCTGGATGTCCAAGGCCATGTAGAGCATGGAAATCTTAATCAGAACGTTCATGGCTAAGATGCTATGTGCAGGTGCAAGGATGTAGTAATCCAGAATGCGCAAGCGTGCCCTTCTCTAACCCAAATGATTGATGTCACTATTTGGAAAGAAGCCTCTTTTGTCTAAGTGTTATTAAAGTATGGTACTGACCAGCAAGTTAGTGAGCTCATATGCAGCTACTATGATAGGCTGTGGGTCCAGAAGCAGTGCACGGCTGCTCAGATAATACCTCCTATGTTGGAGGCTGCTACTATGTAGGAAAGGAGGTATCTCCGTTACCTAGCCAGTGTGTGGCTACCTACTATATGGGACTGTTTTGAAAGACTGTTTGTTTTTTTTTTAGTAGCTTCTTGATAGCAATGGCTACATGGCCACTAGCTTCTACAATAAAGACTTTCTTATACAGTCCCCCTCCCCCCAAAAGAGTAAACTACTGAGCATAGAAAATAGGACCAATGAGATAGAGGAAAGAACTAGTGATATCAAAGATAGAAACCAATAAATGACACAGAAGGAAGAGAGAATTAAGAAAAATGAAAGAGCTCTATGAGACCTATTTGACTCCATCAGAAAAAGGCAATATAAGAATTGTAGACATTCCAGAGGAGGAAGAGAGGGAGCATGGAATGGAGAGTCTATTAAAATGAATGGTGGATGAGAATGTCCCAAATCTATGGAAAGAACTAGATCCTCAAATCCAAGAAGAATACAGAACACCTCGTTACCTCAATCCAAAGAGGTCCTCTTCAAGGCACTTGGTATCAAAACTGTCAAAAATTAATGACAAAGAAAAAATTCTCAAAGCAGCCAGGGAAAAGAAGGAAGTGACCTACAAAGGAATAGCCATCAGAATTCCATCCGACTTCTTAGCAGAAACTCTACAAGCCAGAGGAGAGTGGAACCAAATATTCAAACGCCTGAAAGAGAGAAATTACCAGCCATGAATAATATATCCAGCAAAAGTATTCTTTAAATATGAATGAGAAATAAAGACATTCTTGAGAGATTTTATCACCATGAAACCTCCATTGCAGGAAATACTCAAGGGAGATATTCCACATGAGCAAAGAACATAAGGTCACAACACAAGTTCACCAAAAAACTTACAGAGCCAACAGGAATAATTTGTGACAATAAAAATATCCATTTATAATTAAAACAATAAACTAGGAATAGAAGGAAAGTACCTCAACATAATAAAGACCATACATAATAAACTCTCAACTAATATCATACTCAGTGGTGAAAAACTGAAAGCTTTCCCTCTAAGATCGGGAACAAGACAAGGATGCCCACTCTCACCACTCTTATTCCACATAGTGCTGGAAGGCCCAGAGCAATAAGGCAAGAGAAAGAAATAAAAGGCATCCAAATTGGGAAGGAAAAGTGTCACTTTTTGCGGATGACATGATTCTGAATATAGAAAACCCAAAGACTCCACCGAAAAACTATTAGAAACAATAAACAAATACAGTCAAGTTGCAGGATACAAAATCAATGTGAAAAAATCCATTGCCTTCCTATATACTAACAACATAACTTCAGAAAAAGAAATGAAAAAAAAAACAATTCCTTTTGCAATTGCAACCCCCCAAAATAAAATACCTAAGAATAAACTTAACAAAGAACACAAAGACCTATATGCTGAAAGTTACAAAGCGTAATTAAAAGAAATTGCAAAAGTCATAGCAAAATGGAAAAATATTCCATGTTCATGGATTGGAAGAATCAATATAATTAAAATGGCCATATTGTCCAAAACAATGTACAGATTTAATGCGATCCCCATCAAAATCCCAATGTCATTTTTTAAAGAAATAGAACAAGAAACCATCAGATTTGCATGGAACCACAAAAGAACCCGAAAAGCCAAAGCAATCCTGAGAAAAAAGGAATGAAGCTGGAGGTATTATACTACAGAGCTACAATAATCAAAACAGCATGGTATTGGCAGAGAAACAGATATACCGATCAATGGAACAGAATAGAGAGCCCAGCTATAACACCACATGTCTTTGGACAGATAATTTTTGACAAAGGAACCAGAAATGGTATCAAGCTAGTCTCTTCAATAAATGGTGCTGGGGAAACTGGAAAGTCACATGCAAATGAATGAAACTGGATTACAGTTTGTCTCCATGTACAAATGGATCAAAGACCTAAACATAAGACCCTAAACAATTTTACATAGAAGACAATATAGGTACCAAACTTATGGACCTTGGCAGTAGAGAATATTTTATGAACTTGACCCCAAAGGCAAAGGAAGTAAAGGCAAAAATAAATGAATGGGACTATATAAAACTAAAATGCTTCTGCACAGCAAAAGAAACAACAAAACAAAGAGGCAGCCACCCAGGTTGGAGATGATATTTGCAAACAGTACCTCTGAGAAAGGTTTAATTTCCAAATATATAAAAAACTTGTAAAACTCAACAACAAACAAACAACCCAATAAAAAAGTGGGCAGAGGGCCCTAGCCGGTTTGGCTTAGTGAATAAAGCATTGGCCTGTGGACTGAAGGGTACTGGGTTCAATTCTAGTCAAGGGCACATGCCTAGGTTGTGGGCTGGATCCCCAGTAAGGGGCATGCAGGAGGCAGCCGCTTCAATGATTCTCTCTCATCATTGATGTCTCTCTTCTTTCTTCCTCTCCCTTCCTCTCTGAAATCAATAAAAAAATATATATTTTAAAATATATTTTATTGATTTTTTTACAGAGAGGAAGAGAGAGAGATAGAGAGTTAGAAACATCGATGAGAGAGAAACATCGATCAGCTGCCTCCTGCATACCTCCTACTACGGATGTGCCTGCAACCAAGGTACATGCCCTTGACAGGAATCGAACCTGGGACCCTCCAGTCCGCAGGCCGACGCTCTATCCACTGAGCAAAACCAGCTACGGTGAAAATATATTTTTTAAAAAAGGTGGGCAGAGGACCTGAAAATACACCTTTCCCAAGAAGATATACCAACAGCCAATAGATACATGAAAAGATGTTCAATCTCACTGGCAATTAGGGAAATGTCAATCAAAACTACAATGAGATAGCACCTTACACCTGTTAGAGTGGCCATTATCAACAAGACAAGCAATAACAAGTGTTGGAGAGGCTGTGGAAAAAAGGGGACCCTCATTCACTGCTAGTGGGACTGTAGACTGATACAGCCACTATGGAAAGCAGTCTGGTGATTCCTCAAAAAATGAAGAATAGAGCTACCATACAACCCAGCAGTCCGTCTCCTGGGTACATGCCTGAAAAACTCGAATTCATGTAGTCACAAAGATATAAGCACCCCTATGTTCATTGCAGCATTATTCACGGTAGCCAAGACATGGAAACAACCAAAGTATCCCGCAACAGAGAACTGGATAAAGAAGATGCAGTACATATACAGAATGGAACACTACTCAGCCATAAGAAAGGATGAAATAGCACCACTTGAAGCAATATGGATGCACCTTGAGAACATTATGTTAAGTGAAATAATTCAGTCAGAAAAGCTAAAAACTATATTAGGTCATTCATATGTAGGACGTAAAACTGAAACTCATGAACACAAACAGCAGTGCGGTGGTTACCAGAGGGAAGGGGAGAGGGAAAAGGGGTTCCTAATATAAGGTGACAGGAGATTTGACACTGGGTGGTGGGCATGGAGTATAATACACAGATATTGTAACATAGAAACCCACACCTGAAACCTGTATGTTCATGTTGACCAATGTTACCCCAATCAATTTAATAAAAATATTAAAATCATAAAAAAAGAGTGCCATCTATACTTCTAGCTTGGGTGATATGGTGGATTGTTGCGCCATCAAAAGAATCTAATCTAATAAAAGAGAAGCATGCAAACTGACCATCCTTCGCTATGCCCCAGGCCATGCCCACCAGACAATCAGAGTGACTATATGCAAATTAACCCAATCAAGATGGCAGCTGGCAGCCACGGAGCTGGAGCAAACAGGAGGCTTGGTTGCCCTGGCAATGGAGGAAGCCAAGCTTCCCGCCTGCCCTGGCTGGCTGTGGCCTCCACTAAAGGCAACAAAGTTTCAATTATAGAAGATAAATAAATCCCAGATACCTGCTTCCAGCCAGCCTCCACTGGGAGGTTGGGTGGCTGAGGGCCGTGGCCAGCCTGCAAACAGCCATCAGCCCCTTATCCAGGCTGGCCAGCCACCCCAGAGAGGACTCCCACCCTGAAGGGACTGTGGCCAGCCTGCAAACAGCCATCAGACACTCACCCAGGCTGGCCACACCCTCATGGAGGGAGGGTCCGTGCTGGGGGGCTTATCAGCCTGCAAACAGCCATCAGCCACTCACCAAGGCTGGCCAGGCACCCCAGCAGGACCCCACTCCCTGAAGGGGGTGTGGCCAACCTGAAAACGGCCCTCCGCCCCTCACCCAGGCTGGCCAGCCACTCCAGCAGGGACCCCACCCTGAAGGGGGTGTGGCCAGTCTGAAAACAGCCCTTAGCCCCTCACCCAGTCTGGCCAGGCACCCCAGCAGAACCTCCACCCTGATCCGGGACACCCTTCAGGGCAAACCAGCCAGCCCCCACCCATGCACCAGGCATATAATAAAAGGGTAATATGCAAACTAACCCTAATAGCAGAACGACTGGGAATCACTGGTCACTATGACACACACTGACCACCAGGGGGCAGACGCTCAATGCAGGAGCTGCCCCCTGGTGGTCAGTGAGCTTCCACAGGGGGAGCTCTGCTCAGCCACAAGCCAGGCTGACGGCTGCCAGTACAGCGGTGGTGGTGGGAGCCTCTCCTGCCTCCTCAGCAGCGCTAAGGATGTCCGACTGCAGCTTAGGCCTGGTCCCCGCTGGCAAGTGGACATCCGGGCTGCCAGAGGGATGTCTGACTGCCAGCTTAGGCCCAATCCCCCGGGGAGCAGGCCTAAGCCAGCAGGTGGACATCACCCAAGGGGTCCCAGACTGCCAGAGGGCACAGGCCGGGCTGAGGGACACCCCCCGCTCCAAGTGCACAAATTTTTGTGCACCGGGCTTCTAGTCTATAATAATAAAAGTGTAATATGCTAATTAGACTGGACATCCTTCCGGATGAAGCCGGGACTGCGAGGGAAGCCTGGGTCCCAGGTGCCAGAGGGAAGCCTGTGCTGGCAGCTGGGAGAAGGAACACCTACTCTTGCATGAATTTTTGTGCATCGGGCCTCTAGTTGGAGAATAAAGGAGGGGAAGTATGTCCAAAAAGGAATATTCCCAAGTTTTAAATATACTATTAGAGGTACCTATGGGTGGGACATACGGTGGAAATTTCCAGTGGGCAACTGGATTATCAAGTATTAAAGAAAGATTTTATATATTATCAATCATGTCATATGTGATATCATGACAGTAAAAGGTTGAAAGGGGACTGGGCTAAATCTACCTTCTAAAGAAGAAAAGGAACCTACAAAGGAGATGAGAGAAAAAAGGGTAAAAGGGATTTCAGAGAGAAGTGACACAAAAACCAAGGAATAAAAGCTTTTAAGACAAAAGTCACACCAAACGTACAGCATTAAAGTCAGTAGCTATTTTAGGTTTTCCAGATTTCCATGTTTACTGGAAGGGGTCTTAAGGAGAGGCAAGGAAAAGTTTACCTGATTTACTGAATTTAAGATAGAAATGTATACACTGAGGATGAAGAGGAAGTGGATAAAGCACACTGAAGCAGACAACAGCGGCAGATGCAGGCGGGTCCTCAGCAGCAGCAGACAGTCACAAGGAGAGCGGGGTCCTCCACAGCATCGTGCCGCTTTCCCTGGAGCTGGGACAAAGCGAATGAGAATGACACCTGCTACAGGGAAGTTGGGTGGCAGGAAGCAGGTAGCAGGTGATCTTGTTTGATGAGCATGAGGCTACTGAAGAAGGTGAGAAGAGTGGCTGAGAACTGGGCTTAAGGAGAGTTTGTCTAGAACAGTTTATCAGGGGAATGGAAGAGGGAGATGTCCTGAGATAAAGGACAGATTAGAGACATGACAGGTCCATGGAGATTTTAGACCTTAAACTTGTAATGACACAAGTCACCATCCTATCTAATAATAGCCCAAATGGTAATTGACCGTACCTTTGCTACACCTCCCATTGGCTAATCAGCACAATATGCAAATTAACTGCCATCAACAAAGATGGCAGTTAATTTGCATATACCGGCTGGGAGCGAAGCAAGCCAGGCGGCGGAGGCGGGAGCAAATCAAGCTGGGCAGCTGAGGGAGGCGGGAACGAAACAACCTGGCCGGGTGGCTGAGGGAGGCGGGAACGAAACAAGCCGGACATCCCCCGAGGAGTCCCAGACTGTGAGAGGGCACAGGCCGGGCTGAGGGACCCCCCCTCCCAAGTGCACAAATTGTTGTGCACCAGGCCTCTAGTATTTACATAATACTTGAAACTGCTAAACCATTTTAGATGAGAGGGAAACACAGCTAGGGATCCGCTGATGAAGAGCAGGAGGGTCTGGGAAAGGGACTATCTGCTACTGCATCTTACATTGAAGAGGAGGAAGAAAGACTAGGAATGGTCTGCCTGGAAGGAACGATGCAGGGACAAGAAAACAGGTCCAGAAACATGGAGGCATGGAGCAGACGAGGCATCTCAGAGGGAAGGAGGGAGGAGGTGGGAAGAGATTAACCAAAGAACTTACGTGCATGACCCATGGACACAGACAATAGTGCAGTGCAGGCCTAGGTGGGGGGAGGGGGAGGAGGAGCAGGGTAGAGGGGGTCAGTGGTGGAAAATAAGGGGATATCTGTAGTACTTTCAAAATAAAGATACATTTTTAAAAAAGGAAGATAAAGTGACTGTCCCCAAGAGGTCACCTAAGAGCAAAAAAGCCAGTAGCAAACAGTATAACAGGTATATGACAATGATGTTAAAAATTTGCACAGAATATTATAGCTGTTTCTTGAAAAGAAAGGCTGACTGACATATTTGAATTCTGTGAAGTATAAAGCAAGGAGACGGCAAAGACATGGTCTCTCACCTTGGGAATGATGGCCAAGTTCAATGCACATAAGGGGAGGAGGGAGAGGATAGAAACCACAAACAATGACACTATTATTGAACATTTAAAAAGTTAGGGACTAGCCCTGGCCGGTTTGGCTCAGTGGCTAGAGCGTCGGCCTGCAGACTGGCGGGTCCCAGGTTCGATTCCGGTCAAGGGCACATGCCTGGGTTTCGGGCCCTCCCTTACTCTCTGAAATCAATAAAAATATATTATATATAAAAGAAGTTAGGGACTAACCAGCCGCACACATTTTTTTCTTAAAGTTATATAATATAGACTTAAAACAATGGATACAAACTCTTCCCTCTCTACTGTATTTCTCAACTCCTTACATCTGAACTGGTCTCATGACTTCCTATGATCAACACAAGGTGGGAAAGGCAAAGTTGAAGTTTTAAACTTGGGCTTTATAAAGCCTGACACTTTCTCTTGCCATGAGGACCCCTAATACTTCAACCAAGTGAACAAGACAGGGATGGCCTGTTGGATGAAAGACTACAGGGAGAGAAATTGTGGGCCCCAGGCAGCAATCAGCTAGCAGAGGCATGAGTGAGCCCAGAAGAAACCAGGGAAACATCCAGCGGAACCCAGCACAAAGTTCTAAAGTCCAATCCTATATAATAAAAGGCTAATATGCAAATTGTCCCCTCGACGGGGAGTTTGACTGGGAGTTCAACTGAGATTTCAACCAGGGGGCGGGGCTGGCTGGCCAACCGCCTGCGGCTCCTCCCCCCAGCCAGCCCCGCCCCCGATCAGCCCTCAGGGACGGGACGGCCAGACCCCACCCATGAAGGAATTCGTTTACAGGACCTCTAGTAATAAATAAATGGGTTACTGTCTAAAAAGTAAATAAATAATGCTCTAGTCAGTTTTATCAGTGGTTAGAGCACCAGCCTGCGGACTGAAGGGTCAGAGGTTCAATTCTGGTCCAGGGCACATACCTAGGTTGAAGGTAGATCCCCAGCCCCCCCATTGGGGCGGGTACAGGATGTTGGGAGCCATTATAAATCACATATACATCTCCAGCTTACAACAATAGGTTTCTGGCTCCTCCAAGCCAACTCCCGGTTTGGCCTGGAGTTAAAAGATAACCTTGTGATTTAGCCTGGAGTTAAAAAATAACATACCCTCACCCTAAGCACAAAGCAAGCTACATCTCCGCTGATAAGCTGCGACATTCCAAAGCCTGTTACATCCTTAACGACTTCCTTTGCCCACCCCCCTCCTCTAGAAACAACATAAATACCACCCGCTGTAAAAATAAAACTGAGGCTTGATCAGAACTTTGTCTTGCCTCCATTTCTTCGTGTCTCCTATCCTCTCATTCCTTTGCAGGATTTGGTGCGGTGTACCCACGAAGCGTGCCCTGCAGGTCGGGGCAACAGGAGGCAACCAATTGATGTGTCTCTCGCATTGATGTTTCTCTCGCTCTGTCTCTCCCCCTCCCTTCCACTCTCTTTAATAAATAAATAAATACTGTGTAACAATGTGTCTATTATAGACAAACAAGATCTGTTGAAAAAAAATGAAGATACTTGCATAAAAAAGTTGACATTGAAAACTTTTTCTTTAAAATGAATTTTTTTACATGTAGAAAACTTTCACAAAAATGAATTCAGGAAAAAAGTCAACTGTGCGATAATCAGGGATTGTGTAAGTCAGTGCTTCTCAACGGTGTGCATGTTCTTGGCTCTTTAAAGAATGTTCTGCTGGGGACCGGCTGCCTTACAATTAGTCACAATGTGAGAAGTGGAGAGATGGGAAGAGATGTATAACATATTGAAAAGCCACAGTGTGGCTACTATTCTATATTCTTTTGATTTGACTGTTTTATATACAATTTTGTTTCCAATAAGTCAGTCTACATCCTGTGAGAAAATTATGCTTCTTTGATCCCTAAGAGCAGGCTTGGTCACTTGACTTGTGAGAGTAACATGCTACATCCAAGCAGACTCCACACAATTCTGCCAGCGTTCTTTCCCCTCAGGTATGAAAACACCATGTCCAAGGTAGGCGCTGAGCTTCAGCCTGGACCCCAGGATAAAGAAGACAGAGGAAACTGAGTCCCAACTGACCTACATCCAATATGTACCATGTAAAGAAATAACAGGTGAGAAATAAACTGTTCTTATTGTAAGGCACCAATATTTCATGATTGGTTGTTACTACAGATGACTAACAAACACTGACTAGCACACCCTGAAAGTAGAATGTAATGGCAAAAAAATTTATAAATCAAGAATTGAATAAATCAGAAATACTTGTATGTACTTAAAAAATAAATGTATGCTTCAAAAACAGTTGTAAAGGAAAAAGCTTTCTCTAACTAAAAACAGACAAAAGATGAGCATTATAACAAAATGTACTTTCACTCACTAAAATGTACCTGCATTCTATAATTATATTTATAAACATGAAAAAAGATAAAATAATTTCCTTTTCAGTATATTTCTTCAATGTTATCATATGTGATATGGTATATAAGTACTTATTAACCATTTTAACTGTTATTGGTAGTCATATTTTTAAACTGTTAATGATTAAAAAAAAAAAGAATCCTGTGCCAGTGGTAACACAGGAACAAATGCTTACTCAACTGATGAAATAAATTCAAATTAAAGCCCTACGGGGATTTCACTTTAACTTAATAAGGGAGCAAAAGTTAAAAGCAAGCTTGTTAAAATTCAAAACAGCAAAGCCAAAGGTTTTAAAACATTCATTAGTAAATGTTTTAATTATTGCTGTTTTACAACTTTAGTAATAAAAAGAACTTTGAAAAATTCAGCATGACCACCTAGTCATACCTTGTATATTTGATCGCCATCTTCTGGTTCCGGACTAGATGGCAATGATAGCTGGATATCATGTAATGATCCACTCCCATCATGCTGTCAGAAGGAGGAGAAGGAAAAGAGAGATTAATACATAACTGCGGGCATTCAGTTAACCTCAATTCACCCCAGAGCAAATGCTAGCATGGCAAAGAACAAATAGAAAACAAGTTGTAGAAATCGCCCTTTCATCTCTATGCACTTGTAGAAGGAAATGTGGAAGAGCGAACCTGGCCAGGTGGCTCCATTGGTTGGAGTGTCATCCCATACATCAGGGCACATACCTAGGTTGTGGGTTAAATCCCCGGTCAGGGAGCATATGGGAAGCAGCCAGTTGATGTTTCTCTCTCTCTCTCTCTCTCTCCCATTTCCTCTTTCTAAAATCAATAAAAACATATCCTGGGGTAAGCAGTAAAAGGAACAAAAAAATGTGGAAGAGGAAAAAAAAGAGCTAGGGCAAGAAAAATTTGTAGAAATAAATAACATAATATACTAGAGGCCCAGTGCATGAAAATTCATGCACTGGGCGGGGGGCGGGGGGGGGGGTATCCCTCAGCCTGGTCTGCTGCTCTCTCGCAGTCTGGCCTCCCTCTGCAGGAGGTGACCTGGCAGGCTGATCAGGGGATGGCGCCGGCTGGTGAGCAGTAGCTCCACCCCGCCCCCGTCCCACATCCCTTCCACCGCTGTCCCCTCCCTCTGCCCGCTGGCACGCGCCTTGGCTGGCCTGGCGCCACCTGCTCGCCAGCCCCACCCCCCGCTGACCATTCATTCTGTTGTTTGGTAGATTTGCATATTACACTTTTATTATATAAGATGAGTAGGTGAAGCAGAACACCTCTGAAACTTTTAGAATGGGAAAAGAAATATGAGAAATTTTCTAAAGAATTTTAAGATTCTCTCACCTATGAAAAATGTAAAATAAAAGTCAAATGAAATCTGCTTTGGTTTAGCTGTGGTGTTCGGGGGTATAAATGAGACAGAAACAGTAATATTAAGTAACTCAGCAAGGATTGGCCATAAAAACCATTTGATTAAAAATACTAGATACATGAGTATATATTCTGCATCATATATAAAGTCTTAGAACAGGCAAAACTGACTAATGGTGTTAGAAATCAGAAGAACAGAGATTGACTCAGGGGAAGAGGTCACTGACTGGGAAGGAGCACTAAGGAACCACCAGGGTGATGGAAACCACATGCAGGGTGGGTGCGTGGTCACATGCTTATGCAGAGCCCCAGCTGTAGATTTAAGATTGATATATGTTAAGCAGTACTGGACGTATGCTATACCTCAATTTTTAAAATTTGAAAAAATTAAATTTTTTGTCCTTAAACACAATAAAGAAAACGACAGGATAATATTAAGTCCCTTGCCAAAATGGTTTGGGAACAACCAGCTAAGAAATGCATGTTCAATGACTCACAGACAACCTCAAGAATGATGAACCAGTGAAGAACACACCTGAGATATGGGGAGAAGCTCAGCCCCTCATCGAGGCAGGAAAACTGCGGGTTGGCGCCGAGTTTGTTCAGATGGAACCTAGCTACCTTGGGAAACCCAGGGATTTGACAACCTTCAAGGAGCAATATGATCGCAATCTTCTCAGACATATCTGTCCTAAAGGAAATCCCCCAGACCACGGAAATGTCTGGCATTGAAACAAGAGTGCCAAAACAGGAGACATAAGCATGTAGGTCGGTCATTTTCTTCTTTATTTATTGTGCTGTACATCTACTAAATCAGAAGCTAAAGGGATGGGGCCTAGGAATGTGTATACAGAAAAGTTCAATTGGTAATACTGATTGATAGTGAAAAAATAAGCATTTGCCAAATTTCCAGCATAAATGACATTTACTGGTGGTATCACATGGACATCCAGAATTTGACTTGAGAAGGGAGGCAATGACCTAATGAATAACAAATATTCTCAGAACACCTTAAAAAATGTTTTTGGGGTGTTTTTTTTTTTAAAGAAAAATTTTACAAGACTCATGTCAATAAAAAGTTCAGCTCTGCTGTAAATGCCTTGACATATAAAACCAGGGCCAGGCCTACATACAAGTATATATTTGAGAAAAGAGGGACTCTAACACTGGACTTAATTCCAAACATCGATAGGATCTTTCTGCCCATTGCAAAGCAGGAACCTCAAGGAATGAGAGAGACACCATTTTGCCTTGAGCGTGTGTGTAGCTGTGGAAAGTATGCAGCAAATGGGAAATGTGAACATAAGTTTTCAGGGGGAAGGAAAATCGGGAGTCCAGGGACTCAGATACCACCAGGGAGGGTGCGAAGTACCAGGAGCTCAGGAAAGCGACTCCAGGAAGTTGTACGTGAGTTTCTAGATTCTCTCCTGAGCAGCACTTCTGAGATCTGATTCTAAACATCAGATCAAACACTGAGCAATAAACGAAGACCACTGCCCTGGACCCACACTAGCCTCTGCAAGGTGTACACTAAGAAAGTAGCTGAAGAGTATGGCAAAGCCTTTGAAAACAGAACTGATGTTAAAACCACAATCCCAAAGTGGCTAGTTGGAACTTGTAGCCTCAACCCAAGCAAACTGTCTGCTGTAAAAAAATAAAAATCAATATTCTCCAGAGCATTTAAACAAGATGAAGAACCAAAATTACTAAACATACAAACAAGGAAAATATCAATTCACAGGAAAAGATAGTCAACAAACATCAATGCCAAAATAATACAGACGTTTGGATGAACTGGAAGAGATTTTAATAGAGCTATTATAAAAATTCTCCAAAAGTAAGGGTGAACTCTTAAAGGGAACTGAAAAAGAAGGTCTCAGCAAAGAAATAACACAAAGTGAAAACAAATGGAAAATTTAGAACAGAAAAGATTTAATAATCAAAAATTTAAAATACATGAGATGGACTAAGTACCACCATTTGAGATGACAGAGTGAACTTTAAGGTAGATCAACAGAAATCATCCAACCTGAACAACAAAGAGATAAAAAGACTGGCAAAACAAACAAACAAACAAACAAAAAAACC